>NC_084839.1:17000000-17625000 GCF_033115175.1 Lepus europaeus | reverse complement strand
TTTTTCCTAGAATTTCACTAGTGGCAGTGTCCTTGGAAACTGGGCTGCTAAAATGTCACAATTCACAAGTGTGGTGTAACAGAGAATAGATTTTGGGGTTTTGTCCCTGGTTCCAGGCACGCAGCTCCTAAAACTCTTGGAATCTTAGGAGTGATATGAGGGCTTTTTATATGCTAATGAGATGACAGGTGGCTTCAGGATGCTAGGAATCATGGGAGAACTGGAACTTTTGGCCCCTCCTCCAGACCTTTGGGAAGAAGTGGGGAAGGCAGTGGCTGGAGATTGAGTTCAATAACCAATGGCCAATGATTTAATAAACCATGCCCACCCACACAGCGAATCTTCCATAAAATCGCTAGGTAACAGGATTTGGAGTTTGGGGGCTCATAACATGCAGCTGTAACAGCTGAGATGAACCCCAGGAACTTGCTCTGTCAGCTACGAAATCTGAGGCAGATGAACAAACAAGGAGGTAATTTTAGCGAAGAAGAACACATGAGAATTTTCAATTGTAGCAAAGAAGTTTATTGAGAAGGAAAGATTGGAAACATAGGAGAAGATAGCCAGGAGAGGCAGAGGAGTCCCGCTGCTTCCTTGTGCTAGGGGTTTAAATATGTAAAACAGCAAACATTTTCTCTGAGAACAAAGGTTTGCTCCAACTTTTCATCCTTTCTTCTAGAATTGTAGTTTCACCCAAAGCCAATAACGCCTTCTTCCTGGGATGTGGCTCTTGTTCTGTGAGCAGGTGGGCAGCTTCTTTTAAGATTTTTTTGTTTAGAGTTACAGATAATGAGAGGGAGAGACAGAGAGAAAGGTCTTCCATCTGCTGGTTCACTTCCCAAATGGCCACAATGGCCAGAGCTGGGTCAATCCCAAACCAGGAGCTTCTTCTGGGTCTCACAGACAGGTGCAGGGGCCCAAGTGATTAGGCCATCTTCTACTGCTTTCCCAGGCCATAGCAGAGCGCTGGACTGGAAGAGGAGCAGCCGGGACTAGAACCTGGCGCCCATGTGGGATGCCAGCACCGCAGGCGGAGGATTAACCTACTGCATCACAGTGTCGGCCCCCGTGGGCAGCTTCGAACACTCATAAAGCACATGTCTTCCTGAACAAGGCAGTTCGTCAGAGCCAAAACCTTTTCTGACGGTGATAAGAAATGACCCATTCAAACTCACTGAGTCAAAACGGAACTTTAAGGTCTCAGGTTGTCGCCATCAGGGATTGCAACAGTTACCCTATCTCATTTGCTCTCCAACTCTGTGGGGCCACACACAAGGGCACTGCAAAAAGATCATGGAATTAAAGGATAAGTTTGTTTTGCTGCAAAACTTTGAAATCCATGCATGGAAGGGGGCATCTTCAAAAAGTTCGCAAAATGCATATTATTCAAAAACTATGCATAGATTTCAAATTTTTTCACACCAAAATAAACTTACTGCTTTTCAGATTTATTTATTTTTATTTATTTGAAAGGCATAGAAACAGAGGGAAAAAAAACAGAGAACCATCCACTGGTTCCCTCCTTAAATGGCCTCAGTGGCCAAGGCTGGGCCAGGCCAAAGCCGGAAGTCAGGAACTCTCTCTTGGTTTCCCACGTGGGTGCAGGAGCCCAAGTCCAGGAGCCATCATTCACTGCCTTCCCAGGCACAGTAAGCAGAAGCTGGTTCAGAAGGGCAGAGCAGCTGGGTCTCAAACTGATGCTCCAAAATGGGATGCAGGCATTGCAAGCCGCAGCCTAGCCTGCTGCGCCATAGCACCAGCCCCATACTGAACTTTTAATTCCAATTTCCACAAACTTTTTGAAGTACCTTCTCATTTCTCAACATCTCATTGTGTATCTTTGTCGCTAGAACAAAAGTACCCAAGGCTGGTCACTTTACAAAGAAAGTTTTATTTCAGTTCTTCCTTCTGTGCGTCCAGAAGCCCAGCACCGTCAGCAGCTCGGTTTCCGGTGGGCGCCTCGTGCTGCATGACATCGTGGTGGAGAGCAGAAAGGGCACGTGCGTGCTTCAGAAAGACCATGTGTGAAAGACACAGAGAACAATCTGCTCTGGAGAGAACTAACCCGACCTCTCAAGAAAGACACTAATTCCTTCATGGCAGCAGTGCCCATCACCTTCTTTTTTTCTTAATATTTATTTGTTTACTTGAAAGTCAGAGTTACACAGAGAGAAGGAAAAGGCAAAGAGAGAGAGAAAGAGAGGTCTTCCATCTACTGGTTCACTCCCCAACTGGCCACAACGGCCGGAGCTGGGCCAATCCGAAGCCATGAGCCAGGAGCTTCTTCCAGGTCTCCCACGCGGGTGGATGCAGGGCCAAAACACGTGGGCCATCTTCCGCTCCTTTCCCCAGGCTCATTAGCAGGGAGCTGGATCAGAATTGGAGCAGCCAGGACTCGAACCAGTGCCCATGTGGGATGCCAGCACTGCAGGCGGTGACTTTACCCACTACGCCACAGCACCAGCCCCCTTAAAGATCCCAGCACCTCTCATCACCATTACACTGGGAACCAATCCACAATGTGAGTTTTGCTGAGAAAAACCATATTCAAACCGTAGCCTCTCTATTTCTCTGTTGCATGATAGAGTCCCGTAATAGACAGTCCCACAAAATCTGCGATGCCTCAGCTCAAGCTACCATCAGAGGCAGAGCACTACCCTAGAATTCTCATCCCAAAATCCCAAAGGAGGGAACTTACTCCACGGAACCCACCTAGGTTACAAGTAGCTAGCAGATATTTGTACCCAGAGAGGTGGTCCTGTAACCCCAGCATGGCTGTGTTGTGAGAAGGCAGGGGCGGGGAGGGTGTGTGTGTCCTGGGTGGTTTACCCAAAACGCCTAGCAAGACCTGTGTGAGGACAAGGGGTTTTTCAGCAAAAAGAACAACGAAGACTTCATCCTGTCCTTCAGTCCATATTTTTAGTGGTTGGAGCAACTTCCATGAGCAGCTGGAGCTGCAGGGTAGCCGTCTGCAAACACCTGGGCTGCCACTGGAAGTAGACGAACAGGAAATACACCAGGAAGCCACTGAGCAGGAAGAGGAAGATGTACAGGAACTCCATCTGGGGGTGGTCGATGATGGGTGCCAGCACCAGGTAGAGAGAAGCCAGGAGCATGACGGCAGGGATGAGGGTGGGAACCTGCGGAGGGCAGACAGTAGGCATTTGGGCCTGACTCCTGGATGCCGTGGGGCATGGGAGGTGGTGCATGGTCCCTGGACGCCGATCCTCCTGCATGCCTGCTATTGTTTCCAGCTGCCACTAATTCTCTCTTCTAATCTGAGCCATGATACCTCACCTGGACCAGGGGAACCACCTGCTGGGCTGCTGCGAGCTCTTCAAGGAGCAATGGCTCAGGACCCAGCATCATCGTCTGCTCTGTGAACCCCAGCACATACCTGCATCCTCTCTGTGTTTGCCTCTGGGTGTTCTCCCTCAGGGTCCTCCAGAGGAGAAATGATCCCCAGCAAGCATGGATCATGCCTTGCAGTTCAGCTCTCGCTCTTGCGCACTCTCTCTCTCTCTCTCTCTCTCTCTCTCTCTCACACACACACACACACACACACATGAAATGTGATAGTGGCAACACCTTACATTCTTCCTCTGGGTTCTGAATGAAGCCATAGCCCAAAGCTGTGCCTCAGGCAGGAGCCCAGGGGTAGAAAAGCCCAGTGTCTACCCCAAAGTCTACCTTGTAAGGTCTGGGAAGATTCTTCCGCTTCATCCGCAAGTACAGGAGGCAGCTAATGGTGGTTCCATAGATGAGCCAGGAGAGGAGGCTGAAAGGAAAACTCCAGATCAAGCCTTCTCTGGCTGTATTAGCCGCATTTTGCCACTATAATGAAATACCTGAGAGCAGGCTACTGTATAAAGAAAAGAGGTTTGTTTTGGCTCATGGTTCTGGGGGCACAAGGCTGAAGGTGCATCTACGATGGTCTTCTTTCTGTAGAGTCCCAGGATAGTACGGGGGGGGGAGGGTCACATGGCAGGAGACGGGGAGCCTGTGTGTGTGTGTGTGTGTGTGTGGTATTTGTCTCTCTCCCTTTTCTTATAAAGATACTAGGATTCAATCATGGGCTCCACCACAATGATTAGATAAATCCTACCACTTCCCAAAGGCCCTACCTGCAAGCGCCATAGTTGAATTAAGTTTCTACCCTTCTCACATCACCCGGTGGGGATTACATTTCAATGCATGACACCCAAACCATAGCACTTTCCCTGGCAAGATGAGGAGGAAACGCTTGAAGGCAGGAAGAGCTTTGTGTTTCTTAAAAGGGAGAGTCTGCTGGGTCTCAGGGACGCCCGTGCTCCCCACGGGAACCAGCACGCTTGTAGCAGAGCCCCCCTTCTGCCAGCAACTTGTCATTTCCCTTCGGGCTAGCGACAACTGAGCACCCACACAGCTCTCACTCTGCCCTCTGCTGGCCCCAGTGTCTATCTATGAGTGGCTGAGGGAGATCTCATAAAAACGCCATTGAAACTAGGAGGCAGGGTCCAGATCAGACCATCTCTGGAGGAGGTCAAGACTGGGAGATGTTGGGTCCTGGTTGGGAAGGATCATCCTACAATTATCACTGTGTCCTGGGATGTCTCGGTCACCATCCCCAGGCTCAGCCTGAAAGCTCCCCACGCTCACTATGGATTTGATTTTGTTCTCGCAGTACAGTGATGTCATTCTTTCTCATGGGAAAGAAGATAAAAAGAAAAAGCCATGTCTGTTACTTGTTGTTTTAAGAAAGTCACATCAAGCACCGAGTGTACTGTTCCAGATTAATTAGACAACAAAGGGACAGAATATGTGGTGCTTACAAAACGGCTCTGAGAGCTCCCTCCGCACCCAGACACTCGGCCTGCCTGTTGGCTGAGGGATCTGCCTGTTCACCCTACTTCAAAGGAGGCTATAAAGTTACAACTGGGTATCACAAAAGCTCAGCAATTCTGCCCTGGGGAAAATAATAAAGGGGCCATAACTTCTCCCACTTTGATGCAATCACTGATTGTGCCACACGGGTTGGTATGGCTGGCCCTGAGTGCCACAGAGATTACGTGGGGTCAGAGTCCAGCATGCAGGTCCACACTACAAGGAAAAATGACAACATAGCCAAGGGCCCCAAGTTGTGTGAATAATGCCCAAATATCCTGCAGCATCAGCTTAGCAACTGGAGGAAGGAACCAAAAAAAAAAAAAAAAGATGACAAAGACCACACAAGTCTTATTTTGTCCATCTTTTGGAAAAACATCTGTCTTACTGAATTTTTGGAAATGAGGCATGGTCAATTGTGGAAACACGACTAGGGCAGAATGGCGAAGCATATGTGTGTGTGTGTGTGTGTGTACACTAGGGCCCCAAGCCTGGGTTTGTAGAAGTGTGTATGCACTGATGCTTATGAGTGTGTACACATGGAGGGCTTCCAGGATAGTTCACAGGTGCACTTGTATATATATACACGTGTGTGTGTACATGTGAAGGCTCTGGAAGTGTGTGTGTCTATGTTTGTGTACTTGTAGCTTTTTCATAATATTCATTTCCCATTAATTTTTGGAGACCGCTTGTATGCATGAATTTCAATTTTTTTTGCACCAACATAATCTTTTCATTCCATTTCCACAAACTGTTTAAAGTGTCCTTGTATATGTGCACGAGTGAATATGTATGCATAAGGGACTCCAGAAACATGCATGCACGTGTTTTACATATGTGCGCCCATGTATGAGCATGTACACAGGGAGGCACTCCAGAAGAGCACGTGTGTTTATGTACATGTGTACCACAGGGGTGTTCAGGGCCTCAGCCTCGGGGGACAGTCTCACTTGCCTCAAGAAGTTCACAATGCTGCTGAAGTTTCCTGGGATGATAAGCACCAAAGCCACCGCCGTGGTGAACATCAGGGCTGGAGACGGTGTGAGGCGGTGCACATGAACCATGGAGAGAACTCGGGGCTGGGAAGCAGAGCCAGGTGTCACACAGGCCCCAGGCAAGCCACAGCATTTATCTCTTCCTCTCTCAAACACATTCTGATACGTGTGTGCTCAGCCTAAGTCACCGGTCACCGCCACTTCCACGTGTAGGTCACTGAGGTTCCCTTGGGGTTACCAGGCCCAGGGAGGAGAGCACAGGATAGATATGGATGGACCAGAGTTGTTATGGTAGACTGTATTACAATTCCTCAAGTTTCCCTCTCCCCACCTCTGCAGAGACTGTAGAGGCCCCCATCCATTAATGGGCCTGGCCATGCCAATGCATTGGCTGGTAAATTATGAGCTGGAGGGGCTGGCACTGTGGCATAGTAGGCTAAGCCTCTGCCGGTGGTGCCAGCATCCCGTACGGGCACCAGTTCGTGTTCCGGCTGCTCTGTTTACAATCCAGCTCTCTGCTATGGCCTGGGAAAGCAGTAGAAGACAGCCCAAGAGCCAGGGCCCCTGGACCTGCATGGGAGACCTGGAAGAAGTTCCTGGCTCCTGGCTTCAGATCAGCCCAGCTCTGGCTGTTGCAGCCATTTGGGGAGTGAACCAGTGGATGGAAGACCTGGCTTGCTCATTCTCTTTCTCTTTCTCTCTCTCTCTCTAACTCTACCTCTCAAATAAATAAATAAAATCTTTTTAAAAAATTATAAGCAGGAGTGGCACGGCAGAGGCTCTGAATATGCTTGTAAGGTTTGGTTTGTGTTCTTGAACCCCTGCCTCTTGCTGCAGGCAAAACCATGTTCTCGAGCCACTACCACTTTGGCCTGGGTCCCTGAGATTGGAACAGCCTCACGCTGGTGCAAGAAGACCTGGACAAGCCCCAGCCTGAACCAGGGCCACGGAGGACCCAGTAAGCAAGAGGCAAATGTTAGTGCTGCAAGCCATTGAGATGTGGGGGTGTCTACTACTCAGCACTGTTATTGCAGTAAAAGCTGGCACGGGGAAGGAGAGTCCCTCGGGAGGAAAGCCAGAGGGCACACGATGTTGCTGCTCCTACCTGTCCTGCCCTGGCCCTTGCACCCTTGCTGTGCATGAATATCCTTATCATCCACACCCTCCCCACAGGGTGGCCAAGTGCCATGACCTCCCAGGAACCTGGGAGTGAAGGGATTGGAGTTAAAGCTGAGAGGTGTGGAGTGCTTGAGCCCCACTCTCAGAAGCAAAGAGGGCTAAGTCTTTTTGGGGACAAGGCTAAGCCGTGAGCAGGAGAAAGCTGAGCTGGCAGCCTCCCGAGTGCCCCTCCCACGGTACCCACCCCTCGCTCTGCCCCAGGCTCCATCTCTTACCAGGTGGCCCTCTCTTGCAGCCACGTAGCACACACGGCTTCCGCTGAAGAAAGCCCCATTGACAGACCCGAATGTGGAGATGGCTACAGCCAAGGGCACCAGCCAGGCCCAGGACCCCAGAATCTGGTTCCTAAGACAACAAAGCAGTCAGGGGATGAAAGTTCAGTAGCAGCTTGGGAGAACCAAGGCCCCACTTGGATGGGGAGCAAGCAGTGCCTCTGAGGGAAGCTTAAATATACAAGCCCCACTCTCCTTCCCCAACCTGCAGTGTCTGCCTGGTGTCTGTGAACAGCTCATGTGAATTACTCACCCCCAGCTCGCAGCCATAGCATCGGACGAAAGGATCTCCCTGGGTGACAGCACCAGCAGGTAACTGATGTTGGCCAGGATGTACAGGCCGGTGACCATGGGGATGGCGATGATCAATGCCCACACCAGGTTCTTCTGCAGGGTAGCAAGAACATGGCATGGGAGAAGCCTACGAGGTCTTCCCAGGCCCCCAGAACAAGCACAGCGGCACCACACAGAGCTCAGCAGGGCTGTATCCATTGTGCCAGGTCCTGAGATAAATGCTGTATGCCTCTCCTCCCTGGGTTCATGGTCCCCAAGGCATGGGGTGCCACATTGTGCACCCAAACATAGCATTGCTGTCACCTATGTTGCAAAAGTAACATCAGAGAGGCAGGGGTTGTAGTGCAGTAGGTGGGGATGCTTGCATTTTATATCAGAGTGCCTAGGATTGAGTCCCACTTCTGCTTCCAATCCAGCTCGCTACTAATGGGCCCGGGAGGCAGCAGCTGATGGCTCAAGTACTTGGGTTCCTGCCACCTATGTGGGAAACCTGCATACAGTCCCTGCCTTTTGGCTTCAATGTAATCCAGCTCTAGCACTTGCAGGCATTTAGGGAGTGAACCAGCAGATGGAAGATATTTCTCTCTCTCTCTCTCTTAAATAAATAATTTTAAAAAAAAATTTTAAAGGAAATTTAACATTCAGGGTTGGTGTTTTGGGCATGATTAAGATGCCACTTGGTGGCTCAACAGGCTAATCCTCCGCCTAGCAATGCCGGCACACCGGGTTCTAGTCCAGGTTGCCCCTCTTCCAGGCCAGCTCTCTGCTATGGCCCAGGAGTGCAGTGGAGGATGGCCCAAGTGCTTGGGCCCTGCACCCCATGGGAGACCAGGAGAAGCACCTGGCTCCTGGCTTCGGATCGGCGTGGTGCGCCGGCCGCAGCGGCCATTGGAGGGTGAACCAACGGCAAAGGAAGACCTTTCTCTCTGTCTCTCTCTCTCTCTCACTATCCACTCTGCCTGTCCAAAAAAAAAAAAAAAAAGATGCCACTTAGGAAACTCACATCCTGTACCAGAGTGCCTGGTTCCAGTCCGGCGTCCTCCACTTCCAAACTTGCTTCCTGCTAATGCACACCCTGGGAGTCAACAGGCAATAGCTCAGGTAGCTGGGTCCCTGCCACCAACATGGGAGACCCAAGTTGAGTTCTGGGTTCCTGGTTTCAACCCGGCCCAGCATTAGCCGTTGCAGGCAGGCATTTGGGGAGTAAACACACAAATGGGAAATTTCTGTCTCTGTTTTTCAAATAAGGTGAAAATAAATACATAAAAAATTTAGAGGAAGAAAGGAACATTAAACAAAACAGAGAAGCTGTCTTGTCTGGAAAGGTTTACCACTGCGCACTCCTGAGCAGGGGTGGGGAGACAGACCCTTCCCCGCGTGGAGACTGCTGCCCCTGAACAGCCTACCCACTACTCTTCAGAATTTCATAAAAATCAGCCCGCAGATCTTCTCAGCCTGAGCTAAGACGTGCCCCCTGGGCAACTGTGGAGGTGCAGGTGCATAGGGGCACCGAGGACGGGGCAGTACCCTCACTCCCCTGTTCGGGCCTCTGCAGTCAGTCACAAGGATGGCTACGCTCCCTCCCCTCATGTTTCCTGGCTTTCTTGGCCTCCATGCTCCTTCTCCAGAGCTGTTTTGCCATCAACTGCATGGGCCCCGAGAGCCGAGGCCCCAGCCTCCTCTGCCGGGGAGGATACCTTGCTTGCCTTATCGGCTCTCTTGGGTACCCGAGCTAGCAGGCCAGGTGGCAAGCCGGTGAAAGTGAAGCAGGCAGGAAAGCAAGTTCTTGCACAGAATGGGCCCTCTCAAGTCCCTCTCGCCTAAGATCTGGGGATCTGAGGGCGAAGGAAATTGGCCAGCCACAGCATGACCTAGAGGCTCTCTGTCACCGAGCACCGGAAAGCCGGCTCTGCCTGGGTCCAGAGGAGGCCCCGCAGAGCAAAGGTGCAACAGAGCTCTCCCTCCTGGGGTCTCACCATGGATGCCCTCGGCTGTGCGACCCAGCCCACCCAATCCCACCTGCTGCCTGATGTTGTGAATAAAGTTGTATTGGAACACAGACACATTCACGCATTTACTTCTGGCTGTTTTCAGGTTGTAACAGTAGAGCTGGCTGATTTTCAAATAAATACATAAATCTTAGGAGGGCCGGCACTATGGCGTAGCGGGTAAGGCCACCGCCTCAAGTGCTGGCATCCCATGTGGGCTCAAATTCAAGTCCCAGCTGCTCCACTTCTGATCCAGCTCTCTGCTATAGCCTGGGAAAGCAGTGGAAGATGGCCCAAGTCCTTGGGCCCCTGCACCCGCGTGGGAGACCAGGAAGAGGCTCCTGGCTCCTGGCTTCAGATTGGTGCAGCTCCGGCCATTGCAGCCATCTGGAGAGTGAACCAGTAGATGGAAGACCTCTGCCTCTCTGTAACTTTGCCTTTCAAATAAATAAATAAATCTTAAAAAGAGAAGAGGAGAGGAGAGGAGAAAGGAGGAGGGAGGGTGGGAGCGTGTGTGGGAGGGAGGATAGGGTGGGAAGTGGCACTGTGCTCTGAAATCTATATGTATGAAATCCATGAAATGTGTTCCCCTTATAAACTATAATAAATAAAAAACCAGTAGAGCTGAGTGGTCACGACAGACAGAGACATAAATATTAACTCTCTTTTCCTTTATAGAAAAGGTGTGCTTAAGCAGGGGGCTGATCTCCCTCAGCTTTAGGCTCCTCGCTCTTTTCCTGGCCCTGCTCTGAGCTCAGGGCCTGAATTCAGAGGAAGCCTCTAGCCTCTGAGCACTGTATGGGCCAGGGCTTCTGCTCTGCAGGGCCACCGCAGAGCCACCCTGAGCACACTCCAGCCATTCCCATGAGGCTTACATTGTACAGCAGCTGCAGTACTCGGACCCCAGCCATCTCCCGAGTGATTACACCTCTGCTATTCCAGGGCCCTGAGAGGTAGGCAGGGAGACTGCCACCCATGTTAGAGGCAAGGAACCAGGGCTTGAGGAACTAAATGCAAAAATAAAAACCAGCTCCCAGGACTCCTGGCTCTCTCCACCTCTCACTCTCTTTCTCTCTCCTCTCCCTCTCTCTGCTCTTGGATTTAAGAAAACAAAAATAAAACAAATAATATCCTAGGTAAATGTATTTATAGCAAAGAGTGAGCATCCATAGTAACCAAAGATCCAAATGTCCCATCTGAGTCCCAAGCTGCCTTTAGACCTGTCCCCAACCAGGACAATGATGAGTCAGCTCCAAGCTCACGGGCAGGACTGGCTCTTTCCCCTGTGCCAAAGTGTGCTATGTCCCACGGTGGCTCCCAAGCTTTGGCAACTGTGAATTAAGTACCTACTGCAGTGCCCTGGGGAAAACAGCCAGGAAATACCAGACTGAGTCATCTAGTCTGGCCTCCTACAAACAGTAAAACCTTAACACCATTCCCCCTTTCTAAACTAAATTTAATGATAATTTAGTGATAATTTCTACCTCACAGGATGGAAAAATGAGACCATGGCTGTGATGCTGTAAAGTTCTCCGTGTACTTGAGAAGCAACAATTTCTATCATCACATACACCAAGCCAGGTAGACTGTGGGTTGGCATCCCAGCCCCATGAATGCAGGAAGGGAGCCCACGTCTCCAGCTGAATGGCTCATGGTCTGAGTCACCTCGGATTTGGATAATTGAAGATCGGAGCTGCTGATGGCTGGAGATTTCCGCCCCAGAAGCTGCGGCTTGCACTCACGTGTGGATTCTTGAGCTCCTCCGTCACACAGTTGATGTTGCTCCAGCCGTCGAAGGACCACAGGCCCTGGTAGAAGGCCATGCCGATGCGCCCCGCCTGCTGGGTCGTGTTTTGGAAGGCAGACAGAAGGGCTTCCCTGCGGCTGCGGCCCTGGCCCAGAGCCACGGCCCCTCCCACCACGATGACCAGCAAGGAGAACACTTTGGCCGCCGTGCACACGTTCATCAGCCTGGTGGCCAGCCTCGAGCTCCAGCAGTTGACCAGCATCAGCAGCAGGATGCAGGCGGCTGCCACAATCTTGAGCACTGCCTGGGGCAGTGCGGAGCAGCCGGGGTAAAAGGGAGCAAGTGAATACTCAGCAAAGCTCAGGGAGATAGCGCTGATGGCGGCTGGCCTGCCTACCAGCACCAGCGTGTAGACGGCTAGGAAAGCTGGCAGGGAGCCAAAGGTGCGCAGGATGTACACATACTCCCCGCCAGACTCGGGGATCAGGGCGCCCAGCTCGGCATAACACAGAGCACCCAGCATGGCCAGGAGGCCACACGCTGCCCAGACCACCAGACTGGCCCCAGGGCTGCCCATGTGGACCAGGACCCCCTGCGGGGACATGAAGATTCCCGAGCCGATCATACAGCCGACGATCAAGGACACAGCGCTCCACAGACCAATCTCCCTCTTCATCGCCAGCCCCGGGGCCCCATGGCCTGGCTGTTGCCCTGCCACCCCCCCATCGCCATCTTCTTCCTTACTTCTCTCCATCTCGGGACTTCAGCAGATTCTGGCCCTGGTTGGCAAGAGGCAGAAACTCTGATACTTGTCTGTCTCGTGGGCTTCCTGCAGGAGTTAATGATTACAGCACAGAGGGAGTCTGAACCAGTGGCCAAAGAGCCTAGGTGTGGCGTTAGAAGGAACTGAGCCTTCGCAGACCTCGCCAGCCCCCTGTCCCACCCACTCAGACCCTGGCACACGGAACAGGGAGCTGGCAGGAGCTGTTTGCCAACACAGCCCAAGAAAGCTCACGGGAGGAGAGGTTTTCCAAGGAAGCCCTCCTGCCCAATTCCAAAGCAGCAGGTGGAAATCGAGGTGGGATGCAGGCCAGCACCAGCAGTGTGAACGCTGAGCAGCTCACTGCGTGTGGGGAGCCTAAAGACTCTTTACAGCACTTTTACAAGCCAATCAGTGGGAAAGCAAGGATCCCAACACAGACAGCCTGTAAGTGAAACTGCACGAACCTTGCCCTAACGACAAACCAGGATGGTCCAAAAAGAGGACCCAGGTCATCTAGGACAGAGCCTGTTTCTCAAGCTAGGAGAGAGAAAATAGATTAGGAGTGTTCTGCAGTGAGCCTGCTCGAGTTCCAATCCTAGCTCTAGTGCCTTATAGTCCTGTGGCCTGGATCAAGATCTCTGAACCTCACCTGTCAACTATAAGAAGACCCACTGCAGAGGGTTGCTTGAAGGATTCAATAAGATAGCTATTCAGAGTCGCTAGAATAGTATGCAACAGGCAGTAAGCTTTCCTTAGATGTTAGCCACTACACTCTGCTTAGGATTTTCATTAGTTCAGCTAGGGAAGAAGGGTTGGAATTAATATCAGGAGACAGACTAGACGTGTTTCATGTAACAATAATGTTCACTTCAGTATATAGTGCATATATTTTCATGTAAAACACTGGGCTGCAAAACCATCAGCATTACTGCAGAAAGGTCAAGGGAACCCACTGGCATTTGTGGTGAAAGTGTTGTATTAGTCGGTTCTGTCCCTATAACAAAATCTCTGGGGCTGGACACTTTACAAAGAAAAGATGCTCACGTGGCTCACAGTTTGGGAGGTGCAGCGGGATGGCACCAGCTTCTGTTTAGTTCTGATGAATGCCTTGTGATGGATGGTTTCGCAATGGCAAGGTGCGTGCTGAGAGGGAGCTATCACACAGGAGTGTGCCAGAAAGAGGGGAGGGGCTCTTTTAGAACAGCTCGCTCCTGCAAGCATTAACTGGGGGCCTCATAAGAATCGCCTTCATCTCCAACAAGGGCCAGTCTGCCGGGGACCTCTCACTAAGGTCACAGCCCTCAATACCAGCACACGAAGAATGGAATGAGCTCTTGGGGGACAAACCACACCCACAATGCAGCATATGCTGACACCCAAAGTGGGCACGAAGATATTGCAACCTCCCAAGCAGGTTGACCTATCTCAAGCCAGCCATATGGGCTACTCGGATTTCATGAACGTGTACAACTGGTGAAGTTCCTGAAAGAGGCAAGAGGCCTCCCTGTGATGGTCCCTGGGGTCTCTGCCACTATCTTCTGTTCTTTGTTGCATTGAAGCTTACTGGGCACACACAGGCCCTAAGAAATGAGGAGCCATGTTCTTCAGAAAATCGCTGGAGAGGGGGATTTTCCAAGATTCCTGCCTAGTTTGAGGGAAGAGAAGAAGATAGGAAAAAAGCAGATAGAAGAATTAGAAAAGAGGATAAGAAGGGAGGCTCAGGGAGAACCTTCCTGACAGTGCCCCTGGTCACACTGCACCTGCTGGTAGGTGACTAAGACACTGACATTTCAACCCTCTTCCCCTAGGGCTGTTGCTCTCGGATGTTTGCACAAGTCAGCTAAATGCAGGGTTTGAAAACAGTCCACAAGGCTGGCACCAACTGCAATTTTGTGGGTCCCCAAGGCCACACTTATGTCCCAGAATTTGCTAACAAGACTCACAGAACTCATTGTAAGCTCATTGCACTTGGTTGTAGATTATTACACTTGAAGGATGCTGAGTAGTCAGCCAGAGGAAGTGCATGTGGCCAATTCCAGGGGGATTCCGCACACAGGGCTTCCAGCTGTCATCGTCCCTGGAGTCAGGGCAGTGTTGCTCTCCCAGCACTGACACGAGGCAATAGGAAGGGTCTTCAGAAAGCTCCCAGAGGGGCCGGTGCTGTGATGTAGTAGCCTGTGCTTCTTCCTGTGACTCCAGCATCCTATGTGGGCGCCGGTTCGTGTCCCCGCTGCTCCTCTTCCAATCCAGCTCTCTGCTTATTGCCTGAGAGAGCAGTAGAAGATGGTCCAAGTACTTGGGCCCCTACAGCCACATGGAAGACCCAGAAGAAGCTCCTGGCTCCTGGCTTCAGCCTGGGCCAGCTCTGGCTGCTGCAGCCATTTGTGGAATAAACCAGCAGATGGCAGACCTTTCTCTCTGTCTCTTCCTCTCTCTGTAACTCTACCTCTCAAATAAATTTTTTAAAAAATTAAAGATTGCTTATAGGGGCCGGTGCTGTGGTGTAGTGGGTAAAGTCACTGCCTGCAGTGCCAGCATCCCATATGGGCACCAGTTTGAGTCCCAACCGTTCTGTTTCTGATCCAGTTCCCTGCTAATGTGCCTGGAAAAGCAGCCAGGATGGCCCAAGTGCTTGGGCCCTGAACCACATAGGAGACCTGGAAGAAGCTCCAGGATCCTGGCTTCGGATCAGTCCAGCTCTGGGTGGCCGTTGTGGCCATTTGGGGAGTGAACCAGCTGGATTGACCTTTCTCTCTCTCTCTCTCTCTCTCTGTAACTCTGACTTTCAAATAAATAAATCAATCTTTTTTTTTTTAAAGGTCTTCCTTCTTGTTGGCTCACCCCCCAAAATGGCCACTACGGCCAGAACTACGCTGATCCAAAGCCAGGAGCCAGGTGCTTCCTCCTGGTCTCCCATGAGGGTGCAGGCGCCCAAGCACTTGGGCCATCCTCCACTGCACTCCCGGGCCACAGCAGAGAGCTGGCCTGGAAGAGGGGCAACCGGGACTAGAACCCAGTGCCCATATGGGATGCCGGAGCCTCAGGCAGAAGATTAGCCAAGTGAGCCACGGTGCCGGCCCCAAATAAATAAATAAATCTTTAAAAAAAAATAAAGCTTGTAAAAAGGTGAGTATTTGGCATAGTGGTTAAAGTACTACTTGGGGGGCCAGCGCCGTGGCACACTAGGTTAATCATCCGCCTGCAGCGCCGGCATCCCATATGGGCGCCGGTTCTAGTCCTGGCTGCTCCTCTTCCAGTCCCGGGCAGTGGAGGATGGCCCTAGGGCCCCTGCACCCACATGGGAGACCAGGAAGAAGCACCTGGCTCCTGGCTTTGGGTTGGCGTAGTGCAGGCCGTGGCGGCTATTTGGGAAGTGAACCAAAAGAAGGAAGACCTTTCTCTCTGTCTCTCTCTCACTGTCTATAACTTTACCTGTCAAATAAATTTAAAAATAAATAAATAAATAAAATAAAAAATTAAAATAGATAGATAAATAGATAAATAAATAAATAAAATTACCACTTGGAAGCCCACATCCCATATCAGAGGACATGATTCAAGTCCTGGTTCCACTTCTTCTAAATAAGTATCCTGCTCATGCGTGCTCTGGGAGGCAGCAAATGATGACTCAGGTCCTTAGTTCCCTGCCACCCATGTGGATGACCCAGATGGAGTTCCAGGATCCTGGCTTCAGCCTGGCCCAGGCCTGGCTGCTGTAGGCATTTGGGGATTGAACCAGTGAACAATACCTCTCTCGCTCTTTCTCTTTCTCTCTCTCTCTCTCTCCCCCCTTCCCTCTCTTTCCTCTCTTTTCCCCTCCTTCTCCTCCCATCTTTCTAGTGCTATATATTTCCAACAATATGAAAAATATATAATTTTTAAATATTTTTATTTATTTATTTGAAAGGTAGAGTTACACAGAGAGAAGGAGATACAGAGACAGAGTGAGAGAGAGAGAGAGAGGAAGATTTTCCATCTGCTGGTTCACTCCCCAAAGGGCTGCAATGGCCAGCGCTGGGCTGACCCGAAGCTGGGAGCCAGGAACTTATTCCAGGTCTCCCACTTAGATGCAGGACCCTAAGCACTTGGGCTGTCCTCTGCTTCTTTCCCAGGCACATTAGCAGGGAGATGGATCCAGGACTCAAACCAGACCCCTGTGGGATGTCGGCACTGCAGGCAGCCATGGCTTTAACCTGCTACACCACAGCTCCAGCCCCCAAAATAAATAATTTTTCAAAAGCTTATGGAAATACATAGAGGGAAAATTGTGCATGGATTTAAAGAATTTTTTTTTATTTGAAAAGCAAAGAGAGAGAGAAAGACACACACACACACACACACGCACATACACAGAGTGAGAGAGAGGTCCCATTTGCTGGTACACCCCGCCCCCCAACTAACATATCCAGTGCTGGGACAGCCAGTGCCAAAGCCAGGAAACAGGAACTCAATCCAGGTGTCCCACATGGGTGACAGGAACCTAATCACTTAAACCATCATTGCTGCCTTGCAGAATCTACATTGGCAGGAAGCTGGAGTCAGGAGCCAGATCCAGGAATTGAGCCCAAGTACTCTAAAGTGGGATGCAGGCACCTTAGCCTCTACAGCAAATACTTGCCTTCAATATTTTTCTTTTTTTCTTTTTTTTTTTTTTTTATTTTTTTGACAGGCAGAGTGGACAGTGAGAGAGAGAGACAGAGAGAAAGGTCTTCCTTTTGCCGTTGGTTCACCCTCCAATGGCCACTGCGGCTGGCGCGCTGCGGCCAGCGCACCGTGTTGATCCGATGGCAGGAGCCAGGTGCTTCTCCTGGTCTCCCATGGGGTGCAGGGCCCAAGCACTTGGGCCATCCTCCACTGCACTCCCTGGCCACAGCAGAGAGCTGGTCTGGAAGAGGGGCAACCGGGACAGAATCCGGTGCCCCGACCGGGACTAGAACCCAGTGTGCCGGTGCCGCAAGGCGGAGGATTAGCCTAGTGAGCCGCGGCGCCGGCCACCTTCAATATTTTTCTGTACCAAGGTAAACTATCTTTTAATTCCGTTTTCCATGAACTCTTGGAAGCCCTCTGTACACTCATTCTGCTTCCAACCAGGGACGCTCACCGGAGGCCTCGGTGTCTGGAGTCTTTGTTGAGATTCCATTGCAGAGACATGATCAGTGCCCATGTGTCTGATCTCAGTGTCTGGCTTCTCAGGAGTTCAAGCGGATATTCTAGGGCCCAGAGCCTCCACCTAAAATCACAGGGCTAATATCTGGCCGGTCCGAGGGCCCAGGCAAATGGCGACACGCCAGACAGGCATGACACTTCCAGGGCTCAGAGACCACCTCTCGGAAGCTGAGGCCAGGGTGGCAGACTGCTCTTTGAACGAGGTTAAAGTCTTCTCTACACAGATGCAGAGGGATCTGACCTGAAGACCATGAGGAAAGATTTTTTTTTTCACTTGAGAGACAGAGGCAGGGAGAGAGTCCATCTGCTGGTTTACTCCCCAAATGCCCACAATGGCTAGAACTGTGCCAGGCAGAAGCCAGGAGCCCAGAACTCAACCCAAGTCTCCCAGAAGGATGGCAGGGAACCCAAATACTTGAGCCATAACCTGCTGTCGCCCAGGGTAAGCATTAGTAGGAGGTTCGAGAGGGGAGCTAGGACTCGAACCCGTGCACTTCCATATGGGATGCAGGCATCAAAGAAGCATCTTAACCACTGGCCAAATACCCACTATCCCATAAAGATTGTTTTTGATGACTCATACTGTCTAAAGGGATGCTAAAATGCCAGGCTAGGGAAATGGCTAGATAGAAGGGGAAGAGTGGAGGAGAGAGCGAAGAAGGGCCCAGTCTCTGGGCTTCTCCTGGTCTGGATGGAACTGCAGACTGTGGGGTCCCGTGGGCTTCAGCTGGCAACTCCCACACCCCTCCCTGCATCTGAGTGTGGGTCTCAACTCCAGGACTGGGTCTGCTTCAGGGGAGGGGATTCCCTGAAGCAAAACCAACCCCAGATGAGACAAATCAACTCCAAAACAAGAAAACAGAAGCAAATTCAGAGAAACAGAATGTCCACAAAAGCTCTGAGCCTAACTCCCCATCATGGTCTCATGGCTCTCACCAAAATGAGGTCTTCAAGGTCCTAGGATCATTCTTGGCTTAATCACTAGGGGCTGGGCTTGACCACTGGCCCATGCACATGGTCACAAGCACCAGAAGTGCCATGCCTGGCCTGTCCCAACTGCACCCAAGGCTGTTCTCTGGTGGTGTTTCTTAGCACTGTCCAGGTCTTATTATTGACTGGGTTGCCACAAAGCCAGCATGGAGCCCAGTGGCTCAACAACATCAGATAGGGTGAACTAGTTCTATAGAGGAGGGTGGCTGGAGCCCAGCATTTAACCTAGTGACCAAGACGCAGTTAGGACACCTGCCACTCGCAGTGGAGTACCTGGGTTTGAGACCCGGCTCCGGCTCCTGATTCCAGCTTCCTGCTAACACAGACCCCGGGATGCATCAGTGATGGTTCAAGTAGCTGGGTCTCTGCCACTCACCTGAGAGACCTGGATTGAGTTCCCGGCTCCCAGCTTTGGCCCGTCCTCAATCTGGCCACTGCAGGCACTTGGGGAGTGAACCGGAGGATGGGAGGTCTCATCTGTCTGTTCTTCTCTCACATAAATAAATAAAAATCCAGTATCTAGAGGTCTACTGGGCACTGTCAGAGCCAGCAACTTACTACTGAGCCCCCAGACTCCTGGCGCTGTTCTTACACCCTCCCAAAGGAGCTGAAGCTGCCCCTAACAGGTCACAGCTGTGAAGCTGCTCCATGGCTATATGGGGGGAGGGGAGCTTCAGGGAGGGGTTGCCACTGGGGCTGCCTCCAGGTGAGCTCTCTGGCCCCCAGCCTGCTGGTGTGGAGGCTCCCTCTTTAGCATATCCTCTCCCTGACCAGGTCATTCCACTTCTGTTCCCCTCACTTGGCTGACCGTGGCTTCTGGAATGCAGCCCCTCTCACCTCAGCCACAGGAGTCTTTCAGGACTCCCTGGGATGCAGCCCAGGGTGAGGGTCTTAAGTGAGATGGGAAGCAGCAGCTTGGGGACTGACACTTTCATCATCTGGGACAACAGTGTTGTCAAGAGCTCCTTTTTTTTTAAGATTTACTTATTTATTTGAAAGTTAGCATTACACAGAGAAGGAGAGGCAGAGAGAGAGATTCTTCCATCCGCTGGTTCACTCCCCAGATGGCCACAATGGCTGGAGCTGTGCCGATCTGAAACCAGGAGCCAGGAGCTTCCTCCGGGTCTCCCACACAGGTGCCCAAGGACTTGGGCCATCTTCTACTGCTATCCCAGGCCATCGCAGAGAGCTGGATGGGAAGTCGAACCAGCGACCTTATGGGATGCTGGCACTGCAGGTGGCGGCTTTACCCTCTGTGCCACAGCGCCAGCCCCAAGAGTTGCTTTCAAGAACACCCAAAGGATCAGGCGTTTGGGGCAATGTTTAAGACTTGCTTGGGAGGTCCACAACTCATCTTGAAGTGCCTGGTTTAAGTTCTAGTTCTGCTTCTGATTCCATCTTCCTGCTAAACATGCCCTGGGAGGCAGCAAGTGATGGATCAAATACTTGAGTCCTTGATAACCTGTGGGAACTCATATGGAGTTTCTGGTTCCTGGCTTCTGCCTGGCCCAGCCCTGGCTGTTGCAGGCATTTGGGGAGTGAACCAGCAGATGGAAGATTTCTTCTCTCTCTCTCTCTTTCGCCTCTTTGTCTCTCTCTTCTTTTCAAATAAAATAAAAATAAACACATATTTTTTAAAAAGAAACTCAGAATGCCCTGGGACACAGACGGTGAGAACCAGATCCAGCCCCTATTTCTTAAGGCCCCTGAGAGCAGGGGAACATGAGTGTTAATTTGGAAGACCTTGATGGGTCCTGGGCCGTATCCAGGCCTCCATGATCCCCTTGTGCCCAAGGCAGAGCAGCTGCCACTGTGTCTCAAGGCTTCAGCAAAGCCAGGCAAAGCGGCAGCATCCTCTGCCCGCTCGCTGTGCACAGCATTGGCCACCACCTGACAGCCCCATAAAGGCAGGACTGAGTCTTGGGAGAGGGACTGCTCAGGGGCTGGGAGCTGATCTCGCACTGAAGAACAACGCACAAGCAAGGGTGGACTCGGGGACCTGGACTGCGCCCTCTAGTGGGCCTGGGAGGACAGAGACCGGAAAAAAATTGGGCAGAGGAGGAAGGGAGCCCACGGGTGAGCTCCTAGCAAAGGAGGGTAGAGAGAGAAGGACTGGGAAGGCAGAGAGATTGGACGCAGCCCGTGTCTCCCCCTGACGTGTACATCAGTCCCTTTTAGGCTGAGTGTGACTGAGACTCTCCCTCAACTCCAAGAGCTCTGGCCACGGTCAGAACTGCACCCATTGGTTTTCGCTCGTCCTGTGCAGGTGCCTCCTCTGAGGGTCAGCTCAGGTTTCAGTTTCCTTAGACTCTAACTGCCCTGTCGAGTCCCCTGACTTCCACTCCCCTCTTTCTGTTTTTGCTAAATCTATTACAAACCATACATATCTGCCAGAGTTTAATCAGGGAACAGGTAGCACAATAGCAATTCTATTAACAGGGAAAAGCTGATACAAAGAGTTGCCAGGACAGGCATTTGGCCTAGGGGTTAAGATTCCTAGTCCCATTTCAGAGGATCTGAGTCCAATATCCGGCTCCTTTCTGGCTTCAGCTCCTGGTACTGCAGAGCCTCGGAGGCAGCAGCGATGGCTCAAGTCACTGGGTTCCTGTCACCCTGGGGACACCTGGATTGTACCCCTGGCTCCTGGCTTCAGCCTGATCCAGTCCCCATCATTATCGGCATTTGAGGTATGATCCAGTGGATGGGACTGCCTTCTCTCTATCTTTCCCTCCCTCCCTCCCTCCCTCTCGATTTCCTACCAAAAAAAAAAAAATAATAATAATAATAATAATAACATAAAACAAAATAAGGAATATATTTGAATGATTTTAAAAAGGACTGTCAACGAGGAAAAAGAGAGGGTGAAAGACAAATGGGGTAAATAATATCAGTGGAAAAAAATGCAGACATCATTTTCAGCCAGATGTAGGCCCCTGATACTCAAATGGGAGACCTGGATGAAGCCCTTGGCTCCTGGCTCTTGGCTTCAACTTGGCCCAGCCCTGGCCACTGCAGCCAGGGTGTGTGAACCAGTGGGTGGATGGAAGATCTCTCTTTTCTGTCTTTCCCTCTCTCTCAGAAACTGACTTTCAAATAAATAAATAAACTTTCAAATAAATAAATAAAATTTTTAAAATATTTATTTATTTATTTGAAAGAGTTACACAGAGAGAGAAGGAGAGGCAGGGAGAGAGAGAGAGGTCTTCCATCCGCTGCTTCACTTCCCAATTGGTCGCAATGGCCGGAGCAGCACCGATCCGAAGCCAGGAGCTAGGAGCTTCTTCCGGGTCTCCCACGAGGGTGCAGGGGCTCAAAGACTTGGGCCATCTTCTACTGCTATCCCAGGCCATAGCAGACAGCTGGATTGGAAGTGGAGCAGCTGGGATTCGAACCGGCACCCATATGGGATGCCGACAATGTAGGCAATAGCTTTATCTGCTACGCCACAGTACTGACTCTCAACATTTTTAAAAAAATAACTTAATCTTGCACATTTACAGAACTCATAAAAGAAGTACAAGGGGAAAAGAATCATCACCTGCTTGATATATAGAAAACACAGGCAGTGGAGATCCAGTAAGCACGTAAGTGCAGTTTGCAAAGAGCAAAACATTGGAACTGGACAAACAGTGCAAGGAAATGTTGCTGAAGTAAAAGGCCACCAGGCACACAGTGAAAACCCAACAGCCAAGTCCAAAGCAGAGACACCTCCCTTAGACTCCCAAACGTTCCATAGGGAGCACCTAACCATTTACTAAATCACCTACTCCAGTTCAAGTACAACGCAAAGCGGCAGCAGGATGTTGGACAGGCCATTCAGCCGGACTCAGGATTTCCTCCTCTATATAACAGAAATAATGGTCCTGCTTGTCCTGGCAACGTCGCGTGGGAAACTGGCTATGAGAGTCCAACAACACACACATCCAGTCCCAGCCCTCTGCACCCTGCTGCTCTTCCTCCCTGTGCTGCTACCCCAGCTCATGCCCCTGCAGCAAGGGCCCCTCGTGTCTGCTCTCAAGGACGGTTGCCCTTGTGAAAACGCCAGTGTCTACACAAAAATGCTGCCTCCCGTGTTTCCAAAGCTGCTGACTGCAGGCACTTGGCTCCAGACAGAAATTTCTCTGATTTTGTGAAATATTTTACCACCTCAGCACCGGAATTGAGGTTTTGATCACCCCCCCCACACACTTCCCTCTTTTTTCTTTTTTTAAATTAAGATCTCTCTGTGTGTCTATATCCCTCTCCTCCATACTCTGACTTTCAAATAAATAAATATTTATTTTAAAAGGGTGAGGTGGGCAGTGTTGTGCTGTAGTGGGTAAAGCCACTGCCAGTGATGCCAGCATCCATATGGATAGATGTCAGTTTGAGTCCTGGCTGCTCTACTTCCAAACCAGTTTCCTGTTAATGGCCTGGGAAAAGCAGCAGAAGATGGCCCAAGTGCTTGGGCCCCTGCCACGCACGTGGGAGACCTGGATGAAGCTCCTGACTCCTGGCTTCAGACTGGCCTATCCCTGGCCATTGAGGCCATCTGGGGAGCGAAACAGCTGATGGAAGATCTCTGTCTCTGTCTCTCCTTCTCTGTCTGTAACTCTTTCAATTTTTTAAATTTATTTTTGAAAGGCAAAGAGAGAGTGACAGACAAAAAGACAGAGACCATCCATCCACTGGTTCACTCCCCTAAATGCTAGGGGCTAAGCCAGGTGGAAATCACTAGCCTGGAACTCAATCCAGCTCTTCCATATGGTGGCAGGAACCTACACACCTGGGCCACCACCGCTGCTTCACAGGGAACCCATTAGCAGGAAGCTAAAGTCAGAAGTAGACCTGGGGCCGGCGCCGTGGCTCAACAGGCTAATCCTCCGCCTTGCGGCGCCGGCACACCGGGTTCTAGTCCCGGTCGGGGCACCGATCCTGTCCCGGTTGCCCCTCTTCCAGGCCAGCTCTCTGCTGTGGCCAGGGAGTGCAGTGGAGGATGGCCCAAGTGTTTGGGCTCTGCACCCCATGGGAGACCAGGATAAGCACCTGGCTCCTGCCATCGGAACAGCGCGGTGCGCCGGCCGCAGCGCGCTACCGCGGCGGCCATTAGAGGGTGAACCAACGGCAAAGGAAGACCTTCCTCTCTGTCTCTCTCTCTCTCACTGTCCACTCTGCCTGTCAAAAAAAAAAAAAAAAAGAAAAAAAGAAAAAGAAGTAGACCTGGGACTGAAACCCAGGCATCCCCCAGGGGATGCAAGCACCTTGAGCAGCACCCTAACTGCTGCACCACATGCCTGCCCTCACGTCCCTCTCTCTGAGCGGGGCGGGGAGTCCCACTCCTCCAGACATTGGGAGTAATCTCATGATTTACTTGTCTTGGCCCCTGCCTGGGGAACTGGGGCCCAGTCACATCCCTGGCAGCCAGACTCTGCACATCTCCCATGTGGCCTGGGTTCTCGCCAAATGTCGTGTGCACAGATAGCCTGCAAAAGGCAAGGCACTGTTCTCAGAGTTCTGTCTGAGTGCTTTTATCTAGAAAGTGTTTTCCTAAAAACTCCTGGAATGCGTCTCTTCTGAGTCCAAGGATCGCAGTGCTGGAAGCACCCCTAAGGCGGCTAGAAGCAATGCTGTCACTCCTCTCCACCTGTGAGGACAAGCCTAGCCCCACTGGACTGGGCATGACCAGAACTTGGGATGGCTTGAATGGGCCAGGCAGGGAGTGGCCAAATTCTGGGAATGAGATCATGACAGCCTTTGGGTGTTCTTAGCCCCACCCAACTGTTTCAGTACACACACAAGTGTTTACAGGTGACTGCTGCCTCTACCCTTCCCCCAGGTGCCATCACACAAGCCCACCCACTCCCAGAGTCCTACAGGAAGTCAGAGCCTACCCTGTGGCCCATCCTAAGACCTCAGGGTTGCCATGCCCCTCTGAAGGTTCAGTAGATAGCCCATTGCCTCCAGGCCTTGGCACCCAGGGCCACCTGTGACATTACAGGAGCTGGCCTGGGGGTCAGTGCCTAGGCTCCAGTTTCGGGGGCTGAGATCCATTATGGATTCTCACCATGACTAGCTTATAATCTGACCATCATCTATCTCTGCCGGAGACTCCTCAACCACAGCCCAGGCCAGCAATCCCAAATTAACAGACCCTCCCTTGCCAAAAAAAAAAAAAAAAAAAACCAAAAAACAAAACTATCTTGCTCCAGTTTCTTCACCCCCTGCCAGCACAGTCCTCATGCCTGGGCTCCAGCAAGCCACCAGCCAGTGCCGGGGCAGGCTGCGGGAGCAGGGAGTCAGTAGGTGGAGCGCTGCAGCCAGAGCACAGAGCAGCAAGTGGTGGGGACCGCCATCCACACGTCAGTTTCTCAGGGAGTTACAAGCAAGTAGGAACTGGAATCCTGTCCTCATTCCTGTCAAACTGGTTCAGATGACTTCATTTCACGGCACTTGCACCCTCACAACAGCATCCCAAACACCTCCCCGCTTGTCCCTCCCCCAGCTCAGTCCGTCTCCCCCTGCAGCTCTGGACCATCGTGACGACAGAAGCGGGGACAAATGGCAGCGAATGGGGGCAGAGGCCTCCTCTGCGGGCTCACCCAAGAGTCTGCAGAAGAGCCTAGAAAAGCTGCTTCCCCAGAGATGTGTAGGCAGGATGGGTAGATGGCTTCCCAAGGTGGCTTCATTCCCTCATCCCACACTTCACTCAACGCCAGCCCTGGGCACTGCAGGGTAGAGCACCCAGCCACTGCTCTCATGGAGTTTACGTTCTTGTGCAACAAGCACATAGTGTTTCAGAGGACGAGAAGTGCTAAGAAGAGAAACCAGGGGCTGGGCATTGGCACAGCTGCAGTTGCCCACATCCCATCAGGGAGTGCCTGGTCTACTCCTGGCTGCTCCACTTCTGATGCAGCTCCCTGTTAATGCACCTGGGAAAGCAGAATAAGAGGCCTCAAGTACTTGGACCCCTGTCACCCTTGTGGGAGACCAGGATGGAGTCCCAGGCTCCTGGCTTTGGCCTGACCCAGCCCTGACTGTAGCGGCCATTTGGGGAGTGAATCTGCAGATGGAAGATCTCTCTCCTATTCTGTTCTCTGTCATTCTGCCGTTCAAATAAACAAAATCCCTTTTAAAAATGGGAGAAAGGGCCGGCGCCGCGGCTCACTAGGCTAATCCTCCGCCTTGCGGCACCGGCACACAGGGTGCTAGTCCCGGGTCAGGGTGCCGGATTCTGTCCCGGTTGCCCCTCTTCCAGACCAGCTCTCTGCTGTGGCCAGGGAGTGCAGTGGAGGATGGCCCAAGTGCTTGGGCCCTGCACCCCATGGGAGACCAGGAGAAGCACCTGGCTCCTGCCTTCGTATCAGTGCGGTGCGCCAGCCGCAGCGCACCAGCCGTGGCGGCCATTGGAGGGTGAACCAACGGCAAAGGAAGACCTTTCTCTCTCTCTCACTGTCCACTCTGCCTGTCAAAAAAATTTTAAAAATTTAAAAAATTAAAAAAAAAAAATAGGAGAAAGGGAGCAGCTGGAAGGATCCGCCTGAGTTTGTACCATCCAAGGGCAAGGTTTTGGAGAAGGTTGTCCTGACCTGGTGCATCTGAGCAGAAACCTGGAGGAAGTGAGGCACAAGCTGTGCGTGAGTCTGGGCAAAAGCGATCCAGGCAAAGGAATTAGAAACAGAAAACTCTGAAGGAAGGAGTCCTGTCTGGAGTGTCTGCGAAATCGCAACATGTCAGACGTGAGATCCAAGACCAAGCAGGGAGCCAGATCCCCAAGGCTGTGGTAAGGATTTTGGATTCCTTCCAAGTGATATGAAAAGGCGGTAAGGATTCCGAGCAGATAAGTGGCATGATCCACTCTGAGTTACGAGAGGAACACACAGGAAATGGGCCAGACACAAGAAGCCAAACACTGCGTGTTGTCACTCATGTGTGGACGCTAAAGAAGTGATGTAGCCAGTAGAATAGTGGTTACCAGAGGTTGGGGAGAGGATGAATAAAAAGCAGACAATGATGTCAGTTGGAAGGAATAACTTCTAAGGGTCTATAGCACAAAGGGTGACACTAGTTCAGCAACAATTTATAATATATTTCAAAAGAGCTAGGAGACAGGAATTTAAATGTTCTTACACAAAGACTTGAAAAATGTTTTAGGCAATGGATATGCCGATTATTCTGATTCTATCATTACACATTGTGCACATGTGAGCACACTGCACTTCATAAATATGTACAATTATTATGTGTCAATTGAAAATAAAATAAAGGGCTGGCACTGTGGCATAGGCATAAGGCACTGTGGCTAAGGCTCTGCCTGTGGCGCTGGCATCCCATACGGGCAACTGGTTCAGGTCCTGGCTGCTCCTCTTCCAATCCAGCTCTCTGCTACAGCCTGGGAAAGCAGGTCCAAGTGCTTGGGACCCTGTGCCCACATGGGAGACCCAGAATAAGCTCCTGATTCCTGGCTTTGGATTGGCCTAGCTCTGGCCATTGTGGCCATTTGGGGAGTGAACCAGCAGATGGAGGGCATCTATCTCTGTCTCTGCCTCTTTGTGTATAACTCTGCCTCTCAAATAAATAAATAAAATCTTTAAAAATAAATAAAAATAAAAATAAATGTTAAAGGAAATCCTTCAGAAAAAAAAAAACTAAAAAAAATTCAAAGAAAAATTGGTATGAATAATTAATAAATCAATTCACTGGTAATAAAAAGAACGTACTGGCTGGGTATAAGCTAAACAAGACTTGGGCGAGGATGGGAGAAAGGAGGCAGAAAGCTCTGTAGTAATCCAGCCCAGGGATGAAGGCAGCTCGGGCAGTGGTAGACACGCTGGGAGCAGTAGGAAGTGAATGGAACCTGGATATTCTTCAAAGGCAGAGCCAACAAGGTCTCTAGTGGGTCACATGAAAGGTGTACGGAAAGATGAAAGTCAGGGATGACTCTGGGGTGACTCAGAACTGAGCTACTAGGAAGGCTGATGCTACCGACCATGAAGAAATGCGTTCAACCCTGGGACCCTGCACTTCTCTGAGAAGAAAATGAAAATCAAGACCCGAGGAAAGGACTTATAAGGACCCTGACCCAGGGATCATAATTCATGTGCTTGCTGGTGGTGAGTAAGCGTGACAGGGGCACTGTGAGGCCATGGCACTGGTCGTGGGCCTGTGGGGGCAAGCAGGTAAGCACACTGTACACGAAGAGGGTGAGCTCGTGGGTGGGTGTGCACCAGGATATGCATCTACCACACAGTACACCCACAGGAAACCTTGTTGAAAGAGCAGCTGAAAGGCAGACCTTTGCTTTGTTTTGACTGATGTATGCTCTATGCTTTGGGCATTAAACATTCAATAAATTCATTAAGTCCTACTATCTTCCATGGCAAAACATTGAGGTATGTAGTTAAGGAGCTCATACCCTGGAACGGGAACAAAAATCCATTTATTTTAAAATCTCAGGCACAATAAACGAGAAAAGCTGTACAGAAGGGTTGGGCCTTGGACTCCAGCTTCTCCTCATTTGGAAGCTGGTGGAGATTTTTACTGGTATGGCCAAGAGTGTGGTCTTTTCCCTCAGAGTTCCACCATCCAAGGATTCCTTCAAATCTTTCTTGGTAGGCATCACATTGAGATTGTGCTCTGGGATGTTCAATTCTTGCTTCAAACCAAGTGTTCTTCATGGTCAAGAGTTCTTAATTTTTGTTATTTTAACCTTAACCCTAACCTTAAAGGATTCTTAATTTTTGTTTACATCTGTCTTTAGCAAGAATCTGTTTCTCTCCCATATGCTCAATAAAATGTTGAAATGTTGGCTCTACTTTCAAGTCATGAAGATCACATCACAGAGTGGCTGTGTTTTCACTGCCATGCTGCATTTCTCTCTGGGATCAGCCTTCTCGGTGAGCTTTGGCAAGGAGAGGTATATATCTTAGACCTCTGCTGAGAAGAGCCATCAGTGCACATGGGACCATGAACACTGAGGCTGAGCCTAGGATACAACCAGGACATTTTCAATATTTTGTCTATAATTTTCCTATAGGAATTCATCTCCAGTTTACTGATGAAATAAGAAATACTTTCAAAATACTCATTTTTGGTAGTCTTAAAAGTAGAATTTTTTTTCGAGATTTATTTATTTGAAAGGTGAAGTTACAGAGAGGCAGAGGCAGAGAGAGAGAGAGAGAGAGAGAGAGAGAGATCTTCCATCTGCTAATTCACTCCCCAAATGGCTGCCATGAGCGGAGCTGGGCCAATCCAAAGCCAGGAGCCAGGAGCTTCTTCCAGGTCTCCCATGCGGGTGCAGGGGCCCAAGGACTTGGGCCACCCTCTACTGCTTTCCCAGGCCATAACCGAGAGCTGGATCGGAAGTGGAGCAGCCGGGTCTTGAACCAGCATCCATATGGGATGCCAGCACTGCAAGCAGCAGCTTGACCCACTACGCCACAGTGCCGGCCCCAAAAATACATTTTCTTGATACCATCAACTAATGGTGATTTACTTCTTAGTTTACAAGCATAACTTCCTCTCTGACTCACCGCCTCACAGGCTCAGAATCACACCGATGGTATGCAGGTCAGGCTCTGGAAATGATGGAAGTGTGGCATGCCTGAGTTAGCACAGGATTTCCTGATTCAGCCTCATCCATGCCTGAGCCAGAGACCCTGGACAAAGTCACAGATATCCCTATCTCTAAGATCTTCCTTTCTTATTTTTAAACCAAGGATAATTACAACAAGCTGGGAGAACCCATCCTATCCAGGCATGATCATATTTGGAAAACGACTCTGAATTTCCCTCTAATACTCAGTTGGCCTCTCCTTCAAAAATCAATTGAACATGTAAGATTATAACAGCACTGACCTCATGCAAAAACATTTAATGAAAGCAAGCAAACAAATAAACCTATAGCCGCCACAGTTTATCCAAGCTAAAGCAACTCTTCTTGGAACTCAAAACATACAAAAATCCCGATGCTTCTCAAAGAGAAGCAATCAGTAGTCGATGTTTCGCTAACAGTGGGGTCTTTATTTTTCACAGGCTTTTGTGTTAAGGAGTGGCCTTGAAGCCTGCATGAGCCACGTTATTCCTTAGAACGCCATCAGCATGACATAAGGAAGTTGTGGAAACTACCTCAAGTTAGACATAAAAGCTTTGGAGGAATTTTCTACTTGAAGAGCAAGGTATTATCTAAGATCATCAGACTATAAACACCAAGAAATTTCCTGCTAACTCTGAGAATGAGAAGTGGATATAAATCAACTTCCTTCAAGTGCATGATTCCTTATGCACTGGGCCCTGTCTGGAAATGGAGGGAGGCTTCCACGGCTACGTGCATAGGTTGGTTCAGAGTCCTTGCTCTGTTCTGGTACTGGGATAGGACACTAACAGACCAGGCTGCTACAATGGGGCAAGCCAGGAAGCAAAGCAGATATCAACATAGCTTGGCATCTTCTGGGGAGCCTTTAGTTGACAGAACCTGCTAGAGCCTGTAGAAGTGGAATAGACTCATGACTATGTGACATGGGCCTTTGGTAAAGAATGTTCCAGAGGATCACGACTGAGTAATCAGAATCTAGTCTTCTCACAGAATTGGACTTAATGCCAGCTCAGCTCTTTCTTTCCTCCACCGTGGTTTCTTCAGGGTGCAATGAGGTGCCTTGACCCAGGTCTTACCTGACTCAAACAACAGATCTGAAGGGAAGGTATGTTGGTCCCAGTTGAGTGACAAAGCTAGCGAAGGTGTCCCTCCCTCTAGCTGGAAGAAGGGTCTTCCAGGCCTGCCCACAGCAACTTTGAATGCTAAGAAAAAAGAACAGTGACTAAGCAAACATGTCATAGGCGGTAGGGAGAGAAAAATGTCCCACAGAGACCTTGTTTGAAAGAAAACCACAATCTAATAACAAAGGCACACTATGCTAAGATTTGTTCATGAACATTTATAACATTATTCATGACAGGTAAAACCTCAAAGGTTCATTAACTATGATGATGAAATGTGGCATATCCATGCAATAGAATTTTATTTGGCCATAAAAAAGGAATGAAGTATAGGAAGTACTAACACATGTTCCAAAATAGATGGATGTTTAAAATGTAGCAAAGAGAAAGAAGTAAATCACATAAAACATGGGGCCAGCGCTGTGGCACAACAGCTTAATGCCCTGGCCTGAAGCGCCGCCATCCCATATGGGCGCCGGTTCTAATCCTGGCTGCTCCACTTCCAATCCAGCTCTGTGCTATGAACTAGGATAGCAGTGGAAGATGGCCCAAGTCCTTGGGAGACCTGGAGGAGGCTCCTGGCTCCTGGCTTCGGATCGGTGCAGCCCCGGCCGTTGTGGCCATCTGGGGAGTGAGCCAGCAGAGGGAAGACCTCTCTGTCTCTACCTCTCTCTGTAACTCTTTCAAATAAATAAAATAAAAAGCTTTTAAAAAATCACATAAAACCACATCTTATATGACACAGTTTAAATGAAATACCCAGAACAGGCAAATCATCTATGTAGACAAGAAGTAGGTTAGTGGGTACTTAGAACTAAGGAGTAGAGGAATAGAAAAGTAATAACCTAAAGGCATGTGTGTTCTTCATGAACTGATAAAAATATTCTAAAACTTGGGTGGGCATTTGGGGTGGCAGTAAGATGCTCCTTGAATACCCACATCCGGGATCTGAGTGCCCAGGTTTGAGTCCCGCTTTACTTCAGACTTCAGCCTCCTGTGTATGTGCACACTAGGAGACAGCGTGATGGTTTAAATAGCTGAGTCCCTGCCACTTACTGGGGAGACCCAGATTGAGTTTCTGGCTCCAAGGTTGGGCCTGGTCCAGCCTGCTTGTTATAGGCATTTGGGAAATGAACCAGTGGATGGAAGATTCATATTCATATTCTTTCTCTCTCAAATAAAAAGCAAATTAAAATAAATAAATTAAAAAAAAATAAAAACAGGGCTGGCGTCATGGCAGGTAAAGCTACTGCCTGCGACACAGCATCCCATATGGGTGATGGTTCACATCCTGTCTGCTCCACTACTGATCCAGCTCCTACTGATTAGCCTGGGAAAACAGCAGAAAATGGCCAAGGTATTTGGGATCCTGCCATCCACACAGGAGACCCAAATGAAGCTCCTGGCTCTTGACTTCAACTTGGCCCAGCCCCAGCTGTTGTACCCATTTGGGGAGTGAACTAGTAGATGGACGATTTCTCTGTCTCTCCCTCTCTGTAACTCTAATTTCAAATGAATAAATCTTTTAAAATTATTTTTATTTACTTGAAAAGCAGAGACAGAGAGAGAGAAGAGAGAGTTAGAGATAGGCAGCAAGCGGTATCTTTTATCCACTAGTTCAATGACCGAACACCCACATCAACTGAGGCTGAACCAGGCAAAAATTACGAGCCAGAACTCCACTGGGGTCTCCCACCAGGGTGACAGGGATCCAAGGCTTGCGCTATCATCCACTGCCTCCCCAGGGCGCACAGTAACAGGAAGTTGGACTGCAAGCAGAAAAGCTGGACCTCAAACCAGGCACTCCAATATGGGATGCAGGCATCCCCGGGGTGTTTTAGTTGCTGTGCCAAATCCCCACCCAAAAACCTGTTTTAAAATAACAGTTAGCCATATTATCTAAGAGATGCATTTAAATCAAAAAAGCAAAATGCAGAAAACTTGTTAATAAAGGCATAAGGAAGACTTTTTTATAAAAAGAAACAGTCACAGTTTCTGCAAATGCTAGAAAGGAATTTTGCAACATGATATCAATGAAGTAAGTTACAAAAGATGCTCATTGATTAAGGCAGTAAAATAGAAACCACACTGATTATTTTAAAAGAGAAAAAAATTTTTTTAATCTATTGGGGCCAGTGCTGTGGCATAGAAGGTTAAACCTCTGCCTGCAGTGCTGGCATCACATATGGACGCTAGTTCGAGTCTCAGCTGCTCCACTTCTGATCCAGATTCCTGCTAATGCACCTGGGAAAGCAGCAGAAGATGGACCAAGTGCTTGGGTCATGAACCTATGTGGGAGACCCAGAAGAAGCTCCTGGCTCCTGGTTTCAGTCTGGCATAACCCTGGCCATTGCAGACATTTGGGGAGTGAACCAGCATTGAAAGCTCTCTCTCTCTCTGCCTTTCAAATAAATAAATAAATCTTTTAAAAGGGGGGAGGGGGCAAGGAAGGAAATAAGTGGATGTTACCTGAATCTAGACACTTAGAGGAGTCCCATGGAGCTGGGACATGAACCTCTTTGGAAGGGTACCCTGGTTGCCCTTGATAAACTCAGGTGTTTTGAAAAAAGGCCCCATGGCACCATGTCTCTGGGCTGTGAGGACAGTTTTGGAAGTGTACCAAGAACTTAATGACTGGACCTAGCTGCTGCAATTGGCTGAGGTGCTGTTCTGAGGCCATTCTGATGGGAATTACATGCAAACAGGAAGGAACAAAAGGTTTCTCATTTCTCTTGGCTTCTCATCTGTCTCCAGTTGCACAACCCAGTGTGGAGCTGTCTGGTAAAGGTGTAACTTAGGGCAGGCATTTAGCCTAATGGCTAAAACATCTGCATCCTACAGTGCAATGCCTTGGTTTGATGTCCAGCTCTGGCTCCTGACTCCAGCTTCCTACCATAGTAAGTTCTGGGGGAGGGGGGTGGGCATGTATGGTGGGAAGAATCACTATATCCCTAAAGTTGTACTTATGAAATTGGTGCTGATTAAATAAAAGGTTTCTTGGGAAGAAAAATAAATTCTGGAAGGCAGCAGGTGATGGCTCAAGTGACTGGGTACTTGTCACTCATGTGGGAGACCTGGACTGAGTTCCCTGCTCTCATTTTTGGCCTGATTCAACCCTAGCTAGCTATAGCAGGCATTTGGGGAGTGAACTAGCAGATGGGAGTCTTTCTGTTTGTCTCTCTAAGTAAATACACACACACACAGACACACACATAGCTCACAGAATCCCAATTTCAGCATGGAAAGTTTGGTGCTGAGAGACAATAGATTAATCCACAGAGATAACTTTAAAAAGATGAGATGAAAAGGATGATATCAGAGCTGAGGAAACATTGAAACCAAAACATTACCATTACGTTGCACCATTGCACAACGAATCAATCAATTCTTAATAATGCACAGATTAAGTGACTGGCATGGGGGGAAAGGCTTGATTTAATCATACTGAGTTCAGAAGAAGCAGATTTAGTAGACTGATTTGCCAGGAGATGGCCATGTGGAGGCCAACAATCTTTCAAATAAGAATAACCTCAGTCGTTGAAGCAGAGAATCCATTAAAGTATCTACTGGTGGAGAAAAAGGACTCTGGAATATTTTTTTAAAAGATTTATTTACTTGAAAATCAGAGTTACACAGAGACAGTTACACAGGAGAGTTACACAGGAGAGGCAGAGAGAGAGAGGTCATCCATCCACTGCTTCACTCCCCAGTTGGCCCCAAAGGCTGGAGCTGTGGCAATCCAAAGCCAGGGGCCAGGAGCTTCTTCCAGGTCCCCCATGTGGGTTCAGGGGCCCAAAGCCCAGGTATCTTCCACTGCTTTCCCAGGCCATGGCAGAGAGCTGGCTTGGAAGTGGAGCTGCCAGGACTTGAACTGGCGCCCATATGGGATGCTGGCACTGCAGGCAGCGGCTTTACCCGCTCCATCACAGTGCAGGCCCTGAACTCTGGATTATTATACAGGAACATTTACTTGAAGTGGCCAAAGAACTTCATTTTCAAGTATCAGGATTATATGGAAATATCAGAAAAATCTGCTAGAGGGATTGGCATTGAGCCATGCTGTAGTCATGACAAAGAACTTCAAAAGTAGAGGGAAAATTCTTCAATAGGTTAAAATCAAACTGGCCTCAGACTTCTCCATTAGAGCAATGTCAATGAAGTTCTGAGGGAAAATAATTTAAAAAATAAATAAAACTCAAGAATTTTTAAAAAATAAAACAGGAAGCCATTTTTGAACATGAAATGACTCAGGGATCATGAAGCTATTATGAAAGACTGCAAAGAAACACATTTTTTGGTAGTTCTTCCCATCAAAAGGTGAACTTTGTTCTTCATCTTTTGCATCTTGGCTGGTCTTATGATTTGTTTTGACCAATACATTGTGGCAGAAGGGGTCCTGTATGAGTTCTGAGCCTTAGTCTAGGAGACCTTGCAGCTTCCATTCTTGCTGTCTGCTGCGAACAGCCTGAGCCAGCCTCCTGGAACAGCTACAAGGTGCCCTGCTGACTGCCACACCTCAACCATGCAGCCCCAGTCAAGCAACCAGCTGACTGCAATTGCCCAAGTGAGCCAGGAGAGATCTGTAGAACGTCCCAAATGAAGCCAGCCCAATGTATAAACCCACAGAAGTGTGTGCTAATAAATGAGTGTTGGGAGTATTTGAAACACAAGTAAAGGGTAACTAAAACACCAATTGAAAATGAAGAAGTCAGGGCTGGCATTGTGGCACAGTGGGTTAAACCACTGTTGGCAATGCTGGCTTCCCATATGGGAATGCCAGTTTGAGTCCTGGCTATTCTGCTTCTGACCCAGCTTCCTGTTAATGCACCTGGGAGGAAGAAGAAGATGGCCCAAGAACCTGGGTCCCTGCCACTCACGTGGGAGACCCAGATGGAGTTCCTGGCTCCTGGCTTTGGTTTACTCAGTCTTAACTTACAGGCATTTGAGGAGTGACCAAGTGGTTGGAAGACATTTCTCTCTGTCTCTCTGTCTCTCTCTCCATTCACATAAATAAATAAATCTTTTTAAAAAACAAATTGAAGAAGTCAGAAATAATCAGTGAGCAAGCCACAGATATATTTAAATATTGTACTGAAATTGTAACAAATTCACAGGGAAATAATGGACAAAGTTCAGTGTAAATGTCATAAACCCCAACAAAGTAAAAAAAAAAAAAAATCACAGGGAGTAGGAGGAGGCAAAAAAAATGGGTGCTGGTCTACCTTTAATGGCTGGGAATTCAGGACTGATCAATACTGAAACAGTTTGAAAAGTGACTCTGTCCCAATAATGATTTTTGCAGTTTTGTTTAACGTTTAAGAACTCTTTTGTGAACTAGTCTGTCTTGTGATGAAGTACATGCATCTGAGTAGTTCTTCCAGGTTTCTCTTTTGCTCAAATAAGAATACATTCAATACTTTATTTAAAAAATGCTTTGTTTTAAAAAATAGCATGTGCAGAAGGAGCCTATTCCAGGTGCTTTTTTTTTTTTTTAAGATTTATTTATTTATTTATTTGAAAGGCAGAGTTAGAGATGCAGAGGCAGAGAGGGAGAGAGAGAGGTCTTACATCTGCTGGTTCACTCCCCAAATGGCCTCAACAGCTGGAGCTGGGCCGATCTGAAGTCAGGAGCCAGGAGCTTCTTCCAGGTCTCCCATGTGCATGTAAGGGCCTAAGGATTTGGGCCATCTTCTACTGCTTTCCCAGGCTCATTAGCAGGGAATTGGATCAGAAGTGGAGCAGTAGGGGCTTGAACCAGTGGCTTTACCTGCTATGCCGCAGCGCTGGCCCCAGCCTATTCCTGTTAATGTCACTCTATCTACATGTCTCCCTATCTCTCCTATCTGTACTCATGCATGTAATTATAATGTTCACAAATACAGATATTAATATTTCTGTGATATTAAAGTTAGGGTGGTTTCAACTTCTCTGTATTTCTGGAAATTTTTATAAAGGGTTCCTCTTACTTTTATAAAGTTATTAAAAGAATTTCCAAGAAGCTTTACAAACAGTGCTAGTGAAAAAGGGGGCATTTGAGTGAAGAATACAAACTGACACTGTGTTTGAAGATGTAACCTATGCAAATTGGTGGTGTTCAATCATGGTTACACTTTGTAACCACTAAGGACAAACTTTTGAAAAATACCAATGTCCAAGCTTCAGCCCAGGCCCAAGAAATAAAAATCTCTGGAGTGGGGGCCTGGATATGGATACATCTTAAATGTTCCCCCAGGTGATCCTGATGTGCAACTCTGGCTGAGGTCCACTTGACTCACATTTCCCAAGATGCACTGGGTGCTGCTGAATGCCAGGGCACTCCACTCCTGACTCTCTAGTCCCAGATCAGGACTGGTTACTAAGGAAGGAGAGGAGCACACAGGGGAGGCTCCTAGCAGTCTCTGCCACAATCTGGTTTCCCTGGCTGTCATTGGATGCCTGTCAGCAGGAACTGCGGCTGCCTGTGTTCTTGTTTACATCCAGGAGAGAGAGGCTGATGTTTTTCTCCCCACATGCACTGAGCTGGCGCTTCTTTGTGCCTCACTGGCTCAAAATGGGTAAGGCACACCCATTAGAGAACCAATTTCTAGCAAGCGTGATGGCGTTATTGTGATGGGCTTACTAATGCTTCCCAAACTCTATTGTACACTATAGGAATTGCCCAAGAATCTTGTTAAAATGCAGATTCTGATTCAGCAGATCTGGCTTCGGGCCAAGATTCTGCATTTCTAACAAGCTCCCAGGTGATTAGAACGACGGTTGAGGTGTCAATTATAATGTTCACTTTAGCTACCAAGCACCCCAGCTATTTACATTGGCTGAGGAGTACATGCTTTCCTTGTAGGTAGATCTAAAGAGAAGCCAATTATAATCAGAAGTGTCTAATGAGCATGGCAGATTGTTAAGCACATGTGAAGGCACAAAAGCAAGAAACTGCTTGCCCCGCATAGGGACTTGCGAGCTGAGGAGGAGACAGGGACAGAGGCAGGGTCAGGTCACTGAAGGGCTGGGTTTTAATCTGTGTTTCGCGGAGCACACGACCAGTAAGAGATTCTCCACAAAGAACAGTCTCCTAAGGTCAAATTTGTTGGGAAACATCGCATCCTGTACCTCTCACTTCAATATTTACAATGCATATTTTGATTTTGAGGGCGCTAAGCAGTTTGGCAGGAAAGAAGCCTTTTGTCAAATAGACATAATACCTCGTAGGCAGGTCAGGCTCTATAACTTGTGAAGCTTGGTGCAAAATGAAAAGGGGAGATCCCTTTGCCAGCAGTGATTAAAACTTTCTAGATGGTGACAACAGGGCACGAAAGCAACTGCAGAACCCCAGTGGCCTTGTGTCATTGCCTATGAAGCCAGTGCTGCTCCTGGAGACACTGGGAGCATTAACTGAGATGATGTATTGAAAACGCTTTGGTGCTTGCATCCTGTAAGCACCAAATAAGCAATAACTATGGTATACACACAGCGCTTAGTTAGGACTCTTTAATAACTCATTTCATTAGGCTTCAGCAGAAAAAGCAGAACTGATTAAGGAGATCCAGCCACGTTTCTCATACTTCAGGGAGGGGAGGCGGCCAGGCACAGGAACAAGTGTAAGACAAACACCGTCAGGACTATCCTTTCCTTTCCGAAACCCACTCTTCCCTATAGGTTTCCTGTCTATATGGTGACACAAGTCAGCCCAAGAGGTCCCAGGTCCAAGAGACTTCCTGGGAGAAGGCTGGGTTCTCTCAGTTCCAGTTCCATATTCTGAGAGAGGAAAGCCCGTCTACTTCCACCCAGGCTAAGCAACTGTATATAAAGACTCTTCTGCTACCCGCTCAATGGAGAGAGACGAAACCATTGTAAACCATGTACATTCCAGAATCTCCCACGCTTATTTGATGATGGGACATTTCCTAAAGGAATATCTTCTTCTTCTTCTTCTTTTTTTTTTTTTTTTTGAAATATCTTCTAACACTGGACAGAGCACATTCGGTGGGTGATAGGGGAGCAATAGGATGCTTGAAGTCGAAGGCTAGGGTGCCAAGAGTCAGATTTGTATTTTACATGGCAGTAAGCAAAACTAATTGGAGGGCGAGAGATGGAATCGGAACTTAATCAGGAGGGTTGACTAAGAGCTAGCTACAGATATCCAGACCTGGGAAGCAAGGCTAGTATTAGTGAGAGACAGAGACTATCCAGAAATATTTAAGAAGTAAAAATATCCATAGGGGATAAGAAGAAAAGACTGGTTCCAAGGAGTAGTTTGGGAAATTAATTGGGAGGGGGGGGGTACCACCAACCATGGACACAGTGCCGAAGAGATGGGTTGAGGGAGAGAGGGTGCAACTTCAGTTTTCAACATACCTGGTGCCAGGCTCTGCCCTCAGAGATGGACCACTTTTTTCTCTGGAAGGATTCAGCAAAGATTGATTTTTTTCTACTTAATAGTCTTTTAAAGTAGACATTGATTTGCTTAGAATAAAGCTAGTTTTGGGAGCACACAGAAGTTGAGCCAGAGGATGAGATTAAAACCAGTGACTGCCGGCGCCGTGGCTCAATAGGCTAATCCTCCGCCTAGCGGCGCCGGCACATCAAGTTCTAGTCCGGGTCAGGGCGCCGGATTCTGTCCCGGGTGCCCCTCTTCCAGGCCAGTTCTCTGCTGTGGCCAGGGAGTACAGTGGAGGATGGCCCAAGTGCTTGGGCCCTGCACCCCATGGGAGACCAGGAGAAGCACCTGGCTCCTGCCTTCGGATCAGCGCGGTGCGTCGGCCGCGGCAGCCATTGGAGGGTGAACCAACGGCAAAGGAAGACCTTTCTCTCTGTCTCTCTCTCACTGTCCACTCTGCCTGTCCAAAAAAAGAAAAAAAAAAAAAAAGTGATCCAGAGTGATAAAGATTCTGAGTAGGTGCCTTCCATGGAATATTGATTGTCCAAGGTGTTACCTAACAGTTGGGGTTAAAATCCTCACACACTGCAAACGCAAGATAGTTCAAGGAGTATGAACTGGACAGTGCAGTTGGGAGCTGCACCTCGGTTTCTATTACTTAAGAACAATTGGCATGGTTGAATATGCTCTTTAGTAGACAACCTGCATCCATTTCAATTAAACACATAGTCTCTTCTGCAGCGTGACTGTATGGCCACAATATTTATTTTGGATAAATCCCTTACTGTGGTGACTTAAGGTTACAGATAATCCCCCGTAATAGATTGTCGTGTTGCTGTCTTGCCCTTCCGAAGCGGGCGGATGCCAGCCCCTCGATGTTGGACTTTCGAGCCTGCAGCACGGCGACACACGCAACTTTCCTCAAACATGGCCCCTGCCGTGCACGGAGCCTACAGGCGCCGGGGGAGCCATCTATTAAGCGACTCCCAGGGCAGAGAAGCCAGGTGTGCAGGCCTCCCACGTGGCAACCGGGCCGGCGGAGCGACAACGCGGCCGGGTCAGGAGGCCGGAATTACGGCTCCGCAGGGGCGCCCGGCGTGGGGCCGCGTGTCTTCAGGCGGACCCGGAGCAGCACCGGACAGCACGCCACACGCAGCCGCGGGGAGCAGCGGCCCGGCGGCAGCCACGCCGGGGTCCCTTTGTGTCCCCCGGGGCCAGCTCTGGGGGACTGGCAATTTGCGGAGCGCAGGCTCCGGCGGCCCGGGCGCCAGCACCAGAGGCGCCAGCGCACTCTCGGGGCCGCTTTTCACCCTTCACCCCGAACTCCTCTCCGTGTCCTGCGAGGGAGGCGAAGGGGGAACGCGAAAGGCCTGGGTCTTCGTGAGGCTCCTGTGGGGGCCATCGCCCCGGAAGGGAGAGAGTTCGCCCCCGGCGGCTGGGGACGGGCGTGTGGGGGCGAACAATGAGCGTGCCGGCAGGAAGCCGAGGGTGAGCGAATTCGGAAGTCGAGGCCCCACGCGGCAACACAGAAGAACGCCGCGTTCGGAAACACCACGCCTGCGCCGTCCGAGCCCCGCGCGCGCTCCCGCCGCGCGCCGCGGCCGAGCCGAGCAGGCGAGCGCGAGCCGCAGAGGCCCCGGCCCAGCCGCGAGCCCGCGAAGAAAGGGCGGGGGAGCGCACGCCGGACGGACGGCCGCGCACGCCGGAGCGCAGACGGCGCGCGCACGCGCAGAGCCCCCGCCCGGAGCGCGGGAGAAGGCACGCAAGCCACTGAGAGGAGCCGCGCCTCGGTGAGCGCCCCCCCGCCCCTTCCTCCCGGAGTGCCTTGCGCGCGGCCGGTGGGCGGGGGGAGGGGAGGGGAGGCAGCGGTGGCAGCCATGTTGTTGTGAGTCTCTGTGTCTCACCCTCGGTACTTCGGTGGTTCGGAGGAGGAGGGGGAGGAGAAGGAGGAGGTGGGGTGGGGGGGGAGGGAGGTAGGAGGAGAAAGAAGACATTGCCGCCACCGAAGGCGGAGGAGGGGGAGGACGGCCAAGAGCGACGCCGCCGTGTGCCCAACGGTCGGTGTCCCCGGCTGAGGCAGCGCGGCCGCAGCAGCCCCGTAAGTCAGCCCGCGCCTTCTCGCGCTCCCACCCTCCGGCGCCGCAGGGCCGGCTTCCCCGGCTTTGTGTGGCGGGCGGCCCCGCCGAGGGGAGGGCGGCCGCGGCCTGCGGGCTCCCCGCGCCGGCGGCGGCCTGGGGCCCGCTCGCACAATGCAGGGGGAGGGGTGCCGGAAGGGGGTGTGCGCCGGGCGGGGGAGGGGGCGCCGCGCTCCCCGCCTCCCCCGTGCGCCGGGCTCGCGGGACCCCCGGCTCGGACCCCGTGGTCCCCGGGTCTCGGAGCGCTGGGGGCCCTCGGGGTGGCGGAGTGGGGGCGAGGCCGGCTGGGAGGTGTGTGAACGCCGGGCCCGGGTGTGCCCCGACGTGGGTGTCTCAGCCGCGGTGCCCTGGGTTCGACAGATCTAGGTGCCCTTGGTCAGGAATGCTCGGTGTGGCCCTAGGCGCAGATTTCGGTCACTCAGACAGACACAGGCGTGCATCACGGCCGACGAGAAGGCGAGCGGCGCCCTTCTGTGTCTGAATTGGCGTCCGGTTTGGGGAAATAGATTGTTTATCGTTTTGTGTCCGAGCACGTGTGTGGGGGTAGTGCTACTTGTGGGAACGCGGCGAGAGAAAACTCGCTTTTCCTTGAACATAGCATTTCGGTGTTAACGCGTATTTAAACTTTGGAGATGTTTTGTCGACGTAGTAGGCGCCGTGAAACAAATCCTGTTAGGGTTTAATGCTTTTGAGGTTTTTACTTAGGAAAACTGGTGGCAGCTTTTTTGGCCAAGATTTTTTTAGGGGAAGCTTTGTTGGAAAAATGGTTTTAAACAGGAAGGAGAAACGCAGTACCTGCAGAGATATTGGATGTCAAGAAAACAGTGTTAACAAAGGAGTTAGCTGAGGATTTCATAGAGCTCGTTAACTGCTTAGATTACCACGTTGAGTGGGTGACTTCACCATGTGACCTAAAGTTTGGGAGGGTGATTTAAGGAATTCTAACCAGGAGTCATGCTAAAAATATAAGGATGAGTATTTTCAGTTAATACGGTTCTGTTCTTAGTCTTTTAATATCCTGGTTTTAAAAGATTTACTTCACGTGTAGACATAACGAATTGTTGACATTTCCTTTGCTGCAGAAATGTCTTAAAACTGCCATTTTGGGTGAAATTGAGTTGTTTGCAGTTGTATTTTAGTCTTTGATGGCAGTTTCATACACAGAAAAAGTTACTATCTTTAAAAAATTGTCTATTTCAGAAACGCTAGGCCAGGTGTTTTGTTTAGTGAGATTTCAACTGTTTTTAAAAAGCGTGAATTAATTACTGACATTTAAATTGTCGCCTTTACTAGGCCAAATTTTCTTAGAGGTAATTACAGGTAGATAAAATGAAGAATCTTAACGCAGATAGTCACACTTGGATGTTCTTTCTCTTAAACCTTCTATACTTGTTTACAAACCTTTTTGATGTTGGAAGATAATTGGTCTTCTTGAGTAGAAACTTAGCTAAGTTATACAAGTAATTGTGATCTGAGCTGGGAGCCAGATGCGGCATACAAAGCCAATCTTCTGTTATCAGGCTGTCTCTTTTTATAGATGCTGACAAGATCTTCATAATTTTAAGTGGAGCTTGCTTACTGTCTCCTGGACTCCTGCATACTTCCTAATTTAAAGACTTCATTGGGTTTCCATGATATGCAAATATTCTTTTTTTCATATTAACGTTTATGAATTTTAAAATACAGTATCCGAATTTCACTTTGCTTTATTTGACATGTTGAATAAGATTTTCTGACTTTTTAAGAAGGCATAAACTAATTTGACTTGCTCCTATTCTGCTACCATTTTCCTCTTCACTTTAATTTGTGAGGTGGAGCTCCTCCCTTGTCCCGGAGACTGTCGCTTGCAGAAAGCGGTTAATTTTGTTCTGCTGCTTCCTGTGGCCATCAGGAATAGATGGCTTCTTTTTAGAGGACAGTGCTATCTGTGACTCGGTTAGGATAATTTCAGGGTGTGGTATACAGAAACCCATTGGGTCTAGGTCTCAGTTTTTTTGCCTGCCAGTTATTGTAAAGTATGTGTTGGGTTGCCATCGATCTAACTCCTTCAGTCTCTCAAGTTCTGAAGCCTTGTGTGGTAGGAAAAGGTTTCCTCAAATTGTATGATTTGGATGCTAATATTTTAATAGTGGTTTTTATATTTGGCTGTATAGACTGAAGTCAGTTTTCATTTGAAATTTATTGCTTTTGTAGTTGAAAGTGAGAGATGTATTTTCAAGTGATACACTGTATGTAGAATTGTAGAGGCAAGTACATGATAAATACTTTTTCTTTTCAGCGTTTCAGGTAGCAATATTTTAGAGACAGAGTTACTGTTTTGTTTTTTTTTTTTCCCCTAGTGATGTTTTCTTTCAGTGTCTCAGGAGATTCAGCTTATCTAAATGAAAAATTAAGACTTGCTTCATTAAACACATGTATCTCCTTCCAGAGTTGTTTTAATTCCAGTGAATTTGTAGAACTTTTTGTCTTTTATTGACTTTTTTTTTTTAAGTGAAAAGTTTTGTTTGATCCTTGCTTGGGTTCTTTTTATGTTCTTCGAAAGTGTTTTCAAGAATTACAAGGATGAGTTGTTCAAGCTTGTTGGTAGAAGGCTGATTTATTCAGTATGTTCCACTTTGCAGATTTAGCTACTGTGATCTCATCCATTTTCAGGTTACATGTTTCCTCTCACTGTAGTTTTCTTGTGGAAGGAGAAAAGATGATAGTACTGGGAAACATCCATATGTGCACAGTTGTGTGCATATTGCTCTTAGATGCAATATGCACAAAAAAGGGAAGTAATTTGAAATGTGAAAGGAGAAGGGGGAGAGGGCTGTACTTGAACAGTGTCAAGATGTTTTGGTTGCAAATAGGACAGGGAAGAAAAAGGTCATTTACTTTACACAAAATAGGTATTTGGACCACAGCAGTAACTCCCCAGAATTTGTTTCCTAGAAAGGATTTGGTGCAATTGACTAGACCATGATCATACAAAATTATCTAGTCAACATTGTCGGAGGGAATAGACCTGCAGCCTCAGTAGTGTGGGAAATATGGGAGATCATTTGCATTGTTTTGTTAATACATATTTACATGAGTAAGTGTGTAGAGAACCTGGTTTGAGGTTAGATCTTGATGATTTCTATTGTAGTAGACCTCTTGTGTTGAGAGCAGCAAGTTCTAGATCTCAAAGTGGTGATCCCTAGTTTTAGGCACTGTTTCTGAAAGATGTATTTTCAAGATTTTCCAGTGATAAACTGTTTATAGAATGTGGAGGCAAGTACATGATAATTGCTTTTTCCTTTCAAAGTTTCAGGTAGCAGTATTTTAGAGACAGAGTTACTGTTTTTTTGAGATTACTGAGAGACTGTCTTAACTGACTACACAGATGCAGTTGGTTTTTATTGAGACATAAAAGAAGGCAAATGAGTGGTAGAAAAAGAGTGACCCTAAGTTTAGGTTATTTACTAGGCAGTTAGATGAGGCAAATTGTAGGTGGACTGTATTGTATGATGTTAATAAATACCAAAAAAAAGTTATACACACACTCAACACACCAGGTAGGAGTCACTTGAAACTTTGATGACCAGGTCATTTTTTGAGCTGGTTTATTAAAGCATCTCCGTAATGTTTTATCAGTACTTTTAATGCAGGTAGATAAAAAAAAAATTAACATTTTCTGTTATAAGTTCTGAACCTTTGAAATCAATTCAACATAAACAGAATTAAGTTTCATAGTTAGGAGAGGGATTGTGGCTTCTGCTTTGCCTACATATTACCATTAAAAGTATAATTGCTTTTTGTCCAAAGGTGCTTTCATTTAGTTCCTAAATTATGTGGATCCTACACTAGCAAAAATAGGTGTGCTCAAGATTCTTGGCGAACATAAATTGTTTGCCAATTATCAGAATTTCAGTTGAGAAAATATTCATAGGGTGATGTTTGAAGAGCATTCAGTACGTTTGTTAGTCTGAGTATTAAGACACAGTTTGGGATGCCAGCTTCCTATATGGGAGTCCCTGGGTTTGAGACCCAGCTCTGCTCCCAATTACATTTTCCTGCTAATATGCACCCTGGGAGGCAGCAGGTGTTGGTTCAAGTAGCTGGGTCTCTGCCACCCATGGGGCAGACCCGGATTGAGTTCCCTGTGGTTCTGCGTGGCCTGGTCCCAGCTGTTGCTGGCATTTGGAAAGTGAGTCTGCAATATAGGAGATTTCTTTCTGTGTGTATGTGTGTCTCTGGGATGCCAGCATCACAGGCAACAACTTAACCCTCTGCGCCACAACACCAGCCTCTGGTTTACTTATTATGGTGGGTCATTAATACTGTAGAAGAAGTTACTTATATTTCAACTTCACATATTACTTGATTTCCTCTGCATAATCACCCTATGAAGGAGGCGTTGTGATTCTCACATATAAATGGGGAAACAAATCAGAGTTTTAACTGATCTGAGTTCATTCCACTGTTAGAGCCAAACCTGTAACTATATTCTGGGTCTTTTGATTCTGGTTTCTGTTACACCATCATGAATAATACTAATTTTTTTTTTTTTTTTAGTTGGGCAACCTCTAGAGTGTGGGTATGGTCCTTAGCCATATGGTGGTCCATAAGGAGAACAACCCTAACTACACAGGCAAGCATCACTTGGATAACTTAAATTTATCTGTGTCTTCTCCAGACTACGTCAGATCAGCCTTAGGTAAATGGGGTTTGAGCATCTGCAGTTTTTAATTCTCCTGTCTAGATTATGATGCATTGTGAAGGTTGGGGGACCAGTATTCTTGAAAAGGGCTTACACATAATCATGAGAGGCCTATGAAGAGTTTCCAAAATGTCTGCATTTAGTCTTGTGGGAATCAGCAGATCCTTGATTTAAGAAAGGTGTACTGGTAATCTATCCCATATCTTACCTCTTGTGTAATCTATCCCATATTTTACCTCAGGTGATTAAACCTTCTGAGTACCAAAGAGATAGCTTTCTTTAGTGATTAATCCTCTTATTCACAAAGCATTAGAGTTGGAGTCTTTTGGCCTTTATTGGTGTTTTCTGAATTCACATCAAGGATAGTGTTTAGGTGATGGGAGTAATGACAGTTTTCTTGTTTCAAAGATGGATTGATTATTCGAACCATAGAGTGACAGAGATCCTGCATCTTCTGTTTCACCCCCTAAATGGCTACAACAGCCAGACTTGGGCCATCTTCTTTGCCTTCCCAGACGCAGTAGCAGGGAGCTAGATCAAAAGCAGAGTGGCTAGGAAAGGAACAGGTGTCAACAGTGGCAGCTTAACCTGCTGCACCTCATTGCAGGTCCTAACAAAGTTTTCTTAAACAGTTTATCTTTAATCTAATGTAAATATATTACAAAGCAAATAACAGTACAGTGTTTTGAAAGCCAGAAATAATGTAAATTACATTTGTCAGGATATTTTCAAATACGGTGAGTTTAAATATATAGCTTACTTGGCTGTATTTTTTAATTATTATTATTTTGAAGAAATTATCAGAGTAGGATAGAACTGACCTGGAAGGATGGTAAATACTAATTTCATGTAAGTGCTATTCCTTTAAATCAGATGATAGGATATTAGATCTACAAACTGTGTTTGCTTTTAAATATCCAAAGTGTTGTGAAGGTATGGCTGAAGATAATTACTGTAGTAAATACTGAATGTATATCAGTTCTTTTGTGTTGCCTCTAAAACTGTTGGGAGCATACATATAGGACTGAATTGAGAGCATTTTTCTAGGAATAGCTTTTTTCCTCATATTTCTTTATAAGTCATAATACATAGACTGTAGTTATATTTGTTTTAGGGGGTATATCTAGTCCTCTTGATAACATTATTGTAAAAATACATATTGCTTTGAAATAAGCTATAGAAATCATTTTGGTGCACAGATGTGGCATATTACTAATTAGTTCATTAGATATTTGAGCCCTATAGATGTTGGTTTTATGTTGAGATATTATTTTTCAATCTGATACGACTATAAGAAGTATGTAAATATGTCTAGTGATTTTAATGTTTATGTTTTAAATACTTTTAAAAATACAGATAGTGTATGGGGTATATTCTAGGAGTAAAGAACTATAAAATGTAAAGTGTAAAAATCATGTCTTTTATCTTCCCGGATATAACCATTCCTCTGGTGTAAGGTTAAGTTACACTCTTACTGTTTTTCATATATACATTTGTATGTATGCTTGTATTCTATGTTTACAAAACTAAGATCATAGTAACACACTAATTTTCAGTTTGCCTTTTTGTTTAATATCCTGGAATATTTTTATTTTATCATTTTGTTTCTCTATTGCATTATCTTTAGTATCCTCCATTTTGTTCTTCTCCCTCATAATTATTAAGATTTCATGGGGCCAGCGCTGTGGTTAATTCTCTGCCTGCAGCGCCGGCATCCCGTATGGAGCCGGTTCTAGTCCTGGCTGCTCCTCTTCCAATCCAGCTCTCTGCTGTGGCCTGGGAAAGCAGTAGAAGATGGCCCAAGTCCTTGGTCCACTGTACCCACATAGGAGACTGGGAAAAAGTTCCTGGCTCCTGGCTCCGGATCGGCAGAGCTCTGGCCGTTGTGGCATTTGAGGAGTGAACCAACGGAAGGAAGACCTTTCTTTCTGTGTTTCCCTCTCACTGTCTGTAACTCTACCTCTCAAATAAATAAATAGAAATCTTAAAAAAAAAAAAAGATTTCATAGAACATTAACAACCAAAACAGTTGGAAAGATCATGTTAAATTTTTTTCTAGTCTAATTATGAGTTAGAGACCTTTTCAAATCTAAAGAGTAAGCTGCATCTCTTATTAATATTGAAAACTGAGTAAATGCTATGGGAATTGAGAAAACTTGGGATAGTTTTTATGGAGAAAGCATCTGAGCAAAACTTGGAGATTTGTGGGATTTGCACAAGAATAGGTAGTGGAGGGCTGGAAAGGTGGCTAGAATAATGTAAGCAGGAGGAAGAAGGTAGCAGAGAGGTTCACGGTTACCTTATGAGTTGAGTGCTTTATGCTTCCTTGCTGTGGGGGAAAACACTGGACTTGTGGTCTCGATAGTAGTGATTTCCTCTGCCATTTTAGTAGCTTTGCCTCATCAGAGTAGGGGAATTGACTGCAATTTCCTTATTTGTGTTGGATTGCAGTGAGAATTAGACAGAATGTACCTCTGACATAAAGTTGAATGCTCAGTAAATTCTGTTACTCTCTTTGGGTTAAGGTTGTCTGATTAAATTAGTTCAGCAGAGTTTGGAGATGAATTTTCAGGAACATTTATTTCATAGTTAAAAGGACAATTGAACTAATAAGTGAAATTAAGTTCATACAGTAACTCGGACCTTAAGTCGCAACTTTGGGGGAAGTAGCCACCTTTATAACATACAGTTAATAGATAAAATATGGATAAAATATCCAAATTGAGTCTCCTTTAATGTCTAGCATAAATACCACCTGCTTCATGTTTGTCATTGTTATATGTATTTTACTAAACTTCACAATGAAAATTTTCAAATACAAGTGGGAAAGTACAGTGAACCTATAGATATGTGTCATTCATGTTCAGCATTATGTGAAATCTTGTTTATACTTCTATTTTCCTTTTTTAAAACATTTTAAAAGCAAATCTCAGACTGCTTATCATTTCTTTTTTTATGAATTTGTCTATTTATTTGAAAGGCAGAGTTAGCGAGCCTCCATCCACTGGTTCACTCCCCAGATGGCCCCAGCGGCTAGGACTGGGCTAGATTGAAGCCAGGAGCTGGTAGTAGCATCATCCAGGTGTTCCACGTCGGGGACAGGGGTCCAAGCACCTGAGCCATCTTCTTCTTTCCCATGTGCATTAGCAGTGAGCAGGATAGAAAGTGGAGCAGCTGGGACTCAAACCCACACCCTTATGGGGTGTTTGGCATTGCAGGTGGCAGTATTACCCCCAGTGCCATAACACTGACCCCTACTTCTCGTTTCAAGCGTTAAGTTGTTTTATATTGAGGACTTGTAAAAATAATAGTTGTCTTGCTAGTATCACAATTAACAATTCCTTAATGTTACATACTATCCAATTTTAGTTTTCATTTCCCTGAGTTTTCTCATAAAAGTCTTTCAAACTTGGTTTTTTAGAATCAGGATTCAAACAGGTTTTATACAACTCATTTGACTTTAAGCTTTGATTTTCTTTCTCTTCCCCTCTAGTAAAATTGAATTTTTATAAATACATTAGTGAAACTGATTCTTTTCTTCTTCCCTTTTTTGGAATTTTAGATTTTCGTGATTGTCGATCTATTAACTTTTTCTTATGTGTCTCTCAATTTTCTGTAAACCAATATTTAGATCTAGATCTAGATCTAGGATGGGATTAAAGTTTAGTTTTTTGAGGGTCTTTTTATGGCATGATTTCTTCATGGGTAGTGGTACTGTTTCATATTCTTACATCATAGGGCATGCAATATCTTGTTCTACCTGTATAATGTCACATTTAAAATGACCAACAATAGCAATTTAGAAATACTGCTTTTTTGGGATACTCATTTCATCCTATTTTTGACATTTCACATGTATCTGATATAATTAAAACAATTTTTCTGATATCTAGCAATGTTCTAAAGCCTGTCATACTCATTTTCATTTAAGTTATTTGACTTGCATCTCTCAAGTGACAACTAAAGCATCAAAAGCTAGCATTGACTGAGGTTGTGTTAATGTGTAGAGCTTATCTAAGTAGTAGTTTTGTTTCCCAAAATAAAGTGAGAGAATGAATGCCTTGTAGTATGAGAGACTTGTATTTAAATATATGGTGATTCTCTTTTATGAGAGAATTTTAAGTGATAAAAATATAGCCTTATGTTTGCATATATAAATATATATACATATATGTGTGTATATATATATGTTTGCCTCAGTACTAGAAAAAAAAATTTTTAAGCCTTCATTTGAAAGGCAGAAAGGGAGAGATCTTCAATCTGCTGGTTTACTCCCTAAATGGCTGCAACAGCCAGGTTATGCTAAGCTGAAACCAGGAGCCTGAAATTCCATCAGGGTCTTCCAGGTGGGGAGCAGGGGCCCGGGTATTTGAGCCATCTTCTGCTTTCCCAGGTATATTAGCAGGGAGCTGGATGGGAAGTGGAGCAGCTGGGATTTGAACTGGTGCTCAAATCACAGGCAATAGCTTAACTCACTGAGCCACAAACCCCGCCCCAAGCTAGAGAATTCTTACACAGAAATATTTGGTAGGTTTATGTTTAATGTCTTAATGCTAGGGCTAGAATCAACACAAGAGTTGCACTAATGGAATCTTTAAATGGGATTCCGGTTTCTGGGAAAGTGTATCTTTTTTTTTTTGACAGAGTGGATAGTGAGAGAGAGAGAGAGAGACAGAGACAGAGAGAAAGGTCTTCCTTTTTGCCGTTGGTTCACCCTCCAATGGCCGCTGCGGCCAGCGCATCGTACTGATCCAAAGCCAGGAGCCAGGTGCTTCTCCTGGTCTCCCATGCGGGTGCAGGTCCCAAGCACTTGGGCCATCCTCCACTGCCTTCCCGGCCCATAGCAGAGAGCTGGCCTGGAAGAGGGGCACCCGGGACAGAATCCGGCGCCCCAACCGGGACTAGAACCCGGTGTGCCGGTGCCGCAAGGCAGAGGATTAGCCTGTTAAGCCATGGCGCCGGCCTGGGAGAGTGTATCTTGATAAAACTTGCTTTTAATGTCCAATTTCATTCAAAACATAGAACTTTTCTTTAGTCTAAAGATGAGCATGTGTGCATGGACAAACAAATGGAAAATAGGGGGGAAAATTGTGCGGCTCTTGGTTCACCCACTAGCTAAGTGACTTGTCCTATACTGCTAGAAAAATATGTGATTTAATTTATGCCCCAGAAAATTGATGATGATTAGTACCAACTGAATGTTAAATCATGGAAGGCTACTTTGAAAGTACTTTAAATAGCTAAGACTGGATTTAGATTTACCTTTGTTACAAGAATAAGAAAAGGCATTGCTAAATTAATTTTGTTGGCATATATGCTAACAAGGGGTTGAATGTGCAGAAGAGAAGTGTTCTTGAGGATGATAGTGACTGATAGCACTTTTTTTTTATGCAAAGTTCCTGTTCCTCATCAAATTTTTTTTTTTTAGAAACTTTTTTTAACTTTTATTTAATGAATATAATTTCCAAAGTACAGCTTATGGATTACAATGGCTTCCTCCCCTCCAGTAGCACTTGTTTAATTATTATGTTTATTAAAGACTGGGGATGACTCTCAAGAATGTTGTAAGCCCCCTATCACTATCTTTAAATTGCTTTAAGATTTATGTGAATCAGTAAGCTTTTTATGGTTTTTGTAATTGATATAAAAGATAGCTCACAACCTTCAGGTGTAGAGGACCAATTTGGAGAAATAGTGCCATGCAACTAGTCATTTTGTGTTAGTAAATGTTTTAAGCACTACAAAAAGTCTGAGAAAGAACCTTATTGTCTTTTAAAATTGTGCATCTGTGTGTTTGAAAGCATTTACAGTCATTACCTAGATATCAGTGATTTCATGAACTGAAATCCATAAAATACATTTTTTCTATATGCAGCATTAGGTGGCTAATACACAGTCCCTAGTCTCTTTGATCCCACAGCTTAATTTCTACTCTAGGCTTAAAATATAACCAGTTAGGAGATCATGAAATTTTGAGTAGTGTCATGTTGTGTTAGACAGCTTTAATACCACTTACTGTGGTTCTAAATGTTCTTTATGGCCTCTTATTTTATATGGTACCTATATAGTGAGGAAGTGTCTTCAGATGTCAGAAAAATTGACTCTTAATGGTATAAATGCATTGATGCATTTTCTTTCTTTCTTTCTTTCTTTCTTTCTTTCTTTCTTTCTTTCTTTCTTTCTTTCTTTCTTTCTTTCTTTTTTGGATAGGCAGAGTGGATAGTGAGAGAGAGAGAGAAAGGTCTTCCTTTTTGCCGTTGGTTCACCCTCCAATGGCTGCCACGGCCGGCACACTGCGCAGATCCAAAGCCAGAAGCCAGGTGCTTCCTCCTGGTCTCCCACGGGGTGCAGGGCCCAAGGACTTGGGCCATTCTCCACTGCCTTCCCGGGCCATAGCAGAGAGCTGGCCTGGAAGAGGGGCCACCAGGATAGAATCCGGCACCCCAACCGGGACTAGAACCCAGTGTGCCGGTGCCACAAGGCGGAGGATTAGCCTGTTAAGCCACGGCACTGGCCTATTCTTTATTTTTTTTTTTTTAAGATTTATTTTATTTATTTGAAAGAGTGACGAAGGGAGAGAAATCTTCCATGTACTGGTTCATTCTCTAAATGGCCTCAGTGGCCAGGCTGAAGCCAAGACCCTGAAACTCCAAGTCTCCCATGGTGGGTGGCAGGGGCCTAAGCACTTGGGGCATCCTCCACTGCCTTCCCAGATGCACTCACAGCAGGCTAGAATGGTAACTGAGCAGCTGGGATCCAAACTAGTACTCATGGGATGTCTGCGTTCCAGGTGGTGGCCTAATTTGCTGTACCACAACGCCGGGCAATGTTCTTGGTTGTTTACACATATTAGTGAACTTTTTGGGTTATGTATTTGGGTAAATATGGACATTATCACAGAACTAATGAAGTTGTTGTTTGAAATGCTTCACCTGTATTCTAATTTAATTAATAGTGATCTGGGGGCCAGGGCTGTGATGCTGTGATGCAGCGGGTTAACACCCTGGCCTGAAGCGCCGGCGTCCCATGTGGGTGCCAGGTCAGGATCCGGCTGCTCCTCTTTCGATTCAGCTCTCTGCTGTGGCCTGGGAAAGCAGTGGAAGATGGCTCAGGTCCTTGGCTCCTGGCTTCGGATCAGTGCAGCTCAGGCCGTTGCGGCCAACTGGGGCGTGAACCATCGGATGGAGGACCTCTCTCTTTCTCTCTCTGCCTCTCCTCTCTCTGTGTAACTCTGACTTTCAAATAAAATCTTAAACAAAAAAAAAATGATCTGCCTACAGAAAAGTTATCTAATATTGTTAAGTTTAGAATGAGTAAAATAAGTTACTATTGTTTCTTTTCTTTTGCTAGGAAACAGTCATAACCTTAAGAACTTTTTGTTCTAATTTATTTCAAGATTACAGTGATCATAGTCATAGGAAAATTTCTATGATGTATTTTCTATATTAGCAAATTCAAACAGGATTATAAAGTTTCAAGCCTTAATAATTCAGGAAAAAAAAAGTTGAAGACAGAATCAACAGCCTGAGTAATACAGTACATTGTAACTCTTGAATACATTTTCTTCAAATAAGCAGTCAATTCAGTATTATGTAACTGGTTGCTAGATAGATTGTATTGCTTGTTAGAAAATTGCTTCTACCTAAGTATAACCATTCAGGGTGAAGTCATTAAATTCATGTCCAAGATCTAACTTTTCATTTGCCATTTGATTGCATTTGTAGCTTCTTTAAAAACAGCAGATTCATATTTTGGAGTCCCATTTGATAATATATGTGTGCCTGTCTTCAGCTTTATTATTGTCAGTAAGGAGGTTACTGCAGGAGAGTTGAAGACTTGTTTGTTTTATACCTATCCTGTTGCCTTGCATATTTTCTCCTTCATTTTCTTCCTTGTGATTGAAGTAAATAGTAGCATCCTAAATTTAAAAACTGAGCTTATCGGGGTCGGCGCTGTGGCTCACTTGGTTGATCCTCTGCCTGCAGCGCCGGCATCCTATATGGGCGCCGGATTCTGTCCCGGTTGCCCCTCTTCCAGTCCAGCTCTCTGCTGTGGCCAGAGTGCAGTAGAGGATGGCCCAAGTGCTTGGGCCCTGTACCCGCGTGGGAGACCAGGGGGCAGCACCTGGCTTCTGGCTTCGGATCCGCGTAGTTCCGGCCATAGCAGCCATTTGGGGGTGAACCAACGGAAGGAAGACCTTTCTGTCTGTCTAACTCTGTCAAATAAATTAAAAAACAAAAAACAAAAAACTGAGCTTATGGCCTTTGGAAGGGTGCTGGGGTTGTTAAAAAATCTTCTCTGTGACCTACTCTGGCCTTTGAAAGACAATAAAGTCATACCTCCCTTTAGTTTTGATCTGAGATCTCCATTCAGTGTAAGAAAAAAATGTGGATGGAGATAGCATAAATGAAAAAGTTGAAAGGATAGCTTTGCTGCTCAACTTTGGTTTGTTCATGTTTGAGAATGGATTGTCTGCATTTGATTTTGTGGAGCAGTAAAAAGAGCAAATGCACTAGAGCAAAGGTTAGCAAACTATGGCATGTGGATCAGTTAACTGTTTTGCATGGTTGACTCATCAGGTATGGTTTTTACATTGTTCAGTTACTGGGAAAAAAACATTAGTGATGTGAAAATACATGAGATCAAAATTTTACTGTTCATAAGTGATTTTTATTGGGCTACATCATGCTCGTTCATTTTGATATTGTCTATAGCTGCTTTCCAGCTGCAGAGGCATAGTTGGTTAGTACAACAGACCATATAACCAGAGCCTGAAATGTTTGCTATCTGTCCCTTTACAGAGAAAGTTTTTTGACCCTTGCACTAGGGCCGTGGATCGCCATAATGTTAAGGATGAATCCCATAACTAAGAGCCCTCTCAGGATTGTCCAGAGGTTCTTTAACTCATTTGACCTTACCTATTGGGGCCACAGATGAAAACCTGGAAGTAAGCAAAAAAGAGTGTCAATATGGCTATAGTACTTTATTTCTTTTTTCTCCAGAGATTTATTTATTTACTTGAAGGGGAGAGAGAGAAGAGGAGAGGGGAGGGTAGGAGAGGGGAGGTGAGGGGAGAGATCATCCAACTGCTGGTTCACTCCCCAGATGTCCTCAATGGCTGGGGCAGGTCTAAGCGGAAACTAGGAGCCAGGCACTCCCTCTAGATCTCCCACTGGGTGCTGGAGCCCAAGTACCTGGGGCCATCTTCTTTTGCTTTCCCAGGTGCATTAACAGGGAGCTGGATTGGAAGCGGAACAGCTGGGACTCAAACTGGCATTTATATGGGATGTTGGCATTGCAGACAGTGGCTTGACCTGCTGTGCCACAATGCTGGCCCACCAGTACTTTATTCTTAAGAAAAATCCTGAGGTCTGTTTCCTTTTTGTTTTTGTTTTTTATAACTACAGGTCTCCCTCCCCTTGTAAATTTACTAATTGGTCATATAGAAAGGTAACAAAATACAGAAAAATAGATTTTAGAATTGGTTGTGTCCTGACCACTGGATTTTGGTTCATTTCCTTTCACTCTTAACATTGCTTATATAAACGTTTTTAAAATTATGTTGCCAAATGTTTTTAGTAGCTGCACAATTCTGTGTTTTATATAAAGGAGTTACATCATTTATAGGTGGAATTGGGCAGTTTCCCTTTTCAGGTTAAACATCTTACAGCGACTTCTATCCATTCAGTCTAGAAGGCAGGCTGTTCCATCAGAGATAACCTCCCGTGTGTGTTTACATATAACTGCCATCTGTGATTGCTTCATAGTGAGCTGTGGGTTCTGCATCAAACCCCCCAAGCGTGCTTTTCCACTCTAGAACTTAAAACCAAAGGTATTGCTCCTGAGTTAAATACTCTCAGAATCCATTTTAGTGAGGCTCCTTGGGAATCCTGTGATACCTTCCACAAAACATTGCTTCACACTGTACCCTCTGGTTTTAGTAGTGGTTTGTGGTTTTTTTTTTTGTTTTGTTTTATCCTCTCACATTGACTCCCTTCCTGGTAACCCCAGGTCTTAGAGATACTTTCTCTTGTCCCTGAATAACTTCTTTGAACAACAACTTCGAAGCAAGTGACTGCAGGTCAGACTCATGAAATCTGACCTCGTGTAAAGGTCCAACCCAGCAGTCTTAATTTCACTTTAGCTATTATAGATAATACCCAAGGGTTGGTGAATTTCAGTTTCTTCCTAATGGTTTGCATTTCCTTATGTTTCTAATGAACCAGCTCTAAAAGTTTTATTTACTCTAAATTCCATGTTACTTTTTACTTTAGTAATCAGGCACAGAACATCTGCCGTTCATACCATGGGTGGTAAGATGGCCACTCAGAAATCAGAAGTTCTTCATCTTTACGCTTTCATGCTTTCTTTACCTGCTGTGCTGACAAGTCCCACTTCTGACACCAAATGTAAGACAATAGGAAGAACAAACAAAAAACAAATTCAGTTTCTCCTGCTATATTCACAATACAGAACACTTCTGTGACCAGATATTTATGAGGGTATTACCCTACACTCTGAAGAGTCAGGATTCTCTAGCAGATTCTCCATCTGATACCAGCTCTTTATGTTCTCTGGTTTGAATTCTGTCTGCGAAGAAATAGCATCAGATCCTGCTGATTGAGGGCTCAGTCCCTTGAGACTTCCCCCTACTTCAGATGCTAGTTTTAAGTAGCAGATTGTCACCTGTGCTTCTGCCCAAGTATAAATCAGAGGTTTCCAAATAACCTCCTATTTCAGTTTTATTAATTTGCTAGAACAGCTCACAGAACTGAGGGAAATAGGAGTACTTAGGCTTACCTGTTTATTATAAAGGATATTACAAAGGATACAAGAGGAACAACAATGGAAATGGGATGAAGTATGGAGAGGGGACCTGGAAGCTCCCAGAACTCCATCCATTCAGCTTTTTGTGGAAACTTCATTGAGTATGTACTGAATCATTGGCAGCTGGTGATTGACTCAGCCTTCAACTCCTCTCCCTAGAGGTGAGGATGGGAAAGACTAAAAGTCTCAGTCTTTTTTTCATGATTGAATCCCCTAGTAACCATCACCTACCTTTTTTTTTATTTTTCTTTCCCTCCCTCCCCCCCTCTTTTTTTTCCTAAGGTTTATCTATAAGGCAGAATTAGAGGATGGGGAGAGACAGAGATCTTCTATCTGCTGGTTTAATCCCCAAATGTCTGCAACAACCAGGGCTGGGCCAGACCTTGGCCAGGAGCTTCTTCCAGGTCTCCCACTTGGCTGCAGGGGCCCAAGCACTTGGGCCATCATCACGGCTTTCCCAGGCGCATTAACAGGGAGCTGGATTGGAAGTGGAGCAGCCAAGACATGGGACATGAACTGGCACCCATATGGCATGCTGGCAGTGAGCTCAACTCACTGCACTGGCTGCTGCCTGCAATGCTGGCATCCCATATGGGTGCTGGTTTTGAGTCCCAGCTGCTCCACTTCTGATCCAGCTCTCTGCTATGGCATGGGAAAGCAGTGGAAGATGACGCAAGGCCTTGGGCCCCTGCACCCATGTGGGAGACCCATAAGAAGCTCTTGGCTTTGGATCGGGCAGCTCTGTCCGTTGCAGCCAGTTGGGGAGTGAACCAGCAGATGGAAGACCTCTCTCTCTGCCTCAGCTTCTCTTTGACTCTGCCTTTCAAATAAATAAATCTTTTTTTTTAAAAAAGGTAAATCACATGCAATTAAGTACAGTATATAATACTTGATAATAAAGTTACTTTTTAATGTATTTGCTGTGTTTTTATTGTTTTGGAGTGTCCTCCTTTCACTTAAAAAAAGTTTAAAACAGCCTCAGGCAGATCCCTCAAGAGGTATACAGAATAAAGTGTTGTTATATTATTTCCCCTGAAATCTTAGTGGGACAAAGGAGGTGGAAGATTATGATACTGAAGATCCTGACTCCATATAATTCTAGGCTAATGTGTGTGTAACTGTATAGATTTTAACAAATTTTAAGAGTAAAAATAAATTTTAAAAATAGAATAAATCTGGCCGGCGCCATGGCTCACTAGGTTAATCCTCTGCCTGCAGCGCCGGCATCACGGGTTCTAGTCCCGGTTGGGGCACCAGGTCTGTCCTGGCTGCTCCTCTTCCAGTCCAGTTCTCTGCTGTGGCCCAGGAATGCAGTAGAGGATGGCCCAGGTGCTTGGGCCCTGCATCCGCATGGGAGACCAAGAGGAAGCACCTGGCTCCTGGCTTTGGATCATATCTTCCACATCTTTCCCAGGCCATAAGCAGAGAGCTGGATTGGAAGATGTTTGGTGTCCATATGGGATGGCACGACGCTGGCCCCTGTGTTTGTGTTTTATACTGTTTACTACAAAAGAGGCAAAAAGTTAAAAAATTAAAGTTTATAAAGTAAAACACAGTTATACTGAGTTAAGGTTAATTTGTTGAAGAAAAAAATGATGTGAATAATGGCTGCCTTTACACCAGAAAGAGTAGGGTTTCTTTTTTTAATAAACTTAATAAAGCAAAAATATAGCATAAGTATGCAGTGTTTATAAAGTATGGTATTATATAATCATGACCTAAGCCTTCATATTTAGCACTCACTCACCCAGTGCAATCTCTAGTCCTGTGAATTCCATTCATGATAGGTGCCTATAAGGTGAACCTTTTAAAAATATTCTGTATTTTTGCTATACCTTTCTATATTTAGAGACACAAATACTTAACATTTTGTTATGATTGCCTGCAGTATTTGTTACAGTAATCACTGTAGCCTGTGAGTAATAGGGACCTTAAAGCCTACCTTGTGTGGTTGACTATACCATCTGGGTGTTTCTTCTTTCAGCACTTTTAAATCTAGTCCTTTATAATTTGGAGGTAGCCATCATTCATATAACGGCGCCCTCTTAACCTGCTAGGCCAGAAGGCTGGCCCTGTTCCCTCTCAAATAATGTGTGATTTCTCTTTGTCTGTTTTCAGGATTTTCTTTTTCAGTGTTTTTAATATGGTGTGTATAGGTTTGAGATTTTTTTCTTACATCTTGCCTGGGGCCCCCTGAACTTACTGGATTTAAATTTGGCTCTCACTAAATTTGGGGGTGGAGGGATGGGTTTTCTAACCGTTCTTTAAATATTTTTTCCATTGTGTTCTTCCCTTCTGAAGCTCTAGTTAAATATAAGTCAGACCTTTTGATACCATCTTAAATGTCACCGAGGCTGTGTTCATTTTTTTACGTTTTCCCCCATCTTTCCAGATTAGAGATCTGTTTTGAACTGCATTTCATTTTCACTGACACTTTTTTCTACAGTCTGCTATTAAGTACATCCAGCAAAACAAAAATTTAGGTATTTTTCAATGTTAGAATTTTCAGAGTTATTTTTGTTGTTTCTTTGCTGAAGTTTGTTCATTCATTAGGAACACATTTTTATTTTTGAGCACCATTATGGTATTAGCTTGAAGATTCTGATCTGGGTCATTTTGGGCTTGATCTTTATTGATTTTTTTCATTTAGTTTATGTTGCATTTTCCTGTTTTTTCATAAGTTTAGTAATTATGGGTTGTATTCCAACAGGATCAATAACATTGAATACTGCAGATTATACTATTTTCCTATGGAAAATGTTGATTTTTGTTTTGATGAGACTTGGACTACAGATTTATGACTTCTGTGGTGGTCAGTAACAGGAATTTTTGTTGAATTATTTCAGCCTTAATTGGGCTACTTAGAGTCTGTCTCAAACATGTGTAGTTTGGAGGTCATCTAAAAATGTGAGCATAATTTATACTCAGAATTTGTGTCCTTTCTAGGGTTTTTCTCCTTAGCAGCTCTAATTGCTGCCAACTCTGCCCTTTGGTTTTTCCACTGAATAAGACTGGGTTCTTGAGGAATTTTAGAGGCCCACCGACATACTGAGGCTTGTCCTCTGGCAAAACAGCCATTAAAAATTAAAAACAACCCGTGCCAGTCCTTCTAAGTGTTGACTGTCCTCTAGTTCTGTTTTTCAGTTGTGTTCCATTTCCTTTAAGTAGTTTTTATATTTGTCCTGAGTATAGCTACCAGCAGAAGGGTTTGGTCCCTCTCCTTAACCAAGAAACTTGAGACTTATTTAAATTCTAAAAGAACAGTGGTCATATTTGAATTCACATTTTTTCTGTACAGAAATTTTTTCTGTACTGAATTAATGACAGAATGAATTACTCACTTTGTGCAAACTGGTCATGAATCCAGACTTCCTAGCTTATTTGCTGTCCATGCATCTAGTTGGATGTAGTATCAGTTCAGATCTTTTGCCCAGTTTTGGCTTAATTGTTCTTTTACTATTTTTTTTAAACAATTCTTTATGTATTCTGGATACAAATCATTTGCTCAGTGTGTAATTAACAAATAGTTTTCTCCTAATGTGTGGTTTTTCATTTTCTTGACAATGTTTTAGAACATGTTTTAATTTTTATGAAATCTAATGTTTTTCTTTTATTGACTCTACTTTTGATATTGGTGTGAAAATTCATTGATGAACATGGGTTATAGAGCTTTTCTTCATTTTTTTCTAGAAGTTTTATAATTTTAGGGTTTACATTTGTTTATTTTTAAAGATTTATTTATTTATTTATTTATTTACTTGACAGGTAGAGTTATAGACAGTGAGAGAGAAACAGAGAGAAAGGTCTTCCTTCTGTTGGGTCATCCCTCAAATGGCTGCAACGGCCAGAGCTACACCGATCCGAAGCCAGGAGCCAGGTGCTTCCTCTTGAGGGTCTCCCATACAGGTGCAGGGGCCCAAGCACTTGGGCCATCCTCCACTGCCCTCCCGGGCTGTAGCAGAGAGCTGGACTGGAAGAGGAGCAACCAGGACTAGAACCAGCACCCATATGGGATGCCGGCGCTGCAGGCAGAGGATTAACCTAGTGCGCCACGGCACCAGCCCCTTTAGGATTTACATATAAGTGAATTATCCACTTTGGGTTAATTTCTGTATTAATGTGTAAGATATATGTTGAGTTGTTTTTGTTTTTGTTTTTCATATGAGAATCTAACTTCCAGCACTTTGTAATGAAAATATCAGAGAGCTTTTTAAAAAGTTGACATGGAATATTTATGTGTCAGCCACTGTTTTAAGTGTTTTACTGTATTATTCAGTGTTCATAGCAAGTCATGTAGCAGATGCTGCCATGTGTTCACTTGAGGAAGTTGAGAAAAAGTCTAAGTTACTTTTTCAGATTTCTACAACTGCCAGGTGCCAGAACTATACATTGAATCCAGTTCTGCCCCTCTTAGCCACATAAGAAGTTTGAGCTTTACCTTTGTGGGAGGATTAAAACATGGGAGTCACATGATCATAGTACGTTTTGGAAAGATGACTAATTATATTTTGGTGATTAGGTTGTAGGGTAGGAGTACAGGAGAACAATTGCAGTGTTGTAGGCAAAAGGTCATGGTGGTCTAAACAACCAGAGAACTTGAAAATGGATAGATTTAAATGAGTTAAGAGTTTGATTTAACAGGACTTGGCAAGTGATTGAATATTAGCTGTAAAGAAGAAAATTATTAAGGTTACAAGTAGAAAAGAAAGTAAGTTGGAGTTTCCTGTGATACATCTGGGAAGTGGGAAGACTGAGATAATTGGAAAGACAGTAACTTTGTAAATATAGGATCTACCACTATTGAGATTAGATGAGATTGTAGGATAAAGGATAGAGAAGAGAACACCTTCTTTAGAATACTAAAGAGCACTGTATTAAGGGGTGGGGAGACAAATAAGGAGTTTGTGAGAAAGCCTGAAGAGAATCAACTAGAGACATAGGAAAGCAAAAAGAGTAATTGTCATAAAAGACAAAGTAGGGAAACAGAACAGTATTACAGAAAAGGGAGAGTACTGTCAAATGTCAGTTGCAGCGTGTTGTGTTTTTTTTTTTTTAAAGATGTATTTATTTATTTGAAAGCCAGAGTTACAGAGGGGCAGAGTCAGAGAGAGAGAGAGAGAGGTCTTCCATCCACTGGTTCAATCCCCAAATGGTCGCAACAGCCAGGGGCTTTTTCCTGGCCTCCCACACGGCGTTAGGGGCCCAAGCACTTGGGCCATCTTCTGCTTTCCCAGGCTATGGCAAAGAGCTGGATTGGAAGTGGAGCCACTGGGACTCCAACCGACATCCATATGGGATGCTGGTGGCTGTACCGGCTACGCTACAGAGCTGGCACCTGCCTGGAGTTTTTAGAGGGAGGGAAATGACTAGGGGAAATGCTAAGATTTTCCCAGTTGAATTTGGAAAGTGGGAAATGTAGTAGCTTGATCAAGTTTTGGGTGGTTTTTCCCAACAGTGCTTCATATAGAAGTTTAAAGTGCTACTGGCTCCGTGTATTGTTGTAAGAGGCATAAAAAGCAGTTCAGAATTTTAGGAATGCAAAGACAAACGCACATGTGTTGTAGTTTGAGAATGGAAAAGAATTATCTTTGAGGAAACCTCCTTTGAATGCTGTAACTTCTTTTACCAGATCTAATTTCAGCTATAATTGGATTGCCATTTTAGTATGTTGCTACTCAAATATTTACAATAAAATTTATCTATATAAAATTACTAATACTAAGAGGCTGGGAAATTTTATAAAATCTTAAAGAAGTAATACAAAGTGACTTAATGATAGGAAATAAAGCATAAAAAGAGAACTGTATCTTACTTCTTGTGCTTGCTTCTGTCCTTTTGCCCCAAGAACTGGTAGGAGTTTCTGTTGACATAATAACATAATCCCAGAGCTCTTGATCTCATCATGCTTTTCCATGAGTGTTGATGTGGGTTGCTATCTTATACTATATTTGGATACCTGACTTTACAGAGATCAGTTCTTGCCCATCCTAGATCATGTTAAGATGAGGATCTGTAGTAATCTAATATTAAAGGATGGTTAATGCAGCCTATTGAAGACTTTCTATTAATTTTGATTTTGCTATTCAACAGGTTTGATTTGTGGATGAAATGAATCATGATTTTCAAGCTCTTGCGTTAGAATCTCGGGGAATGGGAGAGGTAAGTATTTACAAATATGGAGCACTTACACCTCACTTTAATTAGCTAAACCATTGAAGTTGTTTTTGACCATAATCTTGAAAATAGTGATTATATCTTCCAAAATGTTTTTTTTTAAATATCTCTATAATTATACAGTTTTGTAGTTGTGGTTTTCAATTTTTTCTTTTTTTTTTTTTTTTTTTTAACTTTTAGCAGTAAGCTTTTTTAGTGTGATTATGTCTTGGTTGATTTGATTAGATACGTGGGTACTTCAAAAAGTTCGTGGAAAACAAAATTAAAAGATAAGCTTATTTTGGTGCAAAAAAATTTTGAAATCCATGCATAGTTTCTTTCATGATATACATTTTCCATGAACTTTTTGAAGACCCTTTGCATGGATTTCAAAATTTTTTTGCACCAAAATAAACTTAATTCCATTTTCCACAAACTTTTTGAAGTACCCTTGTTATATCTTATTTTCTAATGATCCATAATTAGCTTTGCTCAGAAGAAGACACTACTTTAATTCTTGTTCTGCTGTTTTATGGACATATGTTGTGTTTGCTTCAGCCACACTTGATTGTTCACTATTCTCCCTCCCCAGAATCTCTCTTGTTCACCTAAATGAAATTTGCTTAATAAACTAATAATCCTCTGCAAAACTGTACTGAAAATACTGGTCCATTGTCCCATTGCTATCTGCAGTAGAATTAAATACTTCATCTGATTTCTAGATCTATATCCATACTTTTATTATTATCACTGGTTACATTTTGTTTTACATTTGTCTCCCCCTGTAAATTGCAAGCTTTGAATGCCTAGCATAGACGGTATTCCACCTTTTAATAGATTTTATTATTCTTGTAAATCTGTGATTATCTTTGGGGCAGCCAGTTTAACTTCATTACATATTTTGAGACATCAGAGATACTTTATTTTCTATATACTTATTGAATATTTACAAAACTTTATGAAAACTCTTGTGGTCGAATCTTTATTTTGTCATATTCTATACCCCTAACATAGTATGGACTTTGATGATAGAAGATAACAGTAAAAAGACCTAAGATATGTGATTAACTGCTTGCTCCTGGAGATTATTTTACTTTGGTAGATAGAGACCTTCATGAGACTCACTCCATCCAATGCTGTGCTCTTCAGATGCAGAGTCCAGTCACTCCTTTGGGCCACAAGAGGGCACCCTGCAGCTAGCTAACCCTCCCTTTCTTCAGAACAGCGTTTTCCAAAGAGTTTGTCATTTTCAGAGGACTGATTTAAGGGTGAGTTAAGGTGCTTAAGCTTAAGTATTGCCAAAATAAACTTGTTAGTCCAGTGCATAAGGTAAAAATTCTGGGCCCTAAACAGTTTTAGAGAGGGAATAACTTCTTGTTAAAAAAAAAACTACAGCTTTTGCAGTATAATGGCTGCTTAGGCATTATTTATGCTATGGGGAAATGAAAAGTTGCAGTTGAAGAGGGCTGGTGTTCTTTCCTTGCCATTTGTTTTCTGAGGTCTTTACAAAGCAGAATAACATCTTAAAAGCAGATTTTGAATGGTGTTTCAACCTTCTAGTCTGTGACAAACTTGGACTCAGTGATTCTTTAAGAGCAAGTTGAGGCACACCTCTAAAATAATTCTAGTTAGATTCCCTATGCTTTACTTCCCAGTGTATATTATGTATTGTTTACAAATTGGCTCTTTTCCTTTCTTTTCTAAATGATATTTGATAAATCTAAAGTTAAAAAAATAGTGCTAAAATGGTAATAAAAGTTTAGTTATTGGAGTGGAAGAAGGATATCTGGAGTTTTTGGAAAAGTGGAACTGGATTGCATAGTAAGGATACTTCACAGTATTCATGGAAAAATGGACTTAAGTTTATTTTTGTGAAAAATGTTTTAAAATCCATGCATTATTTTTTCATATACACATTTCCATTAACTTTTGACCACCACATGCATGCATGGATTTAAGGATTTTTTTTACACCAAAATAAACTTTCAGTTCCATTTTCCACAGATTTTTTTGAAGTGCTCTTGTATGTTCAATTTAAGAGTAGCTTAAATATGGGCTTTCTTAATGGACCTGTCAGATATACAGAGTACAACTTAGTAAGATTTAGATTGCTTGTTACCTGGTGGATAACTGCAGGTCAGTGTATCTGTGGCCTTCATCCAGTAAAAAAAACATTTCTAAAACAAGCTGTTTTTACTAATTAAAATTTTTCTTAGCAGTTTACCAACTAATACTGTTACATCTAAGAGGTAGCAAAAAAAAAAAAATAATAAAAACCTCCGATTTCTGTCTCTGGGTTCTCTCCCACAAGCCTTTCTATCTTTCCTCATCTCACAGGCAGCAGGGAACCTTCTGGGATTTCCTTCTTTGCCTGTCTCTCTCTCACCAGTCTTCTCCTCCTTTCCTGACAGGTGAGGTTTTTTGTTTTTGTTTTATCCCAGAATTCATTCAATGGAATAAATTAAAACCAGCCTTGATTTTCTGGCTCTTGAGTTTTCTGAAATTGTTTGTTGGGGGTTTTTTATTTTTCTTTTTGGTAATGCAAAATCTTTTAATGGATTTAGCCTAGCTTTGACTTTGTTTTTGAAATAAGTTTTTGCTTACTGTGTCTTAAGTGTTGTAAATCTGTAATGTACAAAGCATTGTGTTTATATATAGGACTGATTTCAAATGTACTGTTTTTTTGTTGATCATATTGGCTCTACTGAGCCATCATCAGAAGGGTAGGCTCTTCTGGTTGTTCATCTAGAAATGAAAACAGATTTGTATTAATCTATTCATAAACTTTCCCTTTCTTTTTTTTCCCAAATAGCACGTTTTTGTCAAAAGACCTACTGATTTGCAGTATGTCATGTGGCTTAACAGGAGCAAAACTAATCCATAGGAGACTGAATTTAGTATATGTAGTATTTCGATCACATACACTGTAGAGGCATGTGTCTATTGTCTTCTCCAGGTTGTTGGTACATATACATGGGGTCTTCAAAAAGTTCATGGAAAATGTGTATTATGAAAACACTATGCATGGATTTCAAAAATATTTTTGCACCCAAATAAACTCGTACTAACTTGTTATAACATGTCTGAACAGGATCTAGTTTGAGACACTAAGAAGGATAAGACATCAGTTTGAAAAGAGCCCCTATCAGAACAACATGAATTCTGCTAAAATTGAAGCAAGAACAAACATCAAGTTTATGGTGAAGCTTGGGTGGAAGAACGGTGAAATTATTGATGCTTTACGAAAGGTTTATGGGGACAGTGCCCCAAAGAAATCAGCAGTTTACAAATGGATAACTCGTTTTAAGAAAGGGCGAGACAATGTTGAAGATGAAGCCCGCAGCGGCAGACCTTCCACATCAATTTGTGAGGAAAAAATTAGTCTTGTTCGTGCTCTAATTGAGGAGGACCGAAGATTAACGGCAGAAGCAATAGCCAATACCATTGACATCTCAACTGGTTCGGCTTACACAATTTTGACTGAAAAATTAAAGTTGAGCAAACTTTCTGCACCCTGGGTCCCAAAAGTATTGCACCCAGATCAGCTGCAGACAAGAGCAGAGATTTCAATGGAAGTTTTAAATAAGTGGGATCAAGATCCTGATGCATTTCTTCGAAGAATTGAAACAGGAGGTCGAACTTGGCTTTACCAGTACAATCCTGTATGCAAAGCACATTCAAAGCAGTGGTTACCAAGAGATGGGATTGGTCCAGTCAAAGCAAAAGTGGACAGGTCAAGAACAAAGGTCATGGCAACAGTTTTTTGCAATGCTTAATGACATTTTGTTTGCTGACTTTCTGAAGGGCCAAAGAATGCTAACATCTGCTTGTTAGGAGAGTGTTTGAAAATGTTTGCCAAAACTTTAGCTGAAGACTGTCCACCACAACAGTGTTCCTGCTCATTCCTCTCATCAAGGGCAATTTTGTGAGAGTTTCCCATGGAAATCATTAGGCATTTGCTTTACAATCTTGATTTGGCTCTTCTGATTTCTTTCTGTTTTATAATTTAAAAATTTCTAAAGAACACCCATTTTTCTTCAGTTAATAATGTAAAGTGACTTAATTGACATGGTTAATTCTCTGGATCCTCAGTTCTTTAGGGATGGACTAAATGGCTAGTACATTGCTTACAAAAATGTCTTGACCTTGCTGGAGCATATGCTGAGAAATAAAATTTATATTTTTATTTTTATCTTTTCATTCTATTTTTTCATGAATTTTTTGAAGTCCCTTCATATAACTGGGTTCCTATTTTTTTTTTTTTTAATAATAGGAAAGAGGATCCTGCCTGAAATTTTTCTGGGAACCCAGAATTTAACTTTAAATCACTGAGTTATAAATGTATTTTGTTTTGAGAGTATTTTTAAGGTTTGGCATGATAAATAATTCTCCCTTCTTTTCTTATGAAATAATATTTAAAACATTAAAGATAATCTCTATAGCTAATATCTTAGGTTGTGTGGTAAAATAGAAAATGTATTAGGAGAGTAAGGAGATTTGCCTTCTCTCCGATATCTCACTGGTGGTATGACCTTGAGTAAGACTGACTTCTTTGAAAATAGTAGTAAGTGTGACCTTTTTATGAATCACATATATCCTAAATGTTCTAGCATTCATCTAAGCTATTGATGATAACTAGAATGAAAACGAGAATGGAAACTGTTTAAAATAGTGTTGAAATAGCTGATCATGGTTTGTTCACCTAATCCCTATCTTACAATTCTATCTATAACATTATCCACTATACTGGGATGAATGTCACGATACCATCTTAAAGTTTGCTTTTTTTTTTTTTTTTTTTTTTTTTTTTTATGCCAAGTGGTGCTCTAATACTGGAAATTTACAGAAAAACTGGCAAATTAGACCATGATTGAAAAGAAATAGCTCTGTGGTTGTAAAGTGCAGAGAAGAGCCCTAGAATTAAACAGATATGGGTCCAAATCTCAGTGCTGCCTTTTACCAGCCATTTTTGTGTCCTTAAACAATGTAACTTCGGGCTCTGTTTCCTTATGCAAAATATGACTATTAGGCACCTATTCTTTGTAAGTAATTGGGTTTCATCATCCCGCTAGACTCATATTAACTGAAGAAAAAAAAGACAAGTGGCTATAGACAAAATCTTTGTAATGAGTGATATAATCTATTTAAATTCAGTTAGTTCAATATTGTCGGCTGATGTGTTATAATGTTAAAGGATTCTTAACTTGGGTTGGTGAAGGTACCTAGTATTTAATATGGCTACTGTGTGCTAAGCAGTTTACGTATTTTATTTTAGCCTCAAAATAACTTAAGGAAAGGTAACCTTAACAGATGAGGAGACTGAAGTTCAGAAAAGTTAATAGGTTCAAAGCCACATAATAAAGCTTGAACAGCAGTTTGAATTCCTAAGTATCTTGATTATTTACAATATTAACTCCCATTGGAAGTGAAACATTTAGCAGTGTTTGCTGTTGATATTAAAGAATATTAGGAGTGGAAAAAATTTGAGGAAATGGTATGAGTTGAAAATTAAAAAGTATTTTCTTTATTAATATAGACAAAATAATATTAGCATGTTTATAAAAACATTAATGGAAAAAGATAAAAGTATATAAAAACACCACTGGGTTCTAGGGAATTACCTTGATTTTTGATTGCTACACAGTTTAGGTTTTAGCATTTTGGTTTTCCATGAACTTCTTTTGTAGGTAAAGTGACCTTATATCTTCCTGCTTGGCCTAGGACAATACAAATGTCAATTTTTGTGACTTAATTATTAGTAGCATCTCTTTTTTCAAAAGTTTCCTAGTTTGGATAAGTTACATGAACACTTTGATTTAAAACATAACAGAGACATGTTTTAAATCTTTTTTTAAGTTTTCAGATCATGTTTATTCAATTGGTTTGGGGATTTTACGAAGCAGCTTGTATTAGAAAAATCTGAATATGGATGTACTTTGTACAATGCTGGAACAGGAGTTTGTATTTATTTTTGAGGCAGTATGGTAGGGTACAGACTAATATTTTTGGAGATGAAGTGGGCTGGCTGGCTGTAAATATGTCTTGAAAGAAAAAACACTGCTGGCTACTCAATCATAGCAAGTTAGAAGGCTGGAAGAGCAGATTGATAAAAAATACTGAATTATCTGATCCTAGTTTATAGCTTTTGTGAATTAGGGAACTAATATACAATGTTATTGGATAGTGTATTTTACAGATGCTTCAGTTCTTCACTTTGCTTTCAGTAAGCGCTTTCTTATTTCTAGTTCAGTAAAAGAGTCTCCAGGGGCAAGTCTCTGTTTTTATTGTTCTAATCAATAACCTGGTAATCTTTTCTTTTTTAAACTGTTATGTTTCCTGAATGCCTTCTCCCATATTTAGTCCTTTTCTTGGCCACAAGCTAGTAATGTTTCTAAAAGTATTTGAATCTGTGTCTTAAGTATTTGAAACTGTCACGGAAAACAGTTTATAGAATGTTGGAGAAGACCTTGGGTAGAAATGTTAAGTTTTAACTGCTACATTATTTTCCTGTGGGTGGTAACTTACAAGTGTTTATAAAATGAAGAGATACTCGTACCATGCTTGGTAAGTGCTGGACATGGATTTTTTTTTTTATCCCCTTTAGCTATGTGTTTTGTTTTTAAAATTTTATTTATTGAGACAGAGATCTCCCACTTACGGATTCATTTCACAAATGCCCATGACTGCCAGGGTTGGGCCAGACTGACATCAGAAGCCTGGAATGAATCCAGGTCTCCCACATGGGTGATGGAACCCAAATACTTCAGCCATCATCACTGCCTTGTAGGGTGCATATTAGCAGGTAGCTGCAGCTTGGAGCAGAGCTGTGGCTGAAATCTAGGCACGCTGGTAGAAATGCATCCCAAGCCAGATCTTAACCACATGCTTAGTGGTCCATCCCTTACAATTTGCATTTTAGAGCAGTGAAGACTGAAGTCTCCTCAGAGGGAGTCTGTTTCTACCACAGAAGATAAGTCTGTTAGAGAAACTTCTGTGTCTGTGGTAAACGTTTGTGAGTTAACTTTGATTCCTTGTTACTTTTATTTTGAAACTGAAACATTTTTCTTAATGAAGTATGAGATAAACATTTCTTCAGATTCTATTTTCATTGGCTTGAAATGGCTTATTTATACAATATTTTGAAGGAATTGTCTTACTTTATTATGAGTAAATGGCCAGTTATTCAAATTTATCAAATATGATTTGATATTACTGTTAGCAGCTTTATATTTTGTTTGAATGTTTTTTTAAAGATTTATTTATTATTTATTTGAAAGAGTTACACAGAGAGAAGAAAGGCAGAAAGAGAGAGAGAGAGAGAGGTCTTCCATCCTCTGGTTCACTCCCCAGATGACTGCAGCAGCTGGAGCTGTGCTGATCTGAAGCCAGGAGCCAGGAGCTTCTTCCTGGTCTCCCACGTGGATGCAGGGGCCCAAGGACTTGGGCCATCTTTCACCATTTTCCCAGGGCCATAGCGGAGAGCTGGATGGGAAGAGGAGCAGCTGGGACTAGAACCGGTGCCCATATGGGATACCAGTGTTTCAGCCCAGGGCTTTAACCCACTGTGCCACAGCGCTGGCCCCTATTTGAATGTTTACAAAAGTTTTGTAGTGAGATTTTAAAAATTGAGCAACAGTTGGTCCAAGATGTAGTTTACTACTGAGATCTCAAAGCAGATTATTGCTTAAAATGTGTGTGCTTTATAAATACAAATCATGTTCAGCCCCGGAAGATCGTAATATACAAAATTTTTTCTTTTTTAAAAAATAGAACTGTTTTCTTTGAAATTTGTTTAGCAAAAACAATCTGTAAATTAAAAACAAGGCCAAGTTACCCTCACTTCCCCCTTCTCTGCCCCATTGTGGTTGATAGCACTACTGGTTACCTTACTGATCAAGTTACTATATTTCCTCCCTTTATCCAACTTTCCTACCATTTGTATTCAGATCCTATTAATTCCCCAGAATATCTCCCAAATCCATTTTATTTTCCCAGTTCTTTCTGCCAAGTACCCTCTTCGAGTTCTTGCTGCCTTGGCCCTATCCTTGGCCCTATTGTAATTCTCCATCTCCTTTTTTTTTTTTTTTTTTTTTTTAAGATTTATTTATTTGTTTGAAAGTCAGAGAAGGAGAGAGAGAAAGAGGCCTTCCATCCACTGGCTCACTCCCCAACTGGCTGCAATGGCCGGAGCTGTGCCGATCTGAAGCTAGTAGCCAGGAGCCTCTTCTGGGTCTTTCCACCCGCTACGCCACAGCGCCAGCCCCCAGTTATTCTTGCAACATGAATTATTTTCTAAGACAATGTCATTCTTGCTAACCTTTCTTGATTGCTTGATGCTTCAATATGACATTCCGTTTCTTTAGTATATCTTTAAGGGACCTTGTAATTGACCTGGTTAACTTTTCCAGCATCAACTCTTGGCCTTTCCATACCTGTTCTATGTACCATGCAAAATTTTCTCAAGTTTTGCCTTCATTCATGCTTTATCATGTCTTCCTCATCCTTCCACCCCTCAGTTTGAGCTTTGAGCACCTTTCCCCAAATACCACAGATACACACTGTATTACCTCTTAAACCCCAATTCGGATATTAAATTATATTTTATTATAGTTTATATGTTTGTGAGCTCTTTGGAAATGAGGTCATTATTGCTGCACAGAGGCAAAAAATTAGTGAATAATTTGATCACAGGCTTTATATATTGTGTGTGTCATTATATACGATAGTGCACAGAGCCTTCAGCTTACTGTCTCAGAAGTATTTGTAGCTCTTCTCTCTATATTTTCCGTTATCCACAAATTCCTGAATTGAAATTTACTGATTGATATATTCAGAAGCTAGTAAGAGTTGTTCACTTTGATTGAATGACTGAAGTAAGAATGAAAAAATATTTTCTGTCTTGGAAGACATAGGGTAAGAGGTGGTCTGGGGGCAATACTTGGAAGTAAAGGGAAATTACTGATCATTCCTATGGACATTTTTATTATGTTACCTGTTTTTGAGTAGGAAATTGAGTAAGCCCTTTGAAGAATTTTTTACATAAAAAGCATTAGAACAAAAATGCTTGAAAAGTCAAAAGTGGGCTTTGATTAACATTTAGACCTGGAATTACTAGAAACAGTAGGTAAACAAGTGGAAGGTTGTTTTACTGTTACTGTTACTGTGACAACTTAAAAAGTAGGTAACTCTGAATCCTCATTAGTGTTGAAAACTGATATGTATCTGTTATTGATGTATTTGCTAATTCTACCATACTTTATAATTAGAATACATTTTAAATGTAATTTTTTCCTCCCTAAATAGCTTTTGCCTACCAAAAAGTTTTGGGAACCTGATGATTCAACAAAAGATGGACAAAAAAGCATATTTCTTGGGGATGATGAATGGAGAGAGACTGCATGGGGAACTTCTCGTAAGTTATTGGTGTATGTGTGATAATTATGAATAGATTCAAATGTTTAAAGCCTGCTTATCTCCAGACAGTATTGGGAAAAATTTATGATGTCTTTGAGGATTTCATAAATCATTACAATGCACTTATTTCTTTTAAAGCAGCAGTTAGGCCTTGTCTGAGCACATTGACTCAATTAGAAGCAATTGTCAGATTTCTCCCATCTTCCGTTTCTGTGCCTCATACAGAGCTTCCAGCAGCGCCAGACTGGGACAGAAATCCGGAGGTTTACAACCTCTGTCGTCCACACGTGCCACTATGAGGATGGCCCAGGGAAGAATTTGGCATTTTCAGTAGAAAACAATTGGAGGTTGCTATTTACAATGACTTTGTATTTTGGATCTGGATTTGCTGTACCTTTCTTCATAGTATGATACCAACTGCTTAAGAAATGAGGTTGTTTTAGGTCATCCATTTAACAGTGTTTCAAGAGGTGCAGTCTTTGAAAAATGAATCAAACTCTTGAACTCATAGCATACTAGATATGTTTGTAAATAAACTTACTACTTGAATGCTTAATAACTCTTCTCTGATATAGGGAATGTGGTAATTGAGCATGTGCCAACTTCATTATTTGGATAATATTACAGTATTAATTTCTTAATCAAGATGTGTATGATTTAGGTTGTTATATGACCTATTTATTTAATTTTTGCTTTTTTGGATTAAGACGTTGAAATTTTATGATAAAAAATTTCAAGTTTAAAAACAATTGCAGAGGATTTTCTTATATTTTCCAAAAAGGTAACTGGTTAAAAATTCTGAATTTCCATTAAGATAGAAGATACATTAAATTAGTCCTAGCGATTTCAGTCTTAAATTGTATTAAATGGCAATAACAGATTGATTTAATTTCTACTCTCTAGCTTTATTAAACATTAGCTGTACTCAGAATGCAAGTAAACCGCTGTGGCAACACAAACTCTCTGTGACTGTTTTGATTTCCATAAGTTGTGGGGAGACTCTTAGGAGCCCTAAGGAACAGTTAACAGAATAAGTGGCATGTAAGAAGTACAGCTTACAGGAATTGCCATATTTACAGTAAAAGTGAGTAGTGTAGTTTCATTCTTAAAATAGCATATCATTTTGCTATGTTAAAAATATTTCTGAGAAGTATATGGATAGACCTGTTTATCCATATTTTACAAAGAAACTTTCTCTTTGTTAGAGTTTAATGCAACTTACCTAAGTTATGAGTAGTGATGACAGTAATAGAAAACAAATTTCAGATGATAATTACCAATTAACTTTATACTTTGAGTGTAGATTACTAGATATTTCTTTCCTAAATCACTAAAATATATTAAAAGGTTTTAAAACTTCTTTATACTTTGAAAATTTGTTATTGTTATGCCAAAATAATTGCCAAAAAAAAATTCAAAAACTAAGGAAATTCTAGAATGCTTGACTGATTTTTATAGTCAGCACAGATTGAAAACTTTGATAACAGCTGATTTGCACCCTTCATATTCAGCTTAAATACCACTTTTTTTGAGATTCAAAGACTGAGAAAACCTGATTCCCCCTACCCCCTGCACCCCGCATCTTACCAGTTTTCAAACTATCCTGGATTATTTTTGTTGAAGCACTTTTTTTTTTTTTAATGATTTATTTATTTATTTGAGAGGTAGCATTACAAGAGAGGGAGAGACAGAGGTCTTCCATCCATTGGTTCACTCCCCAAATGGCCACAATGGCTGGAGCTGGGCCGATCTGAAACCAGGAGCCAGGAGCTTCTTCAGGTCTGCCACGTAGATGCAGGGGCCCAAGACCTGGGCCATCTTCTGTGGCTTTTCCAGGCCATTGAAGAGAGCTGGATTGGAAGTGAAGCAGACAGGACTCCAGTGGTCGCTAGGGCTGGGCCATGCAAAACCGTGAGCCCAGAGCTCCATCTGTGTCTCACACATGAGTGGCAGAGGCCCAAATACTTGGGCCATCTTCTGATGCTTTCCCAGGCGCATAAGCAGGGAATTGGAACTAAAGTGGAGCAGCCAAGACTTGAATGAACACTCATATAAGATGCTGGCATCACAGGGAGCAACAGCCCAACCCAGTGTGCCACAATGATAGCCCTTAGAAGGGATTTTTTTTTTTTTTTAAGATTTTAGTTATTTATTTGTAAGGCAGAGTTACAGAAAGAGAGGGAGAGACAGACAGAAAGGTCTTTCATCCCCTGGTTCACTCCCCAAATAACTTCAGCAGATGGAGCTGGGCTAATCTGGAGCCAGGAACTTCCTCTGGGTCTCCACATGGGTACAGGGGCCCCAAGTACTTGGACCATCCTCAACTACTCTCCCAGACCATGAGCAGAGAGCTGGATGAGAAGAAGAGCAGCCTGGACTAGAACCGGCGCCCATATGGGATGCCGGCGCTCCAGGCCAGGGCTTTAACCTGCTGCACCACAGCACTGGACCCTCCTGTTTATATTACAGAATGACTCTTGCCGGTGCCGTGGCTCAAGAGGCTAATCCTCCGCCTAGCGGCGCCGGCACACCAGGTTCTAGTCCCGGTCGGGGTGCCGGATTCTGTCCCGGTTGCCCCTCTTCCAGGCCAGCTCTCTGCTATGGCCCAGGAGTGCAGTGGAGGATGGCCCAAGTGCTTGGGCCCTGCACCCATGGGAGACCAGGAGAAGCACCTGGCTCCTGCCTTCAGATCAGCGCGGTGCGCCGGCTGCAGCGCCCCGGCCATTGGAGGGTGAACCAACGGTAAAGGAAGACCTTTCTCTGTCTCTCTCTCTCTTCCTGTCCACTCTGCCTGTCAAAAATAAAAAAAAAAAAGAATGACTCTTAACCTTCTGTATTTTTATGATGTGTTCCAGCCGTTGTCAACAATTAATAACATTTTTATAAAGACCACAATACAATTCAAAATAAAATTAAATGATTTTTCATATATTAGTATATTAATTTATGTAATCACATTTTCTGTAGCTTAAAAGTACAAGTATGTAATTGTATTGTTTCTTCACACAGACCATTCAATGTCCCAGCCTATCATGGTACAGAGAAGATCTGGACAGGGTTTTCATGGAAACAGTGAAGTAAATGCAGTACTGTCTCCGCGATCAGAAAGTGGAGGCCTTGGTGTGAGCATGGTAGAATATGTGTTAAGTTCTTCTCCTGCTGATAAATTGGATTCTCGATTTAGGAAGGGAACTTTTGTAAGTATTTTGAAAAAAGAAACGTTAAACATTTGCTCTATGCTTATTTGGTTCTATTACTTTCATTTTTAAGTCAGTTTTTTCCTCCCATCTTTCCTACAGCTAAAGGAAATTGTGTAGCTATTTATGCTATTGTTTTCTTCACTTGGCCACTTCTTGAAATAGATGAAATGATAGAATTATTAGAAATATTGATGACCTTAACCATGTTACAAAAAAATTTAACCAGATTAAGTTAGCAACATAATTGCCAAAACTTATTGTTTACTCCTGGTAGTCCTTGGTCTGAAAGTAACAAAATTGTTGATGGATCAAGTGTGTTCGTCTAGTTTGTGGTGTTTCTGCTTTTCTGCACCGCTATAGTTAATATAGCCCTTTTGTTATAAATTCATTAATTTGTACTCACTTTTTTTGTTTTGTTTTAACAGGCAGAGTGGACAGTGAGAGAGAGACAGAGAAAGGTCTTCCTTTGCCGTTGGTTCACCCTCCAATGGCTGGCGCGCTGCAGCCGGCGCACCGCGCTGATCCGAAGGCAGGAGCCAGGTGCTTATCCTGGTCTCCCATGGGGTGCAGGACCCAAGCACTTGGGCCATCCTCCACTGCACTCCCTGGCCACAGCAGAGAGCTGGCCTGGAAGAGGGGCAACCGGGACAGAATCCGGCACCCCGACCGGGACTAGAACCTGGTGTGCTGGCGCCGCTAGGCGGAGGATTAGCCTGTTAAGCCGCGGCACTGGCTATGTACTCAAGTTTTTTGGCCTTTGATAAATTAGTTCACTACAAAATTTAAATAGATTCAGTGCTTTTATTGTTTACCTGTACTGTAGTGTAGTTTTAGGTTACCTTTGGTGCCTTTTTCTTGTGTGTGTTTTATTAAGTTTTTTAGAATCAAACAGGTTCTTTTTTTTTTTCAGGGCACTAGAGATGCTGAAACAGATGGACCTGAGAAAGGAGATCAAAAAGGCAAGGCTTCTCCATTTGAGGAGGACCAAAACAGAGATCTTAAACAAGGAGATGATGATGATTCTAAAATAAATGGCAGAGGTTTGCCAAATGGAATGGATGCTGATTGCAAAGATTTTAAGTAAGATTTTAACTTTATCAAGAAGAAAAGCATATCTCTTTAGAGATTATTATTGGTTGATGTGACTGATTTTGGCATTTTTACATTTTAGATTTATTTCCGTTGTACTTTATGTTAACTTGTTTTTATAAGCAAAATTAGTTAATGATTATGAGCAATTTAAAAAACTTTGAAAGTCTTGATAAAGTAAAAATAACACATTATTTTCAAACCTGCTAAAATTTACTGAATTCCGGGTTCTGTAATTTTTTTTTCCTTCTATTGGGTTTTTTTGTGCACCTTTAATAGAGTTTTCCTCTTTCTTCTAGCCTTTATTTTCTACCTCTCCAAAAGTTTTTGTTTGTTTTTTGTAAGATTTATTTATTTATTTATTTATTTGAGAGGCAGAGTTACAGAGAGAGGCAGAGACAGTGACAGAGGTCTTCCATCTGCTAATTCACTCCTCAAGTTGCTGCAACAGCCTGAACTGAGCCAATCTGGAGCCTGGAGCCAGGAGCCAGGAGCTTCTTAGAGTCTCCCATGCTGGTACAGGGGTCCAAGTACTTAGGCCGTCTTCCATTGCTTTCCCAGGCCATTAGCAGGGAGCTGGATCAGAGTGAAGCAGCTGGGATGCAAACCAACAGCCATAAAGGATTCCGGTGCTGCCGGTGGACACAACCTACTATGCCACAGCACTGGCCCCTCTTTTAGCTTTTATTCTTAAAAATGAGGAGATAGAGTTAGCTTAGTAACGCTGACCTTTCTTCTAGTAACATATGAATTTGTGCTGATACTAGGTATTGTTCCTAAAAATAGGAAGTGGGGAACATACTAGAGATGTCAGAACGTTAGCTTAAGTTCAGAGGTCCTTAAGTTAATCACTTTTAGTCAAATATTTTCTTCTAATCCCTAGTCTTAGGTAGTATACATCCATTTGTATATTAATGAGTTGTTTCTTAATACTGATTTCTTGTACTTTATACTTTAACAATCAGATACTTTGGAGCTTATACCTGAAAATGAGCTGTTTCTTTTAGATCTTGTGAATGATGGAATCTTAGATGACATTAGAGTGTGGTACATGGTGGGTTATATACTTGCACAATTATTTCCTTTAATTATCAAAAGCAGAGTAACAATATGTTTTTAAAAACCGTGCCATTTCTCTTTGTTCAAAATGCAAAAAAGCATCCAAAAGCAGTAAACCTCTTTACAGGAAATTAATGTTATCCAGTTTGTTTCAGAACTTTTCCTGATTTTACTCTGGCTGTTACATAATTTATGTTCCAGTCAAGGGCTTGCAAAGTCAGTTGATTATAAACTTCAGATTACTCATTTATAATGGAAGTGTTAACACACTATCAACTATAGCAAGAAAATAGCACCACTGATAGCATGATGAATTTTTTTCTAGTGTGTCCTCTTTTTGCTATATATTTTACTTCATGTAAGAGGTTATACGTCTCTTATAATATTAGTATGAACTTCATATTTATTAGCATTTCTAGTTTTAGATATATGTTTGAAATTAATTATTTTAGATACCACTTGACATTGTTCCGAAAGAATGGCTGTGACCATATGGTTACTATGCCACCAAATCATTAATAAATAAGTCATCACTACCTTACTGGAATAGGACTGAAACAGATGAAAGAATTGTAGGAGGCTTTATTTTTTTTAATTGGCTTATTTTGACAAAAATCCTTTTCAGCTTCATTATTTTTTCTCGTATGTTCCAAATGAAAAAAATGCAAAAAATTAGTTGTGTCTGAAGGGAAAGGATTTTGACATCTTCTAATGTTGCAAAGACAGCAGTTAATTTTAAGTAAAATGTAGATTCATATAACTATCCAAACAATCCCTATAATTAATTAATTGCTTCATAAACTACATGTTAGCAACTTTTTGATAATTGGAGCTCCTAAAGTAGCAGATGATGTTAGATGCAACAACTGACATTAAAAGCTACCTAAAGTAGTTATTACCATTTACTTAATACACTTATGTTTGAATATACCATGAATGCATGGCTCCTCAGAACAATAAACTATTTCTCTTTTGTAAGGGAAAGGATCCTAAAGTTTAGATTATGGTGAATGTTAAAAAGAGAGAAGCTGATGCTTAAAATGTAGTTCAGTGTTAAATTTCTTGGGAATTTTAGAGAGACAATGGTACAATAGCATTTTGTTTTTACATAAAAGATTATTTGAAAGGCAGAGGTAGAGGGGGCAGAGAGGGAAAGAGAGTGAGTTAAGGTAATCCATCTACTGGTTCTCTCCCGCAAAAGCCCACAGTGGTTGGGGCTGGGCCAGGCTGAAGCCGGGAGGCAGGAACTCCATCCAGGTCTCCCACATGGTTTGCAAGGGCCCAAGAATCTGCATCATCATTTGCTTTACCAGGTGTATTAACATAGACCTGGAGCAGCCAGGACTCGACCTGCCCATTAATATGGGGTGCCAGTATTGCATCAGCAGCTTAAACCTACTATGCTACAGTGCCAGCCTCATAGAAATTTTTTTTAGTGTAGAATTATACTTAGACTGTGTATACTTAATTTTTAACAAATATGTTACACGTTTCCATTTTTTTCTGATGGCTTATACTGAAACAGTAAAGATACCTCTGGAGAGCCATCATAGAGACCTTTCACAAATAGTTTATTTTGTGGATGTTAGAACCACAAAATCATCTTCAGTCTCAATAAAGAAATGGACATGAAACATGAAATGATTTGCTCAAAAATTATTGAAAAGATAAAAGTCAGGGGCCGGCACTGTGGAGCAGTGGGTTAACGCCCTGGCCTGAAGTGCTGGCATCCCATATGGGTACCGGTTCTACTCCCGGCTGCTCCACTTCCAATCCAGCTCTCTGCTGTGTCCTGGGAAAGCAGTAGAAGATGGCCTAAGTCTTTGGGGCCTCTGCATCCATGTGGGAGACCTGGAGGAAGCTCCTGGCTCCTGGCTTCGGATCAGCGCAGCTCTGTTCGTTGCAGCCATCTGGGAATGAACCAGTGAGTGGAAGACCTCTCTCTCTGCCTCTCTTCTCTCTGTGTAACTCTTTCAAATAAATAAATAAATCTTTAAAAAAAAAAAAAGAAAAGAAAAAAGTCAGTAAATCAGCTTTTTGTCTTGGTTTGGTGCCCTTTTTTTTGCAATATTCTAGTTTTTACTCCCTTAAGTCATGAAGATTACAGTGATCCTTTATGGCCAGTTTTTTCCTTAAATCTGTTTTATTGAGCAAGATTGCTATGGCATAATGTTAGTAGAAGGGCAGTAGAATGGCGAGTGAGTTTGATTTAGGTTTCAAACTTTCCCATAATTGCTACATAATAATAGTCTGTTTTTTGTGCTTTCCATTCATTTTGTCTGATTTTTTTAGGTCAAACATTCTAGGTAGCATAAGCTTAGTTGTGGTACTATTGACCAATTTTTATCTCTGAAATTGAGTTTGTGATTATTCAAATTGAGACTGATCATTAATAATATACTGAAACCACATCTTAAAAGTTACATTAAATAGAAGTTATATTAAATAGAAAAATATGGTGTAATGAATGGATTAGTGACCAGGAATTCTTTATTTGTTCTTTGTATTTTATAGCATCTGTTTTTCATGATTTTCCTAACTTCCCATTTCAACTTTTGACTTGGTCCTTTTGCTCATAGTACTTTTTGGTTTTCTTTCCGTAGTCGTACTCCTGGAAGTCGTCAAGCCTCTCCAACTGAAGTAGTTGAGCGCCTAGGCCCCGGTACTAATCCTCCAGAGGGATTGGGGCCTCTTCCTAATCCTACAACTAATAAACCACTTGTTGAAGACTTTTCTAATCCTGAAACTCAGAATCTGGATGCCATGGAACAAGTTGGTCTGGATTCCTTACAGTTTGACTATCCTGGTAATCAGGTTCCAATGGACTCTTCAGGAGCTACTGTGGGCCTTTTTGACTACAATTCCCAACAGCAGGTAAAGCATACTCCTTTACGAGGCTCCTCTGAAGTATTTACTGGGGCAGTATTAACATGAATGATGGAGTTCTTGAATATTTAATGTTTATTGGTTAAAATGTTTTTGTAGTTGAAGGTGCTTCAAATAAATGGTTACGTATTTTGGTCACCACTTTCTAACTAGAAATGAAATGTTCTGACGATAATCTGTATCGAATGTTTTCCCTGACAGCTCTTTCAGAGGACTAATGCACTCACGGTTCAGCAGTTGACCGCAGCTCAGCAGCAGCAGTATGCATTAGCAGCAGCTCAGCAGCCCCACATAGGTGAGTCTGCAAAAATGGCCATTTGGACCAGGCTGCCAGAAACTGTTTGTATTAAAGTAGTTAGAATTTTTTTATTTACTTGTTGATGATACTTTGTTAGACTTTGAGACATCTCATTGAGATCAAAGGATATTAACTAGGGGACTAATTTGGTTTTTTTAATGTTGTTTGTTAATAAAAATCTGTTACTTAATAAAAGTTGCCAACATGTAAAGTTTTTTTCCCAACATGACATCAAGAGAGTATTAATTATCAAGTCAAAATGTTCATTTTAAAAACTATTTGAAAAATGGGAATCCCAAGAACATTTCTTAAAAAGATTTTCTCCTTTTAAGTTAATTGGCTTTTGACCTTTAGTCTTTACCGTAATTTGAATCATTTTAATTATATTTTTTACTGTTAGATTTCAAGCTTGTTAACATGTTGTATTTTTTATATTGGGGTATTTTTTTTTTCTTTTTTGACAGGCAGAGTGGATAGTGAGAGAGAGAGACAGAGAGGAAGGTCTTCCTTTTTGCCATTGGTTCACCCTCCAATGGCCGCTGCGGCCGGCGTACCACGCTGATCCGAAGCCAGGAGCCAGGTGCTTCTCCTGGTCTCCCATGCGGGTGCAAGCCCAAGCACTTGGGCCATCCTCCACTGCCTTCCGGGCCATAGCAGAGAGCTGGCCTGGAAGAGGAGCAACCGGGATAGAATCCGGCGCCCTGACCGGGACTAGAACCCGGTGTGCCGGCGCCGCAAGGTGGAGGATTAGCCTGTTAAGCCACGGCACCGGCCTTATTTTGTTTTTCTTAACTGGTCCCGGTCATCCCCCCATGGAAACCCTTACTGTTTATTAATACAGATAAGTCATAGAGATAGCTATTTATTAGTTATTTCCCTTCTTAACTTTGTGATTGTGATCTTCCAGTACTAAATTGCAGAATAAAAAGATTGAATGCTAATTTTTTTTTTTACTTTTTATTTTGAAATAATTATAGATTCACATGCATTTGCAGTGAGCATGCAGAGGGCTTCTCATATCTTATACCCAGTTTCCCTTAATGGCTCCCTCCCATGTAATTATAGTACAGTATTAAAAGATGTAACATGCCATCAGTACAGTGTTTATGCATAGTCACTTGTCACTTTGCCACCTGTGTGGATTCTTAACTTTTTTTTTTTTTTTTTTTTTTAAGATTTATTTTATTTATTTGAAAGGCAGAGAGAGAGAGTTTTCCATCCACTGGTTCACTCCCCAAGTGGCTGCAACAGCCAAAGGTGGGCCGTTCCAGAGCCAGGAGCCTGGAGCTTCTGGGTCTCCCATGCTGGTGCAGAGGCCCAAGAACTTGGGGCATCTTCTGCTGCTTTCCCCGGCCATTGTAGAGAGCTGGATTGGAAGTGGAGCAGCCAGGACTCAAACTGGTGCCTGTATGGGATGCCAGCACTGCAGGTGGCAACTTTACCTGCTGTGCCACAGCACTAGCCCCCTCTTAACTGTTTTATGCATACCTGATTTTGACTAAACTTGACTTTATTTCTGACTAGAAAAGTTGTGAGTACTCCTCACAGAATTGATGGAGGAATATATAGAACACTAAGTTGGTTGTCTTCTGTTGGGTTTGTATTGTTCTGTATCAGGACTGTTAGGCTTCCCAGTCTGACACTGTGCTTTCTTTGAATAAGAATGTCCACATTTATAGATGATGTCTAATAGCAGCATGTTCTCTGGACCTGTTTCTTTCCTCTTTTCCCCCAGTCCCGTTTTGCCCTGTACTTAATCCATCCATCTCTCAGTACCACAGTTTTTATTTCTTAAGGCTTTGTGATGTGTTTTAATATTTGGCATACCAACATGCCTGTTGCTCTTTTTTTGAGATGTTAACATTCTTGTTCCTGTTTAGTTTTTCATATGTACTTCAGAATCTGTTTACTTCTTAGGAAAAATTAAAATTTTTATGACATTAAGTATTATCCAGGGCATAGTGTGTTTTTAATTTTGGGGGCTGGTGTTACCACATAGTGGGTTAAGCCACCACCTGCAGTGCCGATATCCCATATGGGTGTAGGTTCAAGTCCTGGCTGCTTTACTTATAATCCAGCCCTCTGCTAATGTGCCTGGGAAAGCAGCAGAGAATGGCCCAAGTGCTAGGGCCCCTGCTACCCACGTGGGAGATCCAGAAGAAGCTTCTGTCTCTGGCCTGGCCCAGCCCCTACCTTTGCGGCCATTTGGGGAGTGAACCACAGATGGAAGACCTTTTTCTCTGTCTCTCTCTCTCTTATTCTACCTTCCAAATAAATAAATTTTAAAAAAATTGTTTAAAATTTTTTATTTGAAAACTAGACACACACACCCCTCTTCCATCTGCTGATTCACTCCCAAATGGCTGCAACAGCTGGGCTAGGCTAGGCTGAAGTCATCAGCTCGAACTCCATATGACTCTTCCACTTGAGTGTCAGGTCCCCAGCACCTGAGCCTTACCTGCTGCTGCTTAGGATACACATGAGCAGAAGATGGATCAGAAGTGAAATAGCCAGGACTCAGGCCAGGCACTCTGTACAAGGAGCAGACCACTTGGCAACTTCACCACCGTGTACCTCTCCCAAGATTACCTATTTCTTGATACAGTTTGTTCTTCGTTAGTTTATGATTTGCTTGCATTAAATGGCCTCCTTTCATTATAGCTTTAAATGGATATCTGAAAGTTCTTGAATATCTTATACAAAATTTGTAGAAAACAGTATTAAAAGATAAGTTTATTTTGATGTGAAAATCTTTGAAATCCATGAAGATGAATGAGTCTAATAGTTACAGCAAATACATATTATGAAAAGCCTATGCATGGATTAAAATTTTTTGCATCAAAAATAAACTTTGAATTCTATTTTCCGCAAATTTTTGGACTGCTTTCATGTTCAAAGTCATGAATCTTTTTAAATAATTGAATCATTTTTCCACTTTGGAAATAGTGACTTATTTATAATTATTACCATATGCATTCTTTCAGCTTGCTTTTTTTTTTTTTTTTTTTGGCATCAGATTGAGTAAGTGAAATTAGTCTCTGCAGTGTGTGTTTCTGCAGTTTTTGTCGAGGTCTAGTGTCAAAATAGTTACCTTATAAAATAAATTTAGATTTCTTTTGATGCCTTAGAGTTTAAAGATGTAAAACAACACAAACTTGGGCCATCATGTGCTACCTTCCAGGCACAATAGCAGGAAGCTGGATGAGAAATCAGTCAGCCAGGACTTGAAGCAACACTGATAAGGGTGGCCTATGTCAATATATTATTTCATTGTTGCAAGCAACAGTTAAATCCATTGTGCCGCAGTGACAGCCTCAGGATGTTTAAAAAAATTAACATCCACACACACTCATAAAAACAAAAGAGGCAGGATTGTAAAAGTAGTTGGGGAATGAATTTCTGCAGTGCAAGAAATTGAAGGAAATCTCATAAGGGGATAAATTGCAATAAAGTCGTGTATTTGCTGAGGCCTATAAGAGGAATAAGTGGAAAGGACCTTCACCCTACCACATGTGAGGTTTAAGTTCTTCCAATCATGTATGGTAAGAGACCCCGTTCTACTAATCCAAAGACTCGTTTTACAGATTTGAATATAGAGCATAAGTCAAGGTGGTCTTGGTACCACCTGATAGGTTAGTGCAAGAGAAATTTGAATAAAATAGTGTCTCAATGAAAAATGACAGTAAAAACATGAAAGGTAAGTTAGAAAAGAGTCATAACAGTTTACACTTGAGTTAGAAGTTAAAGAATGTTAAGGTTCTATTCACAACCTTTAAGAGATAAGGCTAACCTGTTAAAAGTCAACAGTGTTCCTGAAACAATAAAATTGTATGAAAACAAAGCATTTCAGCATCTTGTAAATAGAAATGATTGAAAAAATAGTTCTAAATGGGCCTCATAATTGATTGGACTTACTGAGCTGGAAAATAAAACTTAGGAAATCTCCCAGAACACTGGAATTACCCTTAGTAGTCAGGGCACGAGGAGTGAAATGCAATGGAGGGGTGAGTAACTAAAGATGTGCAAGGCCATTGTTCGGAAAGAGTCAAACCTTTCCTGACATCATGAGTAAATTGATACATGGGCTTTTTTTTTTTTTTTTTGGAAAACGCAATATGGTAGTGATAGCGAGTCTTCCTAAATTAATGTAGTTTGGTCAGAACCCCAAGAGTGTGTGTTTGTGTTTTAAATTTGAGAGTTTGATTTGGATATTTGTCTCAGAAATGTAAAACCAGAAAATTAATGGAAATCTAATAAAGTGGAAGGAAGGGGACTTGTTAAGTCTTATTTCAAAACACTTGTTATTTATGGACAAGAAAACTGAAATAAATCAGAGTCTGTGCATATATATGAGTTTAGGGCAGAGTAGTGGGATGAATTTTAATTTGGCCTTTCAACCCGGTGACAAAACAATTATTTGGAAAATAGCTTGGGGATAAATGGGTCTCATTCCTGGCAGATTGAAAATTTAAATGAGAAAATTAAAAAGTATAAAAGATTGATGTATTTCATCTTGTTGATAATCAGAAAGCATAAATTAAAATAGTTGGTTTTAAAATTTTTCTTACCAGATTGACAGCTGTTTAAAAAGCTTAATAAGGTCATGTTGTGGCAACAGTGAGTGACATTCCAACTTACCCTTGGTAGGAATATAAATTGGTGCAGCTATACTGGAGATTAATCTGGAAATGGGGATGAAGAGTTTATATTTGTTGTCCATTTAAGTGAATTTTCAAAATGATACAGGATAATGGAGACCTGGGTAGTTTTTTGAAAGCAGCATCATTTATGGCAAAAGATAATGAAATATCTAACTATGTGCCTGTAGTAGTCTGATTAAATCATATTCCTTCAGTTCTGCAGTTAAAGAGAATGAGCTAGATATGTATCTCGTGACAGAGATCTATCATTAATTGCTAAGTAGAAAAGTAGATCATTATAGTCTAGAATATAAAATGTGTGCTTAAAATTGAGAATACTCCATTAGTATTTGAACTTTTCAAAACTATTATAAAGTCATGAAATACAAAAAAAATTGGCTGGCTTTCAGATTTTTTGTGCTATAAGTAGAACATACTTTTCTATTTTTGATGATTAAGAAATTCATGATAGTTATGTTGAGGGAAATCTTGAAACCTTGGACCCATAGTGTAATTAGGCGTGTGACTCTATGTAAACTTGAACTATTGCACAGGTTTTATTGCACACACAGTTTCTTACCTTTCAAAAAATTTTTTTAAAATGGTATTGTTGTGCTTATACGTGAAATCAGTGTTGTGGTGTATACTTTCAAAAATTACAGAAAATAAATAAAAAAAACAGAGAAAATAATGTGGTTGAAACTCAACCAGTATCCCTTTTTAATAAAGAAATATTTATCTATTTGAAAGAGAGAGAGAGAGAGGACGATCTTCATCCGCTGATTTACTCCCCAAATGGCTGTAATGGCTTGGTCTGGACCAGTGGAAGCCAGGAGCTAGGAGCTTCTTCCTGATCTCCCATGTGGATATAGGGGCCCAAACATGTGGGCCATCCTCTGTGCTTTCCCAGGTACATTAGCAGAGAGCTGGATCCAAGGCAGAGCAGCCAGGACTCAAACTGGTGCCATGCGGGAAGCCAGTATCGCAGGCAACGGCTTTACCCGCTGTGCCATAACGCTGACCCCAATAAGGATACATTTTGTGTGTGAGACATGGTATGACCTAGACTGTACGTGTATATGTACACTAGATTGTTGTGAAATATACTTCATATTGTGAATCAAAGTCAAAAACTTTGAAAGGTACTGTAAACTAGTCTAAAATAGGTTTTTTTAAATCTTGATTTGTAAGTTCCAGATTTTAAAATTTATCTTTTGGATTTTTTTTTTTTTTTTTTAAAGAATTTCTGGGCCAGCGTTGTGATGTAGCAGATACAGCCACTGCCTGCAGAGCTGTCATCCCACATGGCATTGCTTTGAGTCTGGGCTGCTCCACTTGCTGTCCAGCTCCCTGCTGTGGCCTGGGAAAGCAGTGGAGGATGGCCCAAGTACTCGGGCTCCTGAACCCACGCAGGAAATCCAGAGAAAGCTCCTGGCTCCTGGCGTTGTCCTGGGTCAGCCCCTGCTGTTGCCGCCATTTGGGGAGTAAATCAGCAAATGGAAGATCGATCTTTCTCCATCTGATTCTCTCTCTGTAACTCTGCCTTTCAAATAAATAAATAAATGTGTTTTTTAAAAGAAAAAATAACTTTATATCCACCTACTTTCATACCTGTAATCTTTCCCCCTTTTTGTCATCTTTTTATTTTATTTTTATTTTTGACAGGCAGAGTGGACAGTGAGAGAGAGAGAGAAAGGTCTTCCTTTGCCGTTGGTTCACCCTCCAATGGCCGCCACGGCTGGCGTGCTGAGCTGATCCGATGGCAGGAGCCAGGTGCTTATCCTGGTCTCCCATGGGGTGCAGGGCCCAAGCACCTGGGCCATCCTTCACTGTACTCCCGGGCCACAGCAGAGAGCTGACCTGGAAGAGGGGCAACCGGGACAATCCGGTGCCCCGACTGGGACTAGAACCCGGTGTGCCAGCGCCGCAAGGCGGAGGATTAGCCTAGTGAGCTGCGGCGCCGGCCGCTTTTTGTCATCTTTTAAACTTCCTTTTTTGATGTCCTTAACTCTGAATACATCTTGAAAAAAAATAATTTATTTGAAAGGTAGAGTTACCCAGAGGCAGAGAGAATCTTCCATCCAATGGTTCATTCCCCAAATGGCTACAATGACCAGAGTTGGGCCAATCCCAAGCGGGGAGTTTTTTCTGGGTTTCCCATGTGTGTACAGTGGCCCAAGGACTTGAGCCATCCTCTACTGCTTTCCCAGACCGTAGCAGAGAGCAGGATCGGAAATGGAACAGCAGGGTCTCAAACCTGTGCCCATATGGGATGCTGGCACTGCAGGCGGTGGCTTACCCACTACACCACATCACCGGCCACTCTAAGTACATCTTTTTCATGGTTTCTTTCTCATCCACTTATCTCAATTATTTTTCCAGAAGAGGCAGCCCTAGGATCATGTTTTCAGATTTTTAGTAATCATTACAGTGATTCCTCATTACCTAGGAGTTTCTTCTCACTTTAATAAGTACTATAAATGTTTATTTTAAAAATATTTCTTAGTCTTCAGTAAATCCATGGGCATGTATTGTTAGAGTCAACAGTAGGCTGAATTAAAACTCTTCCTTGTGTCTGTGTTGCCTGCAGAGTAAGGTCCAAACCTTCAGTTCTTGTGTCAGAAAGCTCTTCATCAATCTTCACTCTGGTTATAGCTCTTGTTTTATTATGTACCTGTTATATTCTAGTACAGTGCAGTCACTTAATACTTAATATCACATCTGATTTTTTTTTTTTTTTGAACATTTATGTATTTACTTGAGAGGGAGGGAGAGATCTTCTGTCCGCTGATATCCCCAAATGGCTGCAATGACTGGAACTGGGCCAGTACGAACCCAGGATTCTTCCAGGTTCCCAACATGGATGCGAGGGCCCAAGCACTTGGGCAATCTTCTGTTGTTTTCCCAGGCTGTCAGCGGGGAGCTGTACTGGAAGGGGAACAGCCAGGACTCCACCCGGTGCCCTTGTGGGATGCTGGCGCTGCAGGCGGATGTTTAACCTACTATGCTAAAGACCTGGGCCCCACATGTGATTTCTTAAAAAAAAAGTGCAAGAAAGCTGGTGATACTGTGTATTTATTAAATGAAGAACTTCAAGTCAGGTTGTGTATTCAAGGTCACTTAGTAAAAAATTGACATACTATATAGTTTCCTCCCCCCGCCCCACCCGACTCCAGATTCAGAGTATAAATGTTTTTACCTAATGAAGAAAGACACTTTACATTTTTATTCATTATCTCTCCCCTTTTTAAATATAGCTGGAGTATTCTCAGCAGGCCTTGCTCCAGCTGCATTTGTGCCAAATCCATATATTATTAGTGCTGCTCCTCCAGGAACTGATCCATATACTGCAGCAGGATTGGCTGCAGCAGCAACATTAGCAGGTAACTTTTTGTTCATCCTTGTTTATTATGGATTTAACTATAATTTTGGTGTAGGCTTTATTTTTATCTGTTTGGGCAATTTGAAGTTTCTTGGATGAACTGAACCATTATCCAGATTGAGCTGGTTTCCAGGGAGTGATTTTTCAACTAATGCCACAAGGAAGAGCCTAAGCCATAACACTTTTCCACCAATACAAAGTTAGTTTACATTTTCATTTCTGCAGTTTCAGAAATCTTATGCTTTCAAACATGAATCTCCATTTTACTGATCAATCCCAGTATCCACAGAGATACTGTAAAGTACTATTTTTCGGAAAATAAACCAGGTGATGTGAATACTCAGGCCAGGGGTAATGTAAAGAGCGTCGGCAATCTAAGGGATTGCATGTCTAAAAGGTTTGTTGAGCGCTGTTAAAATGAATTAGAGGGTCATAAAAGGAGAGTGAAGTTGGGAAGAACTTAATAAAAACTGCAAAACCCTTGAGACTACCACTCAAAATCTGAAATAGAAACCAAAATGATACCACTTTTTTAAGTCTCGGGCTGGTCAGGCACTGTTACTGAACAAAACAATTTGCTGATCTTGCGTAGGGTAGGAAGAGTTTGTTTTAGCTTGAATTGGCTGCAGAAATAGAAGTAAGATTTCAATGTGATTTATGCTGGTCACTGTTACAAGAACAGGTTGGAGTCTGCTCATGGGCTAACTTGAAGCTGTCAGTGAGTCTTTTTGGTTTTCAGTGCTCTCTTCACCGAAATGATTGTCAGTAATCAATTACATTGTTTTAAATTCACTTTTGGTATTCAGCAATCTTTTTCTAGAAGTTTAGAATTTATAGTCAAATCTTTTGTTGTTTGAAGGCAGTTAATTTCAGATTCTTACTTGATACCCTAGCTAGTAGAATGGAACTAACTTGTTACATTCAGATTTGGATATGCATGTGATTCTTTAACCATATGGATTTTTTCTGATGCATGTAGCTTGATGTTAGTATATAATATTACCGTATATAAAGATACTCATATTTTTATTTTTTTGACAGGCAGAGTTAGAGACAGAGAGTTACAGACAGTGAGAGAGAGACAGAGAGAAAGGCCTTTCTTCCATTGGTTCACTCCCCTAATGGCCACTGTGGCCAGCACTGCGCTGATCCGAAGCGAGGAGCCAGGTGCTTCCTCCCAGTCTCCCATGTGGGTGCAAGGACCTAAGCACTTGGGCCATCCTCCGCTGCCCTCCCGGGCCACAGCAGAGAGCTGTACTGGAAGAGGAGCAGCCGGTTCTAGAACCCAGTGCCCATATGGGATGCTGGCACCTCAGGCGGAGGATTAGCCAAGTGAGCCATGGCGCCAGCCAATACTCATATATTGTACATTTATCCATGGGACGACTGACAGGAGCAATTTTAAGAGGTCATTTATTTTGGGATAAGCATTCTGGACTAGGTTTTCTAGGACCAGTGCTGTCTAGGAAAAATACAATGTGATCCAGAAAATGTGATTTAAATATTTTTAAGATTTATTTTTGTGAAAGGGCAGAGTGACAGAAGGGGAGAGAGAGAGTGAGTGAGAAAAGAGATCTTCCATCCTCTGGTCCACTCACCAAATGACAGCAGTGACTAGGGCTGGGCCAGAGTGAAGCCAGGAACCCATAGCTCCATCCTGGTTTCCCCACATGGGTAGCAGGGTCATCTGCTGTCTTCTCAGGCCATTAGCAAGAAATTGGGTCTGAAGTGAAGCATTGGGGACTCCAATTCTAATCAGCACTCCCACCCTGGATATCAGTGTCACAGCAGCTTAACTGGCTGCACTACAACACTGGCCCATTATTTAAAACTTTTGAGTTGCCACATCATAAAAGCAGAAAACAAATGCTATTAATTTCAATATATTTTGTTTAGCCCAACATGTCCATAATATCATCTTTTCAGCCTGTAATCAGTGTTTTTAAAATTACTAATAGATTGGTTTATTTGAAAGGTAGAGTGTCAGAGAGAAATCTCCATTTTTGATTCACTCCTCAAGTGGCTGCAGCAGCCAGGTATGGGCTAGGCTGAAGCCAGGAGCCAGGGACCCAACACTTGGGCCATTTTCCACTGCTTTCCCAGGCACATTAGCAAGGAATTGGATTATATGTGGAGTAGCCGGGACTCAACCCAGCATTCTGATATGAGATGTACCACAGCACCAGCCACTTGTGCTAAGTCTTAAATCCTGTGTATATTAAACTTTTATAGTACATGCCGTTTTGGACTGTCCACCTCTTGATTGTTTAGAAACTGCAAGGGGCTTCTAACTCTGTTGGATAGTGAAGTTGTAGGTAAATGTCTGACTCCTGTTCTGTTTCTGCAGTGTACCCTTTCTTCATAAAGTCTTTTCAGTACTGTAACAGCCCCTCATTATAGGTTGTCATTACCTGGCTACCTTTGGAAATATAGTTTGCCTTTAAAGTTCTTAATGCTTTTCATTTTAGTAATTATGTTAATTACAATGGGCTTTATTTTCTTCCAAAACAAAGTGAAACCAATGAGATGCCCTAACATTCCGCTGGCAATTTTAGGACGTTCTTGTGTCAGAATTTATGGCATTTTCTTCATTACTGTAATGGTGGGACTTACTGTGCATAATTCTATTTACTCTCTAGGAATCAAATATTAAATATAAAGTATAACAGAGCAGGAACAGTTCATTCAGTTTCTCCTTATTAGCTTTCTTACCTATTTTCATCTGTTCTTATATTACCTACTTCTTTCTTGTTTTGACTCACTGCTCTCATTTTCCTAACCACATAAACACTGATGTCGTATTTATTTGTGTATAATTTCAGTTGCTATTTGAGAATTGTGACTGTTTCACAAATTAAGAATATTTTTCAACTTGATTTTCTATTCAGATACCACTGTAGCAAACTTGGTACTGGAATGTTTGCCAGCTTTGTGTTATAGGTTGCAAAGCAAAGGATAAAATGATTTTTATGTAACTCACCTCAGCAGTTAGAAAATAATTCTTAAGAGAATTGATTGATAAGAAACCTTAGTTTTATTATGTCTAATGTTCCCTGTACACACTTATTTGTGTTTGGCAGTACAAGACCCATGAATTGGATTTCATACGTGTTGAATAGAGGATTACATGCCCTGTCAATCCATTAGTAGCTTTAAATTCTGATTCACATCTTGCATTAAGACCACTACTGTCATATAATCCATGCACCAATAATGATATTTGCTCCCAAATAAAATTAGGGGGAAAAAACAGCAAGAAGAGGTGGGAGATTATAAAGATAGTTTATAGAAATTAAAGCTAACTTTTAATGAAAATACAAGAGAAGTTCAAAATGTTTGTGGAAAAATGGAGTAAGAACATGTTCTGTTCTAAGTCTTATGCTTGTCCCCATTTAAACAAATAGTGACTGACCTCAGATTTTATCTGTAAAATCTAGTGACCCTTCTTTCTGATTTCTTTTTTGGGGGGGACATGGGGTATTGATTTAGGTCCAGCAGTGGTTCCACCTCAGTATTACGGTGTTCCGTGGGGGGTGTATCCAGCCAATTTATTTCAGCAACAAGCTGCAGCTGCGGCAAACAACACAGCCAATCAGCAGGCAGCATCACAGGCTCAGCCTGGACAGCAGCAGGTAGGCCCTTGGTTCCGTCACTAGGACTTGAATATTCTTTTCTGTGGGTTTCTAGTGTTGAAGATCTGTGTCTTTTTCTCTTTTGTTTCCTAAATATGTGACATAATATCTGGCACATATAATTGGTTCACAAGTATTTATTATGTAGTTTTTTCCTGACTTATACTTTGTTTAGGAATTTAAAGATTTGGTGTATTTCATTTCTATATTTCTGTTATATTTCACTCTTCAAATTCTCTAGCAATTTTAAAATTCTTTTCAGCATTTCTTAGAAGTATGCTCATAATATTCCTTTCAAAGTAATGATCTTTTCATATTTCTCCAAGTATTTAAATTACTGTTGAAAATATTAGCTTAATATTTTCTGATCAATGAAAAGAACTTGCATTTCAGTTTTCAGACTTAGAAAACAGTGATAATAAAGTTAAATGTTTTAATTTTCAGCTAAGATTTTGCCATTCTCTCCACTCCTAAACAAATCTCTTAAAAATAGAATTGCCTTGGTAAATTAATCAGCATGACTATTAGAAAGAATGCTTGCTCAAAGGCCTGGAACTTCCATGTTGCTTTATAAATTATTCTAGTTGTTAAGAGCCAGTGATTATGTTTTTGATAAAATATTTTGTGATTTTGCATGCCGAATCTATATTGCATCACACGTAAATGTGTTCCACTGCAAAAGCTATTTGTAATTTATTCACAGTTGTCCTAGGTAAATTTGTTGATTTATCTATTACTTTTAAGAAAATCATTTGTCCTTTTAGGTTCTCCGTGCTGGAGCAGGTCAACGTCCTCTTACTCCCAGTCAGGGTCAGCAAGGGCAGCAAGCAGAATCACTTGCAGCAGCTGCAGCAGCAAATCCAACTCTGGCTTTTGGTCAGAGTCTTGCTACGGGCATGCCAGGTATATATTTGGTTAGTTGTAGAAATACGAATAGATTTGAAATCTGAAATTTTTAAGTCTTAGGCTCCCACATTGAAGGGTGAAACAATTGAGAAGTGTCTTTAAAATCTTGACTGCCTGGTAATGAACTCAGATGCTAATGGTTGATTTCAATACTGTTTGTGAGACTGAATGACAGTAATGCTAAATATGTGTCAAAATTCTCTACAAAGCCCTTTTTTCCTTACTCTTATGTCATAAACTAAAGCATCTTTCCAGGTGAACCTAGCCCAGATTTCTGAATATTTCAAGAAGTGAAAGCAGTTGGTTGCAATTTGCTACTTTTCCCATAAGAACAGTCATTTAGGGGCAGGCATTGTGGCACAGCAGGTTAAGATACTACTTATTATGCCCCATCCCATATTGGAGTGCCAATTCGAGTCCCAGCTACTCTGCTTCCAGTTTTTATATTGCTGTCCCTAAAGTAGGAAGGCGAATAGAATGACAGGCCTTTTTTTTTAATTTTTTAAGGCTTAATGATTTGAAAGAGTTACCAAGAGAGATGGATGCAGAGAGAGTGAGCTTCCATCTGTTCATCCCCTCCCCAAATGGGCACAGTGTCTAGAGTTGGGTCAGGCTGGAGCCAGGAGTTTCATCTGGGTCTCTCAAATGGGTGGCAGTGGCCCAAACAGTCCATCTTCTGCTGCTTTTCCCAAACCATTAACAGGGAGCTAGATCAGAAGTGCAGCAGCCAGGATTCAACTAGCACCCGTACATATTCCATTGTTGGAAGCAGTGGCCTTACTCACTATGCCACAATCCTAGCCCCACCTTCTCATTTTTTAACTAAGTTATATATTTGCTTCCTGTTAGCTACTGTCCTGGTCCCTTGCAGAGACAAGGTGTTGGCACAGCAGCCTTTTGAGGAAATGACTGAAACTGAAGTCGCTGTAGGGACATGCAGATAAAACTTGAAAGAAGTGAGCTCGGAGAGTTCTGGAGTATTGCTAAGACTACTCAGGGTTCTTCTTAGGTTTTAGTTACAGATAGAGAGGTGTGGACTACAGAATCCTTCTGCCTTAACTAGATTCTTAGGGGAACCTGGAATTTGAAGTAGTTTTGGGCTGTGTATGTTTCCTGCTGCCTCTGTTGCTAATCTTGCTAGGCTCTTGGTACTTTCTAGGCTCATTTCTTAATACATGCCTTTGTTCCCTTTCTTTGTTTTAGCTCATAGTTTTATTTTTTATCTTACTAAAAAAATAAGTGCTATTGATTTTATTGAGTTCTTAGAATCTATTATATTCACCTTATTTCCATTCTATAAGAAAGCTATTGCTTTCTTGTTTTAACAGTAAATTCTTGATAATTCTAAAAATAGCTTTTTAATACTTTAATTGTCTAAAAACAACTTGATTGTTAACCATGGAATGATAAAAACTGGTAAGATTTGTAACATTAGGACACTTCTTAAAGCAGATTATTTTATTTAAGCTTTTGAGCCACATTTGGCTCCTGTAGAATATAAACTTAAAAATCCGTCTCATAAAAGTGGCCTTACTGAAATTAGTATGTCTCAAGTGAGTTAACTGTTCAGATGGTTGCTTCACTCTAAAGCTTCTCGTGCCGCTGTACTGAATTCTCCTCAGCATCATCATTCTCTTTCCATATCCATACAGTTCCATAGATAGAAAGCTAATGTGTGATAATAAAAAGAGTGAGCAGACATTTGACCTTGTGGTTAAGGTGTGAACATCTCACATCCCATATTGGAGTGCCTGAGCCCAGTTCTTGTCATTTGACTCCCAGTTCCAGTTTCATGCCACTGCAGACATTGGAAGGCAGCAGGTGATACCTCCAGTGATTGGGTCTCTGGGACTCATTTGGGAAACCTAGATAAGTTCCCGGCTTCTGGAGGCGTTTGCAGAGTGAACCATTGGGTGGCTAGCTTATTTGTCCTTACTCCGTCGCCTCCCCCACCCCTTCCCCAACCTTCTCTGAATGTCTGTCTCTCTCACTGTCTAACTCTGTCAAATAAATTAAAAAAAAAAAAAAAAAAAAAGTTCATAGAAAATGGAATTAAGGTAAATTAATTTTGGTACAAAATATGTTTTGAAATCCATGCATGGTTTTTTCACAATGCATACTTTCCTGGATTTTTTTTTTTTTTTTTTGGACAGGCAGAGTGGATAGTAAGAGAGAGACAGAGAGAAAGGCCTTCCTTTTTGCCATTGGTTCACCCTCCAATGGCCGCTGCGGCCGGCGCATCGCGCTGATCCGAAGCCAGGAGCCAGGTGCTTCTCCTGGTCTCCCATGGGGTGCAGGGCCCAAGCACTTGGGCCATCCTCCACTGCCTTCCCGGGCCATAGCAGAGAGCTGGCCTGGAAGAGGGGCAACCGGGATAGAATCCGGCGCCCTGACCGGGACTAGAACCCGGTGTGCCGGCGTCGCAAGGTGGAGGATTAGCCTGTTAAGCCACGGCGCCGGCCGAGACTTTAATTTTATGAATATATTGGTATTCATCTTTACTTGACATTAAATAGCAGTTCCATGCTTGTAAAACTTTGTCTAAAAATAGCAATTCAAGAAGCAATTTTTGACCTTTTTTTTCCCCTCATACCCTACATCTAGTTTCAACAAATCCTGCTGCTCTCTCAATCCAACTGTCTTTTTTTTTTTTTTTTGGCTGCAATTTCATCATCTTCCCATCTCACCTGGATTAGCTCTCCATTTCATTTTGCCCATCATTTCTCCCCCATGGAGTCTGTTCTCTACACAATGGCTAGAGTGAAAGAGAAATCAAATTAACTCAGTCTTCTTTTTAAATCCCTCTATTGGTTGCCTGTCTTTTCAGAGTAAGAGGATCTGGCCCCTTATTGCCCATTTCGATTACTTTTCTTCCATCTCTGTTTCAACCAGACTCCGTTTCTGTTCTCTGTATTTGGAGACCTCTCTCTATAGAAATCTACTTAACTGGTCTGTCAGTCGTCTTTCACTCCTCTTTTCTTTGTATGTCATCCTGTTAAGGGTGTTCTTCATGACCCAGCTTGACAGTATTGACAACTACTATTATCATCTAAAACTTTCTGTCCACTTTCCCTAATATTTTTCTCCATTTAATCCTCCTCAAAACTGTCTGACATATCCTTTGGTTCATTTGCTGTAGAAAATAATCTTCATGAGAATGATATGTTATTGTTATCTGATATACCACAGTGCTTCTAATAATCGTACCTGGCATTCAGTAGCTAAGTGATAAAGTGTTTGTCCAAATGTGCAAATGAATAGCAATGAATCAAACTAAGTTAACAGGGAGAGAGAGAGGAAGAGAAATACATTCTGTGACAGGGAAACAATACAGTAAATCCCTGTGGTGGAAAAAAGCATAGTGCCTTTAAGGAGTTTAAAGCCTAGTTACACTAGAGAATAATAGGTACAAGAGTGCCAGGTGAACTAAAGAGGCAGCCAGAGACCAGCCATAACATGTAGTGGGTTTTATTGAGAGTTTTGATTTCCATTTTCAACTCTGGAAAAATTTGAGCAGGGATTTGGTATTAGATTTGGATATTAAAAGATCACCTGGAGAAGAGGTTATAGAAGCAGAGCAAAAGAGGATGAGCAGACAGTATGAGTCTGGTTGGACAGGATAGTGGCAGTCAGGAGAACGAATAGGTTCAAGCAAGGTTTAGAAAATAAAGTGAAATGAAGATATTGGTGGATGAATTGACTGAACTAATTCCTCTCCTTTTGCAAGTTATGTGTGTGCTATTTAAAAGAGTTCAGTAGCAGTTAGGAGCTTTCTCAGTGTTTGTGCCAGATTGTCCGAATGGATTAGCTTTTTTTTTTTAAGATTTATTTATTTATTTGAAAGAGTTACACCAAGAGAGAAGGAAAGGCAGAAGCGGGGGCGGGGGGTCTTCCATCCTCTGGTTACACTCCCCAGACGGCCACAATGGCTGAAGCTGTGCCAATCCAAAGCCCGGAGCCAGGAGCTTCTTCTGGATCTCCCACACGGGCACAGGGGCCCAAGGACTTGGGCCATCTTCTACTGCTTTTCCAGGCCATAGCAGAGAGCTGGATCAGAAGTGGAGTAGCCAGGACTTGAACTGATGGAAATATGGCTACATCATAGCGTCTGCCCCCATCAGTACATTTTTAAGATTGTTGTTAAGCTGTTGAGCATAAGTCCTTGCCACTGCAAGAGAAAGCCTTTGTCAGCCTGAGTTCCAGGGGAAGGTGAACCTTTTTGCCCTAAAGTTTCTACTGTATAGTTCACATCTCTCCTATTCCAGTGTATTGGTACTTGTTTTGGTCCATCATTAGCAGAATTGGCTCAGTAGTCATTTAAATTGTTTTCTGTGTTCTTTGGTTCAGTAGAGGAATTCTGGATAAGAAAACCCAAGAAGTGTACTTCACTCTTCTGTAGTTCTGAGTAATGCAAATTGTTACCAGGCTGAGCACAAGGCTATAATAAAACCAATGCTCCTGTGACTTTTATTTAAACTAGCTAGAGAACATTTACAAATGAATTGTTACCTTATGGTTTTAAAGTTTATGTTCACAGGGCCAGCACTGTGGTATAGCAGGTAAAGCTGCTGCCTGCAGTGCCAGCATCCTATATAGGTGCCAGTTTGAGTCCCAGCTGCTCCACTTCCAATACAGTTCTCTGCAATGGCCTAGGAAAGCAGTGGAAGATGGCCCAAGTCCTTGGACCCCTGTATCCTCATTGAAGACCCAGAAGAAGCTCCTGGCTCCTGGCTTCAGATCAGTGCAGCTCGGGCCATTGAGGCCATCTCGAGAGGGAACCAGTGGATGGAAGACCTCTCTCTTTCTCTGCCCTTTATTTATTTGAAGCCAGGAGCCAGGATCTTTTTCCAGGTCTCCCACATTGGTGCAGGGACCCAAGGACTTCACTGCTTTCCCAGGCCATAGCAGAGAGCTGGATGGGAAGTGGAGCAGCCGGGACTCAAATCAGTGCCCATATGGGATGCTGGCACTGCAGGCAGCGGCTTTACCTGTTATGCCACAGCGCCAGCCCCTTGGAAGTCTTTAAAGAGAGTGATTACAATGAAAATCTAAGGGAATGCTCATACTTTAGCAATTGGTTTAGAACCTAAATTTCATACTACACACTTTTTATAGTGTTCACCTCACTTCCTCCTTTGTGTCCAACCTCTCAAGACTAAATGGTAATATTTTTCTAGTGTCAGCCCTTGATAATCCTATATTAAGGAAAATTAAGTCTTATTTATTTATGATCCATATGTGAAAGGCATCTCCTAAAATTTAGAGAAAAAAATGTTTACACTCTACTATTTCATATATCTTTTTTTTTTTTTGTTTTTTGTTTTTTCTTTCTTTTTTTTTTGTTTTTTGTTTGTTTTTTGTTTTTTGTTTGACAGGCAGAGTGGATAGTGAGAGAGAGAGACAGGGAGAAAGGTCTTCCTTTGCCTTTGGTTCACCCTCCAATGGCCACCGTGGCCAGTGTGCTGCAGCCGGCGCACCGCGCTGATCCAAAGGCAAGAGCCAGGTGCTTCTCCTGGTCTCCCATTGGGTGCAGGGCCCAAGCACTTGGGCCATCCTCCACTGCCTTCCCGGGCCACAGCAGAGAGCTGGCCTGGAAGAGGGGCAACCGGGACAGAATCCGTTGCCCCAACTGGGACTAGAACCTGGTGTGCTGGCGCCGCAAGGCGGAGGATTAGCCTATTGAGCCATGGCGCCGGCCTCATATATCTTTAAAAATGTATAGTAGTGCCTCAAATGTGTTTATTTTCATACGGTAACCAAAAAATTTTGTGGTACTAATATAAAAAACTGTGTTTTAGGTTTATGAAAATACAAATGCAGGGGACAATTAGATGCCCTTGATTTTTCATCAATAACCATTTCTTTTAATGTTATCTAGGCTATCAAGTACTAGCTCCAACTGCCTATTATGATCAGACTGGTGCCTTAGTGGTTGGCCCTGGAGCAAGAACTGGCCTTGGAACTCCAGTTCGATTAATGGCTCCAACACCTGTTTTAATTAGTTCAGCAGCAGCACAAGCTGGTAAGTGTAACTGACATCTTTAGGGATGATATTTCCTGGTGTTCTTTAAGATACCACTTTAAAAATATAGGATAGCTTTTTGAGTAGTTTTAAGAAGTATCTGAAATGTATTTTACAGCAGCAGCAGCAGCAGCAGCTGGAGGAACTGCAAATAGTCTTACAGGCAGCACAAATGGTCTGTTTCGGCCAATTGGCACTCAGCCACCGCAGCAGCAGCAGCAGCAGCAGCAGCCGAGCACTAATCTGCAGTCTAATTCATTCTATGGGAGCAATTCTTTAACTAACAGCTCCCAGAGCAGTTCTTTATTCTCTCATGGACCTGGTCAACCTGGAAGTACATCGCTTGGCTTTGGAAGCAGTAGCTCTTTGGGTGCTGCTATAGGCTCAGCCCTCAGTGGATTTGGTTCATCAGGTAAGTTTTATCTTTAAGATGAGTATATTCTGCTAAAGTAGACATGTGGTATATGTATGTGTTTAATATTAAAATAGGCAGTAATAATATGTAGTGTAGGGAGGGCAGAATAAAGTATTAACTGGTTTAATTTTGTAGGAGAAAAAACATGTCCTGCAAATCTTCAACATTTATGAATGTTTAGCTCATTTCAAGCAGCCTATTCTTAAATCAAACATAATACATTTCCTTTTTCTCCTGTCTTTATGGAATTATTACTGTAACTTGTTTTAGTAAGGTTTGGGTCAATATATTGTCTATTACTTCCTCTTCCTTATTCTCTACATAATTAATGTTTGAGGAGGTAAAAGCTTTGCCATGTTAAATTTTCAGTGTTTTCAAATAATAATTATGTGCTTATCAGATAGTTTATTATGAAAAGCTGGTGGTTCATAATGAGTTTCTTTACTTGGAATATAACATTTATGTGTATGTACATTCTAAACAGAAGCTCCTTGGAAACTACCAGTCTATTTATCTTTATTTTCAGTTAAATAATTTAATTTACCCTTTTGTCACTAAATAGTCATTTGAAAGGATGCTTGTTTTTTGTAACACATAGTTTTATATAACAATTGAGAAATCAAAAATTTTAATAGCTTCACAAAATAAAGAACTCATACACATTAATTCCTGTATCTTGTGGCTGAGGAAGAACTTACATTGACTTCATGTTGGCACACCTTCTATGCATGGTCTTCAAAAATAGTTTGTGGGAAATGTGTATTATGAAAAGACAGCATAGGTTTCAGATTTTTCTTGCACCAAAATTATCTTGTAATTTCCATATTTCTGCAGACTTTTTGAAGTTCTCCTGAATATTCTGAGTTTTCTAGCATATTCAGTAAATATTAGGGGAAAACAGATTACTTTAATTCTGTTGATAGAGTTGATGACCTTCATGAGGGCTAAGCTATTTATTTGAACCTCAAGAGATTTTCTATTTCTGCAACATAATATCCCAGAGCCCTTAATATCTATTCCTCATCTATTTTTCCACGTATCAAATTATATCTTTTCTGATGTGGAAAATGGCAAAATATAATACTAGTCATTATTAATGATGTTTACGAGTTTCCTCTAGAAGTGTCTTGTGAACTTTTAACATTCATATTTATTGGAGGGATGGTGTAAAACAGCTCTGAAGATGTAGGTACAGAAGGTTTTGTTGTTATGATGAAGCATAATAAAATGTCGTCCATGCCTAACAAAATTTTGTGAAGAATGGGCACAGGAACCTTAGAGGGAAAATCCAGTGACCATAGAGGCTGTCCAACCCTTAAATATTCCCGCTTGAGTTTTTATTTTTTGTTTTTTATTTCTTTTGGAGTTCAGTGTTTTTATGTCAATCTTACAAATTCCTGTAGAACGTATCATTTGTTTCTAATGCAGTTGGGACATTTTCCCCAAAGAATTATAAATATTCTGAGGAAAATTTGAAAGACCATTATAATTTAAAAAGCAAACTTTGTGGATATGAATATTTTGTAAACTATCGGTTGAGGACCATAAATAATCAGGAGAAAATAGAACTTTGATAAACTTCATGTTCCCTTTCCTAATATAGGTCAGTGATGGTCTGGTATATATTAGCCAATACCCTACTCAGTTCTTCCTCCAAATTCCCATTTGACTCTTTAAAACTGGTTTTCCAAGCCTTCACACTCTGGTTGGCATGAACATTTTATCTTCTAGAAATGTACCCTACAGATGCCTTTCCCCCTCCCAAAGTGACCTTCATGCCTCTCTTTATTTATAAGCAGCATTCACTCAGTTCTGATGTCCGGTCTGGGAATGGTCCATCTTACCTTGCTTCAGAGGGCATTTGTGATGGCCACCCCTGAATACCAGTCAATAGTCTATTATCTTCTCTCTTCTCTGGGACCTTTTCTGAGTTCATTAAAGTGTGTGGCACAATATGTATTCTTCCAACGAGTTATCCACTGCCATTTTGTATTATCTTAATAGCATACTTACATGAAATAAAAAATATATTTTATACACACACTTAAAATTAACATGCATAGTTATCCTTTTACCCATATAATGAAATTATTAATATTTAGCAGTGTTGAAAATACCAGTTTATGGTACAACTGGCCAGGAACCATAGCCATTACAATATGGTAATTAAATCATCCTTTCTGTGACTGATTTTAAAAGTTCTGTTACAATTGGAAATTGGTAATTTAGCTTCTGATACACAGTTGATGAATGAGTAGTTGACTCCATTGACTGTCTAGCCTCTTAGCTATCTTAGGTACACTTTTTTTTTTTTTTTTCATATTTATTGTCATGTTAGAGAAATTTTAGACATAATAAAACTTTAAAAGAGCCTGTTTTCTTTATGTTTGCTGTTATTTCTGAATTGACTTTAAATGTTTGGCTTAACTTTTCTGTTTTGGAGGAAAGTAATATCGCATGTGTTGAAACCAGTTTCTTTAGTTATTTGCCAAGGAAATGATAATGCTACTGCACTTACTAGAGAGCTGTTGTCTTTTTTCTTGTCATTTAAATTGGTTTTTGAAATAAATGGGAATTTTTCAAATGCAGTATGTGATATGAATATGTTTTAGAAATATCACTTTGACAGTGTCCTTTTAAATTAGCTAGTTAATGTAGTGTACATTGACAGTTTTGCCAAAACCAACTCAAAGAGCAATTTATTACATTAATGTTTATCTTTGTTTTTACTATTAAAATGCATATAGTCGCTCACAACTTTTCTATTTATGCTATCTTAAAATGTGAAATTTTCAGTAAAACATGATCAGTCTTTCATAAATTACATGGGCTGATATAAAATGTTTCATAGCATTATGATCTTTGCCTAAAAGAGTAGCATGAGCCTGGTTCCCCCTCTCTCCTTAAGGAATTCGAATTTGCCAAAGCCAGTGTAAGGTACTGGTCTGTATGATAAGCTTAACTTGGTCTATCCATCATATACCCTACTTAAGTTTTTCCTGTATGCCCTGTGTGACTTGCGATTGGAAAACTAGCATTATTTAACAGAAACTTCGAAAGTCCTTCAAAAGAATTGCCATATTGGTCCGAATATAAGCCTTGTCCTTTAAAAAAAAAAAAAAAAAAAAGGACCAGACAGGTTAAAAAGTGCAATATGAAATTCTGTTCCATGTTAAAGGCATGTTAAAAGTATCTGAATATTTAAAAATAAGAAGGAAGCATACTTGGAAAATATGGACTCCAAGTTAGACTTAAGAATTGGGAGTTTTGGATAGCCTTTATGCAAATACAGTAAAGAATTTGATTATCTATAGATGTTGGTTAGCAACCTGATGTTGGTTTGCTCTTCCAAGTAAGTGTGTGTAACTCACCAAGGCCAACATAATAGTGTGATTCTAGTATCCATTTATTATTTTTTGCAATACAAAGGAAAAAATGATGAGAACGTTAATAGTTGAATTTGAGGTTAAGTTAAAATTCAAAATACGGTATAGTGATGGTTGAGGCTATAGTGTAAGGGGCTCAGGAGGCTAGTAATAGAATCTTAGGAATAGAAGAGCCCTGAGAGATAGTAAGTGAAAGCATCTTTGGTATAACAGTAGCAAGCCCTTTAATTTTCTAGCAGAAAGTTTAGTATGTGTGTGCATGTATGGTGGTTTAGTTGTTTGAGAATAGGGAGAATGTATAGTGTGAGAAATGCTGGAAGTTAGCTGTCATCTGTATTGTACAACTAATATTCGGGCCAATATGGACTTAAAGGACTATATTTTTTAACACAGGTAGAAGCCAAATCAAATGTGAATGGTGAAGGGAATGTATTAATATTGCATTCATTACTATAATCTTTTCTTGGCATGGAGTTGAAATCTGAGAACCAGGTTTTAGGGATTAGGATATTGCCAAAATTTAACCTTACTGGAATTTAATCTCTAGCATGTTCTAAAGTAGACAACTCGAATTCTAGGGTTTATAAATCATACCAGGGTATTAAAGCACAGTAATCATATGTGCCAGTGGTAAATATGTGTGAAATAATGAAACATATGACTGCTCTGTTAATTATTTTGTTTATTTTATTGGGGTGCATTTATACCCTTTTATGATTAATAAGGTAGTGTATATATAGTTATCACAGTAATTATCTTCTCCACAATGTTTCTAAAAATAATTATTGTGATCACTTCTGTTATTTCCCAGCAAGAGTTGGGGATAGGTTTTATTCAGTTAACACTGTATGTAATTAGGGTTTTTTTTATTTCTTCTTCAGTTGGCAGTTCTGCAAGTAGTAGTGCCACAAGGAGAGAGTCTCTATCTACTAGCTCTGACTTGTACAAAAGATCTAGTAGCAGCCTAGCACCCATAGGGCAACCATTTTACAATAGTCTGGGATTTTCCTCCTCTCCAAGTCCAATAGGCATGCCTCTGCCAAGCCAAACTCCAGGACATTCACTTACGCCACCGCCATCACTTTCATCACATGGATCCTCATCCAGTTTGCACTTAGGTAAAAAAATAACCAAAACCCTTTTTATTTGTATGTATACATGTGTGTTTGTGTGTGTGTTTATAATATATGTAAAATATTTAATGTTGGATAAAACGTGCCGAATTGCTTTTGCTTTTAGATGTTAGCCTTTTGAGAAAGTTCTACTTTCCTGAAAATTCAAAGTGAGGGTCTAATGTACAGTAAGGTAAAGACCCCCTATTTTATCTTATGTTCCTCTTACGAAATACAATGGTGTGTTTTTCTTGTTTGTGCTTTTGATTTGTGTGTATTAGAACATCTGAAAATTCCAAGTATTTATACATGATAGTGAAAGAACAGTTTCACTATCCAAAGTTTTGCACACCATAAGAAAAAGATTAGTCACACAGTTTACCGAACTTAAATAATTTAGTTTAATACAGTGGTTTTTCCTTTGGCCTTTGAATAGCTGGCCATTTTATCAAAATGTTACATTAGGTAATGTGAATTTTGTATGTTTATGAGTTAGAGAAGTTTATAGGCTTGGTCCATATACTTCTCTTTCTTTTGAGTATGTCAATAAAGAAAAAAATGTTGTAGACTTTTGTGTCCTGAAGTTGAGCATTTAGAACTTCTGTTTAGGCTATACTTTAAAATTATCCCTATCCCCAAGATTATTAAATTGGTAATTAGCTTTTTCCCCTCCCTGGCAAGTTTTATACAGGCAGATAATCATTTATTATGGAGGGTTTTGACATCTAATCAAAGAAACTTTTATTAAAATTAGATTTAAAAATTTTTAATTCTGATTATCTCACCTGAAACTGAAAATTTCAGTTACTGACTCCTATATGTAAGGAAGGCTATGAATCAACTTGTAATTTAAAGAGTAATGTTCCTGTTGTAAACAGATAACTGTGAGTTAGAGATTATGTATGAGCTTCTTTCCCACCCCCTTCATAAGGGTATAGCTGTTTTCTCCTAAAGCTCATTCATACAGAGTAAATGTCCATGTAACGTAGGTAGCTGTTGCAGTAGATTTGTTACTGCACAGTGAGCTAGGTTTCGCTTTTAAAACTGATTCTTTGCATCAGATTCTGGACCTTTTCTCTTTGGAGGATGTTTGCTCTTACAGGACTTTGGGATAAATACAACCAATTATTTATTCAGATGAGGTCTTTAGATCTGCGTTACAGCGCTTTGATATAAATTCCTTCGTTTATCATCTGTTGTTCTTAGTCACAGGAGCTCAGGTCCTGATTTTTATTGCTGCTCAGACATCACTCCTCCCTCCCCTATAAGGCATGCCTTTGAAATAAATGCAAATTTGGAACAAAAAAAAAATCTAAGAATAGGCCTATCAAAATAGTTTCATGTTTTATTGTTAAGACTATTGTCGTGTCTTGTCATCTTTTCATAGGTAAGTTTCAGATTAGATTCTTGTTCAGCTGTTACTGCTTGTGTTGTGTGCTTTAGAGCCTGTATAAATAGCATTAATTACGGTTCTACTTAGCTTGCTTAGAAATTGGATATAAATGACTTAAAATGTCTGTAATTGCGGCAATCTAGATAATGTGCCTTTGTACTTTTCTTTAGGCTAATATAAGGTTGCTTCACAAAGTTTGTGGAAAATAGAACCAGAAGATACTTATTTTGAAAAATTATGTAAACATATCAGGGAGTCTTTAAAAAGTTCTTTGAAACTTATTTATGGATTTCAAACTATTTCTATACCAAAGTAAATTTAACTTTTAATTCTGATTTTGCACAAACCTTTTGAAGTACCTTTGTATATGCTTAGGGAAGCACCTCTTAGGCCAGCAGTTCTGGATTACAGCCTAATATGTTTGAACCCATAGTTAAACTGTAGTTTAGCATCAGCTTGGAAATTTAATACTTCTTACATCTCTGATTGGAATTAAAAATTATCTGTATTGTATTCTTTTCATATCTCTCATTTCCCTTCCCTTTTGTTCTGACTGGCAACATTAATAACAAATAGATTCTGCCAGGTTCAAAATAACACAGTAACTAAGAGTGTTTGATGCAGTGTTTAAAATGTGTCTTAAGACACCTTTGTTCCATGTTGAAGCTGGGTTCAAGTCCCAGCTCAACTTCTGATGCCAGTTTCCCACTGATTTGTACTGTGGAAGGCAGCAGATGATTACTCAAGTGGTTAGGTACCTGCCACCCATGTGGGAGAACCATATTTAATTCCTGCCTTTGGCCTACTCAGCCCTTGCTGTTGCAAGCATTTGGAGTGTGAACCAGTAGATGGAGCATCTGTCTATCTCTGCCTTTCAAATAAATAAAAATAAATTTAAAAAATAAAAATTTTCAGCAAATTGCATAAATTTGCCCTTCGCATGCTGTTCATGAAAATAATCTATCCTGTGCTTTCCTGCAATTGACACATGATGAAGACTTTTTAAATTATTTATCATTGTAGTGATTTTTTTTTTCATGAATGAAATCTCAAGGCTGTTGGTAATTAAAAATATCTGTGGAAATGGAATTTGCATGTTCATTTCTAAAGGCAATTTTATTCAGCTTACATATTAAGAATATAAAAGCATAAGGTAGAGGTAAGTTCTCTGTCTCCTTAGAATTGAGATTAATTCCTGGGTATTTTACTGTGAGATTTTAAGAAATGAACAGCATAAATGAACAGTTACAGTTATGTCAATAGGCCTTGAGATCTGCATTCTTAAAGAATTAGTGAAGCATTTTAACTTTTAAAAAACTCAGAAAATATCTAGTAGCAGTGTTCTATGCTGGCTTTCCAAAAAAGATGTTTCATTCTTTTATAATAGATATTCAATCAATAAAGGTATTTTCAGCAGGATGACTAGTAGTCACTTTCTGGTTGAAAACCAAGTATTTCAGTTTACAGATTTTCAATGTTTATTTTTTATAGTAATTTAAAACATTTTTGTTCAGATTTGCAACCCAGTTACTTTTCTCATATACTGAGGTTTGAATTATGAAATAATTTTATTCATTCTAGTATATCTAAGAGATTGATTTTTAAAAGATAATCATGTTAATAGCATTATCGTACCTTTAAAAGTTAATATTTTATTAACTCTTAATTTCCCTAATTGACTTAAATACCTTTTTACAGTTGTTTTATTTGAATCAGGGTCCAGATAAGTTCATACATTGCATTTGTTGATAATGTCTTTACTTTTATTTTCCTTTACATTATTTTTTCAAGAAATTTTGTCCTGTTGAATTTTCCATACTGACTTTGTTGATTGCTTCCCCATGACGGTGCTTAACATGTTCCTGTTGAATAAAACTGCAACTAAGTTCAAAGGCTTTTAATCAGATGGTTGATGGATGGGTAGGTTTATTTTGGCAAGTGTTGTTCTATGTACTTTTTTTTTTTTTATTTTTTGGACAGGCAGTTAGACAGAGAGAAAGGTCTTCCTTCCATTGGTTCACACACACACACACACACACACACCCAAAATAGCTGCTACGGTCGGCACTGCGCCGATTCGAAGCCAGAGGCCAGGTGCTTCCTCCTGGTCTCCCATGCGGGTGCAGGGCCTAAGCACTTGGGCCATCTTCCACTGCCTTCCCGAGCCACAGCAGAGAGCTGGACTGGAAGAAGAGCAACCGGGACTAGAACCTGGGATGCCAGTGCCGCAGGCGAAGGATTAACCTTGTGAGCTGCAGTGCTGGCCCATTCTCTGTACTTTCTGTTGAACTGTGTCAAGAGACATGTATCTGGTTGTCTCCACTGTGAGATTGCCAGGCCAATCCAGCTAATCATCTTAGCAGTCTTTGATCATTGCCTAAATATTTCTTCAGAGGTTGCAAAATGGTGATATTCTAATGCTGTTATTCCTTCCATAGTTACTACCTGGACTTTTTCAATAAAAAAAAGATTTCTCTCATCGATTGGAAGGTTTCCCTAAATGACAATTCATATAGGAATCTAGATAGTGATTGATTCTTTTCCATCATTTTCTAACGTTCAGAATAATTAATTGATGCCCCAGCAACCTCTAAAAATAACTTGTGAGCTCTTTATTTGCATCATTCTCCATAAGCCAATAGATTTGCATGTTAGTTGGAATATTTTAGTCCATTTGCAGTCTGAGATGCATCAGTTTTTTTTTTTTCTTAAACTTTTATTTAATGAATATAAATTTCCAAATAGGATCATCAGTTTTATGCCTATTTTTGGTCCTAAAATTATACCATGTTTGACCATTATGCATTTCTCCAGATTGGCTCCCTTGTTTTTGTTTTTTGTTTTGTTTTGTTTTGTTTTTGTTTTTGTTTTTGTTTTTGACAGGCAGAGTGTATAGTGAGAGAGACAGAGAGAAAGGTCTTCCTTTTTGCCGCTGGTTCACCCTCCAATGGCCGCTGCGGCCGGCGCATCGCGCTGATCCGAAGCCAGGAGCCAGGGGCTTCTCCTGGTCTCCCATGGGGTGCAGGGCCCAAGCACTTGGGCCATCCTCCACTGCCTTCCCGGGCCATAGCAGAGAGCTGGCCTGGAAGAGGGGCAACCGGGATAGAATCCGGCGCCCTGACCGGGACTAGAACCCGGTGTGCCAGCGCCGCTAGGTGGAGGATTAGCCTGTTAAGCCACGGCTCCTGCCATAGATTGGCTCCCTTGTTAGCTACAACTTTTTTTTTTTTTTTTGACAGGCAGAGTGGATAGAGAGAGAGACAGAGAGAAAGGTTTTGCTTTTGCTGTTGGTTCACCCCTCAATGGCCGCTGAGGCTGGCACACTGTGCTGTTCCGAAGCCAGGAGCCAGGTGCCTCCTTCTGGTCTCCAATGCGGGTGCAGGGCCCAAGGACCTGGGCCATCCTCCACTGCCTTCCCGGGCCATAGCAGAGAGCTGGACAGGAAGAGGGGCAACTGGCACAGAATCCGGCGCCCCGACCAGGTCTAGAACCCAGGGTGCCGGCACCGCAGGCGGAGGATTAGCCTAGTGCGCCACGGTGCTGGCATTAAGTGCTACTTTTAAGGAGTTGTAGCTAGGCCGGCACTGCGGTACACTAGGCTAATCCTCCACCTGCGGCGCCCGCACCCCAGGATTTAGACCCGGTTGCTCCTCTTCCAGTCCAGCTCTCTGCTGTGGCCCGGGAAGGCAGTGCAGGATGGCCCAAGTGCTTGGGCCCTGCACCCGCATGGGAGACCAGGAGAAGCACCTGGCTCCTGGCTTCGGATTGGTGCTGTAGTGGCCACTTGTGGGGTGAACCAACAGAAAAAGGAAGACCTTTGTCTCTTTCTCTCTCACTGTCTAACTCTGCCTGTCCAAAAAAAAAAAGTAGCACTTAAATTACTAGAGGTTAGCAAAAGAACTGGAAAGGAATAACAAAAGAAGATAACTTTGAGCTTTAATCCTGAAATGCAAAGAGCAATATAAAAACAAAATTCTGGACTTCAGGTTCAGCATTGAATATTAACTAAATTATTTTCTTATGTTGTATTGATCTGTAGAGATGAGATGTTTCATTAAATCATTCTCTGATCAAAGTCTACATCATTATTTTAAAATATAGATGGCCCCTAATTTAGGATGCTCCAACTTGTGATTTTTAAAAATTATTTATTTAAAAAGTAGGACAACAGAGAGAAGAGGAGAGGCAGAGAGCAAAAGATCACCCATCAGCTGGTTCACTTCCCAAATGGCTACAACAGTCTGATCTGAGCCAAGCCAAAGACAGGAGCCATGAACTCCATCTGGGTTTCCCATATGAATGGCCGGGGCCCAACCACTTGGACCATCATTCACTGCCTTCCTAGGGAGCTGGATTGCAAGCTGAGTAGCTGGAACTTGAACTCCAATATGGGATGTCAGTCTTGCAGGCCACTGTTTAATACACTGTACTGTAACAGCAGCCTCAACTTCTGATTTATTTGAGAGGCAGAGAGAGAAAAAGAACAAATGCATGTATGCCAGCTAGCTGCCCATCTGCCAGTTTATTCCCCAAATAAATGACCACAAAAGCTGGACTGGGCTGAGCTGAAGCGGAGAGCCAGAAATTTGATTCAGGTTTCCCACATGGATGGCAGGAACCCAATTACTTGAGCCATCCCTGCTGCCTCCCAGAGTTTGCGTTGGCAGGAAGCTAAGGTCAGGAGATGGAGCCAGCCATCAAACGCAGGTACTGTCCAGTCTAGGACACTTTTGACCTAACTGCTAGGTTAAAGGCCTAGTATGACTTAAAATTTGTTCTTTATTTTTACTTCACAGTAGTACACAAGCATATTCATCTGGCCAGTCTGTTCAGTACAATATTCAATAAGTTACAGTAGATATTCAACACTTAATTATAAAATAGGCTTTGTGTTGGATGATTTTTCCCTGACCATTAGCTCATGTAAATACCCTGAACGTAGATTAGGTAAGGTAGATTAGGCAAGGCTAAGCTATGATCAGTATAGATTAGTTCTAGTAAATGAGTGTTCTGCTTAATATTTTCAGATTATGGTGGGCTTATAGCTTGTAACCTCATTGTAAGGTGAGGAATATCCATACCTCATTTCTTAGGAAGCACTTTGAGTATTTCCAATGTTATTATTCCACCTGGAGCTACATAGCTAGTTTCTCTTTTTTTTTTTTTCCTTTCATTAAACTTACGATGTTAGTGATTTCTCATTTAGTCTTTATGTTCAGAGTAAGTAGATTGATGAAGAACTTCTTAGGTGAAAAGCAACATTAACAAAAGAATACTAAAAGATAAAGTGAGCTTTAAACTCATTGAAATTAGTTTATTGAAAAGTAGCTGTAAATTTGCTAGGTTCATTATTTTCATGTATTCTGTGTTTGTATGCTATAATTTAGAAAATTTCGTAACCTTTTTCTCCTAATCACAGAAAAGTTTATATTAAAGATTGGATAATGTTAACTTTTAGGAACATTTTTCTTGTTTTAAGTAGGTGTCACATGTTAAAATTGCTGGCCTTCGGCCAATTTTGTCAGCTCCTTTTCTTAGAATAAAATGTTTGAGAATTAAAACAATTATGGCCAGGGGCTGTCTGTAACGTAGAAAGTTAGGCCTCTGCCTGTAGTGCCGGCATCCCATGATGGGTGCCAGTTCAAATCTTGGCTGCTCCCCTTGGGATTCAGCTCCCTGCTAATGTACCTGGGAAAGCAATGAAAGGTGGCCTAAGTGCTTGGGCCCCTGCACCTATTTGGGAGACTCAGAAGAAGCTCCTGGCTCCTGGCTTCAGGCTGGCCAGCCTCAGCTATTGCAGTATTTGGGGAGTGAACCAGTGCATGGAAGATATCTCTCTTCCCTTCTGTCTCTTTCTGCCTTTCAAATAAATAAATAAATCTTTAAAAAATACGGCAAACTTAATTGTAAGGCTATGTACCATTTTCTGAATTGTGTACAAGACACCTCCAAAATGCTCATGAAAAATGCTTATTGTAAAAAAAAAAACTGCATAAATTTCAAAAACTTTGCAGTAAGATGAACTTGCTTTTAATTGCATTTTAAAAGTTCTTTTGTGTTTGGTCACTAATAAAAGCAAAAAACAGTATAAATTATGAAGGCTGTTTTTGAAATAACTATTTTCATTAAAGTAGTTAAGAATCCCTAATTGAATAGCATTTGGTAATTTTCTAAAGCACTTTTATATTCATTATTTCATTCATCCTAATTGTTGACAGACAAGCTGAGTGATATGTCCATTAAAGATGAGGAAATTAAAGATCAGCTGAGCCTAAGGAGACCTGTACAAACCTGTAAATACCAGAATTGAAGCTAGCATTTAGTTCTGAGTCCTGATGCTTTGCTTGCTTTAAGGAATCGAACAGTTTCACAAATTGTATAATATTGTAATAGCCTATCAGAAAATGTTTATTGCATTATAGCCTACGTTATGCTCTAAGACTGCCAGACTTCTAGATCTTTTGTTTTGTGTTTATTCTTGAGATATATGAAAGCTCTAGTCTAGGCACTTTTAAAGTCCAAATATATTATCTACTCCATGATATAAAAAATAAGAAAATATGTTGATCCAAGGTAGGCAGTAAAGGGACTCATAGAGCAACACATCCTACTCTCAACAGAATATTATTTACGGGCCAGCGCTGCAGCTCACTAGGCTAATCCTCCCTCTGCAGCGCCAGCACCCTGGGTTCTAGTCCCAGTCAGGTGGCCAGATTCTGTCCCGGTTGCTCCACTTCCAGTCCAGCTCTCTGCTGTGGCCCGGGAGGACAGTGGAGGATGGCCCAAGTGCTTGGACACCTGCACCTGTGTGGGAGACCAGGAAGAAGCACCTGGTTTCTGGCTTTGGATCAGCATGGTGCGCCGGCCGCAGCGGCCATTTGGGGTTGAACCAATGGAGGGAAGACTTTTCTCTCCTCTATCTCTCTCACTGTCTAACTCTGCCTGTTTAAAAAAAAAAAAAAAAAATATTATTTACTATTTACATGTTCTCATGGTAACATAAATTAAAGCACTGCTAACCTTTTGATGTGTCTAAAAGTAATTTATTTACTAAATATTTTTAAATCATATTATGACTTTTATGGAAGAATTTATGATGTTTCTTCTGTACTAAAATTATTCAATCTTGGTTGTGCTACTTTTGTCACAATGAGTTTTGCCCATAGTTTTTATTTATTACCCTTTTATAACGTTATTTTTGTGACTGTGATTATAGTTTAGTTATGATCACAGATTGAAGATTAGAAAATACCAGGTCTGATCTCTGGTTTGACTTCAAAATCACTTGGAGCACTTGTTTAGAATACCTAGTACTATACTTCACAAGGAAGTAAACAGCTTGAAATGTATGGCAACAAGTTTTGTATGTCATAGTGATTGTGGAGATTCTGTGGCGTTAACTGCCCAGCAATAAGATACTACACTTTGTTAGCCCAAAAAAGTATTGTCCCACTGAAATTTCCTAACATGGAGAAGCACCAAATGGAAAGAAATAACTCCATTTACTCCAGTGTCACTCTTGGCTCTGTGTGAGTCATAAAGTCAGGGTCACTTACTTGTGTGTTCATCTGAGCCTGTCATTTTGTTCCCCATCATCTCCTCCCAGTGCATGTCCCCCCCTCCCCCTTCTTCCATTGACCCAAATTTTGGATACCATTATATATTTAAGATTTTTGAAGAAGAGCTTCTAGGATGAGAGGCAGAAAATAGAGAAGCCGACCTCTTTTTCAGTATGCTTTTTTCTCTTAATGAGTATTCTGCAGACTGGAACTTGTTTCTTTTAGTTTTTCTGGCCTTGATTCTGTATTGTTTACTGTCATTTTATTGTTTTCCTTTTTCTTCATTGACCCTACTTTTCACATTTGTTTTGACTTCACTTAGTTTTGCCCCTTTGTTTTTCCAAGTCTTGTGATGCCTTAAGTATATTGTTCTCGGAGTCCTAACCTTCAAACCTATTTCTCACAACATAATTTACTACTTTTATATCTGAAAAACATGTTCATGTTTTGCTTTAATTATATGAATCTTTTCAAAAATGTGATAGATGTATATAGATTTATGTTAAAATTTTATCTCTGGTGTTACTGAAATAATTTGTAGTTACTACTAGGAGCTGACAGACTATTTAAAAATTTTTTTCTTTTAATTGAGAGACAGAGTTGTAGACAGAGAAAGAGGTCCTCCATCTGCTGGTTCACTCCCCAAATGGCCCAGTGGGCCGATCCGAAGCCTGGAGGCAGGAACTTTTTCTGGGTCCCCCACATGGGTGCAGAGGCTCAAGCTTTTGGGCCATCCTGCACTGACTTCCCAGGCTACTAGCAGGGAGCTGGATTGGAAGTGGAGCAGCTGGGGTTGCCGGCGCCTCAGGCAGAATTCAACCTAAGCCACAGAGCCAGCACCCAAGCTGGTAGACTTTTAGGAATTTTTTTATTAATATACCAAGAATTCACTTGGGATTTATATTGTTGTACTATGTTTATAGGATAGGGAAACACGGAGTCAAAAAAATATCTTAAAATACAGTCAAAATTGTCTCACGAAAGATTTGCAGCTTTACGCAAATCACTTAAAAAAATTAAAGCGTCATCTGTCATGGCACTGAAAATTTGTATCTTCTGTGTAGAGAATATTTTCACATGGAACTTTTCACTTCTGACAAATCTAGGAATAATCCAGCCAAAAAAGGACAACATTTTTGCACTGTAAACTATAAAACACTGACAGAAATTAAAATGACTTAAATAAATGGAAGAGCATACTATGTTTATGGGTTGCACTCAGTATTATAAAGATAGCAAGTTTCTTCTGATTGACTTATCCCTATCTCATGAGAGTTGTTGACAAGCTAATTTTTAAAATGTGATTGGACAAGCAGAACCAAGAGTAATCAAGACAGTCTTAGAAAATGAAGTTGTAAACCTTATTATTTCCAGATACAGTGACTGAAATTATATAATTGTATAATTGTCCCAAAGGTAAATAGGCTACTAGAACAGAGACAAGACCCAAAAATAAAGCCTGTGTATCCAAATGAGGAGAAATGAAATTAGATGTGTATTTGACATCACATGCACACACAAATTTCATTCTAAAATTGGTTACCGTCTTGAAGTTAGTAAAAGGCAAAACAAAAACTTTGAACCCAAGTCTGTTTTGCTTATTCTAGTTGTCATTCTTCTTCTTGAAAGAATGCTTTTATTTCTGTTTAATATCCGCCTGAATAAATTGAAAGGATCTTATGCCTTAAATTTAGAATAGTTGTCAACTTTTTATAAAATTGCAGTAAAATAAAATTTACTCTATGTGACTTGGGAAAAGTGAGTTTGAGTGTCAGTATATTGACTTCTTTGTGGTTTTTTTACTTGATAACAATTGACCCACTCTATAAATTAAATGTACTTCAGGAATCTCAAATTATTTATTACTAATTTCTGTGTTAAAACTGATCAGATAAGAATCTTGCTTATGTGAAGTTTTAAAGTAAGATATACATGGCAAATTTTATCAATTGCTGTTTTATGTTTATTTCTTATATAGCTTTATTGGCCTCCTTTTTAGGGTTTCTGTGTGTGATCAAAATTTTTCTTTTTTAATTCATTCTTCCAATATTGAATATCCACGTACCAGACTCTGCCTGACTGGAAAGAGAAAAGCATCCTCCCCATCCATAGTCATCAAATTTGTAGGCAAAAACAGCAGTTAAATAATTGTAGTGCATTGCTTTGTAGCACTTTATTTAATAATTCCATTCTGTAAAAACAGTGATTCTCTTCATTGGAATTACTGTCTTTATGTCATGTTTTTTTGTGCCAGATGTACCACTCATTGGCTTATATATTAGGGTTGCATATAGGTTTATTTTCCCCTACTAGATTAGAAACAAAAAAGCCCAGATCTTTATCCACAAATTTAAAGCATATTCAGATCTCAGTAAATGTTTGGATAACTAAATTTGAGTGGTCTTGATTCTTGAATCTGTTCTTAGTCAGACACTGGCTGTTTCCTTTTTTAAAAACGTAAATCCTATGAATTGCTACAGTACAGCATTGATTTGTTCCCAGTCAGTATGTTCTCTGAATATCCATTTTCTGAAATGCTTGGGGGCCAGAGGTGTCCCAGATTTTGGATTTTTTTCAGATGTTGGAATATTTACAAGTACATAATGAGATATCTTGGGGACTCAAATCTGAACACAATAATATATTTGTTTTAAATATATGTAACCTGTACCTGTGTTTTAACTGTAACCTGTTACATGAGGTCATATGTGGAATTGGAGCATTTCAAATTTTTGGATTAGGGATGTACAGCCTATATTATACTATAAAAAGGAAGTTATTTGATGATCAGTTTTGAGCATTTTGTTTTTGTGTATGTGTGTATACTTTTTAAGGCTTTTCTGAGTTAATTATCACAGTACTCCTCGCCCAGCTCAGCCCTTTTCTCACTGCTGTTAACAATCCCATCAAGAGAGAAACTAAATGTGCCTATGAAAAGTTATCTATCCAGTGTTCATCATTTATGAAGCAGACCTTAAGATTGTATAGATTCTTTTTATTAATCATAGTTTGAAAGAAATCCCAGCTTACACAGTTTTTCTTAACCTAAATCAGGAAAGGCAACTGGCCATGAAATCTCAGCAGGAACATTCAAAAGGAGATGCAGCTGTAGTTTGGTAATTTATCCGTTATCAGCGTTATTATCCAAAGAAAAGAATTCAGATCAAATCTCATAGGAGATCTGAGACAGGGAAATATTTTTGCCCATGTGTTAAACAGTTAGTAGAAACTCGCCCTATAGCTTACTCTTAGTCTGAAGACTAGTTCATACATTAGATCTTAACTTGTTTATTAAATATCTTCTGTGTTGACAGCCTCCCCCCATTTTTTTTTAAGTTTAAAGACAAGTCTAAATAATAAAGTTTCTTAACTGATTTTAGAGTAGAAACAACAGATTTTTATTTTTTATTGTAGAACTTAGTTTGTGGTTTGCATCTAATGTTGTTTGTCTACACATAGTCATAAAATTTGTACTTTCAGGGTTACATGCTTGCCATGTTTATACTTTTGATACTAGCCTGTTAAAATTAACTGGAATAGTATACCTTTAACTGTGCTCACTTTGCTTTTGAAACTCATTGTAGCCTCAGTTTTTCCCTTAATAAAATGTTTGTGTCTTTATATAGCAAATAAGTAGTTTTAATAGTAGTTAGAAAAATTTACTGAAATTTATACCCCATGTAATTTTAGCCATTTCCCAGATTTAAATGTGGCACAGGGCATTAAATGTTCTTCATGAAATAAAGTAGAGATTATAACTGAAAGTCTTAAATTATTTAGACATGATAGTGAAGAAAATTATCTGATTATTAGCTATCAGAAGGTATTAGCTATCCTTCCTTGAGTAAGTTATTTAGCTTCTCTAAGCTTGTCTCACAAGTATGATAGAGACATATACCTTAAGAGTTATTAAGATGATGGCACTCTCATAGCAGCACTATAGTAAAGTATAATGATAATGCACATACTTGACAGTTTAGGAAACCATAAAAAGATTTCTTTTTTAAAAAAGATTTATTTATTTATTTGAAAGTCAGAGTTACACACAGAAGGAGAGAGAGGGGTCTTCCATCTGCTGGTTGACTCCCCAATTGGCCGCAACGGCCAGAGCCACATAGATCTGAAGCCAGGAGCCAGGACCTTCTTCCAGGTCTCCCATGAGGGTGCAGGGGCCCAAGGAGTTGGCCCATCTTCTACTGCTTTCCCAGGCCATAGCAGGGAGCTGGATTGGAAGTGGAGCAGCCGGGTGTCAAACCGGCACTCGAATGGGATGCTGACAGTGCAGGCAGTGGCTTTACCTGCTACACTATAGATGTCTTCTTTAAATGCAGTGTATACATAAAAAACTATAAAATTCTGAGGAAAAATAGCCCTATACTTTTGAGTCATTTATATGTTGTCTTCCTGTAACCTTAATCAGTTGTAATAATATTTTTATGTTTCACTATCCTCCTTCATTTACTATTTGTGTGCATGTACTGTGTGTTTAAACAATAACTATTCCATGCTTTTAAAAAGCAGCATTTGTGTTTTCTATGGCTGCTCTGACAAATTAGTACAAGGTGGCTTCAAACAGCAAACTTAACTCCTTTCATAGTTCGGAAGCTCTAAGCCTGAAGTCAGGTCCTAGTGTAGGCAGTGCCATGCTCTAAAAGCTCGAGGGGACATTCCTTCTTTGCCTCTTCCTAGTTCTGGCAGTTGCAGGCAATTCTTAGTGTTCCTTGGCTTGAATACGCATCATTCTGGTCTCAGCCTCCATCATTACATAGTGCTCTCCTGTGTGTGTCTGTGTGCATTTTCTCTTACAAAGGACACTAGTCACTGCATTAAAACTCACCCTAATCCAATACAGCCTCATTTTAACTTACTGCATCTGCAAAGATCCTATTTCCAACTAATATCACATTCACAGGTATAGCAAGGGGCTAGAACTTGAGCATGTTTTGGGAGGAAGGACACAGTTCAGCCCTGTAAAGTCTGCCCTCTGATTCCACAAGTCAGCACACAGCAGCTCAGCCAATTGGGTAATGGGTATGCAGACATTAGGTACATAATAGAAAAAGTTAGCACAAGTGAATCAAAAACATTTTTTAAGTAATTTTTTGGGAGGACATAGCTGTAGATAGTTTAGCATTATATGCAGTTTGCCTATCATGGAGTCTGATAGAGTGATAAATAACTGCCTTATTTAAAAAGTTACTGTATACCTGGAGGATAACAAAGCCATCTTAATATGCATATAGTAGGTTGTGTTAGGTTCACAGATTGTTGCTACATGCCGTGGACCCTCAAAATCTAGTATGTAAGATAGCTATTAGTATTTAGAAATATATATATAAAACAAGATTCCAAAATGGTTAGTGTGCATAAGGAGAAGTACTGCTCTAAAAGTTTTTTTCTCTCTTACCCAACTTTGATGTCTTCCTACAAAGCCAGGTACCATGTGGATGGGTGTCGTAATAAAAGTCAAACTGTCTGTGGCAGCTAAGAGTCTCCTGTGAGTTCCAAATGCTTTTCATGAAAACTGAGCAGAGAAAAAAAAAATACTGAAGCAAAACTGAAACACTATGTGGGCATTTTTTATGAGCTAAAAGTAATGAAAGGTAATGCCAGAAAATAGTGTCCTCATTTAGGCTTTTCCCAGCTGCTCACCCTGTGCCATTGATTTGACCTACCTGGAACTACTTGTCTCCCATTAAGATTTTCCCATTTATTGAGATTCCTTGAACATTGTCTTCTGAAACAGGCTCTACCTAGTAGGCTTGAAGGACCCCAGATTGACTTGAATTGCCGTTTTTATTTTGAAATCAGTTAAGTGGCAGCCTGTTAGTAAGTGAAGCCAGTCATCCTGATTCTAATTTATTGGAAAGAATCTTCAGACTCTTAGAATAGCCTTCAGCTAATTTTTTTTTTTTTTTTCTTTTTGAGAGAGTTACAGATAGAGAGAGGGAGAGACAGAGAAAGGTCTTCTGTCTGCTGGTTCACTCCCCAAATGGCTGCAACAGCCGGAGCTGCGCCAATCAGGAGCCAGGAGTTTCCTCTGTGTCTCCTACATGGGCGCAGGGGCCCAAGAACTTGGTCCATCTTCTACTGCTTTCCCAGGCCATAGCAGAAAGCCAGATGGGAAGAGGAGCGGCTGGGACTAGAACCGGTGCCCATGTGGGGTGCTGGCCCCTCAGCTAAATATTTAAAAAATAAAAATTGTTCAGAGGGGATAATTCAGGGATATATATATATATATATATTTTTTTTTTTTTTTTGGACAGGCAGAGTGGACAGTGAGAGAGAGAAACAGAGAGAAAGGTCTTCCTTTGCCGTTGGTTCACCCTCCAATGGCCGCTGTGGCTGGCGCACCGCGCTGATCCGATGGCAGGAGCCAGGTGCTTATCCTGGTCAGGGATATATTTTTTAAAAAATATACAAATCTGATAAGTTGAAGAGTTACTGTTCTAAACCCCAAGGGGGTGGAAAATAATAAAAAGTAAAGGCTTGATCAGATTTATTTTGTGGTAGTTTCAACTGTTGTTTTTCTCAATATTTTTGAAGAACATTTTTAATTTCTGTTAACTGAGAAGGATTCTGAAACAATAGAGTTCTCAAAGAAATTAACAAGTAAAAAGTTTATTAAAAAAATGTAAGGTGTTTGCCTCCATTAAGTTGTCATAACTGACCTTAAAAGTTACCAATGTAAATAACATTGAAGGAACAGCACACTATGACCTTTTGGACCCTGATCTCACATAGAACTGTTCTGAGTATCTTGTACAGTCTTTTTCAAGTAGTGATTAAGAAATGGTTAATAGTACTGGAGACCAAATGATAGACTAGAAGGAACTGTTACTTTCCTTTAACACATGGGGTATAGAAATTTAGACTACCAGCAGTAGAGGCGTGAATATGGATAATCTATATGTGTGGTTTTAATTGTGGCATGCCTTCAGGCTTATGGGAAAGCTGCAGAATAGTTTTTTTGTTTGTTTGTTTTGTTTTTTTTAAATCCAGAATGCACTTCACCCAGATTCTCTAAATGTTATCATTATAGATTTGCTTATCATTCTCTTCCCCTCTCTTTATACCCCCCTCCTTGCTACAGACACATTTTCTTTTGATGATTTTTTTTTTTTAAAGAATTATTTTATTGAAAGAGTTACACAGAGAGAGAAGGAGAGGCAGAGAGAGAGAGAGGTCTTCCATTCCGCTAGTTCACTCTCCAAATGACTGCAACCGCAAGAGCGGAGCTGATCTGAAGCCAGGAGCTTCTTCCAGGTCTCCCACGTGGGTGCAGGGGCCCAAGGAGTTGGCCCATCTTCTACTGCTTACCCAGGCCATAGCAGAGAGCTGGATTGGAAGAGGAGCAGCCGAGACAAGCATGATGTATCTTACTCATAAATATATCCGTATATGTTTCTTGAAAATGAAAGGATAGTCCATAAAACCACAATTACTAGGAAATTAATGCTGATGTAATACGATTATCAAATCTACTTTATTCACACATTGCCAGTTGTCTCACTAATGTCATTGGGGTGATTGATTTAGTATCCATTATTGAGTTAAGGATCCCACATTGCATTCATCACAGACGTTTTTGTAGAATATAAGCTTGATGTTTTATAGACTCTACCTCAATCCCAAAACGTTTTCTGCTTTCAAAGTTTAGGCAACCAAATTTAATAATTTGGTTTTTGAATGCATATTTAATGAAATTGTAAGGAAAGAAACACATCCTGCCCTGAGTAAAATTAATGTTTTCAGTTTTATAAATAATGCTTTAGTCTTGCAGTTCTGAAGACCTGAAATTTAAAAGCTCATGATACTTCAGCATTGTTAGACAGTTGTCCAGAGATGCATCAGGAGTTTAGTATTGGGAGCTGAATAAAACTAAGTGCTGGTGCTGTGGCCTAGAAGAATGTTAAGCCTTGGCCTGCAGTGCTGACATCCTGTATGGCCACCAGTTGGAATCCTGGCTGCTCCACTTCTGGTCATGTTCCCTGCTAATGTGCTTGAGAAAGCAGAAGATGGCCCCTGAACCCACGTGGGAGACCTGAAAGAAGCTCCTGGCATTGGCCTTGCCCAGCCCCAGCCATTGCAGCCATTTATGGGATGAACCAACAGATGAAAGATTCTCTACCTCCCTCCCTCCCCTCTTTCCATCCCTCCCTCGCCTCCTTCCTCCTCTCTCTCCCCTTTTGTCTCTTTGTAGCTCTGCCTTTCAAGTAAAAATAAATAAAGCTTTAAAAAAGTTAGAATCAGGCCGGCACCGCAGCTCACTAGGCTAATCCTCTGCCTGTAGCACCAGCACCATGGGTTCTAGTTCCGGTCGGGGCGCTGGATTCTGTCCCGGTTGCTCCTCTTCCAGTCCAGCTCTCTGCTGTGGCCCGGGAAGGCAGTGGAGGATGGCCCAAGTGCTTGGGCCCTGCACCTGCATGGGAGACCAGGAGGAAGCACCTGGCTTCTGGCTTCGGATCAGCATGGTGCCGGCCGTGGGAGTGAACCATTTGGGGAGTGAACCAATGGAAGGAAGACCTTTCTGTCTCTCACTGTTTAACTCTGCCTGTCAAAAAAATTAGAATCAAAAGAGTACCGAGACATAGGACAGATTTTTGTTGGATATTTGGTAGGATGCTTTGAAAGTAGCATATAAAATTAGCTTGATCATTTCCTAGGATAAATATGTATTGAATTTGGTGTGAAAATCTTTTAAGGATAATGTTAAGCCTGGTGTTTGAAGTAACGGTAAGCCATGGCACAGAGATAATAAAGGGTAGAAGAAAACAGTTAATACTAAAATTTGTGTAAGAAATAGGTTTAAAATAATAACGTAAAAACCTGAGAAGGGTGTACTTCAGGCGGATTCTGTAGGTTTTTACCATAAAGTGACATAGTCTAAATGACTTAAAATTAAAGATATAATGATGTGTGTATATAAAGAGATACGAAGGATAAGCTAAATAATTCCACCCTAAAGAGAAAGCAAGGATGTTAGAGAAAACCCAGTGGCAAAGTGGGATGTGATAAGGTACCCAGCTGTAGTAGTGGTAAAAGTCACATCATATTGTTAGAGAATCTAATAGGTGAGTAGTAATTATGAATAGTTCATGGGACTGTTTGAGCAGAAATACTGGGAACTATAAAAGGATTGCTGCTAATGGTGAAATTAAAACAGCATTGAAATTTTGAGCTCTTTCACATTTGAATATTTCATGGGATGCTAAGATAAGTTCAATAGAACTGAAGCAAAAAGTTGATGTTAATGGTTTTGATATATTGGATAATTTGTTGAATTACATGCTTTTTAGCAGGACACTCTAGAACTGAACCTGTGTAAAATTCATGCTCGTTAGTTTGTCATTGAGTAAATATTGTGCACCTGTTCACCGTCAGACAATGGTCTAGGCTCCAGATACCTCCTAGCATGTTTATGAATGTAATTTGATGGCATATAAGTTGGAGAAGGGGCTAGGGATTCAAATAAATGGATAATATGCTGTAAGATGGGAAGGTCAATAAGGAAAACTAAAGTCAGAACAATAGAGACCCCAAAAAAAGGAATGTGCTAACACCTTCACCCTCCAGGATTCAACTGTTTTGCTCCCTGTCCTTGTAATTGTTTTTGGCCTGTAATGCCACTGTGTAACTTGGCACTGACAGTGTGTCCTTGGAAGCATCTATATCCTAGGGCCTAGATTATTTAGATAGCACTCACTCTATGTAGAGTTGGTACATAATAGCATAAAGCTAATGGTGGATCTTGTTTTGCTGAGCTGTTAAATCTGTTTCACAATTGTCTATACATTTTTCTTTTTTAAAAGGACACTGTCAAGTACTTATAAACTGCTGTTTGTAATAAAAATTTTTCCTGCATGTATTTTTTTTTGTTTGTTTCTGTTGACTGCCCTCTCATCTGCTTGTTGGAATGGGACACAAGTTAAAGAGACTTTTTGTTTGTCTTAAACGATTAAGGCTATAGGAATAATCATTGCTATTTACTACTATTTCTTGTCTGCAATATAATAGTAGTTTTATGGCAGTTTTTTTTTTTTTATTTTAAAATCTTTTTAAAATAGTGTATAACAGATTTGATATATCAAGTTGTGGATTTTTTTTTTTTATTTAAACAATCATTGGGTTAGCTAAGAAATGGGTTGTTTTTACAAAGAGTGTACATGACAATGTATTTTTAATATATCTCCCAAAAGTATAAATCTGTTTGCTGGCTACTTACAGCTTGCTTGTAAACGTAACAAAGTTTTGTTGATGGTTTCAGTGTTCTAGTATTACTGTGAGTGCATATTAATTGCATTGTAACTAAGCTGCTGAGACCAAACAGATTGATTTTCTCATGTTTTTCTAGTATTTTTTTTTTTTTCCATAAAACCACACGTTACTTATAGGTGCAAAGTTTTCCTTTCAAGTCTTAATTTCCAGTCATAACTACTAAGAATTCTTAGGGGGACTATTTCTTTACTGACTAAATTTATAGTTAAATGAAATTTTGTCAAAAACATTTGCTGACCATAGCTGCTTTGTTGTAGGAGGACTGACAAATGGTAGTGGTCGCTATATCTCTGCAGCACCTGGAGCAGAAGCAAAATACCGAAGTGCTTCAAGCACTTCCAGTCTCTTCAGCTCCAGCAGCCAGCTCTTCCCTCCTTCTCGGCTTCGATATAACAGGTCTGACATTATGCCTTCGGGCCGCAGTAGATTACTCGAAGATTTCAGAAACAACCGCTTCCCAAACCTTCAGCTTAGAGACTTGATTGGACATATTGTTGAGTTTTCTCAAGACCAGCATGGTTCTAGGTAGGTGATATGATTCATGATCCTTTCCACTTCATGTTGCTTTGAAGATTGCTGCCTACATTTTTCTTCACTAGACTGTGCTTATCTGCATTCAGATTTTTCACAGTGACAATAATTAATGGGAATACAGCCTTCATATTGGATTGTTTTTATTATATTAGCTCTGAATTACATTTGCAAAATTTAAGTGTTACTGATGTATGTTTTTGTCTTTAAAAATAGGAAAAAACACATTTAAATGCTTTTGTGTTGCTTTACGTGTTAGTAATCCCTTTGAGTAGCTGGAAAATTTCACATATGTGTAGGAATATTTGATAACTTTTAACATGAAGCATATATTATATGTAATACTTGAAAGGTGTGTGAATTAGTACTCTCAAGCTAGATCTTAGAAAGGGAACTAGTAGAATTTATTAGATTTGAAACAGTTTCTGTTGGTGGTTTTAAAATAAACCTGAAATTTTAAAAAATAAGTTTTAGATTAGCTAGATATATGCAAATTTTATTTCCCTATAATTGAAAGTTTTTAAGAGTAGTAAATAAACTTTGTATCACTTAAAATGGCTAAGTTAGTAATTCATCTGTTTGCATTTTCTTTCTGATCATTAAGTTCTAAAAATATTTAGTAAGTAGCATTGTATATTATGAAAAATAAATGAATAGCCAGCAAAATCCTTGCAGTTTGCTTTTGTATTGATTATGATGTAACAGAATCAGTCTAAGAATAATTAAACATTTTTATGTCCAGAGATTTTTTTTTTGTCGGTCTAGTTATTTTAAGGTATTACAAAGAAATGCTTCATGTAATTTTTGTCTTTTTTGTTACAAATTACATGCCTAGCATATAAAGTTTTTTAATAGTATTTCCGGAAATATTTTGTGTTTATACATGAAGGTGACATTTCTTAAGTAAGACCTTGTTTTCAGTTTACTGTCATGGTCTTTAAAATTTTTCCCACATAGATTTATACAGCAAAAGCTAGAGAGAGCTACCCCAGCTGAGCGACAAATGGTATTTAATGAAATTCTACAGGCAGCCTATCAATTAATGACAGATGTTTTTGGAAACTACGTTATACAAAAGTTTTTTGAGGTAAGCACACATGCATGTTTGTATATCCATCTACTTATATGTACATTGACAAGAAAAGCTTTGAAAGTTGGGTAATAGTTATTTTCCTATAAAAACATAAACCTGGGAGAAAATATTTGCATATCATATGTCTAAGATTTTTATATCCAAAATATAGAAAGAACTTCCAAAATGTCAACCACATAAAAACAACGTGATTGAAAAATTAAGGATCAAGAAATGTTAGGTAGACATTTCTCCATCAAAGATAATCCATAAAAAGGTGCTCAACCTTCTTAGTCATTATGGAAACACAAGTCAAAACAACAGTGAGATACCACTTTACACGTACTAGACTATAATTGAAAAATTGGAAATTAAAATGTGGGTGAAGATGTGGAAAAATTAGAAGCCTCACACATTGCTGGTGGGAATGGAAAATGGTGCACCCACTGTGGAAACAGTTTGTCAGCGCCTGAAAAAGTAAGCATACAGTTACCACACATCAGGTATTTACTTCTAGGTATAGACCCAAAGTAACTGAAAACAAGAACTGGAACAAGAGGTTTGGTTTATTACCCACAGTAGCCAAAAAGGTAGAAACAACCAAGTGTCCCTCTGTTCAGCCATGAAAGGAAATGAAGTTCTGATAACATGCCATACACAGATCTGTCTTCAGAACATTAAACTCAGTGGTAACAAGCCAGACAACACAGAGACAGATGCAGGGTTCCACCTGTAAGTGTGTTTTATTTAGTAGTTAGCAACTTAGCTAATTTTTCTTCTATAACTATTGTCTGTGTTGTAGCTTGACTAAACAGGTTTGCTCCTCAGTTGTATCAGAATATAGTTTGAGAATTACCTGGGTAAGAGAGTTTTGGCGCTCTGAGTGTAGGTGATATAATAAAGATGAAGGGTTTTGTTAGAAATGAAGAATAAAGATGTTTATTTTAAAGGGGGATGGACTTCTGGTATAGTGGTTAAGATGCTGCTTGGGACATTGGCACCCCGTATCAGAGCACCTCTGGTAGAATCACGACTCTTCTAAATTCTAGCTTCTTGCTAAAGCGCACTTTGGGAAGCAGTGGGAAATGACTCAAGTAGTTGGGTCCCTGCCACCCACATGGTTGACAGAGATTGAATTCCAAGCTCCTGGCCGCAAAGTCACCCAGCTCCAGCTGTTAACAGGCATTTGAGGGGTGAACTAACAACTGGAAGATTCCTTTGTGTCTCACTCCCTCACTGTCTTTCAAATAAATAAGCTTTAAAATGATTAATACAATAGTATCTAGATAATATGACTTTGAGGGGAAGTATTAAAACTATCATTGCAGTCAACTCTGGGTCTTAGCCTTTTTCTTAATGCCTCTTCCCTACATAATTACCGATGGGTTATTGTAAAAGTAGATTCAGTAGATGTAGTATCTTACTCAAGTTCAATAATGTAATATTATGACACTTTTATTTTCTGTCAGTTTGGGAGTTTGGATCAAAAATTAGCCCTGGCTACTCGTATTCGTGGTCATGTTCTGCCCCTTGCCCTGCAGATGTATGGCTGCCGTGTTATTCAGAAAGCATTAGAATCTATTTCTTCTGACCAGCAGGTAATTGTAAGTTAAGGCAAAATTTTTGTATTAGTTCATTCAATTTTTAAATTATTATTTCTGCTTTATCTTATGATCTTGAAATGAAAGGACTTAATATTTCCACAACTAGTTGATAATTTTTTAATCGGTATCAATTAGGACATTGCTAATTACAAGTTATAAAGCAGATCTTTGATCTTTCCTATCCATTTCCTTTCACATCTATTCATTTCCTAATAAGGGTATTTAATACGTACTATGTGGTAAATGGAATCTCAAATGTTTTTGCTATCAGAGGCTTATTTGTGAATTTTCTGTTACATCAGAATGCATTTTACAGTTCAGCTTCCAGTGTCTATTTGGGTTGTATCTAATGTTTCTATAATAGAGAATAGTTTTTTAAACCAGTAGCATCCCTGTATGCCAGTTAAATACTTGTATATATGTATATGCACAATTACATAATTTTTTAAAAATATAACTTAGCATAAAAGTAACCTAAAAAATTCTTCTTTACAATTCTGAAAGAAAATAGTATACATAAAATTAAATGAGAAATGTGTGTCCTTTGATATAAAGTCTAAACATACATTCATAAAGGATTAATGTTATTCCAGTCATATATTCAAGGGACTTTTCTTTTAACTAATCAAAAATAATTTGTAAAATTATTTAAAATAAATGCTGATTCACCAAATTTTTACATGTATTCTGTGAATCAACACTAATTAATTAAAGGGTTTCTTGTATGAGCTAAAACAGACTTAATATGAAGTTAATAACACTAAATAGATATTTTATGTATATGTGATTCATATTACAATAAAAACATAGTAAATGAAGGAAATATATCCTAAAAGGTAATGGTAGTTAATAAATTTGGAAAAAGATTGGAATTGATTTGTACAGTGTTTCAGAATTAAAAATGGATATAGATGTGTATACAGTAATCAGCCTTAGAAATTTGTAAGGAAATATTTTTTCTCTGGAGGAATTCCTGAGTGTGGGAGTAATTGGAGGTTTATCACAATGGAGAAAAATCAACATAGCCCATAAGTACTTGAGTCCTTACCCTTTGCTTGCACTTGATAAACACATAAAGCCATTAAATGTGATTTTTTTTTTTTTTTTTGAGAAGAGACAGTGTTAAGTGAAGCAAAATTGTAGCATTCTCAATTAGTTTGATTGGGCACCACCTGAGAAAGATTGTTGGAAAGTATAGTTTAAATATGGCAGATCATCATCAGTAGGTTATTAGTATCTCAACACATCATTTACCTCATAATCTGTGTATGTTTCAATAATTCTCCACTTCAGTTACTTTTGCTAATTATTCTTCAGAGAAGAAAATTTTAACCTTTCATACATTAGAAAAAATTGCAAACAGTAAATGATATTTTTTAGTATGCTTTTGTGCCTGTTTCATTGTTTTAATTTTAGTTTGTTATTTGATGAGGTAATTGTTCTCATGAGCTCTCCTCTTTTACAGAGTGAAATGGTAAAGGAGCTAGATGGTCATGTACTCAAGTGTGTGAAAGATCAGAATGGGAACCATGTTGTACAAAAATGTATTGAATGTGTTCAGCCACAGTCGCTGCAGTTTATCATTGATGCTTTCAAAGGACAAGTAAGATTGATTTTTTTGTTGTTGTTGTTTCTAATTTGTTAGCAAAGTGCATTTTAGAATTTAAGTGTTAACACATATTCCTTGGTCACTGTACACAGCATTGGTATATAAAAATAGAAGACAAAACAGTAAATGTTTATTAATTTCTGCCTTTTTCATATAGTCAGTAAATTGCTTCATGGAGGGGGGTAGGTTAGAAATAGAAGTTTTAATCCTGTTACTTTAGGAAGTAAGGTAAGGTAAGGTAATAACTATTAGAATTACAAACCCAACAGTATTTTCCAAATTTCCCGGAACGGGGGGAGGAGTGGAAAAAGGCTGTATAAAAAAGCAAGAAGAAAAGTTGAAAACATACACACACAGAGCAGCTAGTAACTAACACATAGTATTTGGTAGCTCTTAATTGCAGTGCTAAACTACTCCCCCCGGCCCCACATCCATTCATTCCCATTATTACTCTTAGTCTTCTGATTGGGTTCCTGTTGATCAAAATCTCTTTAGTTCCTAAATTTGAATACTCCCTCCTCCTCCTTCCCAGTCTGCTAACATGGAGGTGGTCATACTAAGTGTGACTCTGTCACCCTTCTCTAAAATAATTGAACTAATTAATCATGTTCTAAACCTACCTGATATATAGAACTATTAGAAAATGTTGGAGAATACAAATTTTTAATTCTTTTGTTTTAAGGTATTTGTGCTTTCAACTCATCCTTATGGCTGCAGAGTGATTCAGCGTATCCTAGAGCATTGCACGGCAGAACAGACCTTACCTATCTTAGAAGAGCTTCACCAACACACAGAGCAGTTGGTACAGGTATACATTCTCTAATAGTTTGAAATATTTTTCTATTTTTAGAAATTATTCTGATTTTTTTAATGAAATTTATTATTAAACAATACAAAAACAAATGCCTCTCGTATTCTTCTGACAATATTACTGGATTTTTAAACCCAACTTTTTAAAGAATAATCAATTTTTTTTTAAGAATGATTTCTAGAAAGTGATTTTTAAATATGTTCTTAGGATCAGTATGGCAATTATGTTATTCAGCATGTACTGGAACATGGTCGACCTGAAGACAAGAGCAAAATTGTTTCTGAAATCAGAGGGAAGGTCTTAGCCCTGAGTCAACACAAATTTGCCAGGTACTGAAATATTTTCTGATAACAAGGGTTACTTCTCTCAGTTCTTTCTTTATAAACACAGAAATCACATGTGGAATATAATATTGAATTATAAATCTTTTAATGATTTTTAAAAACACAGAACATCACTTTGTTTTTTAAAGCTGTTACCGCATTGGTTTTGTCCACGTTACATTTTTATTTTTGAGTTAGTTAATGTATTTATTTGAAAGGCACTTCCATCCATGGATTTGCTCCCAAAACACTCAGAACAGCCAAAGCTGAGCCAGCCTGAAGCAGGAGCCAGGAACTCCACCTGTGTCAGAGTCAAAGACATTTTAGCAGAGCACGTTAGCAAGAAGCTGGATCCGAAGCAGGAGCAGAAATCAACCCCAGGTGTGATGGGATGTGGGCATCCCAAGTGATAGCTTAAGCTGCCGCACCATAACTCCCAATCCTGCCCACGCTTTTGAAATCTAGATTTAGAAAATCAGTTGTCTCAGACCAGTGACAAAATGCACATTCAGACCTTATTAATTGCTCAGTTTACTTTTCTACATTATAATTTTAAGAAGCCTATAATTATATTGTGGATGTCAAATGTGGGCTTTCTATTTTAAAAGTAATCAGAATATAAGAAAAGGTTAAGATGTGTCTGGACTGCTTTTGTGCTTTGTAATGGATTGGAACAGATTCTTTGAAACCTCAAGGCAAGTTTGCTGTAAGGAAAACAAAGTTTTGTATATGTAACTTATACTCTTTAATTTGTAATTTTCAGCAATGTAGTTGAAAAGTGTGTTACTCACGCCTCTCGTGCTGAGAGGGCTTTGCTGATTGATGAGGTTTGCTGCCAGAATGATGGTCCTCACAGTGCCTTATACACCATGATGAAGGACCAGTATGCCAATTACGTGGTTCAGAAGATGATTGATATGGCCGAACCTGCTCAGAGAAAGATAATCATGCACAAGGTAACACGGTATATTGAACTTCAATAGAAAATTCAATCTGCGTGGCTGTAGGCTACACATTTAACTTCTCAAGCTGTTAATCTCCTCATATCTGTAAATGGATTTTCCCACAAAACTAACATTTTTTTTCTAAAGAGAATTTTGTGTTGAGGTGATTTATTTGTATTTCAGGTAATAGTAACTTGTAATACTTGTCCTTTCAAACTATTTTTTCTCTATTGCCATCCCTCCAAGAATCTAATGATTCTTAAAGAAATCAGTAATTATTAAAGTAAAACTTAAAAAGAGCATTGAAAGAGATAATATTTGAGTACTCACTTCAGATCCTTTTTTTTTTTTTTTTAAGAATTTATTTGTTTACTTGAAAGAGTTACAGAGAGGCAGAGAGAGAGGTCTTCCATCCATTGGATCACTCCCCAATTAGCCGCAATGGCCAAAGCTGCACCGATCCGAAGCATTTTATTGATGATATTTGGACTGTGTCAGAGTTTTGTTTCATTTCGTTTTATTTTGAAAGGCAGCATGACAGAGAGAGGTCTCTTCCTCTGCTGGTTCACTCCCCAGATGGCTGCAGGGAGCTGGATGGGAAGTGAAGCAGCTGGAACTCGAACCCACACTCTGATATGGGATGCTGGTGTTGCTGGTACCAGCTAGCCCACTGTGTCATAATGCCAGCTCCCTGTTTCAAAGGTTGAAACTCTTCATATTGCAGTCTTTGCATAATTGTTTTAGTAGAATAAATTCCTTGGAATCTTACAAAGTTTATGCATCTATCCAGTGTTTGAGAAGAGAGCTTTTTTTAAATCATACTTTCATAAATGCCAGTAATTATTATTTGTTAAAACCTTACCAATGTGGATGGGAAGATAATGATATGGTTTTTTAAAGAATGCAATAGCTCATTATTGATACTTTCCTGCTATGTTTGGAGTTTCTATTCGCATGTGATAGCGTTTAGAAATAGTAGTGTGGGTGTTCATTGGACAGTTCTTGACAGCAGATGTTTGAAAAGATTGAGTTGATCAGAACTGCTTATATGAAAAAAGAAATTGAAATTTTAAATTATAATTATTCCTCTAAATTACCTAGATTTGGGGACAGTTTTTTATAGAAATCAGAAACTAAAATAACTTAGGTTGACTAAGCACATTGTTTATGTTTCAGATTCGACCTCACATCACTACTTTGCGCAAATACACATACGGGAAGCATATACTGGCCAAGTTGGAAAAATACTATTTGAAAAATAGCCCAGATCTGGGGCCTATTGGAGGACCACCAAATGGAATGCTATAAAGGAAAAAAGAAAGAAGATGATTTAACATATGAAACATTTCTTTTGTGAATTATCAAAACACAACTCAGCTATGAATCTTCAAATTTTTTTTAATGCAAAACTATTTATTGACTTCTTTCATCCATTTGTAAATTTTTTAAGGTTCTTGTGTATATTTGGGGGTGGGGTGGTGAATTATAAATTATATTCAGCCCTGAGTGGAGACCTATCAGATTGAGTTGCTGGCAAAGCACAGAATGCCTGTATATGATGTAACTGTATCAAAAAAAACTGTCATATTTTGTAAATTTTTACCTTGTAAAGTCACAAAAATAGTTTTTAAAGGAAAAAGTACAGTATTCTTTTAATAAACTAGCTTGCAGTCTGGTAGGTCTACAACCCCATAGCACAACAGGTTTATAGAGATGTATATAGAATTATAGTCCTTATTTTTTTTTCTTTGCGTGACGCCTTTTATAACACATAACAATCAACTGCATAAATATTATTAATATTTTAAAAAGAGAAAGTTAAGTTGTATTTTGGTAATTCACAAACTATCATGCAAATTAAAACTCAGCAAGTGAAATAATAAAATGATTTGAGATGGAAAGAACTTATTATTTACAGTGGACATGGTTTTAATACAAATACTGCCCTACAGTGTGTCTGGCAATGTACAGAAGTCTTGTATATACTTAAATATGTAATTGTTGTAAGAGTTAGAAAAAAAATCATGATGACACTTCCATCCATTTAAGTGCGCTAAGTGGAAAGTTAAGTCTCATTAACTTTTCAGTTTGGTTTGCAATGAGAAAGAGTGGAAATTTGTGTTTTGTTTTGCTTATAGAATTACAAAGACGTGTTGAGCTTTATTTTGCTTTTTCATAGTAGATGCAGAAAGTAGGAACCAGATAGAGGTGAAAAGGGGCCATTGAAAAGTGATTTTGATAGCTCAACATTTAAGCATGATTACATATTCAGATAGCTTTTGTTGCTCCCTATAAATATATGCATTGTGTGTGTAGTAATAGATGTAAGTTTACACTTTGAAAGCAGATCTTGTTTCAATGTTTATTATAAAAAGCCTTGCTAATTTAGTAGTGACACTTTCCTTGGTTGTACAGGTGTACATTTGTAAACCTTCATGCTGTAAATGGAATTTGTTTTACCTCTTTGGAAAACATTTGCATCTTAGTGTACATTTATGTCCCTGCCCTCTTTGACCTGGCAAAATAGTGTTGTATAATGTAAATTTATTTCTCCAAATCAAGAGTGATTTTTTTAAAAATTTTTTAACTTTATATGGTTTCAGAAGTATGAACCAGCTTTCTTTTTATTATTGTGAGAAGCATTTTGTTTTATAACATAGTTGTTGACTCTGTTAATATGGACATGCTAGGCATTTGGATCATTTTCAACTGAAGTCAGGGTATTGTGCATAATAGAAAGTATTGGACTGAGATATTTGGTTACCATGGAGGCCAATGCTTTTTCCATCTTATTAAATGTGATGTGACTTTTTTCTTTGTACAGAAGAGTACTGTATTTTTGAATAGCCTACTCCCAAGTAAGAGCAAATCTGTATGATAACATTTTTTTCTCTGGACATAAGACATAACAGTAACATGATGTACATTTACAAGCGGCCTTATGTACATTTCCCAACAATCTTTTTAAGGCAAAATTGTGACCATATGTGTATAATTAAAATCGTTTTTAATCCTTTGCCTATGAAAATATTTTGGAAAAAAAATTTGCTTTGTATATTCAGTTTCTGAAAGATAAAGAAAGTGCTTTGTATTTTGTTGAAGTCAGTATTTTGTATAAACATTTATGTTGACCCACTTATGTTTAGAGCTGGAAACTGAAACGAACAGGCAATCTCTGTCGATTGAACATGGAGGGATTTTTTACTAGTGATCTGCAGAAGAACGTCAGTCTTCTGAGCACAATGTTGAATATAAAGGTTTTAACACTGAGCTGTTCTTACCACGAACCTAAAAAAATGGCATAAAGTTTGGGGTGCCAGGCATACTTTTTCATGTTTGTTGTTGAGTTCTTCTACTATTCTAACCCAACATTCCTTGGTGAGGCCATTAAATCCAACCATTTGTTCCAATTCCTTTGCATAGTCACCTGGCTGAGCAGCTGCCCTTCAACAGTAGCCGTGCTTTCTTCCCCCGGTACAAACTGCTGTCTCCCAGCCTCCCTTAATTTGCCAGCTTCAGAGTGTCTTGGCCCCATGTTGAACTTCTGTTCCCAGTGTCAGCTCTTGGTTTCAGGATCAGGGCTGTCCCCAGAGACTGGTTGATGACTTTGTGTGTTTATACAGTTGCGCTCCTGACCCTCTGCTGGCATAGTCAGTTACTACTGCACATTTAGGAAATGACAAGTCCTGGGAGACTGTTCCCATGTGTCCCGACGCTGACAACCCAGTCCTCCCGACTTCTAGGCCTACTCTAGAAAATACCTGTTCTTACAGAAACTCTATGGTCTGCCATTTTTGGTGCCTACCCCAACACCTTTTAGTAAATTGGCATGGAGTTTTAGTCAAACCTGTTTCAGATAAGAAAAACACTGAGTTGGGCAAAACCAACTAGGCGTTATTCTTGAGTGTCTCCTTTTTCTGTGGATTGTTTCTGGACCAGTTTGTCTAAGTCCTGGCTCTTACTGGCGCATATGAAATGTTATCTTCACTTCCTTGTATATTATGTATAAATTAGAAAATGAAAAATGTGTGAATAACATTGTATGAAATAAACCTGGTCTTGTGTTTTTCTCTAGATAAAATACCCCTCTTTACCCTATTATAATTAAAATTCCCACTCCAGTTTACTGTGACTTAAGGAGAACATTCTTTTTTTTTTTTTTTTTTTTTTTTTTTTTTTTTTGACGGAGTGGACAGTGAGACAGACAGAAAGGTCTTCCTTTTCTTTTCGTTCACCCCCCCCATTGGCCGCTGCGGCCGACACACCGTGCTGATCCGGAGCCAGGAGCTTCCTCCTGGTCGCCCATGCTGGTGCAGGGCCCAAGCACTTGGGCCACAGCAGAGAGCTGGACTGGAAGAGGAGCAACTGGGACAGAATCCAGCGCCCCGACAGGGACTAGAACATGGTGTGCTGGCGCCGCAGGTGGAGGATTAGCCTAGTGAGCCGAGGCACTGGCCAAGAGAACATTCTTACCACATGGATGCTATTCTCAGGTCACTGTTGCCCCTGACCATGTTAGTCCTGTCTTGATTAATAGGATTTACATGGAGTCAGATGAAACTGTTCCCATAGAGATAATGTGACACATCTTAAGGCTTATTTTGAGGCTTACATTAAGCCATGCTCCATTCATTACCCATAAGTGATTGTTTTCTTTCCACACGAATTGTGTTTTTCTAAAAGTATGACTTGGATTCAGGCATGGATTTGAAATTTACCTTCGTATTTACAGACTTTATGAACTTTGGGTGTGTTTTCTAAGCCTCTGTACAAAAGCTGTACCATATGATAGTGATACCTAAGAACTGAAAATATGAAAGGGACTTCAAAAGTCCAGGAAAAATGCGTATTATAACAGTGGCCTGAATTTCAAAGTTTTTGCACCAAAACCTTATTTCTTCATGGACTTGAAGTTCTCTCGTAAAAAAATACCTAGTCTTGACTCTATAAAGAAGTGCTAATGCCAGTTTTTCCCATCTCTTCTGTAGCTACAAAAGCCAGACCAGTTGGATAGAGTCCCAAAGTGAAGAGGAAGGCTCATCACACACGTCATTTATCCCCAGGTTTAATTTATCTTGGTTCGAGTCTTGGATTAGTAAAGCAGCCCTGTGGATTGCTGACCTGTCCCACTGTGTAGTGAAATAAGATGTTGAAATCCACATCTCCCCCCTCAGCTCTCCACCTTAAGCTGACCCTGGCCGGATTGGTACTCAACACAGGTTAAGAAATAAACTGCTGAGGAGCTGCCTTCACTCTCCACCTTGCCGAGCCAGCTTGAAAGGATGTGGTTTAGTTTAACGTGTCCGGTAGGATTTGGATGCTCCAGGCCTTCAGAACATTCGGCTGTGGAATAGGAGGCTAGGCTGAGGCCTTGGTGCTCCCTTACAAGAGGCTGCATTGTGGCTGGGGGAGAGCACCAGACTCTGGAAGTGGGGAGTGGGTGGGACCCTCATCACCTGCCTGTACTGTAAGGGTCTTGTCCTGATGGCCTAGACAACCTCGAGGCCAGGGACTCGACAGCCACAGGATAGGGCCTACAGGAGCTCTGGTGTTGGGTGGGCAGAGTGAACTTCATGACCCCCATTATCCTGTAGCAACTTGTACAACTTGTTAAAGTCATAAACTTCCAAAAAATAGTTTGCCAGGAGCTTAAACCACATGAGATAGCCTTGTATTCTATTTGGTAGTTTAAAGAGGAAGCAGTTGGCTTAAGATCGGTTGGAGCTTTCTTGGGTACCCGTGGGAGAAGAGAGTCTGTCAGAAGGGTCGGTTCTGGAATTAGTCTGCCCAGATGCATATGTTAGGCGGTTTCACCTTTTAAGCCTTAGTCTCCTTGGATAGGTAAGGGAATGATACTGACCTGCTAACTTGGGAGGATTGAGTTAGAGAACATAGACAAAGTACTCTGTTAAATAAGACAACTACGCATCATTGATGATTATCATAGCTGAAGGCTTTTTGTTTTGTTTTATATGCAGCCTCAGAACATTTTGGAGCTGAATTATGTGGGTTGTTTTTTTATTACTATTTTTTTACAGATTTATTTGAAAGGCACAAAGAGGGATCTTCCATCTGCTGGTTCACTCCTTAAATGGCTGCAACAGCTGGAACTGGGCCAAACCGAAGCCAGGAGTTCTTCCGGGTCTCCCACATGGGTGCAGGGGCCCAATGACCTGGGCCATCTTCCACTGCTTTCCCAGGCCATAGCAGAGAGCTGGTTTGGAAGTAGAGCAGGCGGGACTTCAAACAGCGCCCATATGGGATGCTGGCGCTGCAGGCGGCAGCTTTACCCACTACACAGCACTGGCCTCCTGAATTCTGTTTTTGCAATAAGGAGTCTATGGCCATACCACCCTGAACGCACCCAATCTTGTCTGATCTCAGAAGCACATAAGGAATTCTTGGTTCAAGTTGCAGAAAAATCACTACATCAGTAGGAAAACTATGAAAGAGGATTAAGAAACTTTCCCACATTTTTTTAGTTTTCCTTTTCTTGGAACTGACCTAATAATACATGGATGCATGCAAGCAGCCAGAGTGGAGAAGGGACAGAGGTCACAGGCATTGTGATGGACAGTCGCCTCCCTCCCTGTTTTGCCGAGTTTTTGATTAAAGAGACACCTCTGATCACTCAGGAGTGTGCTTTGTTCGAGAGCTGAGCCACTGTCACAGTCAAGCAGAAGATGAAGCTGCCTGTGTGGGTCTGTCCCACACAGGATCAGTTCAGGATTCGCTGGAAGGAAGCCACAGTCAGGGTCCGCCACTTTGGCTTACTATAACAAAGAAGGCATGGAATTGAGGGAAACGGCCTGCTGGCCTCCTAAGCCGTCCCCTCTCAGCGGCTGCTTGGACGACAGAAGCCTCCCCAGACAGCGGGTATGCAGAAAGCAGAACCCAGAGTGGTCCCCCAGATCTTCACGTGGCGCGGGGTTCAGACTCCCAGCCGCAAGACGGCCAGAGGCGGCCCAGTAATTGGTTCTGGGCGGGACCATCCATGACTTCCACAGCGCTGCTCGAGGGGCTGGTGCGTGATTTTGCTCAGCACACAGTTCGGGGGTGGGTGGCCTGGCACCCACGCAGTTGAGCCGAAGGCAGTTCCCGCCCAGGGCAGGACCACATCTTTACCATGCCCACACAGCCGCTGGCTCACGGCCAGACAGAGCTTAGGGAAAGAACAGAGGGAAACCACCACCAATCAGTGCGCGATCAGACAGCATCATGCTGAGAACGTTAGGGCCTATTTATGTTCCGTAGCGACAGTAAGCCCGCGGGAGAAAAGTAATGCCTGTCTCAAAAGCTTTGGCTAGATAGGAATCTAGAGATTTCAAAAATAAGCTCCAGCAAAGCGCTCTGGCTGCAGGCCCCTGGGCTCTTGGGAAAGGAAAGGAGAAATGACAAGACGAACAGATGAAGGGGTCGGCCTAGGGTGCTGGGAACAAGGGAGTTGCAGCAGTTGGTGTGTTTTAAATACCCTCGTACTGGGCCGGCACTGTGGCGCAATGGGATAACACCCTGGCCTGAAGCGCAGGCATCTCATATGGGCGCAGGTTCTAGTCCTGGCTGCTCCACTTCCGATCCAGCTCTCTGCTGTGGCCTGGGATAGCAGTAGAAGATGGCCCGAGTCCCTGGGCCCCTGCACCCATGTGGGAGACCCAGAAGAAGCTCCTGGCTCCTGGCTTCAGATCGGCACAGCTCCATCTGTTGCAGCCATCTATCTGGCCATCGGGTGGAAGACCTCTCTCTCTCTCTCTCTCTCTCTCTCTCTCCCCCTCTCCTCTCTGTGTAACTCTGACTTTCAAATAAATAAAATAAAAATTTTAAAAATACCCTCGTACTAACTGAGCACACAGTCTTGTGTCAGTGGTGTCTGCGTACTGGGGATTCAGCCCTTGGAGCACACGTCATGGAAGTGGAGGCAGAGGCAGAACGAGGTTCTTACATTTGTACTTAAGATTTTATTTATTTGAATGTGGAGAGACAGAGACCGTCCATCCTCTGGTTCGATCCCCAGATGGCCACGGCCGAGCCAGCCCAAAGCCAAGAGCCAGGAACTCCATCCTGGTCTCCCGTTTGGGTGGCAGGGACCCAAGTACTTCAGTCTGCTACGGCTGCTGCTTGCTCGCAGCAGGGAGTCCGCAGAAGCTCTGGAGCAGGACAGGATGCTCTGGAGGACGCCCTTGCAGGGGCCGGGTGGCCCAGCCAGCACCAGACTGTGGAGGGGAGGTGCTGCACCGAGCTAGGGCCTCTGCCCACCGTGGGTCACGGGCCCTTCCCCACACCACATACCAGACGTCCCTCAAGCTCCAAGTGTTCCTCCGTTATGAGGAATCCATCTTTCCAAATGCAGTCGCCCAGACTTGCCCTGCCTCCTGGACAAGGAAAGAGTCCCGTCCACCACTCCTGCGGCTCCAACTGCCCTTCCTGGCCCTGTGGATGTGTCACAGACCCGATGTCCCCTGAGAGCCAGACCCTGTCCCGGCACGGCCTGAAACCCCCCACATCCGGGCGCCTGCTCCATGGCCCCCTGCCCCAAACGTCCCACATCCTCCTGGGCCAAACCTTTCCTCTTCCACTTCCCTTCCTGAAGAGGTGGGCCTAAAGCCGTGGGTGGGGTGACGAGTGCTTGTAGTGCATGTCCCAAATACTGCACACAGGGTCTACTGCTCATAAACATATCTCTCCGAGACAAATTAAGTGGCTGCTCTGTGGTTTTATTTGGAAACTCCGGCCACCCTCTTGCTTACCCCTCTCGGAAAAGCCAATTTCTCCGGACTTCCTGGAAAATGCCCATGGATAAATGAGCCGACTCGGAGTAAGTTCTTGGTATCTCAGGCAAGAACCGGCATATCAGGGCCGGCACTGTGGCATAGTTGGTTAAGCCTTCACCTGCAGCACCAGCACCCCAGAGGGGCATCAGTTTGAGTCCTGGCTGCTCCACTGCCAATCCAGCTCCCTGCTCTGGCCTGGGAAAGCAGTGGAAAGCCCAGGTACATGAGCCCCTGCACCCCCGTGGGAGACCTGGAGGAAGCTCCTGGCTCCTGGCTTCAGATCAGCTCAGCTCTGGCTGCTGTGATCATCTGGGGAGTGAACCAGTGGATGGAAGACCTCTCTCTCTCTGCCTCTCCTTCTCTCTCTGTGTAACTCTGACTTTCAAATAAATAAAATAAATCTAAAAAAAATAAAAAGTGGATTATTTAAGGCAAGTGTGGCCTTCCTTGCCCCTCTGCTCCCAGGCGTGCCGTGTGGCACCTGCTCAGCCTGCAGCAGATGCCAGACAAGTGGGGCTCCTGGTCCTGAACTCTGAACTTGCAAATGTAGGCAACAATGAACATTTCACTTTTGAGAGGCTCCCCTCGAGTATTTTAGTGAAAGTAACCAGAAACTGACTGATGCAATGGCCCAGAAGTAATCCTTCTCGTCTGTGGTCAAATGGTCACGGCCAAGGTGCTAGGCGAGGACAGCCTTTTCAACAGGTGTTGGGGAAACTGAATAGCCACGTGGACAGCCTTTTCAATAGCCACGTGAGAAGGTGGACCCTTGCCTTATGTACAGCAATGAACTCAAAATGGATTGAAGACCTTAATGTAAGATTTACAACTATAGAACTCTTAGAATTCTCATGACATTGTTTTCGGCAAGGACTTCTTGGCTGTGACTTCAAAAGCACACGTGAAAAAGCAAAAATAGGTAAGTGAGACTGCATCACTGCACACCAAAGCAAACAATCAACAAAGCGCAAAGGCAGCTTGTGAACTGGGAGAAAGTCTTCGCAAGTGTGTGTCTGATAAAGGATAATATCCACATATATAAAGAACTCTCACAATTCAACAACAAAAAGCAACTCCGTTCTAAACGGGGCAAAGGACTTGAACAGATATTTCTTCAAAGATAATATACTGAAGGTCAACAAGCCTATCAAAAGATGTCCAATGTCACTCATCATTAGGAAATGCAAATCAGAAACCACAACACGATTTCATCTCACACCCATTAGGATAGATACTATTGAAAAAAAATAGAAAATCAGTGTTGACAAGGAAGTGGAGAAATTGGAAACCTTATGCACTGTTGGTGGGAATATAAAACAGTGCAGCCACTATAGAAAAAGGATGTTTCCTCAAAAAATTAAAAATAGAATTGCCATATGACCTAGCAATCCCACTGCTGGGGATAGATCCAAGAGATCTGAAAGCAGGATCTCAAAGAGATATCTGTCTATCCGCGTTCATGGCCACATTATTCACAGAGCCAAGACGTGGAAGTCATCCGAATGACAGAGGAGTGGAGAAATGTGTGTGTGTGATCACACAAAAAATATCTTTTATAGAGCATTAGCTTTAAAAGGGAAGGAAATTTTGACACATGCCACAACATTGATGAACTTTTTTTTGGCAGCTTCAAATCAAAAGAACTTTTGTTGCATCATTAAAATCCAGGTTCTTGTTTCCATAGCTCCTAGATTTTATTCATCAGCCTGCTGACACAGATACCATCCAAAAATTTTCTGATACCCTTGGTTTGTACTGTTGTTGTCTGCTGAATCGAAGCAGCTGAATTTGAAACAAGTTCAATGTCATTTCCTTCAAGGGTGAACTCTGAGTTTGAGATACTGCACAAGTCACACCTGACCTCATCTGAACCCCACCGAAGTACTCTTCAACTAAGAAATTTGGGATTTCATTTTTTATATGTATAGTTTTATAGTATTCTTTTAAAATGTATTTATTTATTCGAAAGAGTTACAGAGAAGGAGAGCCAAAGGAAGACAGAGAAAGAGATCTTCCATCTGTTGATTTTCTCCCCAAATGGCCGAAACACCCAGGGCTGGGCCAGGCCGAAGCCAGGAGCCAGAAGCTTCCTCAGAGTCTCCCATGGGGGTGCAGGGGCCTAAGGACTTGCACCATCTTCTGCTTTCCCAGGTGCATTACCAGAGAGCTGGATCAGAAGTGGAGTAGCCGGGACTCGAACCAGCACCCATATGGGATGCTGACGCAGCAGGTGGAGACTTAACCTTCTATACCACAGAGCCGGCCCCTGGGATCTCAACAGGAGACTCAGCCTCCTGAAAAGCCATGTTGATGAGGCAGTGAGCACTCACAGACCTCGTGTTGCAGCTGAGCCCCTCAGCACGTTCTGTCTGCGGCCACAGGCGGTGCAAACAGTGGCCGGCTCCCTTTATCTCCCCATCTTTTGTCAACCTGGAGACTTCCTTTCCAAGGAGGCTGAGCTGTGCATTGACGGGGCTAAAGTCCCCCACAGGGTGCTCTGGGACCCTTCCCAGGAAACGTGTGTCCCTCTGCGTGCTGGTGGCGTTTTCCATGATGGCGCCGGTCTTCATCCTCGCAGACCTGAGGAGGTCTCCCAGCATCACGCTCTCGTCCTTTTGTCTTGTGGAAGCAGGTGAGCCTGGACTTGAGGACACGACGCTAAGGGAAATAAGCCAGTGACAAGAAGCAAGTGCTGCAGAACGCCCCTTCTTTGAAGTGTCCAACAAAGCTGAATCCATCGAGGAAATGAATTGCTGATTTCCAGGAGCATGGGTTCAAATCCTGGCTGCTGTGCTACTCATGCGCCTGGGAAAGTGGCAGAAGATGGCCCAGATGCTTGGGTCCCTGCCACCCACATGGGGGACCTGGACAGAGGTCTGGCTCCAGCCTGGCCCAGCCTTGGCTGCTGTGGCCATTTGGGGAAGGGAGTGAACCAGCAGATGGAAGATCTTTTTCTCTCTGGGACTCTCAAAAATAAAGAAAAAAAAAGTGTGGTTTCCAGGAGCCAGGTACAGCGGTAACGGGCGGTTTATGTTGAATGGGTAGCAGAGTTTTAGTTTAGCAAAATGAAAGCACTTGAAATCTGTTCTAGAACAGTGTGAGTGTACTTAACCCCACTGAGCTGTGGATTTAAAAATGGTTAATGGGCAGGCATTTGGCACATCCGTTAAAACGCTACTTGGGACGCCCACAACCCATATTGCAATGCCTGGGTTCGAGTTCCAACTCCATTCTCAATGCCAGCTTCCTGCTAACACAGACCCTGGGAGGCAGCAGGTGACGGATCGAGCACTTGGGTCCTGCCACTCACCTGGGAGACCTGGTGAAGTTCCTGGCTCCTAGCTTGGGCATGGTCCACCCTTAGCTGCTGCAGGCATTTGGGGAGTGAATGGCAGATGTGAGATTCATCCCCCTCCCCGCGCCCCCAGCTCTCTGCTTTTCAAATAAAATAAAAACAGGGCAGCAAAGAAAAAAAGAAGGGAGAGGAGGAGGAGGAGGTGGTGGGAGGAAGTGGGAGGAGGAGATCTCCGAGATACACCCCTGGGGCCAGTGTTACAGCTCTGTGGGTTAACCTGTCACTCTGACACCAGCATCCAGTATGAGTGCCGGTTTGAGTCCCAGCTGTTCTGCTTCCAATCCAGCTTCCTGCTAATGCGCCTGGGAAGGCAGCAGATGACGGCCTAAGAATTTGGGCCCCTGCCACCCATGTGAGAGACTCGGATGGAGTTCTTGACTTCTGGCTTCAACCTGGCTCAGGCCTGGCTGTTGCAGGCATCTGGGGAGTGAGCCAGCAGATAGAAGATCTCTCTCTGTCTCTCCTTCTCTCTTCCTCTGCTGCTCTTCCTTTCAAATAAATAAATATATTAAAAAAAAAAAAAAGCCTAAAAGTAAAGGCTTAAGCCCAGACGGTTTTGGAGGCAAGCATCACTCTGAACTTTTAAGATGCATGTAATTCCTAGTTTACTTTTTTTTTTTTTTAAATTTTTTGACAGGCAGAGTGGACAGTGAGAGAGAGACAGAGAGAAAGGTCTTCCTTTGCCGTTGATTCACCCTCCAATGGCCGCCGCGGTAGGCGCGCTGCAGCCGGCGCACCGCGCCGATCCGATGGCAGGAGCCAGGTGCTTATCCTGGTCTCCCATGGGGTGCAGGGCCCAAGCACTTGGGCCATCCTCCACTGCACTCCCTGGCCACAGCAGAGAGCTGGCCTGGAAGAGGGGCAACCGGGACAGAATCCGGCACCCCGACCGGGACTAGAACCTGCTGTGCCGGCGCCGCTAGGCGGAGGATTAGCCTAGTGAGCCGTGGCGCTGGCCCAGTAATTCCTAGTTTATATAAAAATTTTTTTTTTGACAGGCAGAGTGGACAGTGAGAGAGAGAGAGAGAAAGGTCTTTCTTTTCTGTTGGTTCACCTCCCAATGGCCGCTGTGGCTGGCGCGCTGCACCCAGCGCACCACGCTGATTCAAAGCCAGGAGCCAGGTGCTTCCTCCTGGTCTCCCATGCAAGTGCAGGGCCCAAGGACCTGGGCCATCCTCCACTGCACTCCCGGGCCACAGCAGAGAGCTGGACTGGAAGAGGAGCAACCAGGACAGAATCCGACGCCCCAACCAGGACTAGAACCCGGGGTGCCGGTGCCGCAGGCGGAGAATTAGCTTAATGAGCCACAGCGCCGGCCAGTTTTTATAAAATTTTATAGAGCACGGAAAACAGTGAAAGCATCTCAAGTTGTCCTACAAAACCACGATAATCTTGAAAACAAAAGTAGTGACACAAACCATGACCACGTGCTATTTTCATGTGTGCCTTCAGACATATTTGCACATGCTAAGTGACATATAATCCAGTTGAATCCAGAAGAGGAATATTTTAAGACCAAGAATTCAGGATGGCTCAATGTTGGAAACTATATTAATATAATTATTTATCAGATTGCTATGATTTCTTTTTTTAAAAAACATTTTATTTATTTATTTGAGAGGTAGAGTTACAGACAGTGAGAGGGAGACACAGAGAGAAAGGTCTTCCTTCCATTGGTTGGTTCCCTTCCCAAATGGCCAGAATGGCCAGAGCTGCACTGATCCGAAGCCAGGAGCCAGGAGCTTCTTCCAGGTCTCCCACGTGGGTGCAGGACCCCAAGGACTTGGGCCATCTTCTACTGCTTTTCCAGGCCACAGCAGAGATCTGGATTGGAAGAGGAGCAGCCAGAACTTGAACCAGCACCCATGTGGGATGCCGGTGCTTCAGGTGGAGGATTAACCTACTGCGCCATGGCGCCAGCCCCACTAAGATTTCAATACTTGTCCCCTGAACTCAGGCAGGAGTTTAGTCCCCAAAGTCTTATGTTCTGGGTACTAAGGATGGAAACTCAGCCCATTTCTGGTGTTCCAAGGTGGGGCTTTGAGAGTGACGGGATTTTGCTAGGGTGTTGGGTGGAGTCCCCATGATTGAATCCTGATGGCTTCATTAGGAGAGCTGGAAAGACCACACCACACAGCAGGCAGCGGCTTCAGCTGCTATGCCACAGTGCTGGCGCCGAGGGGCAGTTCCATTTTAGACAGAAGCAGGACCATACTCCCAGCTGCCACCACTACTTCACGCTGTCCAGGAGATACCAGAGAGTTCACCATGAAAAACAGCAGAGGCACAAATATTGCAAAGGGAGAAATGATACAAGGGTCCCCTCAAAATGCAAAGAAATCAACTAAAACTTACAGAGTAAGAGTTCAAGACATTGGCTAGATGCAAGAATAATGTTCAACAACCAACTTTCTCCATGATCATAACAAATGCTAGAAAATAACTAAGAAAAATGGTAAACAAGAATTCTGCAGTGTGAAGAAAATTATTTTTATTGAAAGAGGATAAAGAAAGCCTGATTAAATAGTGACACCATATTCATAGATAGGAAGCTTCAATTCTGTAAATTTAAGGGCTTTTTTCTCCTAAGTATGAATTCAGTTCACCCAAAAAAGCCAGACTGTGGTCTCCAAATATCATTTCTCATTGGCTAATTATAGAGGTAAGAGAATAAATATGCGAGATGAGCCTGGAACATTTTGTTGTATTAGAATGTATTTTACAGGGCCAGCGCTGTGGCGTAGTGGGTAAAGCCACCGCCTACAGTGCCAGCATCCCATATGGGTGCCTGTTCAAGTCCCAGCTGCTCCACTTCCGATCCAGCTCTCTGCTGTGGCCCGGGAAGGCAGTGGAAGATGGGCCAAGTGCTCCGGCCCCTGCACTCGCGTGGGAGGCCTGGAAGAAGCTCTTGGCTCCTGGCTTCAGATCGGCACAGCTCTGGCTGTTATGACCAACTGGGGAGTAAACCAGTGGATGGAAGACCTCTCTCCCTCTCTCTCTGTAACTCTGCCTTTCAAATAAACAAATGAATCTTTTTTTAAAAAGTTTCATTAAAAAATAGAATGTATTTTACTTATGTGTTGCTGTGAAATAAACCACCTCAAAACCACGGGCTCATTTTCTCTTTTTTGGCATCTTTTCTCTCTCCCTTCGGGGTCAGCTGGTACAGCTGAAGGCTGTGGGGTGGGGCTGGGGCTGGAATTATCCTAAGGCTAGAATCATCTGATGGCTCATTCACTCACATGGCTAGCAGTTGATCCGGCTGTCAGCTGGGGCTTCAGTGGGAGCCGTCAGCCAGGACAGCCACACGTGGCCCCATGCAGCCTGAGTTCCAAAGGAAGCATCAGAGAGAGAGAGAGAGAGAGGGAGGGAGGGAGAGAGAGAAGGAGAGAAAGGCAGAGAGAGAGAGAGAGAGACAGAGGGAGAGACAGCCGCCTCCTCATCCTAGCCTCCACAGCCACCTCAGGGGAGAAGGTGTCAAACTCCACTGTGGGTTGGGGCGAGAATCCAGATTCCATCTCTGCCTAAGGGTGTCAGTTCCACACTGTAAGACGAGCCGGTGGAATGGCTATGTTGACACAGCCATAATTTAAACTCTTAACAAGCACTGGGCTCATGTCAGAAGGGCTCAAGGTAACTTGAAGGCACTCTGTGGGTACCAATACCAACGCAAGGGGTTGCAACACACAGGAAATGTTTAAATCTGTGAGTTCCCCAAAGGTTTTGCTTTAATGGATTCATTTTCTGGGGGCGGGGTACTAGGGGGCCAATGAGTTATTCAGAAAATGGGTTTGAATAAGAAAGACTTTAGCGTTTAGCCCAGCCTTTCCCTACAGAATGGACCTTGGAGTAAATAGTGGATGAGCATCTTTGTAGAGGTAATTCCAATAATAAATGGGATAGATCGAGTGTCACCATTGTCACCGGTTGTCAAATAATGAACCAAATTAATGAGCATCAGGGATGTAGTTGGCTGAACTTTGGGTCCCATTCTCTTTCCTCCAAATCAGTGTCCGCCTGGAAGCCGTGACCGTGACCTTCATTTGGAAACAGGGTCTTTTGAAAACGCACTGAAGTTATGATGAGGTCGGTCCTGTCTCAGGGTGTGCCCTACATCCAATGCCACCGGGGTCCGTATGGAAGAGCAAACTCAGGGCCCGGTGCTGTGGCGCAGCATGTTGCTGCTCTGCTTCCGACCCAGCTCTCTGCTAGGGAGCCTGGGGAAAGGAGCGGAAGAGGGCCCACGTGCTTTGGCCCTGCACCCACCCACATGGGAGACCCGGATGAAGCCCCTGGCTCCGGCCTGGCTTGGCTCTGGCTGTCTTGGCCATTCGAGGATGGAAGATCTCTCCACATATGTCTCTCCCTGTCTCTCTCTCTAACTCTGCCTTTCAAAAAAATTACATCTTAAAAAAAAAAAAAAGGGAAATTCAGTCAGAAAGACAGACACAGACACGGGGGGTGCCACCTGAAAATGAAGCAGAGTGGAGGTGTTGCATGGCCAGGGGACGCCAGGAGCCCCCGCGCTTGGGAGAGATGAGGGCCGCCCCTTCTCCATTGCCTGCACAGGGAGCGTAGCCCCAGCGGATCTTGGTTTCAGACTTGCAGACTCCAGATCTGAGAGCGACTACGCTCCTGCTGTTTAAAAGCACCCAGTGTGCGGTGATGTGTTAGGGTAGCTCCAGAAACCAGCGCCGGGGATGGCTAACCCCACGAGAAGAGGAAGGCAGACTCCATGTTCACGGGCATCCCCAACCCCAAGCCGGGAAGCTGGGCGCCGGCAGTGACTGTCAGCCCGGCAGGTGCAGGACAACGTCGCCCCCTTACGCCTCAAGCTGTGCCAGTCAGAGCCAGGGCCTGGCACTGGGCCCCACTGTGGGAGCTCAGCAGGCTCAGATAAGCGAATGAATGAATGAGAGAATGACGAAATGGAGCAAGAGGGACCCATACCTTATTAGGCCATCACCTCCACTTGACCCCTACTCATGCAGAATATTCCTTCACTCACTCAGGGATGCTAGGCCAAGGGCGCCCCGTCAGCGCGAGGAGGCAGGGCCACTCTCACCTGCTTCCAGTGCACAGGGATCTTCGGCAGGCACCTCACGCCCAGCCCCTGACCACTCGGGCTGTGCCACACAGGCTCCCTGTCAGCAGGTTTCCCCCTGTGGTCACAATGTCCAGGGACCATCGTGCCCCAAGCAGGGTGTTTCTTTCTTCTGGGGCCCGGCCCTGGGCTTCGCCCATGTTCCACTTGTCCCAGGCGTGCACAGCCTCTGAGCACAGGCCCAGGTCCTCCACCTGCTGTGTGTGGGTTCTCTGACCACAAGGCTGCCACTGCCACCCGAGGTCCTCCCCACCTGCATATCCAAGCCGGGCCTCTTGAATCCATATTAATAAATGCCTTCTAGAAAGCTCTTCTGGACCACCCACAGGCACCTCTGGCTCCCTGCTCCTGAACTGAACAGCCCCAGGCCTCCCTGTCTCCCCTTACTCACCCCTCTTGATTCTGCACCCCTTCCTGGATTCTGCCTGGTTGAGTGGCTTCGTTCCAGAGCCTGGAACCTAGAGGCCTCATTCTCCAAGGCCGGCCCATCACTTTAAGCCGCAGAGCTGCTGGCCACTGGGTCCACATCTTACTTACCCATGAGACGTGTCTCCAGTGAAGTGGCCACTTCCAAATCACAAACCTGGGGCTGGTGCTGTGGCACAGTAGGTTAAGCCTCCGCTGGTGGTATTGGCATCCCATATGGGCACCAGTTTGAGTCCCGGCTGCTTCACTTCCGATCCAGCTCTCTGCTGTGGCCTCGGAAAGCAGTGGAGGATGGCCCAAGTCCTTGGGCCCCTGCAGCCACGTGGGAAGACCTGGAAGAAGTGCCTGGCTCCCGGCTTCGGATCAGCCGTTTTGGCCATCTGGGGAGTGAACCAGTGGATTCCCTGTCTCTGTCTCTCTCTCTGTGTATGTGTCTGTAACTCTGCCTCTCAGATAAACAAATAAATCTTAAAATAAATAAATAAATAAAAAAAAAGCTACCCACACAGAAATGCACCCACTCCAAGCGCGAGGATTCCCTATCCACCCACACACTTCCTGTTTCTCACCTGGCCCCTCACACCTGCAGTCAGGTAAGTGCCCTTGACCTTCCTTCTAAAGCAGGTGGTTATTCCACATCTTCCTGCTGTGGTCCCTGAAGCGAGTCCTTAAATCTCAAGCCCACATTTGCCTCATTTGTAAAGGTCGGAGAGCGCACGATTGGGGCGGGGGTGGGCAGACCCTTAGCAGTCTGCGCAGTACTGGCTTCACTGCTCGTGTCCCAAGAAATTACTCTTACCACGTGACCCAGCAGGAGCGCTGCTTGTATGTCCCCAAATGCGTCTGAAATTTATATCCAAAGGCTGCATACGATATTCATAGCTTCATTCACAATTGCCAAAAAGTCCAGAGCAACCAAGGAGTCCTTCCAGACGGACGCACTCGCTGGTGCAGCCATGCAGTGGGATGTCGCTCGGTGGTGAAGAGAAACGGGCTCTTGAGTCACAAAAAGACGCCTGTGACGAAGGCTGGGACGTCACTATGAAAAGGCCACACGCTGTCCAACTGCAGCTCTCTGACACTCTGGGAAAGGCAGCAAAAAGACCAATGGTAGCCAAGGGCTGAGGCCGGTGGTGGCGGGGCGGGGGGTGGGGAGTGGGGAGGAGCGGGGCAGGAGCAACAGGCACAACACGAGCGCTTTAGGGCAGTGAAACTCTGTAGGACACTGTAATGGTGGACTCCTGGTGGTGTGCATTTGGCCAAACCCAAAGGGTGTCCACCACCTGGAGCCCAACCTCACGTGGGCCAGTGCTGGGTCAATAGCGTAACAGAGGCACCGGTGCCAGGTGTGAAACGGGGGGGATGGGGAGGCGGGTTGTAAAAAGGAGCTTGCTGTATTTTCTGCTCAGTTTTCCTGTAAACCTGAAACTGCTCTTAAAAAGTTTATGAGTTAGGGGCTGGTGTTGTGGTGTAGTGGGTAAAGCCACCATCTGTGATGCCAGCATCCCAGGGGGGCATTTGTTTGTGTTCCGGCTGCCCCACTTCCGATCCAGCTCCCTGCTAATGGCCTGGAAAAAGCCGTGGAAGATGGCACAAATGTTTGAGCCCCGGACACCCATGTGGGAGACCTGGGAGAAATTCCTGGCTCCTGGCTTTGATCTGGTCCAGCCCTGGCTGCTATAGCCAACTAGAGACTGAATCAGAGGATGGAATCTCTCTCTCTCTCTCTCTCTCTTTTTTTTTTTTTTTTTAATCTTTTTGACAGGCAGAGTGGATAGTGAGAGAGAGAGAGACAGAGAGAAAGGTCTTCCTTTTTGCCGTTGGTTCACCCTCCAATGGCCGCCGCGGCCAGCACATCGCGCTGATCCGAAGCCAGGAGCCAGGTGCTTCTCCTGGTCTCCCATGCAGGTGTAGGGCCCAAGCACTTGGGCATCCTCCACTGCCTTCCCGGGCCATAGCAGAGAGCTGGTCTGGAAGAGGGGCAACCGGGACAGAATCCGGCGCCCCGACCGGGACTAGAACCCGGTGTGCCAGCGCCGCAAGGCGGAGGATTAGCCTGTTAAGCCACGGCGCCGGCCAACTCTCTCTCTTTCTCTTTCTTTCTCTCTGTGTCTCTCCCTCTCTCTCTGTAACTCTGAATTTCAAATAAATAAATACATCTTTTTAAAAAGCTTATTCATTAATAAATGAAGGAAAGGGGCCAGCGCTGTGGCACCGTGGGTTGAGCTGCTTGGGAGACCTGTATCCCATATTGGAATGCCAGTTGGATGGACTCTCAGCTGCTCTGCTTCCAATTCACTTTCCTGCTGCTGTGGCTAGAAAGTCAGCAGATGATGGCCCAAGTCCCTGGGCTCCTGCCACCCCCATGGGAGACCCACATGGAGGTCCTGGCTCCTGGCTTTGGCCAGGCCCAGTCCTGGCCATTGAGGCCTTTGGGGGAGTGAATCAGCAGATGGAAGATCTCTCTTTCTCTCTCTCTCTGAAACTCTGCCTTTCAAAAGATAAATAAATATTTGATAAGAGTCATCCAAAGGGGAGACGGGAGCACAGGCTTCGGGGGAGAGAGCAATTTAAGAAATCTCTTCCCATGCAGCCAATCCGCGTTGCACGCTACACCAAAGAACCCAGGGAGACCGCTCACCCGCATTGTTTGTGCTTGCAAAGCATTGAGAAAGGACACCCATCACGGTGGTTCAAAAAATCAAGGTGCAGCCCAGTGGGAGAATCCTAAGCAGCCATCAACACAATGAAGTTTGATCTACTGATACTGACATTTTTAAGCCGTGCTCTGAAGGCAAGAAGGACAGTTACAGAGGATGCGACTCACATGATCATTTTTTTGCATAAATATAATTTATGAACGTGAGTGCTCGGCGAAAGGTCTGAGCAAGCCCCCATCGAGCTGGGGGGAGGTGGGGAGGGCGTGAGGAGGGGGCTTCTCTTCCTCCACTTGCCTCTGCGGCAGGCGGCTGTTCATGCATGAGCTGTATTTTCAAAAAAGACTTATTTTTATTCCGATAGGGTCATGGTCAAAGTGGAAGTTCTCTCCTCCCTTCAGAGAAAGGTACCTCCTTCTTTGATGGCCCTGTTCTTTCCACTGGGATCTCACTCACAGAGATCATTCATTTAGGTCTTTTTTTTTTTTTTCCATGATATCTTGGCTTTCCATGCCTGCTATACTCTCATGGGGTCTTCAGCCAGATCCAAATGCCTTAAGGGCTGATTCTGAGGCCAGAGTGTTGTTTAGGACGTCTGCCATTCTATGAGTCTGCTGTGTATCCCACTTCCCATGTTGGATCTTTCTCTCCCTTTTTGATTCTATCAGTTAGTATTAGCAGACACTTGTCTTGTTTTTGTGATCCCTTTGATTCTTAGACCTATCAGAGCCATCGAATGTGAACTGAAATTGATCAGCGAACTCTAAAGGCTTCCATAGCCCTGGCAACTCATGACTAGAGCCTAGGGAGATTACTGACGCCATGAACAGGAGTGTCAAATTGTTAAGTCAGCAACAGGAGTCACTGTGTACTTACATCCCATGTGGGAACTGTCCTTAATGTGTTGTCTAATGTGCAGTGATGCTATAACTAGTACTGAAACAGTATTTTTACACTTTGTGTTTCTGCGTGGGTACAAACTGATGAGATCTTTACTAATTATATACTGAATCGATCTTCTGTATATAAAGATAATTGGAAATGAAAAAAAAAAAAACCCCTGGTGTTAAATTGGAAATGGCATAGAAAATTAATTAATTTTTTTAAAAAAAATATTATGTAGGATCTCTGTCTTTAATGTGCTGTACACTCTTATTTAATGCTATAACTAGTACTCCAACAGTATTTCTTTTTTTTTTCACTTTGTGTTGCTATATGGGGGCAAACTGTTGAAATCATTACCTAATATATACTAAACTGATCTTTTGTATATAAAGAGAATTGAAAATGAATCATGATGTGATTGGAAGGGGAGAGGGAGCGGGAAAGGAGAGGGTTGTGGGTGGGAGGGAAGTTTTGGGAGGGGGAAGCCATTGTAACCCATAAGCCATACTTTGGAAATTTATATTCATTAAATAAAAGTTTAATTAAAAAAAGACTTATTTTTATTTATTTGAAAGAGTTACGGGGGTGGCAGAGTTACAGAGAGGCAGAGAGAGAGAGAGAGAGATCTTCCATTCTCTGGTTCACTCCCCAAATGGCCACAAAAGCCAGGGCTGAGCTGGGCCAGACAGAAGTCAGGAGCCAGTAGCTTCTTCCAGGTTTCCCATGCAGGTGCAGGGACCCAAGAACTTGGACCATCTTCTGCTGCTTTCCCAGGTTCATTAACAGGGAGCTGGATTGGAAGTGGAGCAGCTGGAACTCAAACCAGCTCCTGTATGGGATGCCGGTGTCGTAGGCAGAGACTTTACCTGTTACACCACAACGCCGGCCCGCAGGAGTTGTACTTTTTACCAGTGGGATGGATCTGACTGCTCTGACTGGGGGCACTGGCAAGCACGTGCACTTGTGTACACCTAGGAAGCCACTTAGAAGGACCCCTAAGAAACTTGGCACAGTGCTTACCCTCCAAGGGTGGCCTTCAAGTTCCATGTTCCCTGATACTGCTCCAATCTGTTATGACAAGCAAATATTAACTTTGTTCTTCGAATCACAACAGAGCCTCTTTGCAAAGGAAAGCGTTGACGACGGAATAGGTGACAGACAGAAGGACCGGACCCCTTGATGGAGGCTGGAGCTGTCGCTTCTTGCCTGTGTATCCTCAGTGGAGAGGGCACACCTTGGCCAGGGGACAGGGGCATGGCCGTCTCATCGCTGATGGCTCCCCACCCAGACATGGCCTTTGCAACCCCAGCCCAGCCTACATCCAGAAGCTCTGCCACCATTTCTGCTAACCATGGCCCTGTCCCACCTCTGCCTCATGGCTCATACGGGGCCCTCTGCAGGGGCTTCCCTCTTGCTCTCCCCAGGGAGGCCCAGAGGCTCCCATCTTCTCCAAGGCCCTCCCCTGACCGCACCCAGCCTGCCTGCTCCTCTGGGGTCCAGCATGGGGTCCAGCATGGTCTCCCCAAGCACCAGTCTGTCTCAGACCCAAGGAATCTTTCTCCAGCATCCTCATCCTCCCAGCCCACCCCAACTTTTTTTCCCCCTTTTAAAATATTTTATTTTTATTTATTTGAAAGGTAGAGTTACAGAGGAGACAGAGAGAGACAGATTCCGTCTGCTGGTTCCAAAGTTAGGAGCTTTTTCCAGGTTCCCACATGAGCACTTGAGCCATCCTCTGCTGCTTGAGCAGGGAGCTGGATTGGAAGCGGAGCAGCCAGGACTTGAACCAGCGCCCATATGGGATGCCGGCACTGCAGGCAGAAGCTTTACCCACTACACCACCCCTACCCCCTGACTTCCAAAGCTTCACTGCACAGGAGGGGCTGTGTCAAGGAAGGCGGGAAGAGGATGTGGTCCCCTGGTGAGCTCACGGTTCTGCAGGGGCAGTGGGTGTGGCTCCCACTGACGAGCAGGATTGGATTGGTCCACACAAAGTGCAAACATCAAGTCCAGGAGAGCTTCCCCCAGGCCGCAGTGTGGTCTCCAGGGCTGGTCAGGTGCACAGGTGGCGCCACCTAAGGATGGTCCCTTCCAGCCTCCACAGCGGTTGGCTTTGATCCTGAAGTCATGGCTGGTGCCAGAAACAGGAACCATGGCAACAGCTGAAAAGCAAGGAATGCTTCCAGACACAAGAGCTTTGCCTCCGTCTCTCACCCTTGCTGCGGGCTGATGTGTCCCCAAGGGTCCTGAGCTGGAAACGGGATTCCCAGCCAGAGATGTCGGGAGGTGGGACTTCTCGGAGGTGCTTAGCTCATGAGGGCTCTGCCTTCACGAACTGGTCCCTGTCCTTATGGGGGGAATGGGTTCCTTAGAAGAACTCGAGTTCTGCCTCTTCTCTCTAGTCTTTTGCCTGGGACGCTGCAGCAGGAAGGCCCCTACTGGACGCTGACCCCTGATTTTCAAATTCCCCAGCTTCCAGGACCACAAGCCAAATACATTTCTGTTCATGGTAAATTACCCAGCCTGGGCCTGGCATTGGGCACAACATAGTAAGATGCTGCCTGCAGCGCCAGCATCCCATATGAGTGCCAGTTCATGTCCCGGCTGCTCCACTTCCAATGCAGCTCCCTGTTAATGTCCCAGGGAAGGCAGTGGAGGACGGCCAGCCACATGGGAGACTCAGATGGAGTTCTGGGCTCCTGGTTTTGGCATGGCCCAGTCATAGCCATTGTAGTCATCTGAGGAGTGGGTCAATGGATAAAAGCTTTCTCTCTCTCTCTTTCTGTCTCTCTGTAACTCTGCTTTTCAAATAAATAAATAAATATTAAAAAAAATAAAAAGCAGCTGAAGATGGCCCAAGTGTTTGGGCCTTTGCCACCCACGTGGGAGATCCAGATAAAGCTCCTGGATCCTGGCTTCGGCCTGGCCCAGCCTAGGCCATTGTGGCCATCTGAGGAGTGAATGAGCCAATAGAAAATTTCTCTCTCTTTCTCTCTCCTGTAACTCTTTCAAACAAAATAAATAAATCTTTAAAAAGAGAAAAGTCCTTATGGAACATTTCTTTTTCTTTTTTTTTTAGATTTTATTTATTTCTTTATTTGAAAGGCAGAGTTATAGAGAGGCAGAGGCAGAGAGAGAGGTCTTCCATCTGCTGGTTCACTCCCCAAATGGTTGCAACAGCTGGAGCTAAGCCAATCTGAAGCCAGGATCCAGGAGTTTCTTCCAGGTCTCCCACACAGGTGCAGGGGCCCAAACACTTGGGTCATCTTCTACAGTTTTCCCAGGCCATAGAAGAGAGCTGGATAGGAAGTGGAGCAGCCAGGACTCAAACCAGAACCCATATGTGTGCTGGCACTGCAGGCGGTGGCTACAGCAGTGGCCTCAGAACACTTCGATAAAATATTTCTATAGGGCGAGCGCAGCCCCGGGGGCTGTCTGTTTGCAGCCTCTGCCCCAGACAGTCCCTGTAATGGGAGTGTGAAGTCACCTTGGGTGAGTGAGCTCTGTTGCTGGCCTGGTAGTTGAATTTGCACATGTATCTTGGGGCTGAGGTGGAGCCCGCCTGTGTCTGTGAAGCTGTGTGCACATGTGCTGCTATGGCTGCGTGCATCGACACGGCGCCAGGACTAACACAGCCTGGCCATGGGCAGCTTGGGGCTGGAGCCCACCTCGCTTCTCCCCTGTGGGACTTTGGAATGCCCACCTTCTCCATCATTTCTTCCTTCCTTCCTTCCTTTTTTTTTTTTTTTTTTACAGGCAGAGTGGACAATGAGAGAGAGAGACAGAGAGAAAGGTCTTCCTTTGCCGTTGGTTCACCCCTCAATGGCCGCTGCGGCCAGTGCACCACGCTGATCCGAAGTCAGGAGCCAGGTGCCCTCTCCTGGTCTCCCATGGGGTGCAGGGCCCAAGCACTTGGGCCATCCTCCACTGCACTCCCTGGACACAGCAGGGAGCTGGCCTGGAAGAGTGGCAACCGGGACAGAATCCGGCGCCCCGACCGGGACTAGAACCCGGGGTGCCGGCGCTGCAGGCGGAGGATTAGCCTGTTGAGCCGCGGCGCCGGCCCTTCTCCATCGTTCCTAGGGTCCACCTCGTGCCAGGTGAGAGGCTCAGACTTTTGTACATCAGAATGATTATGTCAGAATGCTGAAGGAACTCACCCAGGGTCCTGGGAAGAGAGGACAGCCGTGCTGAGGTCCACACTTGTTTGCAACCTTCCGAGACCCACTGTGGGCACCTCCACGCGTGTGCCTGGCACTGTGCAGGCTGAGTCCCACCCACCCCTCACCACTCTCGGGTGGGCACAGAACTTCCCCCATCAGAGGAGCCAAGGACAAAGAGGTTACAGTCAGGCGGCTGAGGTCTCTCTGAGAAGGACTGGAGGGAAACTACATTCAGCAGAGTCTTTGTGCAGCCCGCTGCCGGCTGAGCAGGTGGGGCTGGGCCAGACAGGACCGCCTTCCCTGCCCGCTGCCCTAAGAGCATGGGCAGGGCTGAGTCAGACACCAAGCCCTTGATGTTGGCCTTGTGGGGAGGCTGGTGGGGGGCCAGGGGTGAGCGCCCCACCCCAGGAAGTGGCTCAGAGTGACTCGGCCAGGTTGCACCTGGGCAGGGTGTGGCTGGCACTTGCACACCTACCTGCGGGAACAGCTTCCTGTCCCGGCCTCCGACAAATGCTGCTTCTCGGGGCAGCCCAGATTGAGTCACAGGCCCCCGGGTGAGTCCCCAGTCTGGCTTCAGCACCCAGTGGGGCCACTCCTGTGCTGATTTGACCCTCTGATAATAGCTGTTGACACACTGTGTACTCGCACACTTCCTCTCCTTCATCTGTCTCAGCCTCATCACATCCTCCCTCCCCCACATCATTCAGCGGTGCCTGCACCTGCCCTGCCACCGCCTCGGAGTGTCCGTAGCTCTGCTGGTCTCCCATGTCCCAGCCTGCAGTCTCCCTTCTGCAGCTCATCCTGTGTACGGTGGCCAGAAAATGCTCCCAAAATGCAAACTTTACGTGTCTCTCCATCATTCTTTTTAAACTTCATTTATTTACTTGAAAAGTAGTTAAAGAGAGAAACAGAGAGAAAGAGTTTTTCAATCCACTGTTTCACATCCCAAAAGGCCAGGAGCCAAGAACTCCAACAAGCATTGGGCCATCTTGTGCTGCTTTCTCAGGCGCATTAGCAGGGAGCTGGATCAGAAGTGGAGCAGCTGAGACTCGAACTGGAGCTCCCATGGAGTGCCAGTGCCGCAAGTAGCGGTATTAAGCTGCTGCGCCAGGGCGCTGGTCCCTCTGCATTGCTCTGAAAAGCCAGTGACTCCCTCTCGCCTGGGCACAGCCTGTTAGTAACACAAAGCCACACACACAGGCTCTCAGCAGAGGTCTCAGGCCCTGCTCAGTGTAGCCAGTTGCCGAGTGGTTCCAGTTCTTGAACATCCTGAACTTGAACATTTCTCACTTCTTGCCTACTCTTTGCAGGCTTCCCTGTCCAGAACGATCTATCCTGGCACTACTTGCCTACAGGAGCCTGAGTAATGAACTTCAGAAGGTAGCTACTATGCTGCACTTTGTGAGTATTCTCTTACAGGGTAAAAAAAAAAAAAAAAAAAAAAAAAAAAAAAAAAAAGGAGGGGAAGGTCTTCGCAGGTCTGCAGATGTGACTAAGCAATTTGAGATAATGTGATTGTGTTGGATTATTTGGGCCCTAGATACAGTCACCTGTCTCCTTGTAAGAGGGAGGCAGAAGGAGATTCTACACAGTCAGAGGAGGAGGCAGTGTGAAGATGGAGCAGAGACACAGGTGACGATGCTGGCTTTGAAGAGTGACCGCCTGGAAGGCAAGGGATGCCGCAGCCCCAGGAGCTGGGCGGGGCAGGGAGCAGCTTCTCCCCAGAGCCTCTGCAGGGAGCACAAGCCTGCAACACCTTGAGCTGTGCCCATCGGAACTGATTTAGGCCTTCTGGTTCCCAGGACAGTGAGAGAGTACACGGCTGTTATTCTCAGCCACCAAATTTGTAGCAAAGTGTTACAGCAGTCACAGGAAACTAACATGCCGCCCAGAGCCTCTTCCTCCAGCCAAGGTCAGGTTCTAATGGCTTCCACCCCACCCTGATCCGGGGAGCCTTCTGGAAACTCGTGCCTGCATTTGGAATCTGTGGCTGCCTCCAGCTGCTGCTCAGCGCCTAGTATTACACACCCTCCTTTGTCTTGCAGCAACTGTTTATATCTGCTTCTCCCCAAAGACTGTGAACTCCGAGAAAATGAAAACCGTATGTTTTCACTTTTGTGTCTCCAGCATCCAGCATCCTTGCAGCTGTGGCACTGTGGTATCGTCCAGCCCCACGGGCACCATGTGTGCCGGATGCTACGGGGGTGAGGATTCCTACAGTACAACCCCGTGGGATACGATTTACGAGGAAGGCACTGGCCTCCTGGAGTCAGGCAATGACGCAGCTCTGGACATGCTTATCCAATGGATGAACTGTACTCCACCTTCCTCTAGGGGAAGAAACCCTATTCCCACAGACAAAGGGCTCCTGGACCGGCCTGAGATGACGGGCAGCCCCAGGTGATCAGCATGGGTCTCCTGCAGGACTACCTTGGAGAAGTGGGTACCCTGAGTTGGACGTGTAAATCCCAATGGAGTTTACAGAGGTGCGCTCTCTCCTTCTCTCCCTTTCTCTCTCCTGCTGCTGTTCTTCTGAGCCTTGGAGTCAACCTAGGCAGCGAGGGAAGCTACCCATTAGGGATGGACAGGTAACCTGGGGCGAGGCAGGTGTGAGGGGGTAACAGACAAGTGAGGTGTGAAGTCCTGTGCGCGTGCTGGGCACAGAATAACGGAGTTTCAGAGCTGCCTGAGCACCATGGGCGGAGTTTGGTCTGGCGGGTGAGACACTGGTTAAGGTGCCAAGGTGCCCATGTTCTACACTGGAGCACCTGGGTACCACACACACCTGCGGCTCCTGATTCTGGTTTCTTGTTAACGCAGACCCTGGGAGGCGGCAGTGATCGCTCACATACTTGGGTTCCTCCACCTGCGTGGGAGACTCTAGATTGAGTTCCTGGCTCCTGGAATCAGTCCAGCCCAGCGCCGGCATTTGGGGGAATGAATTAGTAGATGAAAGTTCTCTCTTTCTCTCTCTCTCTGTATCTCTGCCTCTCAAAATCCAAACAAAACAGAAACATGCTTGGTTGCTCAAACTCATTAGTTCTGAGAAGAATCAGATGTTCTGCCTCTGAGCCTTCATCTGTCACCGTCCCTGAAAGACAGCCCTGTGGCAGGCACAGGGGAGGGGCTTCCCCTGGAGCTCCCATGGGAGTCAGGGCCATGCCCCTGCCCCTGGGCCCCCGAGGGAACCATTCTGCAGAGCAAGAGAGAAGTGGAGGGTGGAGGGCCCTCGGGCAGTCCTGGGAGAACACTTCTCTGGAACATGGCTCATCCTGGGCTATATCTCTTCTGGGGAGAGGAGCTGCAGTGTGCAGTAGGCAACAAAGGCCAAGTTGAATGCCCAGTCCCAGGCCTGGGCAATGAGCAGGGCTGCCTCCTGGAGGCTGTGTAACTGCATGTGGCCCAGCCGGTCAGCAACAAAAGCCTTGGCCACTGGCTCGCCAGGGAAGGGACACTCAGAACATCAGACCACTAGTTCCACGTTCCCTGCAGCAGGTTGTGAGAACAGCCACAGCAAGTCATGGAGGTCATGCAGGAGCAAGGGAACTCCCCTCACTGCCTGTGAGAGTGTAAATGGCTCTAGCCGATCTGGAGGCCAGCTTGCCTAGCCACGTCGCTTAGAATCCTTCCCGGAGCTTCATTTTGAAAGTCTCACATGTGCACTCAAGGAGACAGGTAAAAGAAATGACTGCAAGGTGGGTGTCAAAACAGTGGTGCAAATAATGCTTGGGATGCCTGCACCCTATATCGGATGCCTGGGTTCAAGCTGCCAGCAGAGATGGGTGGAATAGGTTCTTGTCTTCAAGCAAGAAAGAATTCAGACATGAGATGAAGAGCAGCGGTAAGCAAGGTATCAAGGTTTAATGGGCTGGGGCATCCGTCAGAACAGTGGGGCGCCTCCCCAGACAGAACCTGAGAGCCAGTGCCCACGCATTCAGAATGGGGAAGACAAGCTTACACGGTTTATCGGAGAGAGTATGCAAGGCAGGCCAGGCGGGTGGTTGGCTGGAAATAGGGCTAGAGCTAAAGTTAAAGCTAGGGATAGGGTTAGGGTTAGACCAAGGGCTAGGGTTAAGATTTTTTGGGGTTAGGGCTAGGGCTACCTCTTGGGTTCAGTTTAGTGTTTTGATTGGGATTAGGGTTAGGGTTAAGGCTAGTGCTAGGGCCAGGACAGGCACAGAAGGGTGTGGGACCGTCCAAATAAGGTGTGTGTGGGGGAACTCTAGTGATCTGTGTCCTTACTCCTAAGACAGCCATTAGGAGGAGACGACCTCAGGGCTAGACTTGACTGTGTCAACCATGAGGGCTGGAAGGAATGGCACCACCTGGCTACCAAGCATCAAGCCACAAAAAGATGGCAGAGCTGCAGGGTGGGAGGAGCCTACGTTCCAGAAATGCTGAGGCTGGGTTTGTGCGGTGGGCAATGCAATCATCAAGCTGCCTGAGGGCAGGACTGGCCGAGGTGCAAAGCATCTTAATTGAGTCAGCGAATAATTTCTAATGGAAAATATTCAACAAGGAATGTCTTGGTTGTAAACACTGAAGAACACAGAGTAAACCTAACAGTTCTCCCACACTGCCGGCACCCCCGCTTTCTTCTCTGAACCTCTTCTACGACACACATGTGGAGTATACACATGCTTTTAAGAAAATTCTGGTTCTTTACTCTCTGGCCAACTCTTCTCTGCTTTTTATTATTATTATTATTATTTATTTTATTTCATTTACTAGAAAGAAAGGAGAGAAAGAGAAGTAGAGACAGAAAGAGGTACCTTCCATCCACTTGTTCACTCCCCAAATGCTACACCAGTCAGCTGGGCCAGGCTGAAGCTAGGACCTTGGAACTCCACCTGGGTCTCCCACGTGGGTGCAGGGTGCTAAGGACATGGATACATTAGCAGGAAGTTGGGTTGGGAACGAAGTAGCTGGAACTTGAACAAGGGACTCAATATAGGATGTGGGCATCTGTAAGTAGTGGCCTCACCTGCTGCACCACAGCTCCCACCCCTAACTGGTCCTTTTCATTTAAAAATAGATTCTGAGCTCTTCATGTCAGAACACGACCGTTTTTCCCATTTAAAAGGTGTTGTGCTATACTCTGAAGGCAGGAACACCAACGAGTTCCCTTCACTGATGCACGTGCACGGACCCCTCTGCGCAATGGTGAGAATACTTCTGAAGAGCAAAGGCACCGAGGTGGAAGTCCCACGTTAATGGATCCGATCGGCGCTTTTTAAGTTGTGACAGATGCTGCCGCGTCCCCAGGGAGTCCCTGTGTCAGTCTGGTGTCTCCGCTGTCCCTGGGACAGCCCTGGAATCAGGTGCTGGGTTCTTGCTCTCCTTGCCCATTTGCACAGGCGCTGTGCCCTGCAAGGGTGTACATGTCTCCCAGAGTGGAGCCTTAAGTGTCCAGAGGAAGGTGGGGAGGTGGGAAATGGAGGGAGGAGAAAGGATCAACATTCCAGGCAGGTGGTGATCTGCCAGGGATGGTATGGAAAACAGTTAATCACCCAGGCTTGTCCTAGTGCCCCTGTTGGGGGTCACAGGCTCCCTACTGGTCCAGGAATTCACCCTTTAGTTGTCGGATTAATGGAAGGGCTGGGGAGGGGTCCGTCCCTCCCCCTCCCCACAAGGGACACCCAGGTCTGTGTGCTGGGGGTCTCCCACTGCCCTGCTCCTCTCTGCGCCTGTGTCCTCCCAGCCTGTCCACAAAAAGGCACACTGACCTGGGGCACATTGATTCAGCTTGAAAGAAACACTGGACTGGTGGTTTCCAAACGTACACGACCCCATCCAACCCTCTCCGGCAGCACTTTTTGGAACAGTTAGGAAAGCAAGGAACCCACGGTGACCCAGTTTCCCTGCACGTTCCATCGAAAACGGCTAAAGAGCCGACTTCAGCCTGCACAGTCCCAGCCCAGGGGACTCCCCCAGCCTTTGTCCACTAGGCTCTCTGTAAAGCACCAGGTACCCTGAGCTGCCAGGATGCCCCACGATGGACCACTGTGATCTACCGGATGGTTGTCCCCAAACACTACGGGACCCCAAGGCAGCCCCCAAGCCCTGAGGAGGGTCTGCCATCCCCTGGAGGTCAGGGAGGTATTGGCGGGCAGGGCAGCAAAGTTCATTTCCCTTCCTGCTGCCCGGGGACCAGGAAGGTCTAACTCTTCTCCAGAGTATTGGGAACCTCCGGAGAGGCCAGGAAGCCTTGGATGACAGGTAGGGCCCCCGGGGAGGCTGGAGGAGGAAGGCGCCCTCTGCGGTCTCCAGGTTCGGGACGAAGGTCATTTGGCACCATCTCTCCCGCCTACCAGGCCGGGGCCTTCCCCTTTTCTCTGTCGAGCCGTGCGCCCCACCCCCGAGCCTTTCCGGCGGCGCTGCCCTAAGGCAGATGGAAGTCCTGGGGCCAGGGCACTGCCGGCAATCGCGCTGCGCCGGGCGCGGGGGCTCCGCAGGACTGAGGTCACCTGGCCACAAAGCGGCTACTTGTTCTTCCCTTTAGCTTCAGGTCGAAGGGAGGGCATTGTCTCCTATGAAGACAACGAAAGCTCCTCTCTAAAAGAGCGGCCCTTCCCGACGTTGCTCCGCTGTTTGACCGAAGGCTCCGAGCTTCCAGCACGCGGCGAGGTGCGGGGAGAACGTGGGCGCGGCCGGGGGCGCCATCCGCTTAAGGCCCCACCGCCTCGGCGCCCCGCACGGCCCTGGAACGCGTTCCCACCGCCACCTGGGAGGCCGCGCACCTGGAGGGCGCCCCGCGTTCACGCCCAGAGGGCGCTGCAGACTCGCGCCCGCATTGAACCAACTACCGCCCCGTTGCCACTCCTCGGGGAGCGCCTCGGTACCCCGAGCCTGGTGCACAGGGGGACGCTCCGGCCCGCACCCACCGCTGTAGGCAGCCGGGCCGAAACGCCGGGAGCCGCCGCGCGGGAGGGACCGCGACTCGGCAGGAACCCAGGCTCTGCCCTGGCCGGGCGCAAGCGGGGCAGGCTCGGACCCGAGGGGGCGGGGCGATGGGCGGGGCAGGGCCCGGGGCGGGGCGGCCAGGGGGCGGGGTCCTGGGGGTGGGGACTGGGGCTTGCTGGAGACCTGGCGGAGCTGGGGGTGGGGGGCGAGTTTTTGCAACGGCTAAGGGCCTGCAGGTTTATTATAAGGCGGAGCTCGGCGGGAGAGGTGCGGGCCGAGCCGAGCGGAGAGGCATCCGGTGGTAGAGAGCCGACTCACCGGCCGGCCCCGCAGCCCTCGCCTCGGACAGCAGCGCGCGGCGCCACCGGCGGAGCCGGCCCGGAGCCCCGCGCAGCCTGCAGCCCCGACCCGCGCTCCCGCCGCGCCCCCGCCGCCAGTCCGGGCAGAATGAGGCGCGCGGCGCTCTGGCTGTGGCTCTGCGCGCTGGCGCTGCGCCTGCAGCCGGCCCTCCCGGTGAGTGCGGCGGGAAGCCGGGATCGCCACTCGCCGATGCCGGCGGCGGCACGTGGAGGGGGAGGGGAGCGGGGACCGAGCTGCTTCCCGCGCTGGCCCGGCGGGCCCCAGGACCGGGAGCCCCGAGACCCTAGGCTCCCGCCCCAAGCCCCTCCGCCGTCGGTGGGCTCCGCACCGGCTCCGCCGCTGGGGGGCGGGGAGCTGGGGCGCCCCGCGGACCGGAGCCTGCGCCGGGGCCCCGCGCTCAATTATGTAAAACGTCTCCACATGTGTCGGAGCCCGCCAGCCCGCCGCGGCGCCCGGGGTCGCAGCTCCCACCCCCTTCCCTGGCCCCGGGCATCGCGGCGGCCGGGCCTCCGCCGGCGACTTGGGGGGCGTGTGGCGAGCATGGCCACAGCGCCCCTCTCGCAGACCCTAATTCAGCCCAGGCCCGCGGGCTGGCACCCCCAGCGTCGCGAATTCCGGGCGCCTGGCCCCCTCGCGCCGGGGCAAGTTTGGGCGCAGCGGGGCCGCGCGGGGGCCGGGGCCCTCGGGCTCTGCGTTGGCTGCCCGAGGTGAGCCGCGCCGAGCTGGCAGCAGGAGGTTCCGGGAAGTTGGCTTGGGAAAGCCGGAGTCGCGGAGATCCCAACTTGCGGGCTGCCCGAGTTGCGCCGGCTCCAGAGCGCCGCTTCCCTGGCCGGGTACGGCCGGAACGCGAGGCGCCTTCCACGCGAGTGGACCCGGAGCGCCCCCTCCCCCGGCTCGGCTTTGTGCTGAAGCCGCGCGCAGGGAAGGCGGGTCCCTTGGCCCGCCCAGCAGGGCCGGGGCGAAAGGGGGACAAATGTGGGGCTCGCGGCTGAGGGAGGCCTCTGGGGAGGACGCAGCGTCCACCCCTGGCGGGGGCCGGTCCCCTCTGTAGAGGGTCGTGGACGACAAAGAGCGGCCCGAGGGTTCCCAGAAAGTGGGATCTCCCGCCCCGGCCGGCGGCCGCTAGCCCGCCTTCCCCAATGGGGGCGCTTTGTTCTCGGCCCCTGTAACCCTTCGCTGGGAACCGCCCCGCAGCGCTGGCCCCTACCGGGGGCTGGGACCTGGGCCGCCGCCAGGTGTCAGCGCCGGCCGCCGGGTGCCGGCCTCCCCTCCCGGAGCTGAGCCCCGGGTCCTGGGGAGGGGTCGGCCCAGCCATCCTGGGATACCGCGGGAGGCGCGGGGCAGGGCGCTTCCCCCTTCCGGAAGTGGCGGTCTCTCCCACCACCTCCAGACCGCTCCACTTCCCTAGCTCCAGCGCAGGGACGCACGTGCGCTGGGAAGGCGCGCGGGACGCCCTCTCCGCGCGGGCTGTGCCATCCGGGCGGCGCGGTGCGCAGCGGTGCCCTGGAAGAGGGAAGCCGCCCGTTAACCGAGGGCTCTGGGGGGGTTTCGCAGGGCCTGGTGTTAGCGAGGTGGGGCAGGTGCTGTGGATTTTGAGGCTGATGGGTGAAATGCCCTCTTTGCTTCCCAGGGGACCCGTGCTGCCCAGCCCTTGGAGGTCCGGGAGAGGTCTCCTGGGCCGGTGGAGCTGCAGCTCGCCCATCTGCGGGAGCCTCGGAGGGACATGGCTTCTGAGCTGGCCCTCCGGTCCAAGAAGTTGCTGTGGTTTCTGTGGGACTCGGCTTGCGCCTGGAATCCTAGTTAGAGGCTGGAGCTGCTTGGCGCACCTCCCTGCGCCGCCTGCTCTCTCCAGGCCCGGATGGGGCCTCGGAAGGGGCTGCGAGGTGGGGGCACTGCCCCTGTTTGCAGCAGGAGGCGGGTGGTGGTGGACTTTCCTGCCAGCTGGGACACCCCCCAGCGCCCAGTGACACTGGGGAGGCAGATGGGGTTCAGGGTCCTCCGGGGACGTGTTTCCTGGGTGCTGCAGCGCGAGGCATTGCTGCTCACCCAGAAACTTCAGCTGTGTGTGGAGGCAGGGACCAGGAGGCAGGAGGGGCTCCCGGAGGAGGAGGGTGAGCTGAGTGCCACAGAACTGGGTTCGGGGCCACCCTCTGCTTTGGAGCCCAGCAGTGCTTCTCCTTACTTTAGGAAGTTTGGTCTCTCGTTCCCTGCCCTGCCCGCTCCCTCCTTCAGCGTGTGTGGGTTCATAGGGAGCATGATATGGCACCGAGGCCCTCTCCCCCTTGCCTGAAAGAGCTAAGGTGATTGGGGTTTGCTCAGAAAAGGAGAAGCTCTAAGAGATCTGGCAGGCCGTGGGGTTCACTTGTGCTCCCGTGGGAAGCAGGTCAGAGTCCCCCTGGGGACCGACAGGCAGCGAGTGATTCCTGGGCGCCTGACTGGACAGGGGAGGCTGCTGCGGCTCCCAGGAGACTGAAACAGGTTTGTCTCAAAAGGTTTCTGTGTGTGCGCGCTCTTGCCCGTGGGCTTTTGTTTCGGCCGGGTAAGAAAAATGGCTTGTCCTGGAGTGGTTATTTGCTGTTTTCCTCTTCTCCTTAAAGGCATCAAATCTCTCTTGCCTTAATTACGGGGGCTAGTAGAGACATTTCCCCACGGCCGGGCAGAGTGGGCGGGGGAGGCGCTGGCTGCAAGGCTGGGCTCTGTGTTCTGGTGGTGATGTCACTGCTGGCCTCAGCTCCGCGGGGAGGGTGGAGTCGGTTTAAGTCTCTACCTGTGGCTCGTGATGGGTTCCAATAAAACCTCATTAACTGCATTAGTGGGGAGAGGGGTAAGGAAGGAGAAGGGCCTGGAAAGAATTAGGGAAAAGCTGGGCTTTTGCAGGATTTTAGATGTGAATCTCTCCTGTTGCAGTGGAATTTTTGATTCTCGAATTCCCTTGGGAGTGAGGTATCCTTGGTATCCAGGTTTTCCATTCGAGTTGAGAATCCACATAACTCCAGCATATTCTGGCGTGTTTGTTTCCCTCCCTTTACCCTCAGCAACTACACACGCTGGGCATCATTTCATCTCCTCTGGGTGCCAGGCTCCTCCGCCCCAGTCTTCAGGCAGGGTGTGGCACGGTCTCCTGTGCCCGGTGCCACCCACACCGTGCTCCATTTTGGGTTCTGGTTCTGCCCTTTTTTCCATTCCATCCCCATCTGGTGGCGGCCAGAGTGACGTTCTGTGCCTGAGTGCAGCGAGAAGTTTTTCCCTCCAGCTCCTCTTGGTCCCGTGTCTGCCACGGGAGTAAGCAACCGTTGAGATGGTTGGAACTGCTACAACAAGAGCTCAGGCTCTGAGCAACCTGCAGAAGATGTGGCTCCTGCCCCTCAGGGCCCTCAGCGGGGACCGCCACAGTGTAGTGGCTGAGTGGACAGGAAGAGGGTCTTGCTGGCCCCTCTGGCCCCTGCCCCGTCCCTAGAGCTGGAAGGAAGCACTGACAAAGTGAGGTACGTGGGGGTCTCCCTCAGGAGCTAGGAATGATCTGGGACCCCCTGTCCCCAGCTCTTCAGCCTGGTTTGGTTTGCAAGTGACTCACCAGCCACAGGTGTCCTGGACAGCTATGCCAAGTCCTCATGCATCCCGATTAGCAGGTGCCCTTGTTAGGCTCCAGGCTCTCTGTTGGTCCCGTCTCCATCTCTTCATTGTATGTTGGGTTTGGATTTTAGGCCAGGTCTCTCTAATCTGGCAGGCCAGAAGGACCTCTGGATTACGTGGAGCCCCCAGGACTGAGCCCGCACTGAGCCACTGATGCACTGTGTCATCTCGGGTGACTCACTTCGCTTCCAGTCTTGTCCTCCTCCGTGAAGCGGACTTCATAATACCTGTTCTGCCCTCGTTCTGCCGCTTGCAAAGGCGTTTCATAATGGAGAGGGTGAAAGTGCTGTGTGATGGAAGTGCCCAGGAGAGCTTCCTGCTTTTCAGTGCTGGGCCTTCCTCCATCCTTACTTCATCTGTGTCCTGAGCTTCCAACAGATATCAGGTGATGCCCCCGCTTTGTGTGTGAGCAAGCGGAGGCCTATGCAAGTGTCCCTCCAAGGGACACAGTAGCAGAAGCAGGATGTGTGTGTGTGTCTGCACACGTGTGTGTGTCATGAATACACTTTAGGGCTGTCCAGCCTCCCTGGGAAGCCAGGGAGGTTACAGAACCCTGCAGAACCCTGCTGGGTATTTGCTGGTCTGCTCCAGAGGCACATGGGTGTGAGCGTTTGCATGGGGAGCATTGGGCTGGGTTAAGCTGGCCTGTACTGTGCTTTTGGACAACCCTGAGTATTGAACAACCTCCTGGGATTCAGTCGCGCTCATCTGATGGTCGCTCAAGGGCAGCCGGGAGCTCCTCACAGGCAGCCGAGGTCAGGAGACAGTTGTGGGACCCAGGAGAGCAGAGCTGTCCTTGGTTGGGTGTGGAACCAGCCTGTGATTTGTACAGTCCTCTTGTACCTGCCCAGGCAGCACCCAGCGTGCACTGGCCTTCATCTGGCCACTGGAGAAACACTTCTGGAATTTTTAGTCTAGGCCGTGGGCACCATGGCTTAGTGGGGTGACCAGGGTGCGGCACTCATGGTCCCTTCTGATACCAGGTCCTGCTGGGGGCGTGGGGAGCAGCCCCATGAGGAATTGGTCCTTAAATGACATCTAGTCCCAGAACCCTGGTAATCCGACAACCAGACCGTCTCCGGCCACCTTCGTTTTGATAGCTGGTTTTGGAGTCTTGGTTGACGTGGCCCAGGTGTATCTGGAGAGAAGGAGAGGAACACAGGGAGTCTGGGCAAAGAGACCTTGGATACCAGGCCCCTGTGTGCCCCCTCTCAGCTGTTCCAGCAGAGGTTGGGTTTTGGACAGGAGCACACATTCTGGAACCTTCTGCTGGGAGGTTCCTGATGGACACCAAGGGAGAGCAGAGCTTGTCTGTTGCTCACCACGACAGCAAGAGCCTCCTCAAGCAGCTGCTGGCTCTGCCCCAGAGCTGGCTTTGTGCAAGGCGCTGCTTTGCCTGTCTGCAGGAGGCTTCCCTTAGGGAGGGAAGACACTCTGAGCCAGTCCCTGGTGTTCCCAGGCCCGAGACAGGCACACCAGGTCACCTCCTGTGTGGTTGGGGGGCCTGGGGGCCGGGGGTGGGTGATCTGAGCTTCCCAGGGAAAAGTCCTGTTGTGTGCTGTGGCTATGTGTTTTGGGGAGGCCAGAGGCCTGGGGGCCGTAGGTGTGGAGGCCCACCTAGCAGGCTCGGGGAGTGGGCTGAATCAGGAGATGGGAAAGGGGAGGGGCTGGACCCGCCCCTCCACTAAGTTCACTCGGACTCCACGTATGCTCCCCCACCCCCACCTTGCATCGCCATCTTCACTGGGAGCCTTCAAGGGTCTCTAACCTCCCATGGTTTATGGCTTCGTGGGCTGCCTAATTATATGTGGAGGTTGTACCTCCTCTGGCCGTCTGCCCTGGGAAAAACTCTGCCCGGTGACTCACCTGAGCACTGAGCCCACAGAGGCCGTGTGTGCAGGTGTGTGTGTCTGTGCACGGGGCGTGGGGTGGCCCACAGCGTGAGCACTGCCCAGCAGTCCTGACCTGATGCACTCTCCCCGGTGCACTTTCCAGCTCTGGCTTTGGGGATAACTGGTCACCACCTGTCTGCCACTTCCTGCTCCGAAACCGGGAAGCTTATGCTGTCCCCCCTCCTGCTGGTGGCTTGTTCTTTTAGATGGCAGCTCTGGCTCCCCCCGTGTCCTTGGTTCATGTGTGCTGACAGCCAGGGCACCCGAGAAGGTGGCACCGAGGCCTGCCCGGGGCATGTGGCTCTCTGCCGTCGTCGCTTCTGGGGACTACAGGGAGCAGCACGGTGCCAGAGGTGGGCTGTGCAGGTGCAGTTGGGAGTCAGGGCAGGCCGCTTGCAGGTGTGCACGTGGAGCTCGGCATGGGAACCGGGCTGGATGGAGGCCCCTGGGCAAGGCCAGGCCGCGGGTGGGGGCTGGGTGGTGCTCTCTGCACACACGCCCAGGCATCCTGGCACCTGCCCTGAGGTCCGCTCATCAGCAGGAACGAAAGCCGTGCCGGGCAGGTTGGGGCAGTTGGGAGGCGGGTGTGTTTATCGCCCCACTCATCAGCTGAGTCACGGTGCCCAGCCCATGGGTCCTCGCCCAACCATCCTTGCCCCACTGTGAGCCCACTGTGTGCTGGGTTCAAGGTGGGACAGTCCAGGGAGGCGCAGACGAGGGCCTGGGGACTGGCTTCCGGCCCTACCCCTTGCCGCTTTACAAGTGGGTAACTCTGGATATGGGCCGCTCTTGGCCTTGGTGAGCCCATCTGTTAAATGGGGGCAGAGATCAGGCCATGCTTTTGGGTGTTTGTGACCTTTCATGGCTGAGGCATGGGACCTGTGGGTGCCTGAGCACTTGCTGCCACAGGGGAGTGCAGCCTTCAGCATCGGAGGCTGTTCATGAGCTGTTGGGCTTAGCCAGATCCAAAGCCGGGTGTCTGAGCACCTGCTGTGTGTCCAGACCTGTGCAGTGGGGCAGGTCCACACCTAGACTAGGGGCTTGCATGTAAAGGGTGGTGCCATCCAGTGCTGGACCTGGACCAAAAGTCAGCCCCCTCCCAGACCTCCCTGGCCAGAGAAAGGGTTTTGTCCCAGGGTCCCATGGGATAGCACTAGCAGACCAGGAACTTGGCTGTGTGGCAAAACATTTTTTGAAGCTGCAATATGCAGGCTGCTTCCTGGCCATGGGGGAACAGCAGGGGATGTCAGGCTTGCTCTGGCCCTCTCCTGGGCACCCCTGATCTCCACAGGCATTAAGAGACTCGGCGCTCCCCCATCCCCCTGGCCGCCACCGCCACGATGGTGTAAGCCACAGTTCCACTTAGGGCTACGTGGCACTTCTGTGGCCAGGTGGGCCCTCCTTGGGTGTGTTCTGTGCCTGAGACAAGATTCCCCCACTTGTGGGTGGGTTGTGGGGGAGGCGAGGTGCTCATGCCCTCCCACAGCGTCTCGCATGTGCTGATGCCAGGTCCCAGGAAGCCCAAGGGAACCCAGACTCTGGCCACGTCATTTCCAAGCCGCTGATACCCAGGGGGCTGCTGATGCTCCAGGAACTTCATCCACTTGGGGGCTTGGTTACATCAGTCTCGTGGCAGGGACACGAGTGGCGTTGGCCCCGCTGCAGCAGTCCCTGTCTCCTGGCAGGTTCTAGACCGCTGTGGCAGTCAGGTTTGGATTGTAGGGCCTGGGCTGTGGGGTGCTTCAAGAGCCACTGAGACCGTGGTGGAGGCTGATGTCTCTCAGACTGCAGGGAGTGGGGCTGCTGTCGCCGGAACCACATCTGCGCGGGATGGGGAGTCGGGGAGAATCTGGACCCCATACCAGCAGGCCGGCCAGGGTCTGCCGGGCTGTGAGAATTCCCAGGGCTCTACCCCAGGCCTGGTTGCTGTGAAACCCAGGAACCCACCCTGGGGTCTCCGTGGGAGCACCTGGGGCAACCTGAGCTCTGGAAATTATAGGAGCAAAGAGCTCCTCCCCTCCTGCCAGTGACCCAGGATTCTCTCTCTATGTCTTTTTAAATTATTTATTTGAGAGACAGAGTTAGAGGGGAGATAGATAGAAAGGTCTTCCATCCACTGGTTCACTCCCCCAAATGGCCACAACTGTCAGAACCGGGCTGATCTGAAGCCAGGAGCCAGGAGCTGTTTCTGGGTCTCCCACGTGGGTACAGGGGCCCAAGCACTTGGGCTGTCCTCCACTGCCCTCCCAGGCCACAGCAGAGAGCTGGGTCAGCCAGGACTCTAACCAGCACCCATATGGGATGCTAGCGCTGCAGCCGGAGGCTTAACCTACTATGCCACAGCGCCGGCTCCCCAGGGTGGTTCTTAGGGGCTGCTGTCTGGGGCCAGCCATGCTGTGGTGCCCTCCGGCTGCCTAGTACCTGGTCTGTCCCACTTTGGGGGCCTGGCAGGTGAGGTGCCAACCGGAACTAGCCAGCTAGGCTGCCAGTGCAGGCTCGTTGGCTGCCTCTACACCTGGGTTTCCTCATCTATAAGGTGGAGTTTCACCTATGCTGCCCCGAAGGGTTTAGAACAGATTCGTGAAGTCGCTTGTGCCGTGTGGGGGCCCTTTCCTTGCTTGGAGCAGAGGAGTGGGTGGGGGGCGGGGCGTGGGGCTGAGCCATGGTAGGGAGGCCCCTGGGACAGCCCCGGGTGGCCAGGTCTGGGGAAGGGGTGCAGTCCCTGGGCATGGGTGGCTGCTGGCCTGGCCCCGGTGGGGCTGATATAACAGGGTCTGCAAACATGGCTTTTGCCCCTGCTCAGAAACCCGAGCCTTCGCTGCCAGGCCAGACTTTGCTCTCGGCTGTTGAGCCTCTGCCAGCGGCTTAGGCTACTGACCTGAGAGGTGTGGGCTGGGCTGGCAGGTGGCCGGGAGGCGCTGGGTGGGGACTGAGCCACTGGAGCAGGCCTGGGGTTGTTGAGAGCACCGTGGCTGTGCCCGGATCTTCCGTGTATGCCGCCTCTGGTGGCAATGACCGCTGCTTTCTCCCCGTGGGTCCCCCGTGTGATGCGCAAGCCTGCCTCGCCTGTCTGCCTCCTCGGCCGTGTGTGCCCTTGGACGAGTGAGGTCCCCTTTGCCTCAGTTTGGGAGATGGGCCCGGCACCAGGGACTACGGTGGCCTTGAAGATCACGCTGATGAGCGCAGGGGAGTGCTTAGATGAGCACGCAGCGTGCAGAACTCTGCGTTAGCTGCGATGCTTGCTCTGCCCCGAGACCTGACTCAGTGATTCCGCGCCATCAAGCACCCCTAGCCTGGTAGAATCTTCCCATGCCTTCCCTGCCTAGCACCCCCTGGCTCCTGAGCAAGGTGTCCCCGTGTCGCTTCCCTTCCCTGGGGGCCTCCAGCTCCCGAGCCTGGGGCTGCATCCTCAGGGTCCCACCTGCACGTGGTCAGTGTGCCCATGGGCCCGAGCTGCTCCCTGTGTGTGGGCCGAGGCCCCACCATGGGTCTAGAGAGCGTCCCAGCCTCTTCAGACTTGGCCTTTGCAGGAACTTGTCTTGCATTGCCAGCCCCACCTGCCGTGGGACCCTTCAAGGGTGCTCTGCCCTTCCGTGGCTCTGTCTAGGCTTCCCAGAGGCCGTCTGCTAGTCTGAATGGTGCTGTATCTGAGAGGCCAGTTCCCAGGCTAGCCCATTGTGTGTCTGTGGCTCAGAGGGAGCGCAAAGGGAATTGAATTCAGTCTTGCCTGGATACGGTTTTGCTGGTATCCACATCCTGCCAAGAATTTAAAAATGTGCCCTTGGAATCTTCCAGACTCTCATTTGTGACCCTTTCCCATCTTCTGTGGTTCCTACTCAGCCCCAGTGCCAGAATTAGCTTCTCTCCCGTGGGGAACTGATTTATGCTACAGTGTGAATGACTAGCACTCTTTAGCCTTCCCCAGAGGCGTTTCCATTTTCAAGGAGATATTGAGTACTGTGAGGGACACTGAGAGGAGAGGTTTGGGAGATGCAGTTGGGCCATGTCCCCCCTCCACACCCCCCCCAAGCACAGCTGGAGCCCTGGCTGGCTGCAGGTGTCGAAAGCTGCAGTTTCTGCCTCTGTGAAACTGGAGGACACTTTATTTAGCCAGTTCAGGGGAGGATGTCACCCGAAGGCCATATGCCGGAGGGGTCAGGCCCCTGGGTCTAGGGCTGACGGTGATGGGCGGCTGACAGGAGGCTCTGGTTGGGAGAGTCCTGCACTCAGCTTCTGGGTTTTGTTGATTTGTGGGACAGCCAGGGCTGGCGGAGGGACCGTGCCGCCTGCCCCTCTGTCCCAAAGTCACCTTGATCTGGGACATCTCCAGCATCCCGCCCGGGCTGTGACTCCTCCGGAGAAGCTAAGAGGGGTGACGGGGGTGGGCAGTGTGGCCAAGTGCCCCCATGGGTCTTCTCACCAGTAGGTCACCCCCCAGAAGCAGGCTGCTGTGACCCCTGAGCTGCCCCTCGAGGGCAAGCTGCACGCTCCAGCCAAGAGCAGAGGAGCCACAGCTGTGGGCCTCAGGGCATTCCTGCTACCACTTCAGCCCAGTGCACAGTGGGGTGACCTGGGCACGGAGTGTTCCAGGGTCTTTCAGCACTGCGTGGGTCTGCTCATCCTCCCTACGCCCGTTCTTGGAGGTCAGTGTTACGGGGCTCTGCAGAGGCGCCGTTGAGCAAGTCTTGGGCCATAGCCACCTGCCTGGTGCCCGGGCCTGGGCTGGAAGCCTTGCTCAATGCAGATACCTTGCCCTGCCTGGCTGGGTTCTGGCAGGTGGGGAGAAGCAGAGGAACTGGTCTCCCAGCCGCACCGGCTCCACACCCAGCCCTCCGTTGAGCCTGTTCTGAGACTAGTCCTGGCACGCGGGCTGTGAGGCCGGCGCCAGTTCTGCGGAGGACGGGTTTGGGGTGCCGGTGGCAGCAGTGACCTGGTGTGGGCCTGGGGGCTGGCATTGTGCTGCCAGGATCCCGTGTCCCCCCAGCAAACAGCCCCAGCCCTCAGCGTGGCTGTGCAGGGCCCTGTGACCTTGACCTAAGGTTTCCTGTCTTTCCTATGGTGAAGCCCTGACCTTACACTAAAGGGACTGTCCTCAAGGCCAAGCCTGATGCCACCCTCTACCCTGGACAGTGAGGCGTCTGGGTGAGGCAGGGGTGATGTGTGCGGGGTGCAGCTGGGGGCGGTGCCTCGCTGCTGCCCTCAGGGGTGCACATTTTCTGGCCACAGTGGTGACACCTGCTCCCCTACCCACGCCCGTCCTCCGGTCCCACCCTGGACCAGGCCCATCAGTCCCTGCCCAGCACACCCGGGGCAGGTCCCAGCTTGACTCTCTCAGTGGAGAGACAGCAGGCTGATATATCACTGTCCCCGGAAGTCCCGATGCTACCTGGAGGCACTGGCGGGGCCCCTCCTGGGAGTGCCGAGGAGGTGGAGGGTTCAGGGTCTCGAGGCCTAGGCCAGGAGATCTGTAGCCTTAGCAGGGGGTAGGGGGAGCCCAGTGTCCCCGGGGCCCTGGGCTATGGCCCTGCCTGCCCCTCCCACCTACCACACGCCACCCAGCCTAGACCGCTGGGGCCAAAGTGAGCTGAGAAAGGGGTCCAGAGCAAGGCAGGGGCTCACCCAGCCTGTCTGGCCCTTGCCGTGTGTGGCCAGTGTCTAGGCTGCTACAGCCGGAGTGACAGGTGCTGAGGAGCCCCCTAACCGGGGGAACAGTGAAATCCCACAGCACAGGGCCCTGGGTGGCCAGTGGGTTAGGGGAGGCAGCACTGTCTAACGCGCTCCCCTCGCCACCTGCTGGGGTCCTGCAGCCTACGCTGCCCTCCCCAGGCTGGCGTCTCCAGCAGCTCTCCCCTGCTGGCCCAGGACAGCAACTCTGGCTTGTGCTTGTGACCTGCCTTTTGCACTGCTAGGGACTGGGTTCTGAGGTTCAGAGGAGCCTTCAACTCCCTGGTGAGGGAGGCCAGGCCAGTCCCACGGCGTCCTGTCTGCCAAGAAGGGCACAGCGGAAGCACAGATGGCATATTCCAGAACCTTCCCTGTCGCTTTGCCTCTCAAGCTTGCTTGTTTGATCTCTGGCTCTTGGGTGCCTGTCTGTGCGCTGGCGGCATCAGAGGACCCGAGCGGAGGAGGTCTTGGCTCCTTCAGGGCCCGGCCCCTGGGCCCGTCTGCTTGAAGCCTTCCCTCCCAGAGTGGGCGCACCATGCAGTCTGCAGGCCCCCGCGTGCCTGGGCTGGGAAGACTTCCGGTGGCACCATGTCCTGGGCGTCCTTAGGGACGCAGGTGGTGGTGTGGCATCTCGGGAAAGAGGCTGGGGGTGAGGGCTAGTTCTGCAGCTCAGACACTCACGCCCCAGAGCTGTGCAGGCCAGGCACTGGCTGCTTCCCTTGGGCCCATGCATCTGACCGAGAAACAGGCGAGAGCGCCATTCCGGAAACACCGTGGCGCTGTCATAAGCCTCCCAAGGACCTTTGCTGTGGCCTGGGCGTGTTGAGAGCTTACCCTGCCTTTTCGGCCAGAAGCAGTGGGCCCATTCCTCCCGAAAAGCCCAGAGCTTGTGTGTGTGTGTGTGTGTGTGGGGGGGTGACCCAGCTCCCTGCTCCCTGCTCCTCTTGTTGATTCAGAGGCGGGGGACTTGGTGACCACACTGGGGCCGTCACGGCCACGCAATGGTCCCACCTCCTGCTAGACTGCGCGTCAGAGGCTCAGCGCTGCCTGAGTGCCCAGCGGGAGTCTCCTCTCCAGAGTCCAGCTGGCGGCCTCAGGGCCTGGCCCTGGAACCCCGGAAGTTAGGGTGGCTTCCCCTTCCTAGGACCCCCTGCAGTGGGCACTTGCCTATGTGCTCTGGGAGGGGCTGGGCACTCTGGCACACCACCCTCTTTCCTCCCGGAGCCCCTGGCTGCTGGTGCCCACTGGTATTAAAATCACGTGGCCCTACACGCTGTGGTGTGCTTAGAGCACACGGGTCGAAAAGGCCGCACTGCCCTTGGCAGTGAGTCACGCTGTTTAGCGGATTTGTGACTTAGGGTGCAGGTGCAGGTGGGAGATCACAGGTCTTCAGACCTGGTGGCTGCAGGGGGATCGGATGGGAATGGGGGGAGGGGCATGACTGCAGCCTTTCCAGTTAGCAGCCGAGTGCCCACCTCACTTGAACCCGTCTGAGATGCCCACTTGACCTCCTGGTGTGTGGTCGAGGTGTCCTTGTGCCCAAGGGGTCTGGGAGAGGCGCTGTGACACAGATGTTCCTACAGGCCAGGGACGGCCAAGGGGCTCCGCTGAATGGAAGTTGCCTTGCGGCCGTGGTGGGGGTGGAGAGCTGGCAGGAGTTGCTTGGAGCTGCCTTCTCGAAGCTTCTCTGCCAAGTCTCTGCCTACAGACTCTGGGCATGGCTGGCAGTGGACGGTGAGGCCTCCTGACCCTGCTCTGGTCCACGCCATTCCTGCTCCAGCTCTGGAGCCCCGGGAGACTGTTGCCTGTGGCCCTGGAGCTGGCTGGAGGAGTTTCCCCGAGGCGGGTGCGGTCCCCCACCCTTGCTGTTTGCTGTGCCATATCTGCAGCAGAGGTGGGGTGGGGGGGATGGAAAATGCTTCCTCCCTGCTGGTGTGGCCAAGGCAGAGCTGGGCTGCCCGGTTCTCTCGCTCCGGCCCCACAGCCTTCCAGGGTTGTCAAATCTTCGAGCTTCCAGGGTCTGTGCTCTGGGTGGCCCCTGCTTGGAGCAGATGCAGTGGGAGAATCTAGACCTTCCTTCCCCCCGGGGCTGGGCTTTGTGCTGTGGACAGCCGATCCTTCTTGCTGTCCCCGGCAGCAAGAGCTGGGCTGCAGGCTGAGCCCACCTGGCCACAAGCAGCCCCGTGCAGTGGCCGGGCGGTCTGGGAAGGGCCCAGGTCAGAGGTGACACTCAGGGGACCCTGCACTGGAGCTTGGGGTTACTGTGAGCTCAGAAGGAAGCCTCTGTGGGCGCACGTTGGGCCAGGGGTTGGCCGGTGACTGCTTTGGGGATCCAGCGGAAACTGCAGTTTCTGCTCATTTCCTTGGTCCTCAGGGGCGAAGTCTTCCCCCTTCCTCTGGGAGATGCTCTCACAGGGCCTGCAGGCCAGGCCGGGGAGCTGGATTGCTGGTTTCAGTGGAGAAGAGGTTTGCTTAAGAGCTTGTTGTGTAAACAAGATCGTGGAGGGATAAGGGGAGCAAGAGCTAAGGGAACAAATTGTTTTGGGGACTGGGCCTGGGAGAAGCCTTGCTCTTGGGAAACAACGTGCCTGGGCCTCTCTGTGTAGGTGAGAGGCCGCCTCCCTGGCACTCATTCTGGTCTCATCTTGTGCTACCTGCAGGCTTGTCCGCAGGCCCCAGGGGATGTGTCTTCTTCGCAGGCCTCCATTACCTTGGCTGTTGAGCAGGGTGGGAGGCCTTGGACCCTGTACTGGCTCATGCTAGAAGAGTCCAAGCGTGGCTGCCTGGAGCCCTGGTCCCGGGCCCCAGCTAAGAGGCGGTACAGCAGGAGGAGGCAGGGCAGAGGCCGTGGGCCAGGGTGAAGCTGGCATCTCGGCTGGTGTGGGCGCAGAGTACCTGCTCTGTGCCTGCCTGCTGGGCGGTAGTCTTTGTTGCCGGAGGGACAGACTTGGCGGAGACGGGCAGCATCCTCAGAGCTCTGTGGAGGCAGCACAGGAACCAGGGGTCTTCAGAAGTTCAGGGAAGGGGCTGGCGCTGTGGCGTAGCGGGTAAGGCCGCTGCCTGCGATGCTGGCATCTCATATGGGCACCAGTTCGAGACCTCCCTGCTAATGCACCTGGGAAAGCAGTGAAGGTGACCCAAGTGCTTCCTCTTAGGAGACCTGGATGATGCTACTACTGGCTCCTGGCTTCAGTCTGGCTCAGCCTTGGCCATCGGGGCCATTTAGGCAGTGGATGAAGGATTTCTATCTCTCTGTCTCCCTCTTTCTCTGCCTTTCAAATAAGTAAAATCCTAAGGAGGAAAAAGTTCATGGAAAATGCTTATGGTGAAAAAACTATACAGATTTCAAAACATTTTTGTACCCAAACAGACTTGATCTTTTTAATTCCATTTTCCATGAACTTTTTGAAGTACTTACCCATCAGAGTACCAGCTGGGGATGGTGTAGACAGGAGACGGTGTTGTAGGATGAGGAGGCCTGGACAGTGAATCTGCACTGTGGATGGGCCACCGGGGACGGTGACTGTTGGTTGTAGATGGCCGCGGACGTCCAGCCTGGAGTGAGGAGCTTTCTCGGGGGGAGGAGTTTTGCTTTCACAGGAAGCCCCGTGTTATTTCTAGCCTTGCAGTTTCTGCACGTGTCTGATGTGTCCCTCTGACCTGGGGCCCTGGATGTGGAGCCACCACCTGGTCCAGCTCTGCCCTGGGCTGCCCCAGGAGGTCAAGGATCTTGTCTGTCCCTTCCTGCTCTGCTCCACTCTGGAGTGAGGCCTCGGGCCCGTGGCCAGGACCTGGCAAGGAAGCCCTGTCCCCTGGGAGCCCAGCTGCAGGCAGAGGCCCCTGATGAAGGGGCTTCCTCCAGCCCCCTCTTCTCGTGGAGGCCTGTCCTCCCCCAGCTTGCTCTCCCCCTCCTCCTGCCAGTTAAAGGAGCAGTCACTACGGGTGCTTACAAAGTGCGGCTCTGTTAGCTCCCATGCTTGCCTGAATGTGTGCAATGGTTCTGGAACCTGGATGTGACTGTAATCCCCATTTTACAGATGGGGAATACTAACCCTATAGACGTTTATTTATTTATTTTTTATTTGAAAGATAGAGTTACAGAGAGGCAGAAGCAGAGAAAAGAGAGGTCTTCCATCCGCTGGTTCACTCCCCAAATGGCCACAATGGCCAGAGCTGGGCTGATCTGAAGCCAGGAGCTTCCTCTGGGTCTCCCATGGAGGTGCAGGGGCCCAAGGACTTGGGCCATCTTCTACTGCTTCCCCAGGCCATAGCAGAGAGCTGGATCGGAAGAGGAGCAGCTGGGACTGGAACCAGCGCCCATATGGGATGCCGGCATTGCAGACTGGCTTTACCTGCTAAGCCACAGTGCCGACATCTGCTGGGCTCTTCACCTAGCAAGTGGCAGAGGTCAGAGGTCTCTTGAGCCCCTCTGCTGCTCTGCTGCTTTATTTATCCTGGGCCCTGAAGTTTGGACAACTCCCAAGATGGACTGGTAGTGAGCGGGGTCGGTGGGGTCGACGTCTCGATGCTAAACACAACTCCTCTTGCTGTCTGGCTGCCGGGCTCTCCTTCCTCCACCTGCTGTCCAGGAGCCAGTGTGGGGGGCAGAGGTGGTCCTGACTTCTGTCCCTGCCAGGCAGCCCCGTGGGGGGCAGAGGTGGTCAGCCCCTGGGCATCTGTGTGCACTCAGGTACCTGCCGCCTCTTGGGGCTGGGCCACATCCCGGCGGCTTCTGTTTGCATACAGCACCTGTCTCGGGGCCGCAGACCAGTTCCCAGAGCCTTCCCTGTGCAGGGTCTGTGGATGAGAAAACAGGCCCGGTGGGCGGAGCTGCCTCGCCACAGGCAGCTCAGACTGTGCCCACCCTGGCCGTGCCCCTGTGCCCTCGGTACGCACCCGGAGTCAGCCTCTCGGGATCCCTGTTGTTGTTGGCTTGTTCCTGGGTGCTCCTAAATGAGGTGGGGTCGGCAGTCTTGGACTCCCTGGCTCCTGGACCCCAAGACCGATCCTCAGTATAGCATAGCTGATGGGGTCCACAGCCCATGGTCCCGGTAGCAGCAGCTTCCATCTGCCCCGTGCGAGGTCTGCGGCTCCCTTAGCAGACACACAGCTCCTTGGGCCGAGGGCCCGGCTTCCTTGCCTGTTCCTGCAGCCCCGTCCCCACCGTGGGCTCATTGTCGCATTAGGGGGTGGGGAGACTGCATGGAGCTGCGGTGTGGGGCCCCGCATGATGGCGTCCTACGTGCCTGTGGTGCTGGGCACTGTGGAGTGAGCCCCTCGGCGGTCTGCGAGGGGAGCCGGGGACAGCAGGGCCCTGGCCAAACCTCTACTCATACCCTTTCCTGATGTTCTTCCAGCAACTTGTGGCCACCAACGTGCCCCCTGAAGATCAGGACGGCTCCGGGGACGACTCGGACAACTTCTCCGGCTCAGGTGCAGGTGAGGCTGCTGCGGGGGCCGGGGCGGGGGCGGCCGCAAGCCTTTCCCCTGAGCTTAGGGAGCGTGTGCCAGCACACCTGCCTTGGCCCACCCAGCTGCACCGGAGTGGGGGCCTGGGAAAGAATGGGGTCTGTGTTGCACAGGGCTGCAGTCGGCACGGAAATCAAATGCAGGCAGTGGCTTCCCTTTGGCTTCTCTGGGCCTCTGTGTTCCCATCTGTAAAACGGGAATAAGTCCTTGGCCTCATCAGGTTGTTGGGAGCCATAAGGCAGCCCAGAGCCTGCTGGGGCGTAGGTCGTCCATCAGTGTCCCCTTCCTGCCTCCCTCGCCCCGGGGGAGGAAAGTTCCTTGGGAGGAGGCAGGCCCTCAGAGAGGGGACAAGAGCTAAGGAAGGAGGGCCACGGCCCACTGAGACCAAAGTGGCCTGGGCAGGGGCCGGACAGCTGGACGGAGGGGTGCAGTGTGTGTACTGGGGAGCGGGCAGGTGAGGCCCGAGAGGTGAGCCCTGGGGGTCAGGCAGCTGTCGCCTCCGTGGTCACAGGAAGGGGCCTTTCCAGGTGGCCCTGGAGTCCCTCATGGCTCCAGGGACCAGCTGCCCCCAGGCACCTGCGCCGGGAAAAGGCAGCTTTCCTTGTTCATTTTCCAGGTGGGCTTTAACCTCGGCAAGGGCCCGCTTCCTGTGGGAGGAGGGTGGCCAGCCTTGCGGGCCAGGGCTGCCAAGCCTGGTCCTTGTCCAGGTGCCTGAGTGGGGCTGGGGGCTCCGGGGCCTCCCCTGCCTCACGTTCTGCCTCTGGCCCGCAGGTCCCCTGCAAGACCACACCCTGTCACGGCAGACGCCTGCCACCTGGAAGGACCTGTGGCTTCTGACGGCCACGTCCACCGCTCCAGAACCCACTGGCGCCGACACCACAGCCGCCTCCACCCCCATCCTGCCGGCTGGGGAGGGGCCTGTGGAGGAAGGGGTCGTACCCCTGGCGGAGGCGGAGCCTGGCTCTGTAGCTGGGGAGAAGGAGACCACTGCCCAACCCAGGGAGACCACGCAGCTCCCCACCACGCAGCGCGCCTCGACCGCCAGAGCCACCACAGCCCAGGCGCCCGCCACCACCCATCCCCACAGGGACGTGCAGCCCAGCCACCACGGGACCTCGGCTCCTGCAGCCCCGGGCCACGCTGACACTCACTCTCCCGGTGTGCAAGACCGGGGCCCCTCTGCCACTGACGCAGCTGCCGAGGACGGAGCCCCCAGTCAGCTGCCAGCCGGAGAGGGCTCTGGGGAGCCGGTGAGTGGCCCCTCGGCCTGGCCCCTGGCAAGACCCATATCCCCGGCCCCGGGAGGATGGGGTCATGGGGTTCCCCCCATCCCTGCCCCTAGAGCCTCTGCCAGAGCAGGGCAGACCGCTGGTGAGGCCAGAGCAAGAGTCCTCAAAGGGCCCAGATGAGAGGGCTTCTAGAACTTTCACAAGGCCCTGCCACCGAGAGAGCTTCTGCCGGCGCCTAGGCTGTCAGGGCCATTCCGAGTGTTAAGCTCAAACACGCCGGCTTGTTTCACCCAGAAGTACATGTGTTGGCACTGGGGGTGATCCCTGTGCCCCGGTTGGCTGGGGGCCAGTGTGATGCGGGGAGAGGGGCTGCCCCGGGGCGGGGGGGTCCTGGAGGGCCACCCTGGGTACAGCCGAGCAGGGAGCCCTGGAGATCAGAGGAGAAGCTGCTGCTGGGTGTGGGGAGGAGCGGGGAGCCGTGGCCCCGGCGCAGCCTGGTCTGTCCCGCCCCACTCAGGACTTCACTTTTGAGACATCCGAAGAGAACACGGCCGTGGCTGCGGTGGAGCCTGACTCCCGGAATCAGCCCCCAGGGGACCAGGGGGCCACGGGGGCCTCACAGGGCCTCCTGGACCGGAAGGAAGTGCTGGGAGGTGAGTCCCCCCCCCCCCCCCCCCCCCCCCCGAGCCCCGGGGCCACCTCCTGTGCTGGCAGGTGGGGGTGGGGGCGGGAGCAGGGCAGCCTAGCCCGAGAGGCTTCCCTGCTGAGCTGGCCTCTCCGTCCACCGCAGGGGTCATTGCCGGAGGCCTCGTGGGACTCATCTTTGCCGTGTGCCTGGTGGGCTTCATGCTGTACCGGATGAAGAAGAAGGACGAAGGCAGCTACTCCCTGGAGGAGCCGAAGCAGGCCAATGGCGGCGCCTACCAGAGGCCCACCAAGCAGGAGGAGTTCTACGCCTGAGGCCCGGCGGCTGTCCCCTCCCCCGCCGCCCACTAGGCCCCCTACTCGCCTCCTCGGGGAAGAACTGCAGGCCCTGGCCTCCCCGCCACCACGCCACCCACTCCCCAGCGCCGCCGCCGCCAACCTGCTCCCCTGATGGCTGCCCAGTCGGGGGCACCGCGGGCTTCTCGGACGTGACCTTCTGCCCCAGCCATGGCCTGGCCTCGCACCCCTGGGACTCGCCTTCTCCAGCCTGGAGCAGCCCCTCGCCAGGCCCAGCTCTGGAGAGAAAGGGGACTTTACTGTTTGGACCTGGGTAGCCCCGCCGTGGCTGGAAAACCCTGGGCTGGGGGCTTTGGGCGGAGCCTCCTACAGCACTTAGCGGGGTGGGGGAGGCGAGTTCAGGCTCCGTCAGAATCCACATGGTGTCGCGGGGAGGGCTAAGGTAGATACCCACTCGTTTTTGCACATGTTTGCTGTAGTCTCTGTCCGTAGCCCCGCTAGTCCCTGTTACTTCTGAGGTTAAGTTAAGAGCGTGGCCTTGGTAGCCCCCCACCTTGCTTCCCCAATCTCAGGGTGAAGAAGCCTTTGTTTTTGTTTATTTTTTATTTTTTTTGAGAGCCAAATCCGGAAGCCACACGTGGGCTTAGTTTATGTGTTTGTCTCTGAGTGTGTCGCTCGTGCGTGCAACAGGGTATGGACTATCGGTCTGGTGGCCCGTGGCGGGTTGGCCGTGCCAGGTGCCAGGGGGCAGCCACCTCTTTGAGCAGCCATGCCTGTGTCCCTAATCTCAGGGCCCTGGCCACAGCCTGGGCCCCCGTGACGCTGGAGGAGCCCATGTGTAAGTTGAATCCTGGCGCCTCAGGCTGGGGATGGAGGAGAGAGGGTGGTGGGGGACGGGGCAGTGGCGGGGGCCCAGAGACACCCCCTGCCTTTGGCGTCAGCTCTCGGGGACACACTCTCCTGGAGGTGGATTCGAGGCATCTTGGGCACAGCTGGCACTGGCTTCTCCGTCATGGACCAAGTTCACCTTTAGCGCCTGCAGCTCTGCCCAGGGCTGGAGTCAGGACTATTTTCCAAAGAGTGATAGGCTTTTGCTTTTGGCAAAACTCTACTTAATCCAATGGGTTTTTTCCCCCTGTACAGTAGATTTTCCAAGTGTAATAAACTTTAATATAAAGGAGTCACGTGAACCTGCCTGCCCTCGCTTCTTCTCTCGGGCTGGTCGTGTGGCCTTCCTCAGCCCCGTCTCCAGACGACAGGGGCGCCGGGCTAGCTGGCGTCCCTGGGCCTTCTCCTTTCCTGGTAGGGGGTCAGGGGAGGGACTTGGGCTCCAGAGGCCTCTGGTCTACTTGTTTATTTTGTCTCGGGTAAAGTTCTTCCTAAGGCCCATAGGTTTGGCCAAGGTTTTGTGTGGCCCGGGGCCAGTTTCAGTGTGGCTATTTGGGGCACCACTGGCTGAGATGGCCCTGCCCAGCCTGACCCCAGGCTGCTGGGTCCCAGGAGGTGTGCAGCCATGGCCCACCCCGCAGACACCTTGGTCCTCCCACGCCTCTGCTGGGACCACAGGCCCCCAGCCTAGGAACCCTTGCGCTTGCTTATTTAATGTGACGACGTCCCAGCTGCTCTGGGGACCACTCCCAGGGGTGCACTGGCCTGTGGCTCAGTCCAATTGCCGAAGGAAGGGAACATGTTTCCTGGACTCCATACTGGGACTTTCAGAGTGTGGGACTGGGGTCTGGGGTTGGGCGGGGCAAGGGCTCTGGACTGCTCAGCTGCTGGTCTGTGGAATGGGCCCGAGTCCGGCTGGACCCATCCGTGTACCTGCAATCAGCGGTACCTGTCATTTCAGACAGCTGACCCTGTGGCCGTGGCTCAGTCTCTTCTTGGCCTGGCGGGGCCCTGTCTTGTCTCCTTGGGGCAGGAGCCTGGCTGTGCTCTGACTCCACATTGAACATCGGGACCGACGCCGGTGCCCTGGCTGTGACAAGCCTGAGTCCGTCTCTGCCCTGGGCACCCAGGCCCTGCGGCAGGCTCATTCCTTAAGGAACCCAGCAGCTCCGCCCTTTCCTGGCTCCCTGCCGACCCAGCCAGAGCCAGCTGTCTATCATTGCTGTGCGACAGATGAGCACTCTCAGGAGTCTTGGGGCCAAAGATGTCAAAATACTGTCCATGGGCAGGCATCACGGCACAGTGAGTTAACCTGCTGCACGCCATCTCGGAGTGCCTGGTTCAGTAAATCCCGGCTGCTCCACCTCGATCCGACTTCCGGCTAACGTGTGCCCTGGGAGGCAGCGTGATGACTCCAGTGCTTGATCCCCTGCCACCGGTGTGGGAGACCAGCATGGAGCTCCTGGCTTTCGCCAGGTCCAGGGACCCATCTAGGGAGTGAACCAGATGGAAGATGTCTTTCTCTGCCTTTGAAACAAAATGATTAAATATATAAATAAATTTTTTAAATAAACCTGTCTACACATTAAGGAGAAATGACAGTGAAAGATGAGGGGATCCAAAGACTGTGGTATACACAAGGCCGGGTGTTCCGAGGCGTTCAGCTGCCTCTACGCTGAGTCTCGTTCAGTCTGCCGGCCCCCTCTCTGGCCCTGGATGTGGGCCAGCTGTGACCTGAGACCCCAGGTCGTGGTGCACAGCGCAGAGCAGGGGGGCCTGTGCCCCTGCTGGAGACCGCAGGTGCCGCCGGGAGGCCATGCAAGGTGGAGAATTCTCTTCCCCGACACTGGGCTCCAAGGGGTTTGGAAGCTGAGCCAGTCCTCCAGGTCCATTCTTTGTTCACAAACACTGCAGACCCCACATGCCCATGTCCTGCCAGTCCCTGGGTGCACAGTGAAGGCACAGTTGTCGAATTGGCCACCCAGATAGGAAGAATAACCGTGTCCCCTGCACATGGGACTGGCTAGCTTCCCACCCACCAGGGCTACCTGCTCCTGTCGTCATAGCCACATAGGTGAAACCATTGTCATCTTTGTCTTCTCTCCTGCTCCATACCTCTGTGCTGGGTCACCCTCACCCCAGGGCAATTTTGCCATAAAACATGTAGCTGAGTGAGACTAACAGCGAGGGAGCTGGTGTTTAAGCATCTTCAGGTTCTCCAAGCGATCTCTGGCCATCTCTTAGGCCTCGGCCACCCTGTATCCCATAGCCTTTGACCTGCCCCCCCTTACACTCCCAAGATTTCCACCTCTGTGCTATCCCATGTGGGAAGGGGGCACCTGAGCCCGATTTCCCTGTCTCCTCTCCCTTGTATCTGGCCCAGGGTCTGGCCTGGGTGTGGGTGTGGTTGCAGTGTATGGAGATGGGGGAGTCCCTGAGATTCCTGCAAATTATTGCCTGAGCTACCGAGCCAGCTTCTCCCAGACGGGGGGTGTCGCACTCCTTGTTGCGTCTGGGCCTGACTTGCCCCTGGGACTTTGCCCTGGAAGTGTTTCCACATCTGGAGTCAAGGTGCTGCACGTCTTTCCCGTGCCCTGCTCTCTGGGAGCGGGAGCCCCAGGGAGACTGACAAGTTAGTGACTCTGTTCCTTATGGGCAGGGCAGGTGGGGGGGACAGTGCCCGAGTGGCCCTTGAACTGGGTCTGGAAGGGCCTCCCATACAAGGGCAAGGAGGATCCAAAGTCAGGACTCTGTCAAGTGCAAACAGGTGCAGGAAGGGTGAGGCTGGAATGGGATGGAGCAGTGGCGGCTCTCACCTCTGGGGGGAAGGGGAAGGAGCCTGGGGCCTCGGAGGGACCTGGGAAAGATGGGTGCTTTCAGGGGCTGGGGTGCGAGGCCCTGCAGCAGTGGGGAGGTGGGGAGGGGGAAAGTGGCAGGGCCTCACCTTGTCCCCCAGAGGTGTACCTGCCCGATGGGAGGTTTGTCCTCTGAGCCAGCAGCCATGATGGGGACCTCTTGGGGACAGACAGACAGTAGCCCAGAGCTGGGGGACTCCCTCTCTGGCTGGATGCGATGGCAGGCAGCCCCACAGACAGCATCAGGGAGAAGATTCCTTAAAAAAAAAAAGATTTATTTGAAAGGGGTAGAGTTACAAAGAGGCAGAGGCAGAGGGAGAGAGAGAAAGAGAAGTCTTCCATCTGTTAGTTCACTCCTCAGGTGGCCACAATGGCTGGAGCTAGGAAGCCAGGAGCCAGGAGCTTCTTCCTGGTCTCCCATGTGGGTGCAGGGGCCCAAGCACATGGGCCATCCCCCACTGCTTTCCCAGGCCATAGGAGAGAGCTGGATCGGAAGTGAAGCAGCCGGGACTTGAACTGGCAGCCATATGGGATGCCAGCACTGAGAAAGCCCAAGATACTAGAGAAAGTTTCTAAATGGACAATGCTACCCAGAGGCGCAGGCCTCAGGCCCCCTCTGTCTCCAGCAGTCCCACCCCTCGCCCTGTTCTTGGAGCTGGGGCGGGGTCCTGGCCTGAGAGATAGAGGGACTTAGGAGCTGCTCTGGCAGCAGCCCTCACTTGGCTTTCTCCCTGCCCGGTCCTTGAGCCACGGCCAGTTGTAGCTTGTGGGTGTGCGTGGATGTGCAAGCACTCCAAATGAGGCTGCGGGCTGCTCGGCTCCCCACCGCTCATCTTGAGGCTGGAGAAGCTCTGAGCCCTGGGAGCCCCATGCAGATCCCTGCCTCCGCCCAGGCGTCCTGCAGTCCTGGGGAGGACACAGACTTTATTGTCCAGCCCAGCAGGATGGATCGCTCTCCAAGTACGAGGGTCTCTGCCTTTGGGGGTGCTCACTGTAGCTGTGTGGAGCTGCTGCCCTGCCCACATAATTGTGCACTCTTTAAGACGCTTACCTTGGGTGCAAGACAGCACCATAAAGGCCAGACTCCAAGGGGGCCACTGGCAGGGGGATGGGGAGCAGCCAGAGCTCTCCACCCCGCTGGAGGGAATACCCTTCGACACAAACGTCTAGGAAACGCATGTGACGGCTGCACATACCCACCCCGTGATTCGCGAGAAATGGGGTGTGTGTCGGCCGACAGGTGCAGGAGCAGGTTCATGGCCGTTTTATCTGCGATTGCCCAAATGGGAGCGGATGGGTAAGTACATCGTGGAATGTTTGCACAGGGGACTATCACTCAGCAGCCAAGGAGGGCAGGCTGCTGCTGCATGGACACGAAGTGTGAGAGGCCGGAAGAGCCCAGTGCTGTCCCCAGGGACAGGCAGCGCTAACTAGTGATTTCAGAAGGCGGCGGGAATCCCTGGCTGAGGGCGCCACATCGGCTGGGCCCTTCTCTGGCTGGATGCAAGGGCGTGTGTGCATGTAAATAAACCATCAAGTGACACACTCGGGGGAGTGCGCGCTGTGGATATGATTCTGCAGAAGAACGCGAAAGGGAGAAAAGCACTTACCAAAGGGCTTCTGAGCTTCTAATTAGTCCCTCCAAACCCCTACGAGAGCCTTTGCAGCAAAAATAAAGGTGGCTCCCATGGCCTGCCTTCTCTTCGGAATCCCTGATTTCTAGGCAGAGAGGCCCAGGGCCAAAGCCTCTCCCAGCGGCTCGCTGAGCAGAGTGAGCCGGCTGCGTCCCTGGGCTTGCCAGGGTGGGCACCGCCCAGAGGGCAGCCTGATGCCCCTCCTCCCCCAGCCACAGCCGGGCTTCCTGGAACCTGCCTTCCCCAGCCGTTGTTTCCAGCACTTAAGGCTAGGAGTGAAGTCGTTCCTCCACTCCAGGAAAATATTTGTTCAAGGACTTGGCACCCGCAGAAGAGGAAATAAAAGCCACCTTGGAGTCAAGCGGGCGGCCCGGCTGCTGGCGGCTTTGTCTGCCCCTCCAGGCTGCCTGGGCTCCAGCCCCGCGCAGGCCCAGGCCCGGGAATGCCACCCTGCAAAAAGACCAGCCTGGGGAGCCCTCTGTGCATGCACGCGGTCCAGTGGGCCGTCTGTGGGCTCAGCCAGCAACCGCTCAGGATGCCTACGGCGCACCAGTGAGAGCGCCGGGCTCGGGACGGCTGTTGCCAGCGGCACTGCCTGTCCTTAGCTGCTAGAGTGTTATGACGCAGGGAGGGAGGCTGGCCAGCGGGAAGGCCCTCACAGCCCAGTGGGAGGTTTGCCAGGTGGAGGTGAGGCCAAGGGGTTTGGGGCGCCAGCCAGGCGGGCGATGTTACCCGAAGGCAAAGCTAAGGGGTGATTGCTGGGGAAGAGAGTTCCAGTAGAGGGAATGGCAGGGGCAGAGGCCTGGAGGCAGGAGTGGAAAGCTGGTGGCTGTGGGAGTGGCCGGGAGCCCAGAGAGAGGGGATTAGAGGTGGGGGTGGATGGGGGGAGCTTGCCAGTGCTGCAGGATCTCCTGGGGTACGGGGGGCGGTCCCCACTCTGCCTCTTAGACTGTGTCCCCAGGGCAGTGAAAACGTGTGTTTGCTTTGCAAATTTCACACTCTGATTTTGATTCTTTCTGATATAGCGAAGTATAAAGGAAATGCAATTGGCCTCACCTCGCACCTTCCCGATGACCGGTTGCCAAAGCGGAGCTCTGCGGGCCCACGGGCAGTGGGCCGAGTGAGCAGAAAGGGACAAAGGCAGCAGACAGACCCTCTCTCCCCACCTGTCTCTCTTGCCAAAGGCAATTTCATTCAGCAGGTTTTCGCTGTGTTTCCAGAAAAAGTTTCCACAGATGTGCCTGCGAAGATAAGCCTGTATTCTAAAAAGTGCCAGAGTGTTGGGGCCCCACAGGGCACTCGGGCACACATGCACAGCTCCGCCCCATTCCCATGGTGGCCGTGGCACAGTTGGTTGGACGGGTGGACGGTAACAGCCGTCTCGTCCCTGGTGGACGCCTTATTTCCCGGTGCTGGCTGTTGCCGACTGCGTGGAGCCCACCTGCTCGTGTAGGTATTTTGGTGGACTGTTTTGCGTGCACACCTTGGGGGATCTTTCTGGCTGTGGTTCCTGAGTGGGAGGGAATTTTTTTGAGCATCACGCTCCGGAAGAGTGGCCAATGTCCCACATGTGCGACCACACCCAGACTGTGAGACACCCCCAACACCTGTCAGCACACGTCATCGACCAGCTCCGGGGCGGGGGGCAGGGGACGGGGGCGGCATCACATCAGTTGTTATTTGTTTATTGAATTGCAATTGGGTTACAAATCTTCTCCTGTGTTTTCACCATGTCCACGTGGTGGGACCCATGGTTTGAATGGGCTTTCCTGCTTTGTCTTATGGATGGATGGGTAGGGGTTCCTCAAAGGGCAACAGTGTTGAGGGAGTAGCAGGTCAGGGCTAGCTGCAGTGTGGGGGCCTGAGCAAGGGTATCAGTGGCAGATGCTGTGGCTTGGAGCCGGCCGTGACTGTGGGGAAGACAGCTCTGAACGGATTCAGCCGGCGATTGGGAGGGAGGACCCCCAGGCCTGGCCAGGGCATTGGTTTTGTGCACAGTAGTCCAGAGTACTTTGTGCTCAGTGTGATGAAAAGCGTTGCCAACCGCTGGCCCCAGGGAAAGGGACAGGACTGGCACAAAAGTCTCCACACAGGGGTTCCTGTGGATGAGCCCCACAGCAGCCCTGCGGCCCCTCTGGGACATGAGCCCCGCCCCTGCCTGACTGTGCAGTGTGACTAAACAGAGGGCAGCTCTCAGGTTCCCACTTCAAATGTTATGATCCCGTAAACCATGGAAACGTCTCAGAAATGCCAGTATTTCAGCACACAGCAGCTGACTGGCCCACACAGCAGGATTGGGCTGGAGCCACCCAGAGGGCCCAGGAAGGGCAACAGGTGCACACTGGGCAGAGGGCTGTGGGCAGGGCAAGCGGGCCCTGGGCTCCCAAGCCCACTGCTGCCCACAGCCTGCAGGCCCAGTCCCCTTCCCCTTGGAAGTACCCACGAGCCGAGATTCCTTAACAACTCAGATTCATGTTAGGGTCCAAAGGAGAAGGAAAAGGAGCAGCAAGGGGAATGTGATGTTTTTCCATTTTTAAAGTAAAGTAAATGCAGTGAAATTTGCCCTTAGTGTTGCACAATCTTTTTTAAAAAATGCACCTGGTCACATAACCAGCACTACGACTGTGATACAGAGCAGTTTCATCACCCCAAACACTCCCCTGTGCCTTGTGCAGTCGGCTCCCCTCCCCTCCCCCGCCCTGGGCAAACACCTGTTTTAGCCCCTAGAGTTTGGCCTTTTCTGTCTGTCCTCTGCATGGAATCATATGGTCTGAAGCCTTCTTTTTAGTTTATTTTTTTTAATGTATTTGAAAGGCAGAGAGGGAGAGAGAGAGAGAGAAGGAGGAAAGGAAAGAGAGGAGAGAGACCTCTCATTCACTGGTTTAATCCCCAAAAGTCGTCAATAGCTGGACGTGGGCCAGGCTGAAGCCAGGAGCCAGGAACTTGCTCTGGGTCTCCCACGTGGGTGGCAGGGACCCAAGTACTTGAGCATCAGCTGCTGTCTCTCAGGGTGTGCAGTAGCAGGAAGCTGGATCGAAAGCAGAGCTAGAATTCCACCCGAGGTACTCTGATGTGGGATGCGAGCATCCCAAACAGCAGCTTAACCCGCGGCACCACCGTGGCCACCCCAGCGTGGAGCCCTTTGCGTGTGGCTCCTCTCATTTAGGTTACATCTGAGCTTCATCCTGATTGTGGGCATCACGAGTTTGCTCCCTTTGCATGGCTGGATGTGGTGTCTTCGTTATCAGCCCAGTCTAGAGAACTCCCAGCGCTCCTCGGCTACCAGGCTTTCCGTATTCCGGATCCATACATGCAAACACTCAGTGGGTCCACGTACAAACCAGATTCAGAACCCAGAAAGCACCTTCCATGTGGCCCGAGGGTGAGAAGCAACCTTCAAGAACCTGCAGAGGAGGGCCGGACCCTCTTAAGGAGAGCAGCCAGGGCCAGCGGGCAGGACAGCGCCCAGCTCAGAACTCAGCCTCGCTCTGCAGCGTCCTCCGGGCAGCCCCCGCCCCGCCCCAGCACTGCCTCTCTGCCTCTCCCCCTGGGGACCAGCTTAGTGAGAAGATGGCCCCTTCGTCCAGTAAGATAAAGGCACCCTTTCCTCCAGGCCTGCTGGGTATCCCTGAAACTCCTCAGTGCACCCCCGGGGCAGAACGGACCTCACAGAGACCTTCAACCCCAAACCCCGAGGGCTTTCCTAGGACAAGGCCACAGCAGAGCCCCTGTTTGGCCCAGGCTAAGCAGCCTGCTCCAGCTGCCCTAGGTCTGAGGGCTTCCAAGGTGAAGGCGGGGGGCGCGGGGCGGGGGGCAGGAAATGCCGTGGCCCCTTGGGAGCTCACGAGGAGACAGGCAGCATGGTGTTGACTCTGGAGCCAGATGCCTGGGTTCCGCTGTGGTCCAACTGGGTGACGTTTCCCAGGTGTCGCAGGCCTAAGAGGCATTCTACAGCCGGCACTTGGCTATTAGTGCTTCCCGGTAAAGCGGCAGGGCTGGCTGCTGTCGAGCCAGCAACAGCTTGGAGGGCTGGGAGGTGTCAGGGGTCGGGGTGGACATCCCCTTGCTGGGGCTCGCTCCATTTAGGTCTCAGTTTCCTCCTGCCCCCCCTCCACCTGCAGGACATGGTGGGAGATGAGATGACTTCTCGCACACTTCAGGTTTCTGCCAGGCCAGGGAGACCCGAGCTGGTGACACCAGGCAGCGACCCTAGTGACTCCTTTGATGGAGGTCCCTGCAGTCTGAGGGCTGGGGAAGAGGGGCCATACTGGGCCCCAGGGGTCCTCAATGCAGAAGCAGCCTGGCCTCCCCCGTGGGTCCAGCCCAGCTACCACTGAACACGGATAACCCTGAGCACTGGAGGCGCTGGGCTGGTCCAGGTCCAGCTAACGGGTACCGGACAGGAGCTAGCATGCTGGAAGAACTTTTTTTTTTTTTTTAAAGATTTATTTATTTACTTATTTATTTGAAAGGCAGAGTTACAGAGAGGCAGAGGCAGAGAAAGAGGTCTTCCATATGTTGGTTCACTCCCCAACTGGCCACAACAGCTGGAGCTGAGCTGATCCAAAGCCAGGAGCCAGGAGCAGGAGCCAGGATCATCTTCCAGGTCTTCCCACATGGGTGCAGGGGCCAGAGGACTTGGGTCATCTTCCACTGCTTTCCCAGACCATAGCAGAGAGCTGGATCAGAAGTGGAGCAGCTGGGACTTGAACTGGCGCCCATATGGGATGCTGGCACTGCAGGCAGCAGCTTTACCTGTTAAGCTAGAGCGCCGGCCCCAGCAGGAAGAACTTTATCAACTGCATCTCTCTATACCTCAAGATCCTCAAGCCTGGATAAAATATTTCTCTGTTTTTCTCTCTTTAAAAAAGTATTTATTTTTATTTATTTGAAATGTAGAGAGAGAAAGGCCTCTCATCTGCTGGTTCACTCTCCAAATGCTTGCAACAGCCAGGGCTGGGCCAGCCCAAAGCCAGGAGCCAGGCGTTCCATCTGGGTCTCCCACCTGGGGACGGAGCTCCCAGCACTTGAGCCCTTATATACCACTTCCCAGGACACCCGGCAGCAGGAAGCCGGATGGGGAGCAGAGCCGGGATTCCAGCTCAGACATGCTGACGGGGGATTTAGGCATCTTGAGCGGCATCTTGCCTACCGCGCCAAATGCCTAGCCCCATTTTTCCCTACCAATGTACGACCGCTTGAACCTGTGAGAAGAGTTCCTTGGTGATAGACAAGGGTCTTTCCGGCCTGAGGATCCAAACACGAAGCACAGCCTCCCTCCTCGGGGCTCGCTGGTGCTCTGTGCAGCAAGTGCTGGCCCCGTGGCTGCTCTGTCCACTGCTGTCCTTGCAGCGCCAGCCAGCATCGTCCAAGACAGGCAGCCCCGGGCTCACGGGATGCACCCCCGGCCCCTCCCTCCCACCTCCATACGGCTCAGGCCCACTGTGCTGCGGGGGTTGTGGTCATTAGCTCCTCATAGTCCCACAGAAACCCAGGAGCTGTGGGGTGTCAGTGTTATCATTCCTGTTTTACAGGTGAACAAATAGGTCTGCAGAGGAGACAGAACGGCTCCAGGTGGCAGGGCCGGATCTGCAGGCACCGCTGGGCTCAGTTATGTGGCCCGTGCCGGGCGTCAAGGGGGGCCGGGCAGGCAGGGCCAGTCCCTGTCCCGACGCTGCAGCCAGGCCTGGCTTCTCTATCCCCACCCTCACTGCATCACAGAGAGGCAGCTGCTCCTGGGTCTCTGCCCCCACCAGATGAGGGGCTGTGGTGAAGTGTGCACCTCCTCAGGCCTCAGCTTTCTCCGTAGAAGATCACCAAGGCTGGAGTCCACTGTCAAGTTCAGAGGGGGCTATGGAAGAAATGTCAGAAAACGCAGCCTCCTCGGGGCTGGTGCTGTGGCGTACCTGATGAAGCTACCTCCTGCAATGCCGGCATCCCTTGTGGGCGTCAGTTTGTGTCCTGGCTGCTCCACTTCCGACCCAGCTCCCTGCTAATATGCTTGAGAAAGGCAGTGGAAGATGACCCCAGTGTTTGCGCCCCTGCTAGTCGTGTGGAAGACCTGGAAGAAGCTCCTGGCTCCTGGCTTTGGCCTGGCCCAGCCCTGGCTGTTGCGGCCATCTGGGAAGTGAACCCATGGATGGAGGCTCTCTCTCTCCTCTCTCTGTGATTCTTTCAAATAAATCAATCAGTCTTAAAAACAAAAAGAAAAGTCAGCCTCCCGCTGAATGCCAGCCAGCAGGGTTCTGGACCATTGCAAATGAGAGCTGTCATGGACCACACGCCGAGAACATGCCAAGCCCTGTGCAGACCAATGCTCCAATTGCCAGGACCCCGGATGATGGACATAGTGGTAGGAGCAGGAGCTTTCGAATTAGACCCTGCTGTACTTGGTGAGACCATGAACTCCTTAGAACCTTGGCTTTCTCATCCGTGAAATGGGACTAATGACTCACACCTCGTAGAGCTGTGGAGACCATTAAAGAATACAAGTGAGTTACTGCTGAGCTCTGGGGTGTGGGCGATTTGCAAGCGCTCCATGAGCGGTGCTGACGGCTGTACGGTCACAAAAACCCTGGCAGGCAGGTGTCACCACCCCCATCTCGCAGAAGAGGAAACTGAGGTTCAGGCCGAAACTGCCCACAGCTCCCAGGAGGTGCAGACCCAGGTTTCTCCACCCCTTTCACCGCGGCTGCGTCCTGCCCACCCAATCCTGTCGCAGAGGGCTCCTGAACGGGCGTGGGAGTCTCTTCCAGGCTGGAGCTGCCCTGGTGAGCCCCGAGGCTGTTCCCAGGCATGGGCAAGGCCCTCCCACCCCCATGGCTCGGCTGGCACTGCAGTCAGAAATGACAGGTGCCCTTCAGGGAACCGTGGTCACAAGCACACAAACAGCAGGAGGGCGGCGCAAGCCCGCCACTGCGCTGTCCCAGGCAGGGGTGGTGTCACGTGGCACATCTCAGGTCCAGAGGCCGGGGGTCCCTTCCCCACACGGGCAGTGCACTCTGCCAACACCCCCGGGAGGCTGTACTGAGCCCGGAGAAGCCGTGAGCGCAGCTCCAGCTCCCGAGGGAGGCCCTCCTCCAGGCCCTGAGCCTGAGCAAGACCCAACACGCATCTCACACTTTCCGCAGAGTCAGGGCCTGGGACCGGGAGACCAGCAGGAACACGGCTCCGGCTTCTGAAGCGCCCACTGCTGTGGCAAGGACACACATGCCTTATTAAATAACACACAGGTTCAAGGGCAGTATCGTAGGGACACAGCTGAAGCACAGCTCATCCAGCTTGGGGAGTCAGAGAAGACTGCCTGGAAGAGGAGGCATTAGAATGGGCCGTTCTCAAAGGGGCTGGCCAGGCTGGACAGGAGGAGAGGGGTGTTTGGCAGGGGCTGGGTGCCCTTAGTACCAGCAGGTGCCTCCTGGTGTGCAGTGTCTGAATGCACTCAATAGGAGATGGGAGAACAGTGAGGGGTGAGGCTGAAGGGACCCCTGGGGCCAGTAAAGGGGCACTTTGTATCCTAGGTCAAGGGTCAAGGGTCAAGGGGCAGGGGTGATGGTGCCCTGGAGCCTGCTGTGCACATGAGTCCAGAGACCTCACTCGGGCAGTCTGTCGTTGGCCATGGTGGGAATATTTACACCACGGGAATGGGCAAGCGCTGCAGGCCAGAGCTGGTTACTAAAGGGCACAGGAGAAGCCTCGGGTGGATTTCAAAGTGCAGGTGTGGGGTAATCGGCTTTGCTCCTTAGAAGGCTGCTCTGGCTGCTGCAGGGTGAAGGGTGGGTGGAAGGTGGGCTTAGAGACAGGAGCCAGGCCCTGGACGACCTCCTCGGGAGGGTGGGAGCAGACTGGCCCCTGCACAGAACCGACTCCAGCTCAGCCTGGGGGCAGGGCCGGAGGACGGGGAGGCAGCACACCCCAGCCCCAGCAGAGAAGCCACAATAAAGGCCTTAATGAGAAACACCTGGGGCTGGGATGGGAGCAGGAGGGGGATTAGGGGATGGGAAGTGAGGCTGGAGAGAGGCCATTCACTGCATCCACTTGTAGGTTCCTTCATTAACTCTTGTTTTACCCGACTCCGCGTGCCTGGCGGGGAGGGGCTGAGGAAAAGGGACAGTGGCTCTCTTGGGGGGGCCTGGGTGCCGCACCTGCGTGTACTGTGGGAGCTTCTGGTTCGGGTTCCAGTGGGTCAGAGCCACAGCTGATGCCTTCCCCACAGCCCGTCGAGTGTGGGGGCTGAGCAGCCCCCTCCCAGGACCCACAGGGAGGAAGCATCTGAGACCCCGAAGGGGAGACTCCGCCAACCCCAGAGTCTCTGGGGGTTGGCCTGATCCAGCCTGGCCTCTGGATCAGAACCAGCTCATAGGCCTTTAGAGCCTGGGGTCTGGGGTGGCTCCGGGGGTTGCTGGGCTCCACCGAGGGAGGTGCCTGCAGCGGGAAGCTTGCCCTGGGGGAAAGGGCACTTCGTTTCTCTCTGCTCCTCAGGATGGCCCAGGGCCACCATCGAGGCAGCTGTGGGGCTCCCAGGCATGATGCCAACTGGCACAGCGCTCATTTCTGGCTGGAAGTGCCAGCGGTCACCAAACAGGTGGGTTGGGACTTGGAAAGAGGATGTCCTGGCGCCAATGGGACGCAGGTTTCGCCACCTGCTCTTGTGCACCTGCTGAGCCCCTCCCCTCCCTGAATCCTGCCAGGCGGACCCTGGCATAGCCTCATGGCCTGCAAGTGCGCCCTGGGCATCTCTGTGCAGTTTGGAAACAGTGCCTCCTCCGGGCAGATCTAACCCTGCAGGCACACAGCAGGATACCCCTTTGAGCTGACACAGCCCTGGGGCAGTGGCCAAGCTGCACCAAAGCGGTGGTGGCCCTGAACGGGTCCTCTTGTGTGCCAACACAGCTACTGCTTCTGTTGCCTCTCTGCCCTGGCCCTGCCCACGGCTGCCCCATTCCCCAGCCCCTTACCAGGATGGGAGGGCCTTGGAGGCTGGGAGGGCCCCATGAAAGCTAAAAGCCTCTGCATCCCGGGCTCCGGCAGGCGTGGTCCCCCACTGACTGTTTTGCCCTTGGCAGCTTCCAGTAAGGGAAGCCCCCACACGTCTTCTGGGCACCATGTGGGGAGGGAGGCCCCAGCCAGAGGAGATGAAAGGTACAGGGCCAGCTGCAGCCCCAGCCACCACCCAGGAGGCACACAGCCGTCTTCCCAGCCTTCCCTCCAGGGCCATGTGGTCCCAGCCCGCAGCCCCGCAGCACATGGTGTCTGTGTAGTGCATCCACAGCCTCTTCAGGTCTTGCAAGCTGGGCTGTGAGACAGGCCCTCTGCAAATGTCCAGCTCTTCTGACCAGCGAATGCTTTAGGACAAACCCCCGTAGGAAGGAGGGGAAAGCCTGCCCACGGCCTCGCCTGCAGATCTTGGGTGCACCAGGTCGCCTCACCTGTACAAGTACAGAAAGTTGTGTAATGCGCTAGTCAGGGGCAGAGCTGGGATTTGAACTCAGGACCCCCTGGCTATAAAGCTTCATGACAGCACTGTGGGTCCTGTCTGCAAGCCAGGATGAACAGATGCTACCTGGGACTGGGACGTGGCCCTTGCGGGCTCCCATAGGACCCGCTGGCTCCTTGGTGCCTCACCAGGTACGTGGGCCTGTGGAGGTCACAAAATGAGGGGTGTGAGTGTTCTCAAGGGCCACACTCTTGAAACTGGAGCTCAGAGGAGAGTGATTCGCCACTGGGGTGCAGGATGGACTCCCCCGGCCTCCTGCTCCAACCTGGAGCCTCTCCCACTGCGCAGCGGCCACCTAAACCCCATCCAGGTGAGGCATCACCGATGTGCAGCTGCCTGGTGGCTGCAGCCTCCCTCCTAGAAGCCGAAGCCACCCCCCCCCCCCTTACTGCCTCAATGCCATGAGGCCACTCCTCCCTGTGCCCCAGCTGCTGAGTCACCGCATGGCAAGCAGTGGTAACCAGCGGTCTAGAAAGACGCTCCGGAGAGCAGCCTGGCTGTCCTGTCCCCAGACCAGGCCCCGGGCTGGCGCATGGCTGGAGAAAGCTCCCTCTCTCTTGTGCCAGGAGGTCAGAGTGCAGGGAGAGGAAGGTGAGGCGGGTGGGCTGAGCTGCTCCCCTCACAGCCACTGGTTGGTCTCGTGTAGGCAGGCAGATTGGACAAAATCCATTAGATCTGTGAGCTGCAAGACCACGCCCCCTGTGTGATCTCATGCCCCTACCTGATCCCACCTGTCAGCCCACTTGCCAATCAGACTACGTGACCACTCCCCCTTTGGGAGTAAGTAAAAGGCCTTTGGGTGCCTGCTCTCTGCTCTCCTGCCTGCATGCTTGCTCCACGGGGCTCGCTCCTGGCCTGCTCTCTGCCTGGTGTGGACCCAACTTAGCTTCTAGGCTTCTCCTTCTTCCCGAAATAAAGCCCTCACTTTCTCTCTCTGAATAAAAAGCTTAAAAAAATTACCACGTTGTCTGGCCTGTTTGAGCCAGTATTCAGAATTCTTCTCTGAATAAGCGGCAAGAACCCACTCGGACCCCCAGGAGCTCCTCAGGCACAGCTGGGGGTGGGAGCAAGGAGAATCAGGATAGACTAAGGAGCGTCCACTCTGTGTGCGTGGTGGGGTCCGCAGGTCTGGTGAGGGAAGATTTGGAACGCAGAGGGAGAGGCAGAGGCAGAGGCCGGTCCAGGCGGGGAAGGAGCCCCCCTGCCCCGCCCCCAGCCTTGCCCCTGGCTCTCATGCCCTCTCCTCAGCTTCTCCCTGAAGTTCCTGGTGACCCCAGGCTGGTTTCCTCCTGTGCTGGCTTGCTGGTGGTGGCTGTAGGCGCCCAGCCCAGGTGCCCAGGGCATACAGCTGGAGCTTCTGCCGAGCGCCCTGTATGGGGACGGTTGTATGCTTCAGGCTTGTGACAGTTCCCCTGCCACCCCTCCCCCGCCCTGCTGGCAAGACGGATGACTTCCTGAAAAGGGGTTAAAAGAAGGGTTTGTGACTTGGAACATCTGATGTGACCTGCGCACTTCCTGTTCACAAGCCCCCAAGAGTGCCTGGGGCACAGTCAGAGCGGGGCGGGGAGTTTGTGCGCTGCCGCAGGCCCGGCTCCTCGGCCTCTTCTGAGGGGCTGCTGCAGAAGCTGCTCGGGGGGCCTTGTGGCTCAGGAGGTCAACAGGGGAACCCCAGCAGGAAGTGGGCCTTCCCCTCAAAAGGCCTTTCTCACCCCCCTGCCCTCTTCCGGGCCCCAAGGCAAATGCTGGCTTCTCATCAGGCGCTCATCCCTGTCCTGGGTGCTCCCATCCCTGGCCACTGTGGCTGGGCTGGGGTGTCCACGCCTGGCATTGGGCCTCCGTTACCGGTCGCAGAGGGAAGGCGGTTGCAGGAGTCAATTTCGTGGGTTCTTTTCCTCAGCTTAGTATAGAAATCAAAAGCTGGGAAACAACTGGCAAAGAGGCAAAGAAAAGAAACTTCTATTTGATCGGCAAGCGACAGAGAAGGCGTCTGGTCCGAGAGGAGCCCAGGCTGGGTGCCCGAGCAGGACACTGGCTACAACGGAAGTGTGCGGGTTTTTAAGGCATTACTGTCTGTTCATTGGGTCATTCTGTGGGGGCACCCATTGGCCCGGGTTTCACATACTGTATGTCGATTGGCTTGGGCTCCTGGAGAAAGCGGGGGTCTCCTAAGGGGCTCAGTCCCCTCCTCTGCTAGCTCTGGGTGAAGATTGCAACTAACTTGAAGGCGTGATTTAAAGCCACAGGGTTCCACAACGTGGCCTGGATCTCCTGGAGCCAGGCCGACTCCCCCCAGGGGCTCAGGCCCTTCCCCGGCCGGCTCTCGGTGAAGGGGTGCACCCTCTCTGCAGGTGAGATTTAGAGCCGCAAGGTCACACGTGCAGCGCAAGAAGCTGTCAGTGGGGGAGATGCCAGTTGGTCTGGAGACAGGCTCTCCGGCCACAGCTGGCAGCCTGCTTGTGAGAGACGTGGTACCCATGTGTGAGGGGCCCACAGACCCCCAGCCACACCTGCCATGTCCATGGACACCTAGCTCCCTCAGATGCCGTGGCTGTTCTGCTACAACCTCCGTCCCCCTTCCCACCCCAGCGTGAATGGGGAGGACCTGCTTCCTGCATGACCCTGCGCGGAAATTGCCTGGGCAGAAACAGACTCCCTAACTTCTGTGGAGCACTCATCAGCTCCAGCCTCCAGCCCTAGCGGGAAGACCCGGCTCTCAGTGCTCAGCCCAGGCGCACACCCCACGCCGTGTGCAGGCGGCCGAGCTCCAGGGTGAGTGCTGCAGGTGCACTGAGTGAGTCCCAGCCCGACGTCCCAGCCAAGGAGCCCTCTGGGGGGGGGGGGGTTGCTTTCCAGAGTTCTTCAAGCCCTCAGTGACCCTTGGTGAGTGGAGGCAGGTCAGGTCAGGGAACTGTTGCTCGGGCCACCGAGTCACGGTCCGCCAGCTGTCCCTGTTAGTTGCGTGCCCACCTGACTCGCCCACGCAGCTGGACAGACCTGGGCTGCCCGAGGCACTGCTGTCAGCCCTTGGGGCTGCCTGTAATGCCGTCCAGCTGACTCAGGGCTTGATCAGCGCTAATGAGTGCTGATGACCACGGGCTGGCGAGAGCGGGGAGCGGGGCCCTGACAGTGGGCCAGGCTCTCAGGGGATGTGGCAACTCACCACGGGCAAAGCAGAGGAGCTGGTGCCAACTGCCGCCCCCTCCAAGGCAGCAGTAGAAGATAAGCCTCCAGGGCCACGCCTGGCCCAGCCTCTCCAGGGCCTCACCGCCCAGTCCTCTGTGGGTGAGAAAGAGCAGAGAGGGCGGCCGGAGAGCGGTCCCGGGGGAGGGGGTGCATGACTGTGGTCAGAATGGTGCAGAAGCAAAGCCAGAGTGTGTTTGATTTCCTGGGAGAAGGCAAACTGAGCCGTGACTCAGTGGAGAACTATTCCATCAAGTGTTTGTTTTTGGAAGGACAGCATCATGGCAGCCCAATTATGGACCCAGCGAAGCCCTGGAGAGACCGGGAGGGCCTTGCTCAGGCCCCGGACGCCCCAGGGAGGAAGGCCTCCATCTGACCTCCTGCCTCCAGCAGGCCATGCGCTGCTCAGCCGGAAGGGACATTTCTCGACAACACCTCCCCTTGTCAGGCTCAGTTTCCCCGGCTGCCTTCCACAGGGTAGGCTGCCAATGGCACTGCCCGGCTGCTCTGGCTTTATCTAGCTGATAAATCTAGTCTACCCCCAGACTCTACCCCCTCCCAGCCGAGTTCCCGTGCCCCAGAGCCTTCTCCCTGTGTCCTCAGGTTCAGGATGAGCCCAGCATTCCTGCATCCTCTCCAAGGCTCCCAGGCCATTCCTGATGCTGCGGCTCATCTGGGAGACTGGGCTGGATCGGGGCTAAAAGTCAGGCAGGGGATCCGGGCTGCAGGAAGGCCGGGCGTGCCTGTGTGTTTATCCTCCTGCATGTCCTGCGGGCGCCACCCCAAGCACAGTGCTCCTGTCCCCGGTCCCCGGTCCCCGCCCCTGCCCCTGGGTGTCCTCCCTCGGCCTCCCCACATGGCCCCCCCCCCAGGAGCTCCCTCCTCCCCAATGTGCCCCATTCCACCTGGGCAGTCTCTAAATGTACCCCAGGTCTCCCTCCCTGCCTGCCACCTCCATCCTGGGTCACCGCTCCATCTCCCTTCCTCAAGGTGACAGCTGCGGTCTCCTGCCCGGTGGCTCTCTCCAGTCTCCGCCCCCTGTAGCAGTCAGGCTGGGGGAACTCAAGTTGGGATGCTGGGAGAAGTGCTGACAAAGGCCAGGTGAGCCAGGGCTACTGCCGTGGCCTCATCTTAAGGTCGCAGCCAGCCTGCAAGTCCGCTGCAGGAGGAACCTGAATTCAGATCACAGAGGAGAGCTCACAGATCATTTTGTGATGCCCACATGATAAACTAAGTGGAAGAGAGAGAGAGATCTTCCATCTGCTGGCTCATTCCCCAGATGGCTGCCACAGCCAGGCCTGGCCCTGGCCGAAGCCAGGAGCCTGGAACTCCAACCTTCTCTCCCACAAGGGTGGCGGGGCCCCAAGCACTTGGCCTGTCTTCTGCTACCTTCCCAGGAGCAACAGCAGGGAGCTAGGGCAGAAGCAGAGCAGTTGGGACTCAAACGTGCGCTCCTTTAGGGGACGCTGATGTCGCAAGCAGCAGCTTGACTTGCTGCACCACAACACTGGCCCTAGCCTACCCTTCTCTTGGCCGACAAGCCTTGGGAGAGCCACAGGAACTTGTTCCCTGGGCTATGAGGAGGGGCCAGGCAGCCCACTCAGGCCCAGGCCTCAGCATCCAGACTCCTGGTTCCCTGGGGGACCCAGCGAGGCCACCCAACCCTCAGACCAGCAGGGAGCAGCAGCCTTTAGGGACCATGGAGGAAAAGGGGGCGAGGAGAAGCCAACGGCCATGCACGGTCCCTACCCTTCCACCCTCCCGGAAATCACCTCTGCCCGCTTTCTGCATGTCCCAGCCTCTGAGGCCAGGAGGCCGGCGCTGGCATGGCACCGATTATCCAGGACACGGGACTTCAGCGCTGCATCCCACAAACAAACAAGAGGCTGTGCCCGGGCGAGGCTGGTGGGCAGGTGCGGAGACGGCAGTGAGGCTCGAGACAGATTTGGCTCCGTCGGAGCCCTGAGTTCACCTCCACGTCCACCTCCACAAGGGCTTGGCCCTCAAGAAAGGGGAACTCACAGCCGAGGGGCCCTGGGGCTGGTATGTGGGGGTGCACATGCCCAAGACGTGCACATGCCTGCACTGCCCCCGGGGAGCAAGGGCCAGAGATGGGTCTCCGCTTGGCTCATATCATCAGTGGAGTGAGGCCGAGTGGCCGGCGGCTCGGGTTCCTATGTGTGCCCCAGGCCAGCTCCCACCCCTTCAGTCTTGTCTGGGGCTGGACGGAGCGGGACAGACCTGGGGGGAGGGGGCGTTTGAGGAGCATCTCCCCAAGAAGCGCTAGAGTCTGTGCAGGCTGGGGCTGGGATCACGGCGCAGAATATGGGTGTCGCGTCCAGCCAGGCCACCCTCTGTCCCCTTCCCAGGATCCCTTCCCCAGCTTCTGGGAGTCTGCCCGGCCCCGCCCCACTGGGCCAGCCCCAAGCCGGGCAGGCGGGTGCGGCAGCCATTGTGTAAGGAGTGAGCTCACCGGCCCTGCCCGCCTGGCCTGCGCTGGCCTGCCTGCTGCTGGTTAATCATTGTTCAGACGCCCGAGCGGCTGCAGAGGAAGACGTGACAGGGCAAGGCCGCCTCTGCCAGCTCTCAGCAGAGCTCCCGCAGCAGGCCTGGGCCGGAGCTGCTCCCCTGGACCCCACAGAGAGCATCCTGCGGTGGGCTCGGGCGGTGGGAGGAATCTTGATGGACTCCAGGGCGGTCCCTTTGCAACTCTGCTCCCTCAGTGAGTGGCTTAGCCAGGAAGGCAGACGCCACCGCCCAAATGCCTTGCTCCAAAGCCACAGCTCTCCCCTTTCCTGGCTGTGTGACCTTGGCCTGGTTTGCTAACCTCTCTGTGCCTCAGTTTCCTGGACTGCAGCTGCTGGGAGCACCACGCTCCTGGGGCTGTTGTGAGGGGTGGGACGCATGTGGAGTGCCCACATGCCAGTGACACAGACACTCCATAGGGGCTCAGCCACTGCCAAAGGGCAGCAGGCCGCGTGCATGCCTGTATGGGCACTGCTGGTGAGTCGGGAACCCCTCTCGCCTCCTCGCAGATGGGAACACTCAGGCGAGAACCTTCTAATGTATGAGCCAAGGAACTGCCTGCGGTCACATGGTGTAAGTGACAGAGCCGGTGTCAAGCCCAGGTCTGTCTCTGCTCCACGTCCCACGTTCCCTCCACCACCCAGCCCCACCAGGTTTGCAGATCAAAGATGCAAATCCGAACTTGCCAGGCAATTAAATTCTGCCCACACTCCCTGACATCCTCTGAGCGTGTGTAGGGGGTGTGTGTGGGGAGGGGATCTGGGCAGAATCTGCAGGGAGAAAGAGACTGACCACGCCCAGCCCGGTCCCTGGGCCCGAGGAGCCCCCTTCGCATGGGGAGACAGGAAAAGCAGTGCACACCCCAGCGGAGGCCCAGCACTGCGGAGGCTGGGTCCCTGGGGGCCCAGGAGCCCTGGCCGGGGAGGCAGCAGTGGGAAACAGCCAGCTCTGCCGGTCAGTGTGTGCTCAGACTGCAGGAGCCCTAGAACCCCCTCCTCTGTACCCGGAGCTTCCCCAGACACCACTCCTGGTGGGAAGAACCCTCTCTCTCGCCCAGGGGCAATCTCGGCCCCCTCTAGAGCCGCTTTGATCTGACACAGAGGTGACCTGGTCCTGGACAGGGAGTCCTGGAAGCCAGGCAGCTTGCCCCGGGGCCATGCGGGCATCTGTGGGGCAACATGGGAACCAGTGCCATGAAGACTTGGTGACTAGGAAAAACCCGAGAGAGGCGCACAGAAGGCTCGAGGCTAAACGCTGCAGCTCAGGGCCCTTTGTGTGCACGTGTGTATTTGTGTGTGCATGTATGTGTGTGCACGTGCTTGTGTGTATACATGTGTGTGTGTGGGTGCACGTGCATTGAGAGTTGGCAAGGCCACAATGCTCCTCCTTGGGACGGCCTCCTCATGACAGCTCCAGAGACCTCTCTGGACCCTGCCACTTTCTGTAATGTGCTCACCCACCACCTGCCCCTCCCCCACTCAAATGCTCAGTGCCCCTATCCTGGCTCATTCCGACTACGCTCCAAGAAGCTCACCTGCCCTGAACAGCTGCTGTCTGGGAATAAGGCCTCCTGTGTGAACCTTCCTGGCCATTCTCACCGCTCACTGACTTCCTGTCCCCAGAGGCATGGCCGTGACTGTGAGCAGGGAGCCCAGCTCAGGCAACACAGCAAGACCTCCTGGTTTTCCAGGACACCCAGGCACCTGTTCCTAAGCTGGCTGCGGCTGGAGACTAAAGACACACCTGTAGACTGAAAGAAGCTGGAGCCCACTCTTGGTGACCAGGAGAAATTCCAGTGCCCAAGGCAAGGCTGCAGCCACAGGGCTCCCCCACATGATGCTGGCATGTCTTGGAGGCCTTGGGCATGAAGTCGCCATTTCTGGTGTGGTTAGAATTATAGATACAGGTGCTGGGAGACAGGTGAGGCTCTGGTGGGGCAGGGAGGGGGTGTGTGGCACGTGGTGTGGGAGCCTGGGAGGTCAGTGGGAGATCCTGGACAGGAAGGAAGCGAGAACCTTCTAACGTCCTCTCTGATCCACCCTGCACATGTCACCAGCCTCATCTGCCCAAGCTCAGCCAGCTGGGCTCTGCAGGGGCACACAGCAGTGGTCCCTGCCTGGAAGCCGGAAGAACGACACACACCTCCTGAAGGAAGTGGAAGGGTCTAACCTCGCCCTCAATGTCTCCTACACACACACACACACACACACCCGCTCTTATCTCCCCCACCTTGGCAACGTGGCCGTTCGGTAATGATCCGGTTCTCGGGTAAACATCAGTGTCCCCAAGGATTCAGTGGGAACTGAGTCCTCGGGGCCACGCCCTGCTACGGTGACAGCAGGCTGCAGACCGGATGCCACCACGGTGACCTACTGGTGACGGCAAGAGGCACGAAGGCGGTTCTTGGACCCCGCCACTAAATCCGGGGGTGTCCCGCTTGCCCTGTGCCTGCGTAGGATGACAAGCTCAGGGACAGAGAAGGCTGTGTCCTGCCCGCAGGTCCAGCAACCTTCCAGCTGCATCTGGAACTGGAGCCTCCTGGTGCGGCTGGGGAAGGTCAGAGGAAGGGAGCAGACCCAGAGCACCAGGGCACGGGTGCCCGGCAGCCTGGTGTGGTAGACTCTTCCACCTTGTCCTAGCAAAGACTCTGGTACCTCAACCATCTTTCCAGCCACACCTATCCCTTGAACATCACTCACTTGATCAATGACGAGTTTTCCATCACATCTTGCATGCTGGGTAATTGATTTTGGGCAGCAGATATTTGAAGTCCTTGCTAGCCACTTCTGGAGTGTGTTCCTGTAAGTGTCAAATACTTCTAGCGTGGAAGTTATCATGAGGAGTGGACAAACAGGTGCATCACCACTCCTGTTCCTACAGTGGCTTCTTTTAAAACTTTGTATGGCAGTGGCCTGCATGCCTGCAGTGCCGGCATCCTGTGTGGATATCAGTTCAGTTCCAGCTGATCCACTTTCAATCCAGCTGCCTGATAACGTGCCTGGGAAAGTAATGGAGGATGGCCCAAGTCCTTGGGCCCCTACACCCACATGGGAGACCAGGAAGAAGCTCCTGGCTCCTGGCTTTGGACTGGCTCAGCTCCGGCCATCACAGCCATTTGGGGAGTGAACCAGTGATGGAAGAGCTCTCTCTCTCTCTCTCTCTCTCTCTCTCTCTCTCTCGGTGTCTCTGCCTCCCTCTTTGTAACTTGGCCTTTCAAGTAAAATAAAAAAATCTTAAAAAAAACTTTTTACAGCAGAAAAATCTAAACAAGCAAAGAGAGGACAGTGCGGTGAGGCCCCCTGAGCTCCTGCCCCACCAACAATTGTCAACTCAGCCGGTTTTATTCCGTGTCCTCTCCCACCCGCTCCTGCCACCACCGCACCTCACCAGACTGGTTGAAAGCCCCAGACAGCATTTGACTAGAAATGCTGAGGCATACACCTCCACAAGGTACACGTTTCTATGACATAGCCCTATCTTTAAACATTAAAAATGATTCTTCAATATCAGAAAATATCCAGCAGGAACAACACGGATATCTTTGAGAGTGTAATGGGCAGTGAACCTCATAGGATCCGGGGACAGCAGGCATGCATGGGGACTGTCCAGATGGAGCCAGGCACTGAGAGCATTTGTTCTCCCCACTTCCATCCTTGTCTAATGTGTGTGCCTGAAGCTCAGCCCCCAAGGGCTCCTGGTGCCTAATCCCAGAGGCCCAGCTCAGCCTGGCTCTCGGGAGCCGCTGTGACGTGGCCTGCGCTGGCTCCGCCCTGACCCACGACAGTGCTCCTTGCACGTGTGCCTGCATCTGCTCGCCGTGTTGCACAGGAAGTGCTGGTGACTGGGGCGGGCTCTGGGGGCCGCCGGGTGTGGTCTCTGCTCAGCTGTAGCTGTGCCTTCCAGGCACCTGAATTTGAATGTTGGCAGAGGGAGGAGCTCTGGTTTTTGCTGGGAAAAGGATGTTATGAGCTAAAAGAGCCTTAACCTGCCTGGGGTTGGTTTTGTTTTGGTCTCTTCTTTCTCTCCTTTCTTTCCAACATGCATCCAAGGCCTGCTTTGCCCTTGAGAGAAGTGCCCAGGGCTCCTGACCGTTCTCAGCTGCGCCCAGCAAACGGTACAGAGCTGGGGCTCTGCCATGCTATGCGGCGAGGGTGTGTGTGGAGCTGTTTAGAATGGAGGTGTCATCACCCTCCCAAGAAACACACAGATACACACACACACACATATACAGACACACATATATACACACAGAGAGACACACAGTAAAACATACACATACATATACATAGACACAGATACACACACACAGACACACAGTAAAACACAGAGACACACATACATACACATACACAGAGACACACACAGACATACATAGACACACACGGACACATACACAGAGACACACACAGACACACATACATACACACAGACACACATACAGACATGTGCACACACCCAGAGAGACACACAGTAAAACACACATACATATACATACATAGAGACACACACAGACACAGACACATAGAGACCCACACAGACCCACACAGACATACACAGAGACACACACAGACCTACACACATACACACACAGACACACAAGTGCCTGGCCAGCCCCTGGGTAGGTCTCCTGCTTGTCCCTGACCTCCTGGTGGCTTCTCTTTAGGGCCCTGGGAGTCCTTTCCTGCTAGCACACCTTCACTCATCTCGTCACTAACCAAACATATATCGAGGACTTACTGTGTGCCGGGCATGGGACCAGGTGCCAGAACACACACCCTAACACAGTAACAAAACCCTCGCCTCCTGGGGCTTACATTCTAGGGAGCAGGGAGCGCACCCAGGCCACCGGGAGGGGTTCTTGTGCAGAGACTGGCTTCTCCTCTCTTCTTGGAAGCCCTGGAATCCATACACAAATGATTCCCAGACTCCCAGGGGCTCGGGGTTGCAGACCAAAGGGCCTTAAGACAGGCATGCCCAAGTCGGCCATAAAAAGCTGCCTTCGAGGGCAACGTCTCCAGCCCTACGTTTGCGTGAGAGATGGATCCGTCAGGCGGCCTTCCTCCAGGGGAAGGAGGCGAAATTCAAGGCAATTTGTTCCGCTGGAAGGGGATGGAGTGTGCGTGTTTGTGCGTGTGTGTGTGTATTTGTGTGTGTGTGTGTGTGTGGCACTGGCTATTTAGGCTTCTTTGAGCAGCCTCGTGGATTTGTGAGGGCTTTGTGTGGCTTCTGAAAGGATTCTGTGAATCGTCTACATGGATTCCATTAAGATCTCCTAAGGATTTTGTGCTCACCCACAAGAAGTCTACACGGATTCCATAAAGATTCGGAGAGATTGTAGTGGGCCAGGAGCTGGAGCCTGGCCGTGTGGGTGGATGAGCAAGGGTTTTGCGCTTGGCGGCAGCTCCAGAAGTGAGGCCCTCTCCTATAAACTCTACCGTGGTGATTCCACCCGGTTCCCTCTTCTGCTGTGCACAGAACCCATTTAATGAGATGAATTTAACAAAACGAATAAAAGAGAAACCCCAGAGCAAAGAACATACGGGGGGCACTCAGCAGCAGCCATGCTCTGACTTGAAAGAGTCCGGGGCGCATCAAAGGTGCCGAGAGACAAACCACAGCGCCCGTCCCTCCCGGGCCGGTCACCGCAGCCACAGCGTCCAGAGCCGCCGCCGGCCCCCAGCTGGCGCCCTCGTTTTCCAAGCCCTGCGGTTCTGTCCCTCAGAGCTCTGGGCCGCTTTGGGAAGCAGGGAGGTGGGCGGCTCCTGTGGGCCCCACCCTGCCCGGGCTCTTAGGCCCTGGAAGCCAGTGGGAGGCTCCGCTGCTCCCACGTGTGCTGGCTCCTGGTCAGCTCCCTGCAGGTCCCTACAAGGCCCGTTCTCCACCCTGGGAGGTGCAGGACAGCCGCAGACAGGCCTCTAGTCACGCGGCCGGCTGGGAGGCAACAAGCCAGCTGCTCAGGCCTCAGGCCCGGGGCTGGGAGGGGCAGGAGGGAGAGCCCGGGCCTGGGGGTGGGCAGGGCTCCTGTGAGTTAAGAACCACTGAGCGAGGGGCAAAGCATTGCGTTCCCTGCATCTGACTTCCTCCTCGTGCTAGTACTGCCCAGCGAAAGTTTCCGGGCTGGTGCGAATCTCCTGTCTCTGCACTGTCCAGTGTAACGGCCCCCAGGCCTGGGCGGCTGGCGAGCGGGTGGAATGCGGCAACTGCCACTCAGTATTGAAATACTGAATTTCAGATCTTGCTGAACGTCCGTGCATCTCAGTAGCAAGCATGCGGTGTGACCAGTGGTGGCCGTACTGGCCAGTGTGGCTTCTGAGCAGGTGCCTGGTGATCCTTTGCTGCTCCACAGCACCCATAAGAGGGCTGCACAGGCCTGGCGCCTGGCATCGCTGTGTTTTGCAGGATTTCTTGCCAGCTCGCAGGTGTCCACAGCAGTGGTTCCTGGTGGCCAAACCCCTCCAAGGCACAGGCCACCAGGGCTGCGGATGGGCCATGGTCAAGGTGTGACTGAGCAGACCTGGGTGCTAGTCTGCGTGTGTGACCCTGGGCGGGTCTGCTGCTCTGCAATGAGGGAATTGGGCTGGACTGTGCTCAGCTTGGGTGCAGGGACGTGGAGCCCGGTGAGGCATTCTGAGTCAGTGACCTCTATCAGGGCCACCAGTGGCGAATGGGCCCAAAGAGAATATTGGAGATCATCACCCAAATGATATTGGTTAAGACCTTGGCTTTGGGGGCTGGCACAGTGGCACAGTAGGCTAGGCCTCCACCTACAACCAGCTGCCACTCCCACCAATCCAGCTCTCTGCTATGGCCTGGGAAAGCAGTAGAAGATGGCCCAAGTGCTTGGGCCCCTGCACCTGCGTGGGAGACCTAGAAGAAGCTCCTGGCTTTGGATCACCTCAGCTCTGGCTGTTGTGGCCATTTTGGGGAGTGAACCAGAGAATGGAAGACTTTTCTCTCTGTCTCTCCCTCTCTCTGTCTGTAACTCTCCCTTTCAAATAAATAAATCTTTTTTTTAAAAGGACATTGGCTTTGGAATCAGATTAGCTTCAAATCTGGGTGCCACTACTTACTACCTGTGGAGCCCCAGGACCTTGGGCAGTGTTGAGTGGTGGTCAGAGGCATGGGCTTTGGTGTCAGAGATTCGAGATCTAAGTCAGAGGGGGTGGGGAGGAAGCCGGAACAGACTGCTACATGCTCGTTAACATTTTCAGGGATTTTGTGAGCTGTTAGAAAACACAGCCATTATTACCTGTTACATTAAATAAACTTATAACTAAATAAATTATTAGAAGCAAAGGTAATAAGGACTCAAAGCTCACCATTCTCTATTTTTAGAATTGTCCATGCTCTTGACACGAGCCGTGTCTGCAGATAGAAGCATGAAGAAATGGGTGTCTCTTCCCAACTCTGTGCTCACTGACATGACATTAGCCTCCTGAAGTCAGCTGCAAAGGGATATTTATACCACAGAAATTGCCAGAAATTATGGCTTGACTTTCAGTTTGTTGCTTGTCGAGATGTAAGAAAACGATGCAGAAAACATTAATAATGAAGATAAAGTTTGAGCATCACATGTCTGTAGTTGTTACATTGTCAATAGTACAAGAACCTGAGCCAATATTCTTTCTTTCTTTCTCTCTCTCTCTCTCTCTCTCTTTTTTTTTTTTTGACAGGCAGAGTGGACAGTGAGAGAGAGAGACAGAGAAAAAGGTCTTCCTTTTTGCCGTTGGTTCACCCTCCAATGGCTGCCACGGCCGGTGCGCTGCGGCAGGCGCACCTCGCTGATCCGAAGCCAGGAGCCAGGTGCTTCTCCTGGTCTCCCATGCGAGTGCAGGGCCCAAGCACTTGGGCCATCCTCCACTGCACTCTCGGGCCACAGCAGAGAGCTGGCCTGGAAGAGGGGCAACCGGGACAGAATCCGGCACCCCGACCAGGACTAGAACCCGGTGTGCCGGCGCTGCGGGCGGAGGATTACCCTACTGAGCCGAGGCGCTGGCTAATATTCTTTACATATTTGAAAACTTGCATCTGATTAGGCAAAGAAGTCACTTTTTTTTTTTGATAGGCGGAGTTAGATAGTGAGAGAGAGACAGAGAAAAAGGTCTTCCTTCCGTTGGTTCACCCCCCAAATGGCCGCCACGGCCAGCACACTGCGCAGATCCTAAGCCAGGAGCCAGGTGCTTCCTCCTGGTCTCCCATGCAGGTGCAGGGCCCAAGGACTTGGGCCATCCTCCACTGCCTTCCCGGACCACAGCAGAGAGCTGGACTGGAAGAGGAGCAACCAGGACAGAACCGGCACCCCAACCGGGACTAGAACCTGGGGTGCTGGTGCCACAGGTGGAGGATTAGCCAAGTGAGCCATGGTGCTGGCCAAAGAAGACACTCTTGTCATTGAGAAAGGAGTGAAATTCCAACAAATGTCCTTGTTGTTTTACTTTCATTAACATAGAGAACATTCATGGTGGAACCATGCAGGAATTAAACCATTCCCAGCACCCTATGCCTTTAAGTCCAGGCTTTACCACTTGCTGCTAGGTAGAGCCTCTCCTTTCTAAACCAGGGTTGCCTTGTGTAAAATGGAGAGTGTCATATGTGTTTGCTAGGCTGTTCCATCCACTTCCACCTCCTGATGTGCCTTCCTTTTCACTGCAGTCTGGAGGTGAAGTGTGCAGACTCTCTTGCAGCTAGGATTCTGGGGTGAACTTGATTCTGAGAAAAGCTGTACTCACAAGAGACTTGGATAGCAGAAGTGAGGCTGAGCTGTGGTTCTGTAACTGTGGACAACGTTGTATAGGGGGGTCCTTTGGCAGTGGTGTTTGGGGGTCCTGACATCACTTGACTACCAATAGGAAGCTGATAGGGCTTTTTTTTTTTTTTTTAAAGCAGAACTGCCACACTAAACATCCTGATTCATGGCTGAGCCCCCAAGGAGAAGCCCAGGGACACAAACACAGGTGGGCACAGGTGGATTCTCACACTGCTCTCAGGGCTCCAGGGTCAGTAGTCTGCCCCAGTGAGTCTGGCATGGAGCCCACCCATCCAAGAGGGCTGCAAAGCCCCCAGAGCCCCTGGCCTGCATTCCCTGAGTGGAAATCTCCCCTGGTCATGTGAAGAGTCCTTTCACTGTCTAGACTGGCTTCCCTTCTGCCTACCTGACCCTGCCTTGGTTCCTGTTGGGTCTGAGAACTAACTTTCCCCATCTCCGTCTACTCCTGCTCTTAGGGTCCTTTCCTGCCTTCAGAAGTGCGCTAGGAATCCAGTGCCTGAGCCAGAGGGGGACACCCCCCCCCTGGAAGCCCCGAGCAACCCCAGAGAGTCCTGCAACAGAAGGCTGGCAGGACAGTGTCACAGGGACTAGACAAAGACCGGACTAAGAATGCAGCACTGGGTACTGGCACTGTGGTGCAGCGGGTTCAGCTGCCACCTATGATGCCGGCATCCCATATGGGCACAGGGCCAAGTCCCAGATGCTCCACTTCCGATCCAGCTCCCTGTTAATGGCCTGGGAAAACAGGAGAAGATGGCCCACGTTTTTGGGCCCCTGCACCCTCGTGGGAGACCCAGATGGAGTTGCTGGCTCCTGGCTTCAGATCAGCCCAGTCCCAGCTGTTGTGGCCACTTGGAGAGTGAACCAGTGAATGGAAAATCTCTCTCTCTGTAATTGTCTTTCAAATAAATAAATCTTAAAAAAAAGAATGTGACATTTTCCACTTCCCTAAATCAGATGTTTCTTCCACTTGGAAGGCCCTGTCTTCTATCTCCCTGAGTCTCAGCCCTTCCAGGCTGTCAAGACCAAGTTCAAATGTCACTTTCTCAGCTGAAGGGAAGGTTTTACTCTTTTGATCTTTGCAATTTCATTTGCCCTCTCTGTATCCTTCTATTAAAACTTCTGGCAATGTTCCCATTGAGAGGAAAGTTCCCAGCTCCCTGGAGCCCATGGGCACATATGGGGTCACATGGTGTCAGCACCCACTCTCCGCAGTTCCACCCCCACGGGAGGACTTCAGTGCACCCAGCATCACGTGCCCCTCCTCCAGAGAGCTCAAGAATGAGCTGCACCTGTGAGTTCTGCTGCTCCTCTCCCAGCAGGACCGTGGGTGTGTGCCCTGCCGCTGGCACCCTTGTCATGTGCTCCTTGTAACCCAAAGTGCCGGGATTCTGGGCTAGGCCACACATCGAGGTCCTCTGTCTTTCCAATCTACATCACATTTTGTCAATTGGACCTTAGGATACCCAGGCTCTTGTGAAACCCTGTATTCCAATAACATGACACGAAACAAAATCATTTTCAGTTGTTGTTTATAACCTCGCTACCCGCAGAGCCTAAAAGGCTACAGGGTGGGCAGGACCCCTGTGCCGTCACACCTGAATCCTTATGTCCTTCTCACTCAGTCAAATGCCTCCTGCACCTGAGACTCCCCTTTCCTTTTGGCAACCCCCCACACCCCCAAATTAACTAAAAAGAAGAAGGAATTCTTAAGAAGGCAATGCATAGGCAAATTCATTCACGGAAAAGCGTGACTAAGAGTGAAAGAGGGCATGGGAGCCGGCATCGAGGAGCTGAAACAGTCTGGAAGCCCATGCTCTCTTGAGTTTGGCCTTCAGAGTGAGTTCTTGCAACATTGTACTCAGAGCCGGCCAGAGCACCAGCAACAAGGAATGGTTACAGCTGCAAGAACCCAGCCCGGCAGAGCATGGGAACACACAGCGGATGAAGGTGTGTGTTGCTTGGCCAAGAGGGGCATTTGGAAGACGCCCCTTCGGCTTTTGAAAGCCGAATGCCTTGAGATTTGGGGTCTTCCCAGTGAAAAGCAAACAGCTCTTGGAACTTGGGGCTCAAGGAATGCCACCGAATGCATCCTTCAAGTCTAAGCCGGTGTAACCATTGCTGTCTCCTGGGAACCTGGCCAACAGAGTACAGGGGTCGGGTACAATGGGATGGGTGTCCTGAACAGCTTCATTCTTGGCCCTCAAGCCTACACAAATCTACCTGAACAGGCGGTATAGGAGAGCTCCAGGGCCTGACGACCCCTGGCTGAGGGGTCTGCTCAGATTTCCAGCTGTTGATTCAGGTCCTGGAAGCTGCTGTGCCCTGGGCCAGCGGCGAGTCTGCCCGAGTGTGGTTTTTACAGGTGGGGCATGAACAAGCCATCCTACCTGTGGGGTAACCTGAGTGATTTCAGGATACATAGACGCCTTGTGGAGGGGAGCCTGGCCCTGGGCCAGAGTGTGCGTGAAAGAGAATTGCAATGGGGGTGTGAACCCACACGTTGGGATCATTAAAATGAGTGGCGGCTGATGTTTCTAAATGTTAGGTACAGTGTCCCGGGGATGCACACCCTACTTATGGGCGGTTGCAGCCACCTCTTTGCTGATTAGAGAAGTGGAAAAGAGAACTATGGGACAAACCAAGCTGTTCTGGGAAGAAGAGGGCAACAGTAGCAGCCGGGGGGCGGGGCGGGATGCTGCCGTGTGAAGGCTTGGTGTTGGATCCTCTCAAGCCTGGCAGGCTCTGAACCCTGACACACAGCTGCTCTGTCTCAGCACCCTCCTGCACAGGACTGCTCCGAGGGGGCTGACCCAGAGTCCTCAAGAAGGAGCGACCTCAGAAGCGGGCCCCTGGCTAACAGAAGACATGGCATTTGTGGGTGGCAGTGGTGTTACGGTGACTGGTCAGTGGAGGGTGGGGTGTGCACTGTGTCTTTGCGTGCAGCTGTTGAAGCTAAGAGTCTCTCTGCAGGGGCATCGGCATAGAAGGCAGGAAAATGGCCCTGACTTGGCACCACAGCCGGCAACAGGACAGCCTTGGGCCGTCTCTCCTGACTCCAGGTTGCCTTCTCGGTGGTCCAGGCTCACTGGGCCATCTGGAAAGAAAGGGGGCTTCTGCATGCTAACAACAAAGGCATCCCAGGCTGTGGGAAAGCCAGGAGCCATCTGCTGTACACCTCAGGGGGCAACAAAAAGGATTCTGTCCTGGTAGCTCCTCTTCTAGTCCAGTTCTCTGCTGTGGCCCGGGAAGGCAGTGGAGGATGGCCCAAGTGCATGGGCCCCTGCACCCGCATGGGAGACCAGGAGGAAGCACCTGGCTTCTGGCTTTGGATTGGCGCAGCGTACCGGCCATGGTGGCCATTTTGGGGGTGAACCAATGGAAGGAAGACCTTTCTCTCTGTCTCTCTCTCTCACTGTCTAATAAATAAATAAATAAATCCTACTTTCCTGTACACCTTCCTGCTTCCACCTTGAATTCTCTCATACCTGAGGGAAGAGCCTGTGACAGGCCCATCTGGAAGGGTGTTGCCCACCCCTGGAGACAGCATTTGTAGGGAAAGACCGAAAGAAACAACCGAACCCAAAGATGACCTTAGCCTAACTTTGCCAGAAAACTCATGGAAGTTGGTTAAAGCTTTTACCCATCACCTTAAGCCACATCACAGCAGCCCCGAGAAGGACAATTAGGCCTTAGCTCATTTGAGTTACAGTACGGGAGACCCTGTCCGGGTTCGGCTGTCCCTGGGCCTGCCCAGGCGTGGACACTGACAGCAGCAAAACACACGTACAAGCAGGGCAGGTGGCGACTGCTCTCATCCAACACGCAAACAGGAACCTGCCCTCACCCACTCGGGTGAAGGCCGCCCTGTGAACAGGCAGGCGGGGGCTACTCACACACTGGAAATCGGCTCTGATCCACCTGAATCCTATGTGAATGGAGTCCTGCTGGGTTCTGCTAACGACTCCCATTTTCTCCTCCCAGGGTGGGGAGGTCCAGCTGACAGCACAGCACAGGCGCCAGCACGGCAAGGCTGTTCCTGGACTCAGGCTGGGCCGCAGGGTGGGTGAGGGCCAGGACCCCGATCCTGACTCTGTACTGGCTGTCCTCAATGTGATCCTCTGCTGGGGGCAGGCTGAGGTCGTAACTGTTAGCCCAACTCGAGTGTTGGCTCTGCTGCTTTGTACCCCCGCACATTTTATAGACACAACATTTTTATGTACATGCATTTTTCTTTCCCTGGGAAAATTGCCTAGAGATTTCATCAGACGCTCCAAGGGACACAGACTCCATTATCATTGAGTCAAGTGTGGCTAGAACGAGGCCTGGGCCTTGGATCTGGGAGTCACGGCTTTGAGCTATCCCTGTACATTACAGCACGACCTGGACGAGCCACTCGGCAATCTAGACCTCCCTCTAACCTCTGTCCTGTGTGGTTGCTTCTCTCCGTCACAAGAAAGGGTTCAAAGCAGAGATGTAGATAAAGATGAACTAAAGCTTGGGACGAACGGCTGTGGCTACAGGGCGATAGAGAGAGCAGCGTGGCTGCACCTGCCCGGAGCTGTGAGATCTCAGCCCAGGTGCCGGTCCTGGGAGCTGGGGGCTGTGGGTGAAAAGCATAGTCTTCCCTTCACTGCAGTTTTACTTTCTGCAGGTTCAATGGTCTGTGGTCAGCAGTCTAAAAAAAAAAAATCCAATGGTAAGTTCCAGAAGTAAGCAACTTATACATTCTAAGTTGCATGCCAACCCAGGTAGCTTGATGAACTCTTACACCATCCAGTGCAATCCTGTCTGGGGTTGTGAGCATCTCCTTGTCCAGTGTGTCTGTGCTGGACACCCTCCCCACCTGTTAGTCCCCTGGACGCCATCTCAGTTATCAGCTCAACTGTCAGTGCCTGTGCTGAGGGAACCTCCATTTACTTATGAATGGTCTCAACGTATATCGTTGTAATTGTTCTATTTTATTTAGTTATTGTGGCTCATCTCTTTTGTGCCTGGTTTAGAAATTAAACCTCCCCATTGGAATTTATGTACAGGAACAAACAAGAGTGTATATAGGGGTCAGTACTGCCTGGGGTCCTGGAACATGCCTCCCACCTGAGATACGGGAAGAAGCCCTGTGCCGCCACTCTTTTTTTTTTTTTAAGATTTTATTTATTTGTTTGAGAGAGAGAGTTACAAACAGTGAGAGGGAGAGACAGAAAGGTCTTCTGTCTGTTGGTTCACTCCCCAGGTGGCCGTTGCGGAGCTGTGCCGATCTGAAGCCAGGAGCCAGGTGCCTCTTCCTGGTCTCCCATGAGGGTGCAGGGGCCCAAGGACCTGGCCATCCTCTACTGCTTTCCCAGGCCATAGCAGAGAGCCGTATTGGAAGAGGAGCAGCCGGGACTAGAACCAGTGCCCATATGGGATGCCAGTGCCACAGGCGGGGGATTAATATACTGTGCCATGTCCACTCTTTTTTAGAAAAAAAAATTTTTTTAATTATTTGAAAGAGTACAGAGAGAGGAGGACACACACAGACACACACACACACAGAGAGAGAGAGAGAGAGAGAGAGAGAGAGAGAGAGAGAGAAAGAGAGAATCTCATTTGCTGGTTCACACCACAAATGGTTGCAGTGGCTGGGGCTGGGCCAGGCTGAAGCCAGGAGCCCGGAGCTTCTTCCAGGTCTCCCACATGGGTACAGAATCCCAAATACTTGGGCCATCTTCCACTGCTTTCCCAGGTGCATTAGCAGGGAGCTGGATCGAAAGTGGAGCAGCCAGGACTTGAACCAGCGTCCATATAGGATCCCGGCACCGCAGGTGGAGGCTTAACCTTCTATGGCATGACGTCGGCCCCATGCCTCCACTCTTTAAGCTGCGCCAGCTGTGTCAAATAGAGCCGAGACACACGGACCCCACAGAGCCCTCCCACTGTGAATATTCCCGAGCAACACAAGTGTTACCACTGCTGTTTTAAGTACTGTGTTTGAAGGTGTTTGTCATGCAGCCTGAGACAAGAGCCCAGCAGCCTGCCTGCCTTCAGCATCACCCGCAGTGCTCGGTGCTTGGTAACACCCCACACCTGGGACCTGATGGGGCCCGGCAAGCGGCTGCCGGTCCTGGACAGGGTCACCTGGCCACCTGCTGACGGAGTTCTACCTGGACAACCTGATCACCCCGGGCTTACAAGGGAAAGAGGGTGTTAGCCCAGCCCAGTCAACCGCTCAGTTCCCTGGAGAGGACGTGGCCCAGACAGAAGCAGGTTGGGTGTTGGGGAAAGTAACAGGGATGTTCCTTTCCCGGCTGGGGAGAGTGAGAGGGCCTGGGAGCAGTGGGCTGAGGCCGGGCTGGGCCACGTCGGTCCTGGCAGGCCTGCAGGGACCCTCCTCCCAAGCTGGCGCCTCCGCTCGGTGCCTCCTGCCGTGCTTGGTGGTCACGCTGTCCACTGACCGCCCTTGCTCCTTCCCGCACCGAGGGGCCTGGGTTGTGCTTATTTGTGGCCCCAGAACTTGACAGACAGTCTGGGCAGAGTCAGGTGTCCAGGAAATATCTGTGGGCGTCTCTGAGCAGTTGCTGCAATGCCCGAGGACCTGGGCTATATCCCTCGACCCCGGGGTGTGGGAGGAAGAGCAACTCCACTGAGGCAGCCACGTCAGCAGCTGAGGCCAGAGAGCAAAAGCCCCCTTCCGCCTCCCTGTGGGGAGAGGAGACCTGGAGGGGCAGCCCTGGCTACTTGGCTCTGCCTCGAGCCCTGTGTTCCGTGTCCCTGTATCCATGCCCGCCCAGTCCCACACCTGGGCCCTGCTCCTCACTGCCAGCCCCAGCCAGCAGGCTCTGGCTATCTGCTGTGTCAAAGCCGACTCTGGCCCCGGCCCTGTCTTGCAACGTGACTGTCACACCGGCCGCACTCTGATGTCTACACTGACCACAACTTCTCCCCACTCCCGACTGTTCCCAAAACAGACCAGTGCCCAGAAGCCACAAGCAGAGGCTACAGAAGCAGAGGCTACAGAAGAGCTGTGGACCTTTAGTCTTAGATGGACACTAAAGAAAGGGACCCAGGCTGCCCTGTGCCCCACAACAGCCTGGCTTTCCTACCAGATGCCCAGCGTCAGGGCAGGAAGGCGTGCCGTCAGAGCAGGGGCCGCTGGAGCTCTGGACGCCTGGCCCAGGCTGGACATCTGTCCTAGCAGATACGAGTCGCCTTGCTGTGGGAGGAAGGCTGTGAGAAGTGAGCGAGCATTGTGACAGCGGCCTGTCAGACCCTGAGCTGGGCTGCCAGGGAACATCCAGCTGTGGGTGGGTCCCATCTTGGGGTCCACCACTCTGACCCTTGAGTGCCTCCCTTTCCCCATCTCGTGCCCTCTCATCACAAGAAGCTGCCTTGGCTCCTGGCATCCCAGCACCGGCAGGGTGGGAAGCAGGTGGCCTTGTGCTGTGCCACCCGGCCTCAGAAGCATCCGTTCACGTGCTGAAGGGTCCCAAGGCTATGCTCTGGAGAAGGCACACAGGGTGGTGGGAGCAGGTGTGGTGTGCACCCCCCTGCCCAGCCCTGCAGCAAGGGGTACGGGGGAGTTGCTTGAGTAGGGTGTTCTCCCCTGGGGCCTCTTAGTCCCACAGGAAGCAAGGGAGGGAGGAGGTACAGAGAGCTTTCCCGAGGCCCCGGGGATTCTGGGAGCCAGTCTACCCCACTACCTTGGGGCGCGCCCTTGACCGCGAGAACTGAGGGGACATTTCAGGTGAGCCACAGCCCCGCAGGAGGAGGCTGTTGGCTCCCCCCAGTCCAGTCCCACCTACCTGCTGCACTGGGGCTCTGTAGCCTGGCAGGGGTTTTGGCTCTCAGTCGGGTGCTGGTCACAAGCCACAGGTCCCTGCCACCCTCCTTCCTTTGTGGTGCTCAGAGCACGCACCTGCTCACCCCCAAAGAAACCTGCTCACCCCCAAAGAAACCTGCTCACCCCCAGAGCAACTCTGCCTCAGACTTAGGAGGCTACAGAGGAGGGAGATGGCAGCCAGGGTGCTGCTGTGGCCGGCTTGCATGTTTGGGGCAGTTTTTTCTTTCTTCCCACAATATCCTCTTTCTGAGCCTGGCCCATTCCTACATCCTTGGTGCATAGCAATGCCAGGGGAACCGACGGGGCACTGGGCTCCAGCTAGAGAGATGGCTGTGTTCCGCCCTGCTCTGTGCTAGCAGGTGCCCATCTGGGGCCATGAGTGACAGTTGATCCCGCAGCGTCCCTCGCCCTGGGCACACTGAGAGGAACCGTGGGAAGGGGACAGCTGACTCGCTGTCAGAGGAAGGGGGCCTCAGGCCCTGCTGGCTTTGCAACAAGGCAGTGAGAGGCTGCAGGGGGACCCTTGGCCTGACCTTGTGAAGGTCCCTGGAGACCAGGGGGTGAGTGCAATGGCGGGGGGACCTCCTTCCTCCCTGGGCCTGCTGCAGGCTGGGGACATTAGCCTGCAATCAGGGGCTGTATGCATTGGTGTCAAGTGCCCCCTTCCTGCCTGTGTGCACCTGAGGGGCTGATCGTAGGGGTGCAGTAATGATGACAGCGCCCTTAGCCACAGAGGCGGGGTGTGAGACCTGCACACGCAGACACGTACACACAGACGCGGGCCTGGCGAGCAGGTATGCTACTGGCTGAAACCCTGAGCAGGACAGGCACTGCCACGGACTGTGCCTCCCCGGGTCTCCCAGCCACAGAGGGGCTGCGCTCTGCCCTGGAAGCACACACACACACACACACCCAGACGCCCTGGGCATTTGGCAGCCATGAGTAAGCACTGGCCAGCGTCTGTGTCACCCTGGGCTGTGGGTGTGAGTAACAGCTGAGCGACACCATGGGACACAGAAGACAGCCCCGGCTCGTGAATCTCGCTTCTTGGTGAGTCACAGCCGCCGGTTTCCAGACACAAGCATCAGGAGGTTTGGAAGCCCTTCTCCCCAGAGACCGGATTCTCTCCTGCTGTCTGGAGTGTGCTCTATAAATCCCCCTGCCTGCGAGGAGCTGGCAGGCAGGGCTGGCCCCCTGAGGCCTGGGGAGTGCAGTGGGGCCTGCCCAGTGGGCCGGGGCACCGCGGGAGTGGGTGTCAGGCACGCAAGGCTGCGCAGGTGGAATGGTGTCTCGCTGCCTGGCCTGGGGTTGCACACATCTGGGGGATTTGCTTGTGGGGGATGGGTTTGGATTGGACAGTCCCTGTCCTGGGCAAGGACTAGATAAGCTCATGGATGCTGTGTGTGTGTGTGTGTGATGTGTGTGTGGTGCGAGTGTGGTGTGTGTTGTATGATGTGTGTGTCATATGTGCTTTGTGTGTATTATGGGTGGTTGATATGAATTTGTTGAATGTGTATTTTGAGTGTGGTGTATGTATGGTACATAGGATGTGTTGTGTGTGATGTGTACATATTTGTGTTTGGTGTATATGTGTTGTGTGTGGTGTGAGCATGGTGTGTGTGTGGTGTGTGTGTGATCTGTATGCATTTGTGGACTGGTGTGGTATCAGTGTGAGGTGTGTGTGTTTGTGAATATGCTACGTGTGTGATTCATACATGTTGTAAGAGAGTGTTGTGGTATGGTGTGTATGGGTATTGTGTGTGAGTTGCGTGTGGTGCGTATGTGTAGTGTTTGTGTGGTTAGGTGTATGTCTGATATGAGCATAGTATGTATGTGTGTGCAGTCTGTGTGGTGTGAGTCTGCAGCGTGTATGTTGTGGGTGTGTGGCATGTGGCATGTGTGTGGCGTGAGTGTGTGTGATGTGGTATGAATGTGTAGTGTGCAGCGTGTGTGGTGTGAATCAGTAGTGTGTATGTTGTGGGTGTGTGGTATGTGGCATGTGTGTGGCGAGTGTGTGGCGTGAGCGTGTGCTGTGTGGGTGATGGGAGTGTTGGGGGACCCTGGAGAAGGACTTGGGCAGCAGACCAGGCCAGCAGGCCAGCAGGGCAGGGACAGGAAAAGTGACAACGCCGGGTCCTCTGGGCCAGCACACGCGGACCAGGCTCAGGGCCCTCTCTGAACAGAAGAGGATTCCTTGGCCCGGCTCAGTGCAGGCGGGGCGGGAGGGTCGGTGCTGGGCGCCCCGGGCTTCTCCCAGCCAGCAGCCCCTCCCCACCACAGCCAGGTGGGAGACACGGAGGTAGCAAACTGGAGGGCCTGTGGCTGTCCCAGGGGCGAGGGGCAGCCTGGGGCGTGGGGAGCCGGGGCTGGAGGCTGCTCCCAGCCGAGTGTCTCCTCTGGGGAGCTGGCTGTCCCTGGCTGCCTTCTGCCCGCCCCGAGGGGAGGGTGGCGGCTGGCGACATCCCAGAGTCTGCAAGCCACGTCCCACTCCGCTCTCCCTCATTCCAGCCAGAGGAATTCCAGGAGGCTCAGCTCAGCTGGAATTCCAGTTAAGCAATGAGCGATTTTTTTTAGTACAAGTATGTCCCAAATATTGCCTGGACCATACTTACGCTAAAAAAGTGATTCACCGTTGATCTGAAATTCAAGTTGAACGGAGAGTGCTGAGTGTGGCACTCTGCTTGCAGGGAACGGGCGTGGCTCCCGGCAGGAGCCTTGTCCAAGAGCCAGGCCCCAGGCTCAGCGGCGAGTGTGTGTTATTTCCATTTAAGCCTCACCACCATGGCCTGGCTCCCCAGACTGGAGGGATTTGCCCACCACCTTGAAGATTTCTGCCTTACCATTTGCACACCCCCTGTACTAATACACTTATTTTAAAGGAAATTTTCTGTGCACTGTCACTCATCATAAAATAAATGCAATGTTATCATTGTGATGCCTACTGGATACAGTTCTGAGGCATTGAACTACCGTTAGAGAGGCACTCAAGGCTCACTGTGGCTTACTCTGTTATCTCCTGGATACGTATCACACCCGTCCTCCTTGCTGGAAGAGCCTTCCTCCTCCTCCTCCTCTTCTTCCTCCCCCCTTCTCTTCCCCTTCTCCCCCTCCTCTTCCTTTATGGACTCAGAATGCCATAGCCCCCCTCCTAGCCTCTGTGCAGGCGGGACCTGGGCTTGTGGCCCTATTGTGCACACTGAGATCTGAGCAAAGTCACCTGGAAGCTTCCAGAAAGATTTCTTTCAACCTTGAAGCAATGGATGATGAACGTGTGGATAGATACAGTGGGATACCACTCAGCCTTAAAAAAAAAAGAAAGCAATCCTGCCACACACTTGCCTATGGGGGAAAGCTGACTGTTAGCACATAGAGAGTTTCAGTTTTGCAACATGAAAGTGTTCTAGGGCCCCATTGTACAACAATGTGTGCATATACCTGTGGTTACTACTGTACCGTGTACCTAACCATAGCAAGAGGATGAATTTTATGTTTCATGCTATTTGCCACCATTAATAAAAGTGAAGGAAGTGGATAGCAGTGGTGTTGCACAGTACTGGGACACCACTGCATGGTTCATTCTAAAGTGCTGATTTCCTGGGGACGGCATCTCCATTCTTTAAGTCAAACTCTGAAGATGTTCTTCACGTCTTTAGATGATGTCTTAGAAGCGCACGAATCCTGGTGCAGGGACAGCGGCTCTGTAGCCATGAGGGATCGTGCCTATTGACCATGCCGGTAATGACATGGAAAAGTGGAAAAAAAAACCACGAGTCCATAGTAAACGTCCCTAGAACTACTGCCCCTGAATGGTCACACCAGATGATGCCTTTTCCTTGTTGTTTCATTCACGTGTAGTCTGGGTGTTCTGTTATTTGAAAAAGCCTTTCTCCTTCTGTAATCAGAAGATTTAGGAGCGAAAAATAGAAAAAGGGATACAACTCGTACTACGTTGCCTGTTATTTAAGGCTGTATCCACATACTATGTCAGTCATCTGTTTTACCTTGGAGATAAGACCTTGGAGATAAGCATTCTCCAGTTGGGAAACTTTGCGGATGCACATCTGTTCCCCAGAGGGGAAAGCCGCTGTGGTCACCAAGTTTAGCAGCCGAGTAACTCAGTCCCAAAGCTCCGACTTGCGTGGGGCAGCACCTGAGCGCGTCAGGCGGGACAAGTAGGTGGGATTCCAGCTGCGGGTCTCCCTGCCTTTGGCGCACTTGCTTTCTGCTCCCCATCAGCGCTTCTCCAGGACGCTGACCCTGTGATGTGCTCTCCCCGGGCCTCCTGACACAGCCGAGACAGGCTGAGACTCACCAACACCACAGCGAACCTGCGTGAGATCCACGAGGAAGTCAACTGAGGCGCCAAGGACCAGGGTGCGAAGCTCCCCAGCCACTTCTGACCCCCGGAAACCCACCGACCAACAGCTTTGCTGCTCCTCGGGCCCCAGCCCACCCTTCTCCCACCCCCCTACTCCCCGCCCCCCTTGTATACCCACCCTGCCCCATCTCCTGTGCTGGCTGCCTCACAGACACTGTGCAGGCCCCTCGATTGCTGCTCTCGGCTGCCCCGCTCCCAGAGGGCATCATCCTTGACCCTGGTTCTTGAGGGCTGGGCTCCTCCACTCCTCACCCCCTTTGCTGCCTAAGCTGAGAGGTGGGTTCTAACCCTGTCCACTGGCGCCCATATAGGATGGGGGAGGCTTAACCTACCACGCCACAGCGCTGGCCCCTGTAATATTTTTTTTTTTTTGACAGGCAGAGTTAGACAGTGAGAGAGAGAGAGACAGAGAGAAAGGTCTTCCTTCCGTTCACCCCCTAAATGGCCGCCATGGCTGGCGCGCTGCGCCGATCCAAAGCCAGGAGCCAGGTGCTTCTCCTGGTCTCCCATGCGGGTGCAGGGCCCAAGGCCTTGGGCCATCCTCCACTGCCTTCCCGGGCCACAGCAGAGAGCTGGACTGGAAGAGGAGCAACCGGGACAGAATCCAGCGCCCCAACTGGGACTAGGACCCGGAGTACTGGTGCTGCAGGTGGAGGATTAGCCTAGTGAGCCGCGGCGCTGGCCCCCTGTAATATTTCTTACAATTACCTGTGACTCTATAAATTTCTCAAAAGCTTAATTTAAAAAAAAACTACAAAAAAATTAGAAGAAAATATAGGATGATGGGCTGGCATTGGGGCACAGCAGGTTAAGCTACTCTTATGTATAATGCTGGCACCCTGTATCGGAGCACTGGTTTGATACTGGCTGCTCTGCTTCTGAACCAGCTCTCTGCTAACATGCTTGGGAAAGCAGCCGAGGATGGTCCAGTGCTTGGGCCCCTGGGAGACCCGGATGTGGGAGACCCGGATGGAGTTCTGGGCTCCAGGCTCCAGCCTGCCCCAGCCCTGCCTGTTGCTGCTATTTGGGCCGTGAACCAGTAGATGGAAGATGTCTCTTTTTCTGTGTCTCTTCTCTCTGTGTCACTCTGCCTTTCAAATAAATAAAATAAATTTTTAAAAAGAAAGAAAATAAGGAATGGTATATTTATGAATTAATGAAAGGGAACACTTGTGAAATATGGCAATGCAGAAGCCATTAAGGAAGATAACAACAAATTCAATAAACTACATCGAAAGACATCACAAACAAAATTGAAAGCCAGCAACCAGCTAAGAAAAATACTTGCAACAATTACAAATACAAAACCAATTCATATTAAAAAAATGAAGATAACTTTCATAAATCAATACAAAACAAGAAAACAGAGGAAAGAATAGGAAAAGACAATTCCCAAAGGGAGAAATTCAAATGGTCAAAAACTGATGAGAATCGTAATTTCTGCAAATATTAAAGAAAGTATAAACTAAAATAATGAGCAATCACTTTTCATCCTATTGGACAAGCAAATTAGAAAGTTCAGTTGCATCTAGGGCTCAAGAAGAAACAGACAATGTCCTCATATTCTGTTGGTAGGGGCATGCATTGATAAAGTCGTTTTTGTTTTGAGAGACGAGAGTGCAAATCTGCCAGTTCGCCCAGCAAACACCCACAGCAGCGGGGCTGGGCCAGGCTGATGTCAGGAGCATGGAACTCAATCCAGGTCTCCCACATGAGTGGCTGGGACCCAGCCTCCCAGGGAGTACCTTAGCGGAGCTGGGACTCAGCACCCTGATGGAGTACGTGGGTGCCCTAACTGGTGCCTTAACTGCTGTGCCAGTGCCTATAAAGCTGCTTTGGAGGGCGATTTGACTGAATCTATTAAAAGTCAAGATGCACTTACCTACGGTCCAACGAGTCTTCCTCTTGGGAGATCCCCGGGGGAGACACAGGTGCAGGAGGCAGCAGGTAACACATTCTTCCTGCGGCTTCTTTCCCTGTCGCCAGCGAGAACCGGGAAGGGCCTGGCCGTCAGCCTGGGATGACATCGGCATCGCTTCTGCGGATCACTGTGGACGGAGACAAAGCACGTACGGAATACCAGGCACCGCTACCGTAAACACACACACGGTTTCTGGAGGTAATTTTCATCTTTAGTTCATGACCACAAACCTCAAACCATCACGCAACACAGCCCAGTAATCCGAAAATGGTGCCCTGCGACGTTTGTTTTTCTCTTTCCAAAATGATTGTTTTGTAAGTCGTCTCTCCTCGCATCGCCCCCACCCAGTGAGCGCCCGACTTTGCAGTGCAGCTCAGCTAGTCAGAAGCTCCCATCAGACCCAGCCCTGCTCCCGCGAGGAGAGCTCCCGTCCTCCCTGTGTCTCCAGCCAGTGTCCCCCCTGGCCTTTGCGAAAGACAAGCTTTCATCTCCTATCCTTCCTGAGGGCTTCATTCCTGCAACTACCCCTCCTCTCTCGCATCATTGCGTTCTCCCTCTAAGCTCAACCATTCACATCAGAACACCAATGCGCTCCAGAATTTCCCATACTAAAAACAAGTCTTGGGACTGGCATTGTGGTGTAGCTGATAAGCCCTCTGCCTATCACACCTGCATCCTATATGGGCTCCAGTCTGAGTCCTGGCTGCTACACTTCCAATCCAGCTACCTGCTGATGGCCTGGGAAAAACAGTGGAAGATGGCTCAGGTGTTTGGACCCCTGCCACCCATATGGGAGACCCAGATGAAGTTCTTGGCTCCTGGCTTTGGCCTGGCCCAGTGGCTTGCTGTTGTGGCCATTTGAAGAGTGAACCAGTGGATGGAAGATCTTTCTCTCTGTCCCTCCCTCTCTCTCTAACTCTTTCAAATAAATGAATAAATCTTCAAACCAACAAACAAAAAGCAAGTCTTGTACACTCTGGGAGGCGGCAGATGATGGTTAAAGTACTTGGGTCCCTGACACCACTGTGGGACACCTGGATTGAATTCTTGGCTTCTGACTTGGCCCAGGCCCAGCTGTTGCAGGCATCTGAGGAGTGAACCAGTGGATGTGAGATCCCTGTCTGTCTCTGGCCCTTTCAAATCAGTTAATAAAAATGTGAAATAAATAACACCAAGCCAGCATTGGCGCACACCTTTCTAGGCTGCGTGACAGCCAGCCACTTGTCCCCTCCAAGCCCCCATCTCCCTTGCACGGTTAGCACTACTGCGGGGAGTGCCGCCCAGCCGGGACCACGCCTCCCAGCTCCCCTCGTGTCTCAGTGGGCACAGGTGACTGAGACCGTGGGCACAGTGAGGAGTGCAACTTCTGAGCCTGGCCCGGGCGCTGCTTCTCCGTGATCCTCTGCGTTCTGTTCCGCCTCTGTGGCTGACACCCAGGACCCTTGTGGATGCCCAGGCCTGAAGAGCTGTAAGGGGTCTCCTCCCTCCTGCCCTATCGCTGGGGGGATTTAAATGAGCAGGAAATAAGCTGCTATTTGATTAAACTACTGAGCTCTTGGTGATGTATCTGTTACAGCATCTGCCTGACCCTAATTAGCACACTCTCCACTGATAACCAGACCACCCCCTCACCCCTACCCCCACCCTGAGGAGGTCCCTTTATCCGATGCAGCCAGGTCAGTTGCATCTGGGTTCAAAGACCACGGTTGTCACTTCCTCGCGTGTGGCCTTGAGTACCCGGCACGGAAGAGCTGCCCCTTATCTGCAGTCGGGCCACACATCACATCTTCCTCGAAGGGCCGAAGGGCCGGGGCCTACATCAGTACCTGGCAGGCACGGGGCCACTGTCTGTCACCCAGTACATCCTGCAGGATCCCTCGATACCGCATTCACTCCCCTCCCCACTCCCCACTCCAACCTCCCTCTGTCCCCAGCACCCCACGGAAACCGCTCCTGCCCGGTGGCCCCTGCGCTGCTTTCTCCTGCCTCACTGAGCTCGCAGCAGCCTCTGCACAGGTGGCCACTGCCCATTTTAAAGACTTGTATTGGGGCCGGTGCTCTAGTGTGCCGGCATGCCGGGTGCCGGCATCCCGTATGCACACTGGTTCAAGCCCCAGCTGCTCCACTCCCCATCCAGCTCTCTGCTATGGCCTGGGAAAGCAGTAGAAGATGGCTCGAGTCCTTGGGCCCCTGCACCCGCGTGGGAGACCCAGAAGAAGCTCCTGGCTCCTAGCTTCAGATTGGTACAGCTCCGGCCATTGTGGCCATCTGGGGAGTGAACCAGCAGATGGAAGGCTTCTGTCTCTCTCTCTGCCTCTGCCTGTCTGTGACTCTGCCTTTCAAATAAATAAATAAATCTTTTTAAAACATAGGACCCACATACTTGAGAAGTAGGTGTTGGTGAAGAGGTATAGAAGCTGCAAGCTTGTGCGTGGCTGATGGAAGGAACATGTGCTGCCATGGAGAAGTTTGCAGTTCCCAAAAAAGTTAAACATAGACTTGCCAGTGATGCAACCATTCCACTCGGGTGAGAGCAGTGATTCAAACAGATACTTGTGAGCCGAGGTTCATTGCAACATTATTCACCAGAACCCGAAGCTGGAAGTAACGGAAGCGTCCCTCACAGAGGAGCGTGTGAACAAAGTGTGGCCTGTCCCTGGCGTGGAGCACTAGCACGCCTTAGAAAGAAATGGAGTGCTGGGACACTCGAGTCACGGAGACAGGAAGCAGAGTGGAGGTTTCCGGGGCTGGGGGAGTTACCGCTTAACGGGCGTAGGGTTTCTGTCCGGAATAATGAAGATGTTCTAGAAGTGGATGGTGGTGATAGTTGAGCAATTTATAAATGTTCCTTTTTTTTCAGATTTTATTTATTTATTTGAGAGGCAGAGTTACAGAGAGAGAGAGAGAGAGAGAGAGAGAGAGCCAGAGAAAGTCTTCCATCTGCTGGCTCACTCCCCAAATGGCTGCAGCCAGAGCCAGTAGCCAGGAGCTTCTTCTGGGTTTCCTATGTGAATGCAGAGGGCTCAAGCATTTGGGCCATCTTCTGCTGCTTTCCCAGGCCATCAGCAGGGAGCCGGATCAGAAGTGGAGGTGCTAGGATTCGAACCAGCACCCATATGGGATACTGGCACTGCAGGTGTAGGCTTAACCTGCCATGCCATGGTGCCTGCCTCCACGAATGTTCTTAATGGCACCAAAATGTACACTTAAAAACAGTTGAAATGGTGTGTGCATGTGTGTGTGTGTGTGTGTGTTACTTCCAGCTTCGGGTTCTGGTGAATAATGTTGCAATGAACCTTGGCTCACAAGTATCTGTGTGTGTGTGTGTGTGTGTGTGGTGGCTCACTAGGCTAATCCTCTGCCTGTGGCGCCGGCACCCTGGGTTCTAGTCCTGGTTGGGGCGCTGGATTCTGTCCTGGTTGCTCCTCTTCCAGTCCAGCTCTCTGCTGTGGCCCGGAAGTGCAGTGGAGGATGGCCCAGGTCCTTGGGCCCTGCACCCACATAGGAGACCAGGAGGAAGCACCTGGCTCCTGGCTTTGGATCAGTGCAGCATGCTGGCTGCAACATACCAGCCATAGCGGCCACTTGGGGGGTGAACCAACGAAAAAAGGAAGACCTTTTTCTCTGTTTCTGTCTCTCTCTCTCTCACTGTCTAAACTCTGCCTGTCAAAAAAAAAAAAATGTACATAACGTGAACGTTTCCATTGGAGCCCTTTCTAGTGAGATTTATCATTGTTCTTTCTCCCCGTTCATGGCAGAGCCCACCCAGCGATCAAGGGCAGGTTCACAAAGATTCCCCCGGCCCCGTGAGACCTGAGATAGAGGCGCAACAGACTGCTGGCTCTTGGAGTGTTGGCTGTGTTGGGTGGTTGCTTGTCTGTGTCCTCAGCAGGTGCCAGCCCAGCCCCCACACCCGGGACCCTGCCTACCCTGTGCTCCAGTGATCTCTGCCCATTTCCTGCACCTCTGTGGGATTTAGAACCCCAAAGGAACCGGGGTCCCTCTGGACACCAATGGTGATGCTGTGCCGGCAAATAGGCGGGGCGCACTGTGGGGAACTCACTGCCCCAGCTCAGCATCCGTGTGGCCAGGGACTAAGCCTGCCCTGTGCTGCTCTCGTTTGCAGCACGATGTTCCAGGCAACCCCTGCAAAACAGCTCATGAAAACTACAGAGCCGTTGGCGCCTGAGAAGGCTGAACGATCCTTCCGGACGTTGTAGCTTGTGCCTGCCTGTCACCCTATGCGTTAGGAAAGGCAGGAGCAGGACGTCCAGTCAGCCTCAAGAAGTGGCCCCTCACTTAACGGAGCACGTGTTGTCCATCAGAAATGGTTACGGGGCAAGGGACTTTTAAGTGAATCTCGCTTCCCCACTGTTTTTTTTTTTTAATTTTTTCTTTTTGACAGGCAGAGTGGAAAGTGAGAGAGAGAGAGACAGAGAGAAAGGTTTTGCTTTTGCTGTTGGTTCACCCTCCAATGGCCGCCGCGGCCGGCGCACTGTGGCTGGCGCACCACGCTGATCCGAAGCCAGGAGCCAGGTGCTTCTCCTGGTCTCCCATGCGGGTGCAGGGCCCAAGGACCTGGGCCATCCTCCACTGCACTCCCGGGCCACAGCAGAGAGCTGGACTGGAAAAGGAGCAACCGGGACAGAATCCAGCGCCCTGACCAGGACTAGAATCCCATGTGCCGGTGCCACACGTGGAGGATTAGCCTATTGAGCCGCGGCGCCGGCCCCCACTGATTTTCATTCTAAACTTGGAAATGTGTTTTTCTGGAGAAGAGATAACTGTCCATCTAGACATGGCTTTAAAAATTACACTTGAGGTGACTGGTGCTGTGGTGTAGTGGGTTAAGTGTTGAGATGGTGGGCCCTTTAAGAGGTGGGACCCAGTGCATGGTGGTGAGGTCACGGGAGCTGCACCCCTGTGAAGGCCCCATGGGGCCGGTTGTTAGGAAGTGAGGTCAGACTTCTCAGCTCGCTCTTACCCATGCGCCCCTTCTGCACTTGGCACTCCTCTGTCCAATTCTCTGTGTTGTGGTGCAGCCAGGTGCCCGTTCAGGAGCCAAAGCTGGGCTATTCGGACAGTCCAGCCATCAAGACTCGGAGGCAGATAATCTTCTTTACTTTCTCTAGCAACACAAAGTAGACCAAGAAGGGCCAGTGTTGTGGCATAGTGGCTTAAGCTGTGGCCTGCAGTGCCAGCATCACGTTAGTTCAAGTCCCAGCTGCTCCACTTCCAATCCAGCTCCCTGCTCATGCCCCTGAGAAAGCAGAGCAAGGTGGCCCAAGTGCTTGGGCCTCTGCCACCCACATAGGCGACCTGAAAGAAACTCCTGGATCCCGGCTTCAGCTTGGCCCGGCTCTGGCCCTTGTGGCCATCTGGGGAGGGAACCAGCAGATGGAAGATTTCTCTGTCTCCTGTCTCTCTCTCTCTCTCTCTCTGTACCTGTGCTTTCAAATAAATAAATAAATCTTTATTTTGAAAAATAGCTCAGAAAGACTCGGCCTCTGTAAGGCTTGCTTGCCTCTCATCCACTTAACATGCATGTATTAGTCCATTTCTCATGACCGTAACGAATCGCCTGAAGCAGGTTACTTATAAAGAAAAGAGGTGGCTTTGGAGGCACAAGGTCTCGGGTTCTATCCGGTGATGTCTTTGTGCTAGCAGAGCCCCGAGAGTGAGCGAGCCTGTCTGCGCCTGTCTGCGCCTGTCTGTGCCTGTCTGCGCCTGTCTCTCTCTGCTTGTGAAGCCGCAGGGATGCAACCAGGTAGGCTTCACCCAGTGACCTTACCTAAGCCGCGTCACTTCCCAAATACTTCCCCACCCCGCCCTCTTGTCATCCCCATGAGGCCCCGGGGACCCTCCAGCCAAATCCAGGCAGCACATTCCCTGTGCATCATGGTGAGATCATCCTGAGAACGCGGGGAGAGCCCTGGCCTCACGGAGCGCGCAGTCTGTGCCAGGCCTCAGACCGTGATGCACACATGTGTGTTGCTTATGCCCAGCCACACCTCAGAGGTGGATTCAGTCCCAAACCTCCACGATAAAGCACTTTCACAATAAAGTGAGTCACACCAATTTTTGGGTTTCCAGGGCACATAAAAGTTATGTTTATACTATATTCTGTTAAGCGTTAAGGAACATTATATCTAAAACAAACAGTGTCTCTGCCTTAATTTAAAAATACTTTAGGGCTGCTGTTGTGATACAGCAGGTTGAGCCACCACTTTCGATGCCAGCATATACCACATGGGTGCCGGTTCGAGTCCTGGCTGCTCCACTTCCAATCCATCTCCCTGCTAATGCACCCATAAAAGCAGTGGAAGATGACTCACGTGCTTGGGTTTCTGTTACACACGTGGGAAACCCAGATGAAGCTCCTGGCTCCTGGCTTCAGCCTGGCCCAGCCCCAGCTCTTGTAGCCATTTGGGGAGTGAACTCACAGTTGGAAGACCTCTATTTCTCTCTCTCTCTCTCTCTAATTCTGCCTTTCAAATACAATAAAATAAATAAATCTTTATTAAAAATACTGTATTTGGGCCAATGTTGTGGTGCAGTGGGTTAAGGCAGCACTTGGGGGCCCAGGTTCAAGTCCCAGCTGCTCAGATTCCAATCCAATTCTCTGCTAATGCGCCTGGGAAAGCAATGGAGGATGGCCCGAGTGCTTGGGCCCCTGCACCCACATGGGAGGCCAGGAATGGAGTTTCTGGCTTCTGGCTTCCACCTGGCCACACCTGTTACTGTCACCTGGGGAGTGAGCCAGAGGATGGAAGATCTGTCTTTCCTTTTCTCTCTGTCGCTCTTCCTTTCAAAGAAATTAAATAAATATTTTTAAAGTGCTTTATTATTAAAAAAAAAACAACCTGCTAACAATCGTCGGAGCCTTCCACGGGGTGCAGTCTTTTTGCTGGTGGAGCCTTGCTGGCCGATGAGGGGCTGGCTGGGATAATCTCCTCCAGCAACACACGGTGGGCATTCGCTGCGTCGACTGATTCTTCTTTTCCTAAAAGGTTTCTCTGTAGCACGAAACAGCAAATTTCTTTCAAAATTGGAGCCAACGCTTAGTCTCAGCTAAGGCCAGGCCAGGTTCCGAGTCCCCGGCTCTCTCAAAGATGTCTGCGGCATCTTTGCAGGGAGGGGAGTCTGCCTCCAAGGAAGCAACTCCTCCCCTGCTGGCACTGTCCTGGGATCGCAGTAGCTCCGCCCCACTGCAGGCTCCATCCCTCTTCTCGTCCACCTGCTGTCTCCACCACTCTGCCTGACTTCCTGCACTGACGTCTTACACTGCTCACAGCCATCCCTGAGGGGTGGCGTCAGCTCAGGGGTGACACCAGCCCCTCCCAGGAATCCTGAGTGCTGAGAATGGCATCCAGAATGGCGAATCCTTTCCTGAATACTTTTAATTTACTTTGTGAGATTCGTCATAGGAGTGACTGCCAGGTGAAGCCGCCTGTGAGGCTGGCATCCCGTATCAGAGCACCTGCTCCACCTTGGATTCAGCTCCCTGGGAGAGCAGCAAAAGTTGGCTCAAGTGCTTGGGTCCTACCACACAGGTAGGAGACCTGGTTGGGCTCCTGACTTCAGCCTGGTCTAGCCCTGGCCATTGCTGCCATTTAGGGAGTAAACTAGCAGGTGGAGGATCTCTCTCTCTCTCTCTCTCTCTCTCTCTCCCCTCCCACTCTGCCTTTCAAATAAACAAAATAAATATTACCTCCCCACACCAAAAAAAAAAAAAAGGAATCATCATCTGTGGCAGCTATAGCCTTATAAAATACATTTTTTTCTTCTATTATAAGACTTGACTTACAAATAAGTCATTAAAACTCTCTGGGGCCAGCGCTGCAGCACAGTGGATTAATCCATCATTTGCCGTGCTGGTATCCCATATGGACACCAGTTTGAGTCCTGGCTGCTCCACTTCCTATCCAGCTTCCTACTGCTGTGCTTGGGAAAGCAGTAGAAAATGACCCAGGTACTTTGGCCCCTGCACTGGCTTGGGAGACCTGGGAGAAGCTCCTGGCTGCTGGCTTTGGTCTGGCTCAGTTCCAGCTGTTGCAGCCATTGGGGGGTGAACCAGCGGATGGGGAAGTCTCTCCCCTCTCTCTCTCTGCAACTCTGCCTTTCAAATAAGTAAATAAATCTTTTTTTTAAAAAAGACTCCTTAACCCATGGGCTGCAGGATGGCCATTACACTAGCAGATGTGTCGCAACGTTAATCTCATCACTCATCTCCATCATCGCTCTCAGGTGACAGGTGCATTGTTGGTGAGTGTTAATATTTTGAAAGGAATCTTTTCTTATGCACAGTAGGCCTCCACGGAGGGCTTAAGATATTCAACAAACCATGTTGTGAACAGACGTGCTTTGATCTTCCGTTTATAGAGCGCGGGAGTAGTGGATCTGGTATAATTCTTAAGGGCCCAGGATTTTTGCAATGGTGTCTGCACTGGCTTCCTCTGAAAGTCCTCTGGCAAGAGACTCACCCTGCCCCTCCCTGCTCTGAGCCCGGCCCTGATCTCTCCTCTCTAGCCACGGAAGTCCCGCACGGCATCTTCCTCCAAAAGCGAGGCTGTTCTCCCCATTGCAAGTCTGCCGCGCAGGGTAGCCGCCGTTGAAGTGACCTCAGCTGGATTTTCTGGATAATCTGCTGCGGCCTTGACATCAGCGCTGGCCACTTCTCCTTGCACTCGAGTGTGATGGAGATGGTTTCTTCCCTTACACCAACCGAAGGATCGAAGAGTTGAAGAGAGCGCGGGCCTTGCGCTGGGTTAAATTTTGCCTTAAGGGAATCTTACGGCTCCTTTGATCTTCTACCCAGGCCACAAAGCCTTTCTCCACACCGAGCACGGCTGCTTCACTGTCTTATCATTTGTGTGTTCGCTGCAATCGCACTTTTAATTTCCTTTGCATGCACGACTTGGCTGTTTAACCCACGAGACCTAGCTTTCAGCTTATCTTGGCTTTCAGCGCGCTAAAGCTGAATCACTTCTAGCTTGCGATTTGCAGTGAGCCCCTTCCATTCACGTGGACGCTTAGAGGCCCCCGTAGGATTGGAAATTGGCCAAATTTCAATATTGGTGCATCTTGGAGAATAAAGCGGCTCAAGGAGAGGAAGTGAGATGGAGGAACAGCCGGTCAGAGATGCAGTGGGAACAAACATTTATCGGTTAAGTTCTGTCTTACATGAGTGCTGTTTGTGGTGTCCCCAAGACAATTACAATAGTGACATCAAAGATGCTGAGTCATGAGAACAGACGGAACAGTACTGGGACACAGAGACTGCAGTGGGGACACACGGCGGGAGAAGGGCATCAGCAGACATCCGGAGCGCTGGGTTGTCACATCGAGCTATGCCCCGGCTACACCTGTTCACTATACACACAGAAACGGAAACAGAGACAACCAGGGAACATTTTATAGGGAGGATGTGGCCCAGAGAAGGCTGAGCTGAGATGCTCGCCTGTGGATTCTCTTGACAGATATTTATTGAGTGTTGACTGTGCTCCAAGTGCTGCTCTAGGCTGAGCTGTTACATATGGTGCAGCAGACACCAGAGTCCCTGTCTAGGCCTTGGGTGAATGAAAATCAAGGAGTGAAGTTGGGAGAAGGGATCCTGAGGACAGTAGGGGTGGCAGGAAGTAGCACAGCGCCCCCAGAGGACAAGCAGGTGCTGCAGTGGCTGCCAGGGGGCCCACACCAGAACCCTGTGACTTAGGACGTCGTCACAGGCTCACTGGAAGGGGTTTGTGTTACGAGCTCCATGCCCAGTCGCAACATGTGGGCTTAGGCTCTCTGGTGCATGGCTGCTCACCACGCTTGCCAAGGTGCGGATTGCTGTGGGGTCTTGCCTTCCCATGTGCGTTCACAGCAAAGGCAGCAGCTGGAGCAAGACACACTCTTCATGTACTCAGACCCCATAGATTTTTCTTTTTCCCCTCTTAAAAAAATTTAAAGGTTTATTTATTTATTTGAATGGCTGAATGTCAGTGAGAGATGGGGGCCAGGGGAAGAAATCTTCCATCCATTGGTTCACTCCCCAAATGGCTGTAACAGCCAGGTCTGGGTCCGGCTGAAGCCAGGAGCCAGGAACTCCATCGGGATCTCCCATATGGGTGGCGGGGGCCCAAGCACATCTTCTGCCTTCTAGGGTGCATTAGCAGGGAACTGGATCAGAAGTAGAGCAGCCAGGACTCAAGTCGGCACTCACATGGGGTGCTGTTGATGCAAGTGGTTTAACCCACTCTGCTACTCCCCGGGGCCCCCAGATGTTCCTTCTGTTGAGTTTCTAGGACATCTTTTTACTTGCTGACAATGCCACTTCCTGATCTTGAGACTGTGTGACAGCTCCATAGCCTCCTTCAGCCTCAGGCTTTTTGTGTGCTGCAGAGGTAATGACACCTCCACGCTGGGGCTGTCCTGGCGACCCGCTGAAAGATACGGGAAAACGCACCAGACGCCGCCCAGCACAGTACCCAGAAGCCCACAGACAAGCGTCACACATGTTACTCCCGTACTTTGGTTCCTCACTCAATTTGGAGTTTTGTTAAGTGGATTTTTGTTAAGGAAGGGATGTCTGTTTTCAAATTACGGTAACTGCTACTTTCCGGGGCAAGAGGTTATTAGCAAGACTTGCTCTCGCCATGGCTGTGGGGCACACGATGGAGAGGGTTCTTGGAGCCGTTGGGGTGAGACTCCCGCCTATAACAAAGGCGCAGCAGTGAGAAAACCCAGGCCTTTGTCTTCCTTCTTTCCTGGGGGCCGGGGACATGTGCGTGGCTGTGTGCGAGCGCCGACCGCGTGACAAGCCAGCACTTTAAACCGGTGCCTCTGAAAACAAAATAATTGCATGCAGACTTTGCTTTTGATGCTGTTCGAACGCCGGTTTACGGCTCTGCTTCCTTGCAACCCCAAAGAAAGCCCTACTCGTAGAGCGAACTGCAGAGCCCAGGGTTGTGAGCGTGTAGGAGTGTGTGCGTGAGTTTGTGTCTGTACAGGGGGCAGTGAGCAGCCGCTCACGAATGTTTACTCCCCCTCCCCAAATTAAGCTCTCGGCGTGGCTGGTGGGGTATTTCATCGCAATGGCTCCGCTGAGTATTGGAGGCAGAAGACTTTTTTTTTTTTTTTTTTTTTTTTTGTGGTTGCTTGAGGCCAGGCAGTTTTTCCATTCTGTTCTTTTATTATGATCGTGATTACTTCATTACCTACCCCTGATGGGGTTTCTTTGGGTCTCAGTCTGTTTTTAATAACAAGCAGGCTGAAAACAAAGTTTCGGTTGTGTTTGAAATCTTCAGCTTTTTTTCCCCTGAAATAATAGGTTAAAGAATTTTATTTGTCTTCTGAGGTTCTGAGGTTTGCTCACAAGCTCTCTAACCCAAGCCTTTGGGGAGCAGGGAAGTGGTGCTTAGAATTCAGCAATCAAATACAGATCCCTGGTGTCGGCCCTGGGGCCCACTGAATGGCCAGCACCACGGGGAGGCCCAGGAACCTGCACTTTCAGCAAACATTCCTGGTGGTTCTTGGTGAATAAGAAACAAAAAGTTGAAATTTGAAAACTATAGAATGAAAAATCCAGCAACCAATATTTCTTTTGAATTGCAATATAAATCACATATCATAAATTCACCCTTTTTAAAAGTGCATAATTCAGTGGTTTTCCTGTAGTCACAAGATTGTGCTAGTCACCATTGTTGAATTCCAGAACAATTTCACCCTCCCAGTAAGAAACCCTGGACCCAGGGGAGTTACTCCCTCTGGCCCATTCAGCCACTAATCCACTTTGCATCTCGACGCACGTGCGTATTCCGGTCCATACATGTGACTATCATACAATGCATGGCCTTCATGTCTGGCTCCTTTGACTTCACTCCGCGTTTTTGAGGTTCACTTAGGCTGTGGCACGCGTCAGCACTTCATCTCCTTTTGTGCCTGAAGAATATCCCTTGCATGGATCGACCACATTTTGTTTATCCGTTCACCTGTTGGATACCAGTCAATACTGAGTACATGGGCGAGATGCTCTGGCGGGCCGCCCCGAGGGTGCAGGTGAACCCACTCAGGGCCGTTCTGCAGCGTGCAGGTGGCCTGGGGGCCACAGTGTCTGGCACAGTGCAGAAGGAATGAATGAATGAATGGCCGCACGGCCGCAGTCCTGGGAAGGGAGTCAGCCCGGGGAGGCTGCGGGTGCCAGTGCCCCGTGTGGTGGTGAGCGGTGCTGCCCATGTCTGGGGTCAGCAGTGACAGTCGCCCAGCTGCGAGACCTTTTCTGCAAGTTCGCTCTGGTCCCTGGTGTCTAGAGGGGTGAGGCAGACGTGAACCACCCGTGGAGGGAGCACGTGCACCCAGACTGCAGATGCCTGGGGGGAGGGGGCGGAGACAGCGGTGGGGGGTGCAGAGGAGACCCCTCCTTGCTCAGGGCTCAGGAAAGTTGAAGGAGGAGCAGCCCGGGAGCTGGGCTTGGTGGCTTGGATGGGACTGGAATGAATGAGTGATGGCAAGGCCGCACACAGGTGAAGAAAGTCAAATTGGTGATAGATTATGAGCACGAATTAGCTAGAACTCAGGGAGTGGAGTGAAGGAGATGGGTTCAGGGACAGAGCTCCAGGACACCTGCTCTACGTAGGTCACGCCCCCTTTTCCATCCTGGCTGCCCGTCAGAGGAGCTTAAAATACACAGATCCATCTCACTCCTAGAGAGTCTTTTTTTTTTTTAAGATTTATTTATTTATTTGAAAGGCAGAGTTACAGAGAGGCAGAGGCAGAAAGAGAGAGAGAGAGAGAGAGAGAGAGAGAGAGAGAGAGAGAGGTCTTTCATTCATTGATTCACTCCCCAGATGGCTGCAATGGCTGGAGCTGCACCGATCCGAAGCCAGGAGCCAGGAGCTTCCTCTGGGTCTTCCCTCGAAGGTGCAGGGACCCAAGGACTTGGGCCATCTTCTACTGCTTTCCCAGGCCATAGCAGAGAGCTGGATTGGAAGTGGAGCAGCCGGGACTCGAACTGGTGCCCATATGGGATGCCGGCACTGTAGGCCGGGGCTTTAACCTGCTGTGTCACAGCGCCAGCCCTGAGAGTCTGTTTTAATTTAGGTGTTTGGGGTAAGCCTAGGCAGCGGTGTTTATGAAAAGTTCTCCAATTGTTTCTAATGAGCAGCCAGAATTCAGAACCATGGGTGGACGGATTCCACGAGAGACTATAGGATACCAGCCTGGATTATTGGGTTGGGAGCAAACAGTACCCAGGCGGATGCCATCATTTATGGTCCAAACTGGGCTACTTTCTGCCTGAACTTCCACCTGCCTGGGCAGCAGGTGTCTCCCAGACAGCTGTCGTCAGGCCGGGATGTGTGTTCACCCTGGCTGCAGAAGACCTTGGCTGCAGGCTGTGGGGTTTGATTCTGCTGGTCGCAAGTGGGAGTAGACCACTGACGTCGTATAAAACTGGGGTCAGCAAGGCCGAGGCGTGTGTGCTGGGCTGAGAAGAGGGAAATGAGAAGGCAGAGAAAGCATGAGCATGAGGAGCTGCCCTCAAGCCCACTGCAAGTAAACATTGAAAAGAAAAGGGTGCCCTGGCCGTCAGTGGCTGCTTCAAGACGAGTCACTGCCCCTCATTGCTGCCTCCTCCAAGGGGAAAATTCTGTAGCCACCAGGGCTCCTCCAGCACCCCAGGTGCCTCACTGCAGGGGTCCCTGCAGGCTGGGGACACAGGAGCAGCCCAAGGGAAGGGCTTCTCCATGTCCTGTGGTGCCGCAGCCCTGGGTCTTGGCTGCCCCAGCTCTGCAATGGCCGAGCCACGCCCCTGTCATCTTGCTTGTCCCCCAGCTTCCAGACCACTGGGACTTGACTTTTCTGTAGCTTTGGCTCCAGCCTCACAGAGCTTGTCAGGTGAGAGAGACCCTTGTCCCTGCCTCACCTGAGGCCACACAACTGAGCATGCGCGGCTGTGATCGGGAGATAGGGGACCAGCCACCCGCACTGATGCCCCGCAGCGATGCCGGCTCAGGCCTGTGCACAGAGGGCGTGGACACTTGGTCTCCTAGGGTGGAGACCCCCAGTGCAGAGCCGTGGCTTCAGGGCTGGAGGTGGGTGGAGGAAGACCTCCTCTTACCCCAACATTAGCGGGCCCGGCCGGACTCCCTGACGGTAAACCCGCAGCCCCCAGTTGGGGTGGGCTGTTGGGAGAGGAAAGAAGTTGAAGAAAAAAATGAGCAGCAGCCGAGTACCACGACAGCTTCCTTCTTTCCTTTGCATCTGGGAAAGCACATTTAATCATCTCAAATGATCTCATCATCTCAACACCTACATGCATCGAAACTAGCTGCCCCTGGCATTCCTGGTGGTCAGGCGGGCGCTGACTGTGGGACGACCCCAGCCCAGCTCCTGCCCTGCCCTGCCCTGCCCAAGAGCTGGGTCTGTCCCCGAGCCCGTGGGTGGTGCGCCGTAAGGCCATCCTACCAATGCAGCATGGAAACTGCTTTGTGACGAAATCCACAGTGCAGGAGGCTGGGTGCTTCCAGCTCTCAAGATGTCCATGGATGATCTCAATGTGCTCATCTGGAAAATGGGCAGGCAGCAAATTCCTGGGTTCCAGGCAGTCTGGGAAGTCAGGACTCTCTGTTTGGTGAGAGTTGGCACCCGCTGTTTCAGGAGTGGCCCCTCTGATCATGCAGGCTCCTGAGTGGCCTCATAAAGGGTCCCTTGGGAAGGAGCAGGGAGCTAACTTGCTTGGGGTCAAGGAACTCCAGGGAAGAAAGGGAAGGGATGAAGACAAAACCCAATCCTTGTGAACTGGAGTCCCTGCGGGGAGGCCTCAACAGGAGAGGCCCCACAGCCCTCCAGGGAGACAGAGGTGTCACAAGTGGTGACCCAGCCTGGCCTCGGGGCTGGACGTGTCCAGGGTGTGGGGTGTGGCCGTGGATGGAAGACCCCCAGGTTCAACCATCCCTACCACGGTCAAGCTGTTTGTGAACATGGCTGGACTTGCAAGGGTGGGCACCAAGATCAACAACCTTGGGGTCAAAGTTGAGGTTCCTGTGCGGACCAGATGAGGGTCAAGACCAGGAGGCCGGCGCTCAGCAGCCTCTGCAGGACCACTCTCCATGGGGACGCCACGGTGCTGCACAGGAGCAGCGGAAACGGGACCCCTTGATGTCTGGCTCCTCCCTCTTTGCCGTTTGCTGTCAGAACTACTTCTAGGACCAAGCGGCCCTCAGTGCTCCTGGGAGAATTACGGAGATGGAGCAATGAGAGTTCTTACTAATATCTGCAAATGAGAGCCCAAGCAATTATCTAACAAAGGAAATTGAACTTTGTGCCCCAAATTGGGAAAATATGTCTGCTTAGGAAGAAATCAGATAACAGAAAGTTATTAATCACCTCCTCCGGTTGGGATGATACCAGGTTACTGCTTTTCTTTTTTCTTCACTGTTTATTTGCTATTTTTCCTATCATGATCATGTAATTACTTGAGTTATTTAAAACGCTTTACAATGACTCCAAATATAATTATTAAGTAAAGGCCCCAAGAGAAGGCTACAATATGTCTGCTTTGGTTTATTCCAGGAGGTAGAGAAGATTATATTATGTTTTAAAAGATTTTATTTTTTTCTTAATCCCAATTTGTTCAAAGAGAAAAGTTAGGTGCCTACTGGGGCATGTTCAGTTGTCTGGGAGAAAAAAAAAAAAAGGATTCTAAAGCTGAGCTTAGAGCCTCCGTGATGGGAAGGGCCAACCCACCGGGCCTTGGTAAGGAGCTGGGAAGACAAAAGCCAGGTGTGGGCCGGGCCTGGGCATGACTTTCAAGTCTCCGAGGAGCTGGCCCGGGGTAGAGCTGCCCAGGGCCCGGAATCACAGGAGTTACAAGGGAGCGCGCACCGGGCAGGCCATATAAGGAAGACCTCCCAGCAGCCCAGCACGCGAGTCCCGAATGGGAAGTCGTGGGAGATACTGCAATGAAATGACCTCAAACCTCAGTCAGCAAAGACGTTTGCCTGCTGGTTATTAAATCATCCTAAACACCTGAGAGGCTGAGAGCGTGAGGACTGAGAGGAGAACATACGGGACACCTGATCCAGCCAAGAGGCTCTGAAGGGAGATGGCAGGGAGGGCCTGGCCTGCCTGGGAGAGTGGGGGTCCCGCAGGCATAGATATGAGGACCCAGCAGAGCTCCAGCTGGAGCAGGCCCAGGGGAGGAAGAGGGGCATCCAGAGCAGAGGCAGAGGAACCTTGGGGAGGGGGTGGCGTTCCCGTGCAGGCTCCTATAACGCGCATGTGCGGGTTAGACACAGGTGCCTCAATGGCTGAAGGCCCCCTGGGACTGGGGGCTTGGGCCAGCGAACGTGAACTGCATTTCTCTCCTCCTTTGACCAGCTGTACTTGTTCAGTCAACAGCCTGCACAGGAGTCCCTGGCAGCCCCAGCACAGCTATGGATGGTTGTCCACAAGCAACCGTGGCCAGCGGCTGTGGCCCAGGGACAGGGGGCGGTGTGCCCATGAGGAGATTGGCTTTATGCACGGCTTGGTAACAGGGCTCAGTGGAGCAGGCTGGAGTCCAGGGCAGAGACCTAAGACCTATCGGGGCTGGAGTGTGAGCATGGAGGCTACGTCGTAGGCAAATGGGTGGGAGGGAGGGTTTCTCTGGGGGCTACCCATCCCCCCAGAGTGCATCTCTGGTCGTGAGACTCAGTCCACGACTCTGGATTGTCTCCCTGCAGTGTGGGCAAGCAGAAGGGGCTTGAGGGAGCATCACTGGGCTGACCAGCCACAAGTCAGTGGTCACTTTGTCCATGCATGAGAGCAGTGCTGTTCAAACTTGACCATGCCTTAGAAGCAGCTGGAGGGCTTGCAGTGCCCCCACCCATGCACCCAAGCCATCTGACTCCATGGTCCCAGGGTGCAGCCCACGGTCTTGTCTTGTGTTTCTAGCAATCCCCAAGGTGACACCGATGCTATTGGGGCAGAGTGGAAAGCCACTCTTGGGGTGCCCTCACCTGCTGAAGCCCGAGCCGTTCTCAGGGTATGTGCCCTGAGCCCTCCCTGCACCAGCCACACCCCCCGGCCTCTTCCAGGCCACAGCTCAGTATCATTTTCCTGGCAGGGTTTTACACCTGCTGCTTCTTCTGCCCTTGACTTTCCCTACAGCGGCAGATCTGAGCAAGGATAGGCCGTTCCCCACTTTGGGCAGTGGAGAGGGCGATCCTGGGACCTCCTGTCACCCCTGGTGCCTTTTAAAGCCCCAGGGCAACCACGGGTCCTGGGGAGTCTGGAGCCTGATTTCCAGGACCCTGCGGGGCAGGTGCAAGGGTCAGAAGCTTGTCGAAGGGCAGAGCAGTAAGTGCTCATCCTGAGATCCCACTTGAGCCCTCACGACCCCGGTAAGTAGATGAGCCGAGTTTAAGCGAATCACAGCCTCTGGTCTTGATCAAACTCCTGCCTCCCCAGGGTCTCAGCTTTCCCGACAGTTAAGTGGGGCTGCCTCCAGGGGCTGGGGAGCCTCCCTGGCTGTAGTCCTTGGGTCTGAGCAGAAGACGGATCAGAGGAAGAAGGCTCATTAGGGTTTGCCAGGCAAGGTGTGGCGATGAAGATGATGTCATTGTGGTGAGCTGGGCCTGGAAACACAGCCTGAGTCACGGCTTGCTGGGTGGGAGGGCCGGGGCAAGGAAAAACTTTAGGAGGGTGTCGTGTGGCCAAACCATTCCCTGGGCTGGCAGTGGGCCTGGGGTCCAGGGCCAGGGAGGCTGACCTGTGGTGCTGTTTGGCCTTGGGCCTGGGGGAAAGGGCTGATGGAATAGGCTGTGGCTCTGGTCTCTAGAGAGCAGAAGGCAAGGGTGGGGCAAGGCCACACTGGATGAGGGCTGGGAGTCCAGGCCCAGGGCCACGTGGGCCACAGGGCATGAGGGCTGGGGGTCCACGCCCAGGGCCACGTGGGCCACAGGGCATGAGGGCTGGGGGTCCATGTCCAGGCCCACTTGGACCACACTGCAGGAGGGATGCAGGCCTTGGCCTAGCACCATGTTGTATGAGACCTATGGGAGGCTCCTATGTCCCCCGCCCCACATACAAGCTGTCCATCCCGGCCCCACCCTGACCCCTAGCTCTGGGCCTTGGCCTGCACCCCTGCTCCTCTCTGCCTCTTTGTGCCTTGCGGACATGGAGCACACCTTGCCTGCTTTTGTAGCCCCGGCACAGCCCAGCTTGGCACAGGCCGACCCCCTGAGGGGACACCCAATGTCATCCCAAAGTGACTTTGATTTTGACCAGCGGGCGGGAGCTGAGGCCTGACAGGCACTTCCCATCCCCAGCCCTGCTTCACCCTCTCTGCCCTCTGTGGCTCTGCTTGAGACCCTAGCTTCTTGCATGGCCCTGGTCCCAATTCTGGGAAGGGCGGGCCACGCCAAGGCTCACCCATGCACCTGCAGCTGTGGCACCAAGAGCCCTCCCCTGGGCCCCTGTCAAGAGCACGGGGTGGGGGTGGGCACCCCTCTTTCGGGTGTCGTTGCTGCCCCTCTTCTCTTGGCTTCTGGTCTGGAAGTCAGACCAGAGCTCCACGTTCTCGAGCTCCACGTGGCTATACTCCTGCTGATGTGAACAAGCCCAGAGGCAGGGCAGGCTGAGTGGGCCCACGCCCCGGGGAGCAGTGCGGTAGGTGTGCAGGCGTCCTGGGTCCCCGGGGGGAGGCCAAGCTTGGGGCGCCCGGTCAGGTGGGGACTGGCTTGGGAGGTTATGGGAGGGCACAGGAAATATCTGGAGTCTATGGAAGTAAGAGCTGTGGTCAGAGGTCACGCAAATTAAAGCTGAAAAAGCCCTGTGTGCGGAGGGAATCAAAGGAGGTGAAGACGTTGGCTCTTCCGGAGTCTCTTGAGCCCAGATGTTAGCGGTTAAAATTCCTGTGGGGCCCAACGGTGGCTGAGCAGCAGCTCGGGGGCCCGGAGCCCAGAGACCAGAGGGGGATCCCGCACTGCCTTGCCCGACGCTGAGCTCGGGGCTCCCAGAGCATAGAGGTGCCTGGGGGGTAGGGCTGGGCGCTGGGGGTGGGGCACGGGCACTGGGGTCTAGATGCTCCCTCTGCCATCCCCCACCCCTGGCATGAAACAGGATCCAGGGTCCTGTGCTGGTGGGAGCCGGGGCAGCTCATTAGCTACAGGCCCGGGCTCCCTCAGATTTATGGTCCTCCGAGGGCCAGGGCCTTTTGATGTGAGCCAGGATTAGGGGCAGGGGGTTCCTGGGTCTTAATTGACATCAGCTAGGCGGATGCTGGCCAGGACTCTGTCCTGGCCCTTAGCCCCTGGCCCCAGCCCCCTAGACTGAAGCTTACGGGGGGCGGAGGGCCCTGTTGCTATCCTGGAGAGCCTCGTGGGCACACGGCGCAGGCAGGAGAATCAGCAGCTCCCAGGATCCCTCGCTGCAGCCCCTCCCCTGACCTGCCCCCACCCCAATCAAGTGTCCATCTTTCCCAGGTGGGGTGGGGGTCACCCTGTACCTGGCCTGGCCTGGGCACTGTCTGAGGACACCAGGCAACGCTAGTAGCAAAGTAAAATTGATGCATAGTTGGAAACAATAGCCTGTGCTACTGAGGTCTTGACCTTGCTTAGCTCAGGAGGGTCTGAAGGGGGGGAGCTTATATTTATACACATGGGTCACCTGGAGAACAGAGAGGCAGGGGTGGGGGAGGGGGACGTCAGGTGGGAGATGGAGACCCGGGCAGGAAGTTCGCACACAGGCTGCAAGGTTTGAGTCCCCCTCCCCGTGGAGAAGGCCAACTGTGCTCCGCAAACCCCCCCTCACCGCCCCTGGACACTCGATGTCCCATTTGTCTTAAGGACTGGGCACTTCCTAAGGGTCCCCTGGAGAGAGGGACACGGCCAGGAGGAAGGTGGGTCACACCTGAACCGACTTCCTGGCCTACAGGAGCTTGCCCCTGCCCGCATTACCGAGGTCCGGTTTGCACACAAAACTCCTTCAATGTTGTTGATGAGCTCTGCCACCTGGGAGGAGCCAGGTGCACCCCTCCCCTGTCTAGTCCCCGCTCCCCCCCGCCCCAGCTCTGCAGTCAGTCCCCAGCGCCCGCTGCCCTGCTTCTGTGGCTGCCTTGAGCCTTTCCTGGCACTCATCCGCGCGGGATGGCTCGTAGGCAGGCTTTCGGGTTACGTTCCTGGCGCTTAGCGGCTACATATCAGCGTCAGGCTCTGGAGCGCCATCGCATTCCTGCACGCCCAGAGACACATTCCTCCCTGCTGCTGGGCACCGCTCCATCCGACAGCTGTCCCCACGGTCTGTCCATTTGCCAGTGATGGATGTTTTCCCAGTCTGTGGAGATGATGCAAAAAGCAGCAAGAAGGCAGGGGGTGTGTCCTGTGCCAGGGCCCCTTCCACTCTTACGATGCCCAGGAGCAGTGGGGAGGATGGAGGTCAGAGCCCACCCCACAGTAGCACAGAAAAGTGGCAGCCACCAGGCCCAGCACCTGTGACTACAGAGAAGGGTGGGGCTTGGGGACTGCAGTGTTAGGTGTCCCAAGGGACTCCCTGGAGAGAGGGACACAGTTCATAACATAAGCCACTATGATTGAGATCCCTACTCTGTGCCCCGACACCGAGCCCAAAACCACACAAGGGAGGGCTTAAGCCCCCCTCCCATAACCTGAGAAAATTTGCTCGTAAGGTCAGGTGGGGGCCTGGTGCTGTGGCGTAGCAGGTAAAGCCGCCACCTGCAGTGCCAACATCCCATATGGGTGCCAGTTTGAGTCCCTGTTGCTCCACTTCTGATCCAGCTCTCTGCTATGGCCTGGGAAAGCAGTAGAAGATGGCCCAAGTCCTTGGGCCCCTGCACCCCCATGGGAAGACCCAGAGGAAGCTCCTGGCTTCAGATCAGCACAGCCCCAGCTGTTGTGGCCATCTGGGGGGTGAACCAGTGGATGGAAGACCTCTCTCTTTCTCCCACCTCTCTGCCTCTCCTCTCTCTCTGTGTAACTCTGACTTTCAAATAAATAAATAAACTTTTTTTTTTTAAAGAAATAAAGGCCAGCTGGCCTGCCGAGGGCCCCAAGCTTTCAGTGGCCGGTGAGGATGCAGGCCCGGTGTGCTGGCCTCCAGGAGGCGCACTGTCTTCCCGGAGGAGGTGGCCTTTATCTGGGGAGGTCTGAAGTCACAGGCAACGACACCCGGCGTGTTGGGGAGGAAGGTAAAGGCCCTCAGGGTGGCAAGCGGCCTTCCCAGACTTCCTGGGGACCCAGACAGGCATGTGGGGATGGCTGTGTCTCCACAGCCCCAAGAGGAGGATGCACAGCTCCCTAACTCCAGAAGCCAGGCCAGGGCTCTCCCCACCTGCTCTGGGGTCCAATGTGAGCTCGTAGCGGGGAGGGCAGCTACAGAGGAGCTGAGGCAGTGGGCCGAGGGCGGGCAGAGAAGGCTGCAGGACTAGGGAGAGGTGAGCTGACCGTGCCAGGACCTCCCAGCAACACGCAGGGGGCAGTCTTGGGAGCAAGGCCTCGGCCTCAGCCGTCATCACCGAGGAGCTCTGCTCCCTGCAGCTGCACGGTGCCTGGAGAGCTCCCTGCCTCCCACAGTGCTCTACGGTAAGAGGCAAGGAGACTGGGATGGGGCAGAGGGCAGCCCCACCCCTTCTTTCTGGGCCTCAGTTTCCCCATCTGTAAAATGGAGCAGCTTCAGAGAGAAGAGATCTCCAAGGGTCCTGCCAGGTCTGATTCTCCTTCTTCATGGAGGAAACGATGAGTCAAGGGAGCTGCGGGCAGGAGGCCCCCGAGGGGCGTGCAGGGTGCTGACCCCACCTGGTGCCCCCCGCCTCTCTCCACAGAGCCTGTCTCTGGGGGAGGGGCTTGTGCTGGGGCAGCTCTGAGAGCACTCCCCTTGCTCCTTCAGCTCTGGGTGAAGATCTGGCTCCTCCAGGAAGGGGTGGGGAAGGGAGGGACCAGAGGAGGCAGCAGAGCCGAGCTGTGTGATCGCCGCTGGGCTGTTCCACCGAAACCAGGTCAGTCTCCAGCCGCCCCTGCCTATTATCCCGGCGAAACCGGCAGCGCACTCACCTGGGGCCATGTGCTCTGCGGCCACACTTTTACGACCGACCGAGCAGCCTGCACCCAGGAAAGAATGAGTTCATTGCCTGCCCCGCCTCTGCAGGCCGCGGCAGCTCAGCCTGGCCTGCCCGCTTGCAGCCGTGGGCTGAGGCTGCCGGCACCATCTGCCCGGCCAGGGTGGGCTGCGTGGGCTGGGGAGGTTGAGGCACACAGAAAGGCCGGGAACACGCAGGCTCTATTTTGCAGACTGGACTTAGGCTGAAAGAGAGCCCTGCCTCTCCGTGTTTTCCAGACAGTCCTCTGAAAGTCCTTGACAAATGCTTTGGAGCAGGTGGCACCCCCTGCAGAGCCTGGCCCCCTGCCCTGACTCCCCTTTGTGGTAGGATGGTGGCACCCAGGGGAGCGGTGCTCAGTTCCTGACAGCTCTGTGCACCTCCTGGCCCACAAGCACCATTCGCTGTCCTTGGAGTTGTCAGAGCAGGCTGTGGCCACTCCGTGGCTCTAGCTGTAGGCCCCAGACCTCCCTTGGCACCGGCCCTGCCTGATGGCTGCCGGGCTTATCCCAGGCTGAGTCACAGAGAAAGCCTTTCTCCCAAGCTGCACCCCGGAACCCAGGTGGCGGGTGGGGGCAGGGCTGCAGGCACAGGGACTTGCCAGGGTGGTGGAAAGGACTGGGAGTGGGGTACAGTCCCAACCACTCTGCCCTCAGCCCACCAGGGCCCCGAGGTCATGGGCAGCCTGGTTCCCTTTGCTCCTGCTTTCCAGGCTGCTGCCTTGGGCTGGGAAATGACCGCTCCACACAGTCCCCGCTCCACCCTCAGGGTGAGTTCTTGGCCTTCCTGGGTCGTTTTCCACACTCGGTGCTGGAGACTCTCCCAGCCTCTCCCAGTAAAGGCAGAAGCCAGGACTCTCTCCTCGGTCCCCCAGGAGACTCGCGGCCAGGACAGAGCAGTGGGTGGTGCAGCGTGGGCTGCTGTGGCAGGGCGATGACCCTGCCTGCCCCGTGGCACCCACGGCTGACTCTGCAAGTGCCACCTTGGGTTTCGGCAGCTGACCTGGGTGAGCAGCCCCCATACTTGGTGCTGCCTGCAGCCAGCTTCCCCTCCCTCCAGAGACCCCACCACCACTGGAGAAACTCGCCACGTGGGTGTGGATGGGCGAAGGGATCCCACAGTTCTTCACCCTTTAGGCTGCAGTCACGCACCAGCTAGCGACACTGTGGCCGGTGACCCTGTGGATGGCGGGGGGGTCCGCAAGGTGACATGTCACCATGCTCGCTCGTGTGAGTCCCCTCTGCGACACCTGCACACTAGTGATGTAACCAGTGATGCTCAGACGCAGCCCTGCGGTTAAGCAACACAGACTGTAGCTTGCCACCGACAAGACCTCCGGGCAGCTCTGCGTGGAACCCGTATTTGCGTTGCTGTGGCTTCTCGCTTGAGCCCCTGTCACACTGAGGACACACTGGCCCTGGGCCGTTTCTTCCCCCTCCCCGGGCTCTTCTTTTCTTTAATATCGGGCCTCCTGGATGAACCTAGTATTTGCAGTCTTTTTTTCCTCTCCTGCCTCCCATCCCTTGGTCTTTCTCCTCAAATCTCCAGGAGAGCTCCTCGCCTTCATCTTTCAAGCCTTGCCTTGCACCTGTGGGTCTCATCGCCAAGGGAATTCACTCGTGTTGTCAGCACTATGTCCTTACATCATGGGGGGGCGGGGCTTCCCAGGGGGAGGGCTCTGGGTGTGCCGCTCCAGGAATCCCCAATCTCGGGGTTTCCGTCTTCCTCCTGAGCTGTTGGAGGAAAGAAACCTGCTGAGATGGCTTTTCTGTTCCTGCCTGTGTGGCATTGTAGGTGCTTGGACCCACCCCTCGACTGGGCCTCATCTCCCAGCGAGTGGGGGAGGGGAAAGGGTGCAGGGAAGTCCTCGCTTCTTAAACAACTTCCCTCTGGTCCTCCCTCCTCCCCCGCCCCTCACAGAGATCTGGGGTGTGGCTGGTCCTGAGCTCTGGCCTCTGGGCCAGGGACTGTCACTCTCCCTCTCTTCACTTAGTGGCTGCTTCTCTGTCAGTTCCCAAGCCCTGGCCATCACCTCACTTCTGTTTTCCCATTCTTGTGGCCTAGGCCTTCCTTTTCCAGCTCCCTACTCGCTCTGGTGAGATTGGGGAGGAGGTGCCATTGGGGAGGATGTTTATGCTGTCACTTTAGGTTTTTTTTTTTTTTTAGATCGATTTGTGGGCCGGCACTGTGGTGTAGTGGGTAGAGCCACTGCCACTGCCTGCAGTGCCGGCATCCCACATGGGCGCCGATTCAAGTCCCGCTGCTCCACATCCGATCCAGCTCTCTGCTATGGCCTGGGAAAGCAGTAGAAGATGGCCCAAGTCCTTGGGCCCCTGCACCCACGTGGGAGACCTGGAAGAAGCTCCTGGCTCCTGGCTTTGGATTGGCGCAGCTCCAGCCATTGTCGCCAACTGGAGAGTGAACCAGCAGATGGGACTCGCTCGCTCTCTCTATTTCTGCCTCTCCTTCTCTCTCTGTGTAACTCTGAATTTAATATATATATATATATATATATATATATATATACATATCGATTTATGTATTTGAAAGGCCAAGTGGCAGAGAGGGAGACCTTCTGTCTGCTGATTCACTCCAGTGGCCACACTACAGGGGGTACGCCAGGCAGAAGCCAGGAACCAGAACTCAATCCGGGTCTCCCACATGGGTGGCAGGATCCCGAGCACTTGGACCATCTTCCACTGCTTTCCCAGGCGCATTAACAGAGAGCTGGATCGGAGGTGGAGCGGCTGGGCTTGACCCAGGGCTCCCTTACGCGATGCACTCAACTCCGTGCTCTGCTTCATTGCGGTCTTCCTCATGGGGACTCCAGAGCCCTGTGCGCTGGAGAGACAGAGATGCAGACCCTGGAAGACCCTGAGTGGCTGTACGCCCTGAGAATAGAGATGGTGGGCTCTGGGCGGCTGCCTCGCTGGGCGAGAGCTGGACCTCAGGCAGAGGTTTCCGGGCCCTTGCTCAGTTCTTGTGCAGGCAGACAGTCCCAGGGTCCTGGGGTCAGCAGCAGGATGTGGAAAGAACAACATAGAGCGGGAGCCCAGGGAGAGTGTGAGCAGCCCAGCTGGGAGGAGGGGGAGAGCAGGGGAGAGTGGTCTCTGGTGGAGACAAAGGGGTCCCTTGGCTCAGATGCAGCCCAGAGCCTGTGCGCACCCAGCTGGTGAGCAGAGCACGGCCAGGTCCCAGCCTTGGCACAGCAGCAGAGGGACCGCAGGGGCCAGACAACGGCTGCCCAAAGCTGGCCACGTCCTAATCCCCAGAGCATGCAACAGCTTTGCTTCCATCGGCGGCACAAGGGGTTTCGCGGCTGTGATTGGCTCCAGGGCATCAGAGTGGAGAGCTTTCGTGGATTCTCTGGGCGGGCCCAGCGTGATCGTGGAGGCCTGTGCAGGGGGGTTCCAGGGAGGGGCAGTGTGGCTCAGAGAGAGAGACTGGGAGAGACCCCTTGGCAGGAGGGAAAGGCAGTCGGGCAGCTCTGAGCAGCTGGAAGAGCCCGGGAGTGCACTGCTCCCTGGGCCTCCAGAAGGAGCGCAGACCTGCTGCTGCCACCTTGCCTTTGGCCCTGGAACTTCTGTTCCTGGACTCTGACCCTCACACTGCAGCTGGGTAAATGTGGGGCTTTGAGCGGTCTGTCGTGGCAGCAGTAGGAACTGACACAGGCACTGGCCGCAGTGCCTGACGGAGGGGCTGTGGGCCCGTGGGCCTGGAGTGCAGGTGAGGTGGGCGGGATGCGGACAGGTAGGCAGCAGTCACACAGGGCCCTCCGAGCTCAGAGAGAGGCACTGAAGGCAGCCCAGCTGAGACAGGAGGGAGCACGCTTCAGGAGGCTCCAAATCATGGAAGATGGACAGGGGAAGCCAGGGGAGGCGCAGTGCCAAGGAGGGGGCTGCAGCAGGTGCAGGGCCCACAGCCGACCGGCCCGGAAATGCTGGTGGCGGGGCAGGGGGCACAGCCTGCTCCTCCCTCCTGTGCCTGGAGACCTGAGACACGGAAGAGAACAGATTCCACTCCACCCCAGTCCTTCCTCCTCCTTTCCTTACTGGCCTCACCCAGCTATGGGGTCAAAGGCCCCCGCAGGGCCACCCGAGATAAGGTAATGACTTTGAGGAAACAGTAAATCCTGGAGAAGTTCCCAAGGGCTCTGTGAGGGAAGGTAATTGACTTCCTGTGCATGCAGGAGCACACACGTGTGCACACACACATGCATGTTCACGTGCCCCAGGGGGAGTTCTAGCGCACCCCCGGGTTCCTCTTCATCAGCCTCCTTCCTCACGGGGCTGGGGAGGCTGCCCACCCTCGCTGTCGCGGTAGCCCCAGGTGTAGCCCTATGGGCGTTTCTGATGCCAGACCTCCAACAGGAAGTCCCTTTTGGGGGCACCCAAGCCAAGGAACCAGGAGGGTGGGGTCTCAGAGCTCTGAGCCCTGGGTGAGGGATGCAGCCACCATTCTGCTGTCACACCTGTGGTCACCACTGAGCTGAAACCCTCAAAGCTGGGCTGCCTTCAGACTAAGGCTGCGCGTCCCTCCGAGCTCAGAAGGTCCTGTGTGACTGCTGCCTTGTTGCCAATTCTTCGGGAAGACCAAGACAAACCAAATGTGTCCAACCACGTACCACGGCCTTGCCACATGCTTGCCTTGCACCCTGCTCAGAGCCTCCTGCCGCCTCCCAGTGCTGTTTCCACCCTGCAGGCACCTGGCGCTCTCCCCATCTGGGCAGCTCCTCCCCCCTGCTCTACCTGGCTCCCTCCTCCCCATCCTCCAGGACTCACATCAGGAGATGCCTGTTCCTCTGGGATATGTGGAGGCCAAGTGCAGGACCCTGGGGCTGGTCAGACCTGCCGTGGGTCCAGCTCTGCTGCTCACAGCTGTGTGGCCGCTCGGGACTCTTCTGGTGGCCTGGGACACAAAAGCCCAGCCCACACTGACCCAAGCAGAAACAGTGTATGTTGGTCAATGAAGCCCAGAAAGTGTGGGTTGGACTTCAGGCAAGGCTTGACCCAGGCCTCAACCACCAGCATCTGGGCTAAGCTTCCCGCCCTCCAGCCCTCAGCCTTCTCTCCGTGGTCCATGCAGTCTCTGCTGTAATGGTCTTAAGACGGCTGCACGGAGCCCCCAGACCACAAGCTCCCCTCTCCAAGTTTGTGTTCAGATTCAAATTTATAGAAGCCACATGTAAATATAAATAAGTTATGCAAATATAAAAATATAGCCTTACAGAAAATATAACTGTTACATGAAATTATGTTAAATAAATTTATATAAATCTTAAATATATTAATACATTAAATTTTTATTTAGATTTGGAAGGTAAAGGAGGAAAATAAGAAGCATTTGAATTTTTATTTATTTGAAAGAGAGATGAAACAGACCGAGAAGGAGAGATTCTCCATCTTTTGGTTCATTCCCAAGGGGCTGCAGCCATGATGGGGGGGCCAGGCTTAAGCCAGGAGCACAGAATTCAATCCAGGCGTCCCATGTGGGCGGCAGGACCTGAGTAATTGTGCCATCACCTGCTGTGTCCTAGGGTGTGCATTAGCAGGAAGCTAGAGTTGGGAGTGGAGCTGGGACTCGAACCCAGACACTCTGCTAAGGGATGTGGGCATTGCAAGTGGCGTCTGAGCCACCAGACCAAATGTCTGCCCCCTCATTGTCCTTTCACTACAGACAGCGTCTCGTTGGAGGCTTTCTAGGACAAGGTTTGCAATTTCCCCATTAATTTAAAAGTATGTGTATATTTATTTACTTGCAAGGCAGAGAGACAGGAAGACAGAGAGAAAGACAGACAGTCAGGGAGAGCTCCCATCCAGTGGTCCACTCTCCAAACGCCTACAATGGCTGGGGCTGGGCCAGGCCGAAGCCAGGAGCCCAGAACTCAATCCAGGTCTCCACAAGGGGGCGAGCCATCACTGCAGCCCCCTGGGGTGCGCCGTAGCAGGAGGCTGAAACCGGAAGTGGAGCAGGGACGCAAACCCAGGCTCTCCCATGTGGGATGCGGGTGTCCCGAGGGATCGCTCAGCTGTTGCACAACACACTGACCCAAAGAAGCTTTTTTTTTTTTTTTTTTGACAGGCAGAGTGGACAGTGAGAGAGAGACAGAGAGAAAGGTCTTCCTTTGCCGTTGGTTCACCCCACAATGGCTGCTGCAGCTGGCACACCGCCGCTGATCCGAAGCCAGGAGCCAGGCGCTTCTCCTGGTCTCCCATGCAGGTGCAGGGCCCAAGCACTTGGGCCATCCTCCACTGCACTCCCTGACCACAGCAGAGAGCTGGCCTGGAAGAGGGGCAACCGGGAAAGAATCCGGCGCCCCGACCGGGACTAGAACCTGGAGTGCCGGCGCCACAGGCGGAGGATTAGCCTAGTGAGCCGCGGCGCCAGCCCCAAAGAAGCTTTTTAAAATGAAGCATTGCCCTCCTCCTCCTCCTTTGCCTGGGTGTTTCAGCCACAGCAAGAAGGCTGTGCCAGGTGATTAGAGGAAAGCTCTGTAAAGCCTGGCAATATGTGATCAGGAGCTAAATGTCAGAGGCAGGGCAGTTAAAGTTTGTCCTTGACCCGACAATCCAGCTGTCATGCATTTACCCTCTAACTAGATGGCGCTTGTTCAAAATAATGAACGCACAAGACGATTCGTGGCGGCTTGATTTGTAATCGTGAATAATTAGAAAAGCACACATATCCATTAATAAGCAGTTGATCCAATGAATTCTGGTACATTCCTGATGGAGTACTATGATACGGCGCAGGCATTAACCAGGAATGAATTATCTCCGCGGTGATAAGGAGTGAGCTCTAAGATGGATTAAATGAGAGCAAGATGCAAAATGCTGTGCAACCAGTTCTGTGTGTGTGTACGTGTGTGCAACTGCTATCGTGCATAAAATAAGCCTGGACAGTACAAAGTATGGGGACTAGTGTGGCCCTCTGAAAAGGCACAGGGTAGCATTAACACCTTTGTAGCTGTGTGTGATTTGTCTCTATTTACCTGTTCTAAAACGCTAATATGTTTTAAAGCCCTTCCAAATAATGAAACCTCAAACAAACGAATCAATGAGGTGCTTAGGCCGACGTCTGGCCTGTCGTGATCACTTAGTGAATTTTATCTGTCATCCTCCCGAGCCAGCTGGCTTGGCACTTCTCTGTCCTCGCTACAGCGTGTGCACACCTGTCTCCATCCTAGCAATGAGATTATTGAGTCACTGTCGCCTCTTTCCACGCCTGTCTGTCCCCCGGACCAAACACAGCTCCAGGGCAGGGACAGGATTTTTACCTCCATTTCCTCTGTCTCTAACAGAGGTTGTGAATGAACGGACAAATGGATGAATGAATTCACTAGTGTGTGTTTTAGAGGGCAGGATGGAGTCTTCGCCCTTGCTCTCCAGAGGCTCAAGGCCTGAGTACAGGCTGAATACAAGGACTTGGGAGCTTGGAGATGTAGGGGAAAGAAGAGGAAATCTTCCCAGGGCAGAGCAGAGGGGCTGGCACTCCGAGAGTGGTGTTCGGGCCTGCGGGAAGATGGGGGTCAGGACAGCCCAAGCATGGGGGCTGCAGCAGAGGGATCCCAGATAGCGTGGTGGGAAAAAGAGGGGGACCTCACCCTGGCCAAGATGGTGCAGCTGTGCTCAGCTGAGTCGCACCCTCCCACTGCCACCCGAGCCCCTGGGAGGGGGCTTAGCCATCCTGCTCCACCGGTGGCTCCATGCCAGCGCTGTGCAGGGGTCCCTGGGCCTCTTACTGTGCTGCTGTGGGGCGGAGCTGGGTCACCAGTCAGGCTCCTCTCATCTCCTGTGCATTCTGGAAGTTCAGGCTGGGGGTGTGGCCGGGGGGGTGGGGTGGGAGGGGGAGTGTCGACCCTTCCTGTCCTAACGATGGCCCGCCTGCTTGGAACGCTTATCGCCTCCATGTTGAACTTGGTCATTCACCTTGGTCAGGTCTTCACTGCCACAGGACTCGGGAGCTGGGAGGAGGCCTCAGGGAAGTTTGCCCATCCCACAGAGCAGGACGTTGTTTTAGTTGTCAGTCACTGCAGGACAAGGCGTCTCCAAACTCAGGGCCCTGGCAGGGTCTCTCGCGGCTCTGTGGTCACCGGGACGGCTGCCTGGGCCTCCTGCTGGTCGGCTGGTCTCTGAAGCAGCTGCATTCAGATAAAGCCAGGGTGGGGTCCCCTGGAGGCCTTCTCGGGGGAGGCAGACACTTCACAGGTGACCCAGGGCTCTCCCCAGTGAAAACAGGAGGACGTGGAAGCTGCCCTTGCTCCTAAAGACTCCGCTTGAAACCAGCACTGCCTCCCTTGTGTGTCGCAGCGAGCCCGGGGTCAGTGTGGGCGGGGACCACCCCGAGGCACGAGTGTCGTTGAAGGCCAGCTGCTGACGGCTGGAGGCGGCAGGGAGAGCCGGTGGTGACTGACGGGCGAGGAATGGATCCTCTCCGCTGGGCTGCGGTGGTCCTGGGGCTGAGCTCGGCTCTGGCGGCCTCTGGGCGGCTCTGCTCAGGAGCTCCAAGCTTAGTGTCTTAAGGGGGATCCTTTGCTCCCACTCCCTGCCAAGCCTGGCGCCATCCTGGAGCTCCAAGGTCATTTCTCTGTCTAGAAGAGATGGCTCAAGGGACTCCCCTGCAGAAAAGTCAAGTCAAACACCTGGCAGTGCTCAGCTTTGCAGCGAGATGTGGGTGCCGGCCGTGCCTGGCTCCAGGACCTCCTGATAAGTGCGCTGGGTGAATTACAGGGAAGCATGGGGGAAAAGTGGGGTCCTGTGCCCCGGGGAAGGGGTCCTTGGCCTCTGTTGGTTGCTCTGTCCTGTACCCACTCCCCGCTTCCTCTAGTTACAGAGTTTTGGCTCTTGAGAAACCCCTCCCTGTGGTTCCAGTGGGGCTCACCTGCTAGAGGGCCCGGGCCCAGACAACCAGAGGACTCCACGCCTCTGCCCACGAGGACTGGGTCAGCACGGGCACGTGACCCCGGAGCAGGCCCAGCAAAGACTGCCAACATGTTTCTGCTGGAGCTGTCGGGGTGGACAGTCTGTCCGCATGGACCACTGAGGGCGGAGTGGCCTCCTGGGAACTCAGTGAGAGAGAGAGGGAGAGAGGGAGGGAGGGACAGAGAGGGAGAGGGAGCGAGGCCTGTTGACATTCTAGCCTCTAGACCCATCACTGCCCTAGCCAGTCCAATCCCGAATTTTCAGTTCCGTGAGCCAGCACTTTATCTTTTCTGTAGCCTGGAAAGCCTAGTGCGTTCTGTGCCTTTTTTTTTTTTTTTTTCTTTTAAAGAAAACCTCTTTCTGCTTCGTTTCCACATCCACAATCGTCTACAAGATGCCCCTCCAATTCTCCTCTCCAAGAGCCGTGCTCACATCACGTCACTGTGTGGTTTTTTCTGGCGCTGTTTTGTCTATAACTGGGGTCGGGGGCTCCCAAGCAGCACGGGCGCTCTGTGCCAGCTAAGGGCTGTGTGCTGGATTCACTGCCCCGGGTGTGTGCTGGGGGTTGGGTGTGTGAGGTCACGAGGGAAACGTGGGCGTACGCACGTGACCGGGGCAGCGGGGATGTGCGTGCCTGTGTGTGGCGAGCGAGAGTGGGGTGAGTGAGCAGAAAGACAGGCTCTTCCGGCAGTGGGACCAGCTCAGGGACAAGTCCCTGCAAGGGCCGGCCGAGGCCCCAGGGCCCAGACGCGTGGGCGGCGGGGGGACCCCGCGGCGCTCTCGGCCCTGAGTGCCGGGGTCCCAGGTGTGGTCCTGGGCTGGAGCTTCCTTTACCTTCAGATTCCAGCTGTGTCTGTTCAACCTCAGAGGTCGAGGGCTTTTCATGTCTGCTCCCAGCTCCGGGCGCAGGCTCTGGCACGTTGTCAGAGGTCGTAAAGACAGGAGTGGATGACGCAGCCCCAGAGGATGGCCGGGTCAGACTCACTCCCCTCCTTCCAGGCGGCCAGGGAGGAAGTAGAGCAGCCGGGCAGGTTGGCGGGGGCTGTCCTGGGCACCCCCTCCCTGTGCGTTCTCTCTTCTGGCTTTGTCTGCTCCGGGGTCCCTACCAGGGACACCATCCCTCACCTGTCCTGTGCCTGCAACTTCTCCGGGCCTCACACCCGCTGCAGGTGCCCCTTTGGGTGCCCGCAGCCCCCATGCTGCCCCGGAAGGAAGTATTTTCTGAGCTGTGTCGCAAATGCCAGTTTGCCCCCAGTGCTCCCCCGATCGGGAGGGAGCGCCTCGGATTCTGTTTTGGCCTCCTCCGCAGCGCCTGGCCTCGGCTGGCCGGCTCATCCATTCAACAGCGTTTCACTGAAGCCCTGCCTGGGAGCCAGGCCTTGTTCTCCATCCAGGAGACACAGCAGGGAATGAAGCGAGGAAGCTCCCTGCCCACTTACAGGAGACAGCAAACAAGGAAGGACCCAGAACAGCTCCTTCTGATGGGAGTAAGTCAGGGTAAGAGAAGGCAGGGTGAGGCGGCCCAGGCACGGACCAGCATTCCTCCTCCCTGAGAGGTGGCTGTGCACACATCTGAGCACCACCGACCTTTCTCAGCAGAGGGAGGAGCTGCCGAGCTCCCTAAGGAGCGCTGTCTCCTGTTTCCCACGCTTGATGGACAAGATGAAGTCTGATGCCGGGGAAGACGGGGCAAGCGGGTCGGGGGGTGGGGGGCAGGCCTCTTGTATGGAATCGCAGCACACGGCAAGGGACTTAGGGTTTCTTCAGATCGGGAAGGGCTGTGATCTTATCTGAAATCTTAGAAGGTTATCTGGCTGTTGAGGGGGTTGTAGGGGCTGAGGGAAGACTAGAGGGAGGCTGTGGCGGCTCACACTACGGTGGCAGTGGGAGAAATGCAGATGGAAGCAGTGTGGGACATGTTGACTTTATGGGACTCTGGGATGTGTCTCACCTTCTAGTCTTGAGAAACGGAGTGTGTGCTAGCGCCAGTTATCAAGACAAGAAAGACCAGATTGGGGTGGGGACAGAAATCGAAAGTTCTGCTTTATCTGCATTAATTTTGAAATGCTTGGTAGATGTCCAAACGGAGATGACAAGTCGATGTGAGCCCATAGCTCAGCGGAGAGGTCAGAGTTGAAGATGCAAGTGTAGGAGGCATCGGCCCAGGGATGGTGTGGAAACTTTGATGAAGTCATTCAGGCAGAAGCTGTGTAGAGAGCAGGAGAGAGCCTGGGACCAAGCCGTACCACTCATGCAACATCTAGGGGCTGATTGAACCCAACAGAGAGAGGGAATGAGAGAGAGGAGAGAAAAGAGAGAGAGAGGGAGAGAGAAGAGAGCAAGAAAGGAAAGAGAGAGAGAGAGAGATGGAGAGACACACAAGCACACACACACAGAAAGAGATGGGGGGGGAGAGGGAGGGAGAGAAAGAGAGAGAGAAGAGCAAGAAAGGAAAGAGAAAAATGGAGAGACACACAAGCGCACTTACCAGAAAGACAGAGAGAGAAAGAAAAAGGAAGTGGTTTTTGCCAGCCAGAGGAGCATTCAGTGAAGGGCACCACCAGCCGCCCAGAAGTGGCCGTTGGGTCCAGCAATCAGACAAAGAAGCAACACTGGACTCAGCAGCATGAACGTTACTGGAGACCTTGATTGGCATGGTTTTCGCGGAGTGATGGCAACACAAGCCCAGGTGGGGTGGCTATGGAGAGGAGGAGAGTGAGATGCGGTAGTAACTGTGGTGGAGAACAAAAGATTGGAGCAGCGAGGAGGTGGGACCTCAAGGGGGAAGCGTTTTGTGTTTTAGGAGATGAGAACTCCTAGAGCACATGTGTGTGCTGATGGGAAAGATCTGATTGGGGGAGGGGAGACTATGCTAAAGAAGGGAACGACCTTGAGAAGGCAAGAGGCAGGGGCCCAGAAAAAGGCAGGGCTGGTGCAGATGGGGCCTGGGCCCATGGTCAAGTGGATGCAGGTAGGCTTATCATTTTAGAGCTGGAAAGTGAAGGGATTCCTTTCAATACAATGGTACTTCTTATCTGCAATTTCAGTTACCCACTGTGAGCCATGATCTGGCAAAAGGAAAATTCCAGAAGTAAACAATTCATAAATTGTAACTTGCATGCCATTCTGAGTGTGTAATGAAATCTTACAGCATCCAGGACAAGAATTGGCTCCCTGTCCAACGTCTCCACACCGTACCCACTACCGTGCATCCACCACATACTCACCATCTCGGCTACTGTCACGGGATCATAGAGCTTGGGTACGAATCACTTGTACTGTGCTCCGTACTGGCCTCAGACGAAGGGTAGTGATGCTGGCAACTGGTGTCTGCCAGAGAGAAGCTACAGAGGGCTTCCTTGAAATGAAAGGTGAACGTTCTTGACTTAAGGAAGGAAAACACGTCATAGGCCCAGGTTGTAAGATCTATAGTAAGAACAAATCTTCTCTCCACGACATCACAAAGAAGGAAAAAGAAATGTGTGCTAGTCTTGCTGTCACGCCTCAAATTGCGAAAGTGAGGGTCCCAGGGTGTGGTAAGTGCTTGGATAAGATGCAAAGGGCATTAAGTGATGGGGTTGGTGCTTTTCATGGTTTCAGGCATCCAGGGAGATCCTGGAACATATCCCAGGAACGTGGGGAGCGGGGGACACTGAATTTCTCATTTTCCCACTGTAGCACCAAACCAGAGCCAGCTGAGGGGTGACTGGCAGTCTGGGAGAGAACAGGCAGTGGAGCTGAAACACAAGGGTGGATAAGAGGTCTCAAGGTTGTGTGCCCAGTTCAGGATTCTCCTGGCTGCAGTGACATCAGTGAGCATAGCAGGTGGATCCCCCCAGCTACCTTCAGCCACAGGTGGAGACACAGGGGAGGCTTCAGACAGGTGGCCCCCAGGCAATCCAGAGCTTGGGCCTGGCTGCGGGTGTGGGTCTGGCCTGTGCAGGGGTGGGGCCTTGGGCAGCAGGCTAGGACTTCCCTGCTGCCTGGGCCACTTCTGTGAACTTGGACTCACCTACAGAGAGTTTGGCCCCAAGAATTGTCCAGCATGGGGAGAGAGGCCTGAAGTCCTTGTCCTCTACACATCCCCCAGCACTGCCTGGGACCAGCACGCCTCCAATGTGCCTGGGGGCTGGAGCTAACAGAGCGTGGGGCTGGGAAGGAAAACAGGCTGCAGGGGACCCAGCCCTGCCACAAAGAGCTGTTCAGAAGGCACTTTATTGGGGTGCCTGGGTGGCTGTACCTCCCACATCATCAACGCCCACTCGCTCCAGAGAGAGGGCTGCTTCTTCCCCCACGTGAGTCACCTGTACCTGTGCACTCCCAGCGGCTCCGTCCACAGCTTTCTCACCCAGCCCTGCACACATCAAAGCCATGGCCCTCACCCCTGGCAGCACCAGGGCCCTGGTGCCGGGCCTCTCTCTCCAGCAGCAAGGATCCCCCCAAGCAGAAAGGCTGCCAGGCCCAGGTGGTGCCAGGGCAGGAGCCCAGCCAGCGGGCAGCCACGCTGAGAAAGGGCTGCTGGGTCCAGCAGGGCCCCGGGTCTGTGGTCGGCAAGGGGGTGCGTGGGCCCCTGAGGCACTGAGACGGGCCATCCCCCCTCTCCTTTCTCTGTACCTGTCTCCTTTCCATCTCCTGCTCCTCTCCAGCGCCCTGGCGAGCTGGCCGAGGAACGAGGGCCTCAGCTGGGTTTCTGGAAGAAGAGTCTGAGAAGCCAGTGACAGGGACACCTGCTGAGTCCTCCTGAGGTCGCTGTCAATCAGGCAGGTGCGGGGAGGGCTGAGTGAGCGGAGGGCACAGCAACAGCATGTATAGGGCGCTGCGCAGGGGCAGCCCCACCTGGAAGGCCTGGGCGGTGGGGGTGGGGAGGGGGACTTGTGAGCACTGCCAGCCCAGGGCGGACTGGGAAGGAGCCTGTGACGGTGACACCACTGTCAAGACAATGGCTGGGACCGGAGCATGCCCTGCCCAGCCCAGTCGAGGAAATGCCACCTGTGGGGAGGCGACAGGGAGGCCCTGTGTGTGAGCCCGGGACCCCTCAGCGTCTAGGGGGTGGCTGACCCAGGAAATCTGCTCCCTCACAAGACCAGAGGGTGGACAGCGCTGGTTTTCTGAGGCTGTGCTCCCTGGCCTGCAGCTGGCCAGGTTCTTGCCACCGCCTCCATGGCCTCTCCTCTCCCTACAGGAGTGCTCAGATTGGTTGGGTACCACCCTGTCTCCAACCACAGTCACGTTTGGAGGCTCTAGGCGGCTGGGGCTGCCACGTATAAATTCTGGGGTAAATGAATCAGTAAATAACAGCGACGATGGAAGCTATCTTGACAATGACTGCTGTAACTAACTGCACGATGAAAATAATAATAACACCAATAACAGGCATGTATGTGCATGTGCGGGTACAAGTGTGCGTGTATGGATATACACATGAACGTGTATCCATGCACAAATGTGTGTGCATGTGTTTATGTAGACTGTACATGCACATGCGGAAGCATGCATGCAAGTGTTTGTGTGTGCATTGTGTGAGGACTGATGTGCATTCATTCATGTGTGTGTGTACATGCATGTCTGTGTATTATGTTGTGCGCATGTACATGTGTGGGTGTGTATTGTGTTGTGTGTATTGTATGCATGCATGTAGGTGTGTTGTGCTGTGTGCACATGTATAACAGTGTATTGTGCTACACGTATGCATATCTATGCATGTGTGCTCTGGGTACTGTGTGTGCACGTGCGTGTGTGCGTGTGTACAACTGTGTGAATCATGTTGTGTGTATGTGTATGCATGCATGCCTGTGTGCTGTGTGCAGGCATGTATCTGTGCATGTATCTCTGTGCATTTTGTTGTGTGTACATCTATCTGCACACCCGTGTGCATCGCATTGTGTACATGCCTATGTGTGTACAAGCACTCCTGTGCCTGTGTGTGTACATGTTCAGCTGTGTGCTATGCATCCTGCTGTGCGTTTGTATGTGTGCATGTGTGTGCATGCCCATGGGCACAAGTGCATAACAATCTGCTCTTCATGCCTGGGCCCACTGCCCACCTGATTTTGGCCAGAGCCCAGGAGGACGGGCATGATGGGCCTACAGGAGGGTGAGCTGAAGGAACTTGCCCAGGCCACACAGAAGGCAAGGGACAGCCCTGGAACCGTTGCAGCCCCAGCGTCCCGGGCTCTCCCTGCACACCGCCTGTGCCGTCTGCACGCTCGCACTGGAAGGATCTGCAGCTCAGCTGGAGGAGCGGCCAGCGGCCTGTCTCACGGCCCCGTCTCCTCTAGCTGTGGGATGTAGGAGGAAACCATGGTGGCCGCCTGCTCCCTGGAGGTGCGGTGATTCACAAGGCCCTAAGTTCACAGCTTGCTGCAACTTCTTATCTGCCTGACTCACCTGATTATCAGGCTCTGACAAGCTCATGGTTTGCCAAGGTCTGGCAGGTCCCAGCACCCCACAGGGCAGGGCTCAGTCCCTGCCAGACCCAACCTCCCTGCATGCCCAGTGCAGGCTCCTGGGACCTCCCCTGAGCTGCCCGCAGCAGGCCTCTCTGGGCAGGGTGCACCTGGCCTGGGACCCACCCTGACAGCCGCTGGCCCCTCCTTTGGGGTCATTTGCCCCTTCATGGCAGAGACCTGTGCCACCGCCTCCTCACCCTAGTCCCTCTGCTTTGTGTGGACAGCTGCTGGAGGCATGAGGGCAGTGGCAGCAAGGTGGCAGTGGAGGGCAGCCAGGAGGCCGAGTGCCCAGGCCCCGGGACACGGGGCAGAGTCTCTTCCCACAGAGGTCGGGGCCGTGCGTCCTTACCTTGGCCTCCCTATTTCATCACGCAGGGAGCTGTGATGGCTGCCCTGCTGACTGCTTGAGCTTCCAATTGGAAATCCGCATCTAGACCTTTTCAAGCTGCTTCAACTCTCCAGCGCCTGGCCCTGTGGCCATGGTGGGGCAGAAGGCCAGAGGCAGAGGGCAAGTCCTTCTTTAACCTGGCTGTGGCCAGTGAGGTGTCCCTGGGGCAGGGCTGTGGCCTACAGAGCTCACCTTGACCAGTGGATGCTTCCAGCCGTGTCAATGCTTAAGGAGTCTAAAGCAGAGGCCCTAGAAGGCCTCTGTCTGCAAACAGTGTGACTGTGACACTGTCACCTCTCCTCTGTGGCCACGGTGGCCTGAGAGCACACTGATGATTGCATCATTCAGCCCCCATGAAAATCAATGCCCCAGTGTGCAGGGCTTCTAGCAGAGACCAGAAAGTGGGGACCAGGAGCCACACAAACAGATTCCAGTCACCCAGGCAGCTCCTGTCCCCTCCCTCATCCCACCGTGCCGGACTCGATTCATCCACGCAGGTGGGCAGGCACAGGACACCCTTCCAGGGGCACCAGGAGCCTGCACAGGGCTGCCTGGATGGGAAGAGATGGCAGGTGCTTCCCAGCCCATGGCTGTGGGTGTGGGACTTTCCAGGAAATAAAGAGGCATTGATCACGGAGCCCTCTCGGCAGGTAATTGAACCTGGCTGATTCCCTCAGAGCAAACCCCGAGGTGCTCCAGGCGCAGAGCTGGCGTGGCAGTGAAAGCCACTGACTGGGGCCTGGCTGGCATCCAGCAGGCGCAGCGTGGGAACGCGGCCTTTAGCTATGCAGGCCGAGGGTGGAGCTGCTGAGGGCCACACCCCAGGGCGGCCTTTGATGGACACTTCTGGGCAAAGCCGGCCTCAACGGCCCACAGCAGGTGCTTCTGTGTTTCTCTCTCTCCACGTGAGTTTCCTGACCACATCTTTCTGTGGTTGAGGGGGCTCAGGGGACAACACCCCTCATTCCTAAGACAGCCAGGGACAGCAACCTGTGCCACCCCTCTCCCCTCGAGCAGAACACCTATGTGCACTGGAGAAGATCAGTGGTCAGAACAGAGCAGGACCTGGGACGGGGGCTCTGGGAACTCTGCACCTGCCAAGCCCTCCAATTGCGTGTATGCCGCGTCCTTGGCGGGAGCTGGTTTCCCAGGCGTGATGCAGCAGTGACTCTGGGGGACAAGAGAGCAAGGGCCAGAGGCTGTGAGAGGAGCGGCCGCAGCGGGCCTGCTCTGCCGGAAGTCCTAGGTCTGGCCTGGCCGGGCCGCTCTAGAGTCCAAGGTCACAGGAAACCGGCCTTTCCTGCCCAGCGCTCCCTGGGCTGTGGCACCCGCGAGGGAGGGCAGGGCACTCTCAGCTGTTCTCGCCTTGGGTTGAGTTCCAGAAAAACAAGCGCACTCCTCTTCTCCCTCTGCCTCTGAGGCCATGGACATGGTAGACAGTCTTGGGTTCAAGTCCCAGCGCCGGCTCCTCCTGAGGCCTGGGGCACAGCCGTCTACGATCCCTGAGCCTGGTCAGTGGAACGGGGATAGCAGTAGCTGCTTTGGTGGAGTGGCTGTGAGCAGTCTCCGAGAAAACACCTGGAGCGTGGAGGCCCCACCCTGACCCATAGAGGTTGAGCCAGGGGGTGTCCATGTCCCTGGGCTGAGGCTGCTGGACACTGGCTGTGCCTAGAGTCAAGCCTGGACTTCCAGACCCTTTCTCTGTTCTCCCTGCTCCCACCACCAGCTCTGCCAGGAGCTTTGTGCTGGTGTCTGGTCCCGCTGGATGGGGCTGCCTTCTCCATTGCTTCCCCCTACAGGCCCCTCTCCCGGGCAAAGGTCTCCTCCTCCAGGCTGGGCCCTGTCGTGGCAGCACCCACCCCGTTGGCTGGCCCACCTGGGGCCCCGGCCGCAAGCACTGCCCATGCCTGCCCTGGGAAACCCGGACAACCAAGCAGGTGCTCGGGTGCACACAGCACAGCTTCCCCGCGCCCTGATGGGGCCTGAGCCACGTGACCACGGCAGGTGTCAGGATGACGATGCCGGCATCACTGCGGCTTTCATGGGCTGGGTGCCAAGTGCTTTCCCGCCGGGGTCTGGAGTCCTCACAACTACCGCAGGTGACAATGGGCCACCCAAATGTGGGGGTTATTACCCTCACTCCTAGAGGAGGAAACTGGGTTCACACAGCTAGTAAGTGGCAGAGTGGGACTTGACCCTAAATCCATTGGGGTAAGGAGCTGCCTCGGGGGAGCCCCAGGCCTGGCCCCTTCCTGAGTATCTGTCCGAGGCCCCAGCCTACCCCTAGCCTTATGGAAATCCATGACAGCTTCGGGCGGTCAGTGTTTGAGGCATCCGCTCCCATGCCACCAGGGAGACAGCTAACCTCAGGGGACCTCCTCTTCCCAGAGAGCTGACACCTGTCTGCCTGCCCCTGCCCCATTCTCTCCCTCACACTGGCCCCCTGGTTCCGGTTCTGGCCTCACAGTGAGGATGAAGTGAGAGGAGCCCGGTTAGCCTGCCAAGGGCCTGGACCCATCAGCAATGAGTCACGGCTTCCTACCCAGAGTTTGCAGACAGATCTGGATCCAAATAGCGGCTCCAACAGTGACTGTGTGATGCATCAGAAATGTATCTAACTTCTCCGAGCCTCAGTCTTCTCACTTGTAAAATGGGTTATTGCAAGGATGAAATACTAAGAATAAAGCTGTTGGTATTGTGCTTGGTGCATAATAAAGGCTTAATAAGCTATTGATTAATGTTCTCGAGGTGTGGGCATTCTGAGTAGAGTAACGCACCCAGGAGTTTGGGAAACTTCTGGATTCCTGTGCTCTGTCCTGAAGTGCTCTCGGGTGGGGAGCCGAGGTCAGGGGCAAGTCACCAGGTAGAAGGACCCTCTGTGGGATCTGTGTGGTGGGAGAGGCAGCCCCGATGAAGTGGACTCGCCTCCAAGAACAGTCACTTCAGCCCCTTCCTCCAGCGCCGAGCCCGGCGCCACTCGGCAGACCACGGGCAGATCAGCTCATGGGCAGCTGCCTAGCCCCAGTGAGCAGGAAGGGCTCCAAAGAGTAGAAGCCTCCAGGACATGGAGAGGGGCAGCTCTGCTCTGTGGCTCTCCTGGAAGGCAGGCCCCACCTCTCGCTGCTCAGGCACGAAGGGGAGGGGTCAGGGCTCTGCCAGGTTGGCCTGGGCAGGAGGGCCCTGGTGCCGGTGTCAGGGAGCAAGGAGCTGAAAATAGGAGAATCTGGGAGAAACCCAGCAGTGGGCTGGCTCAGAGAGGCAGGGGACTGGCTGCGTGGGAGGTCTCATCACACCCTGGGCTTGTGCTCCATGTCTCAGCAGAGCTACCGCTTAGCCGGGCTGCTCGACCGAATCGCGGGCAGGTGCCGAGTCAACTACAGAGCATCAGCCTGGCGGAGGCCGGGCTTGGGGCGCCAGGAGCCAGGTCTCAGTACTCTGGGGCTCTTTGGCAGGAGCACTCTGCCCTGGTTGGACTTGGATGTCCAGACTCCCAGGCTGGGGAAAGGAGGAGGACTTTTCCAGGGGCGCTGATGGACTCAAGACACTTCAAAGGCAAAATCACCTCTAGGTTTCGTCTGCGTGAAAGACCAAGGGAGGGGGAAGATTTGAGATCTGTCCACTGGTGGACAAGGTCAAGGGGCTGGAGGACTGCCAGCAAATGGACCCATCCCACAGGGGCCCGGGCATTCCCTCCACTGCATGCCCCCGCAGCTTTGCTGGGCACAGCATGGCAGCAAATTACATGTCATTAGAACGGATGATGTCACTGCTGCCCTAATCCCACTTCTTTCAATGGCAACTTCGGCAGAGCAGTAACTCTGGCTGCCAACCACGTCTCTGAGGCCACCTCCCCGGAGAGCTGCTGTCAGACACGAATGCAAGGAGGGGCCCTTGCCACAGCCCCAGTTTGCTGTTGGTCACCATTTCCCTCCAGATAGGCGCTGTGCTCGGAAGCCCGCCCGCACGGCAGAGTGTGTTCTCGCAGCCTCCACGGAGCGCCCGCTCTCACCCGCACTCTGCACGCTCCTCCCACCGAGTGTGGTCTGTGTCACCTCTCCTCTCACCCTGTGCAGCTTTGTGACTTCCTCGAGGAGCAGGAGTCACTGCAGAAGTGACACTATGTGACTTTCACAACTGGGCCAGACAAACACCATGCACTTCTCTCTTGGGTCCCTCGGTGGGAGGAAGCAGGGGCCACACAGAGAGGCCACTGCCGGGCATTCCGGCTGGTAGCTGCCTCCTAGGTCCCAGCTGACCGCCAGCATCGGCCATCCGCGGGCGAACGAGGAGCCTGTTGTGCCAACCACCTTGTGAAAGACCCTGAGTGAGAGCCACGTGGCTGAGCCCAGCCCACCCCAGAGCCCTGAGAGATCAGGAAATGGGGGCAGTGGCTTCAGCCCTTGAGGTCTGGGGTGCTGGGTGACAACAGCAGTAGGTGACCCGGACACCCATGGGTGCTGATCGCACACGGCCTGAGCCGCTGTGTCTCTGTTACTGGCAAATGGGCGTCCACTCCTCCTTCCAAGGCTGGCCCTCTCAGGCGCTGCGACATCCTGTATCCGGTGACTCAGTCTCTCCCAGCAGATTTGGAGACAGGACTTCCAAGTTGTCAGAAGCTGTCAGCTCGCGCGCCTGCTCGCTCATGCGGAAGTTACCCTCCCAGCGTTTCCCCCAGGACAGGCGGCATGAGGTAGTGCAAGCCCGTGACTCATCGGCAGGTAGGACCGAGGTACAAACCCAACTCCGCCCCCTCCCGGTCTGCTGTCCCTGTGCTGCAGCCCCTTAGCTACAAACCACCTGCCTTCCTGGATTGACAGTGGGAGGATCTTACGACCAGGGTGAATTCTTAAAAAAAAAAAAAAGGCGGTAGGGGAGGCAGTTGAGGGGATCTGTTGGAGGGTACTGCAAAATGCTTGTGGAAAATGGAATTAAATGCTGAGTTCATTTTGATGTAAAAAAAAAAAATGCCATGCCGGGCCAGCATTGTGCCTCAGTGGCTCATTTGATTTTTCTCATGACTTGGGCTTAATCATGCTGAGCGAGGCCGGGCATGGAGGGCGCTGGAGAGGCACCGCTGCCAAGGCATGGCTCTGCCCCAGCACCCCCGCCCCAGGCCGCTGGGCCGTCTGAGTTCCTGTGTTGGCCTTCTAGAGACCAGCATTTTCATCCCCGACAAGGGCTGTCACCTGTCGCTTCTCAGGGCCGGCAGGGTGGCAGCCTAAAGCAGTTCAGCGACACTTGGATTTGCTCCTTCTAACCTGCGGTGGATTTCCAAGCCTGCATTGGTCAGAAGTGTTCAATAAAGTAGGGTTTCCTGAGCGCAGAGAACTTAAGGGCTGGGTGAAGAGCACGGGCTTTCGCGCAAGGAGTTCGTGACGTGGGTCCGGGCTGCTTCTGCAGATGCGGGAGGAGCTGTCACTGGAGCGGGGGACCCGTGTGGACCCTCGTTTGTTCCTGTATTTGCTGCACCGCTCTGTTTTCTCCCTGCAGGCATTCGCTGGCACGCCTGGGCACTTCCGGGCTAACTCGGCACTCTTCCTCTTGCCTTTCAGCCGCTTGGCCTCTGTCGGTGCTCTCCCCCGAGCTCCTGGGTTACACCTGGCAAACATTTCCCCCGTGCCCTTTTGTGCCCAGCACACGGCCACGCTCTCAATGGGGATGACAGAGGCAGGCTAAAGCTGGGAGTCTGGGTGAGAAGGGGAGGCCAAGGCACAGGAACAGCTGGGTGGGTAGTTGGAGGGGCGTGGCCGGAGGCCCTCAGGGTGGGCTGGACATCAGGTTGGAGGTCCATAGAGAGAGCACAGGAGCAGAAGGCACCCGTGCAGGAGGGCGAGCAGGCAGGGCAGGAGACTTGGCGGTCAGAGTCCAGGCTGAGAGAACTGGCGTGAAGGCAGCAAGGGGCCGGGTGTGTGTGGGGGGGGGGGGGGTGGCTGAGTCTCGCAGGAGGTGCCTGAGCGCCCCCGGCAGGCTGTGCGCAGACACAGCAAGCTCAAAGCCTGGCCCAGCCTGCACACACCCAGGTTCTCCAGGGCTGGACTGCAGGTGCCAGCCTATCCCATTGGGGCGATTAGCAAGGAGAAATGTCAACAGAAAACAGGAAGCCTCTCATTGGGGCACCTGGAAACTGCTTTGAAGCAAAGTGAACTGAGAACACGCACACACTTCAGGACAAAAGGGAGTTCTCTGGGCAGCAGCTCCCCACCCCTGAGCCAAGTGGTTTCAGGGCCCAGACGTTCCAGGAAATAGCACCCTGGGAGAACTTCAGGAGGTTCCTTGTGCTATCCCAAGATCCTGCAGAAGCTGAGTCCACACATCACCTGCCCCCATCCTGCTCCCTGTGCTCTGAGGCTCTAGAAGGGCGCGTCATAGCTGGCGGGGTCTGGTCCTCATGGGAGTCCCAGGAGCACAGGGCAGGTGCGGAATTCCGAGGCTAGAGATCCTAGGAGCAGAGCAGGTGCGGCTGCGCAGACGTCCACCCGCGGACGCAGGAGGGTGCAGCTCTGATTCCAGGGCCACGCAGCCGCTGGGGAACAAAGCGCAGACTTCCCGCAGCGTCGAGGCCCGAGACACCGGTAGAGGCGCTGTGGTGCGGGGTAGGGGGCGGGAGGGCGATTCTGGCCGTCTGGACACGTGCAGAGCCCGGCGCTGGCCGCGGGACCTCCGGTCGGCCCCGCGTCATCGGGCCCGCACACCGCACCCAGCCCCCTTCCCCCGGACTCTGCCCTTCCCGCATCCTGCTCGCCCGGGGCCAGCCCCTCCCCAGAGCGAGCCGCCCTGAAACCCCGGGCTCCCGCCCGGCGCACCCCGCACTGTGGCCCGAGCAGGGAGTGCGGGCGGCGGACACCACGCAGCGCATCCGCGACCCTTCCCGCCTGTCCTGCCCGCCACGCGACTCCCTAGGCCTCCAGGGCGCAGGACTCCGGCTTCCTTCAGCCCAGCAGGGCGGCAAACCCAGCGCTCGGCGCCCGACGCTGGCGGCCCGGTGACCGACGCCAAACAGCGGTTGGGCAGGGACACGAGAGGGACTTTCGGGGGGACGCACCGCAGGCCCACAGGGCACGGGGCTGGGCCTGGGGCCTTTCAGGGGAGAGACGCGCAGGAACCGGGCCCACAGTTGGAGGGGTGGGGCCCGGGGGCTGGGCGGGGCGCTGGGACTTTCCCTGGAGGTTCCAGTTTCACAAAAGGGGGTGGCGCCCCTGCTCCCCGAGGCGCTGGGTGACTTGCCACACGGTAAACCTCGCTTCTGGCCCTCCTCCAGCTTCCTGGAGGATACAGAATGCAAACAAGTAAAGGAATGCCTTTAAAAGTGGGTGTGCTAGGGACCCTAACCCTCCCAGGCCTTTTCTAGTGGAAGCGACAGACTCCCATTTCATCTGAGCAGGGCCGGGTTCTGCCTCAGAAGGTGCCCTGAGGGCGCTTCTCCCGCCCCTCCCTGAGCACGCTGCCGTGAAATGCTGGGGACGCCCTGGGAGTGACCACCACTCTGGCTGCTCCGGCAGAGGCCCGGGCCAGCAGTCCGGGAGGGGCTGGGAAGAGATGAGCCCGCTGGGGGGACTCTGGGGGGGGAACCCCAGGGGTCTGAGGCCACTCTGAAAAACGCTGAGTGTAGAGCCACAACTCTGGGTCCAGATCTGTCATCTGTCTTCTGTCATTTATCAGTCCCCTGTCTGCCATGTTCTTAGGTAGGAAGTTAAAAACTTAGCCTGTGTGTGAGAGAAGGGTCTGGAGAGACCAGCGTCTCCTGCGGAAGCCCCAGAAGCCCAGCACTGTGCACTTCAAAGTCCTGTGCAGACCCTGATAACCTCCCGGGTGGTCCCAGCCCTTCCCCCAAGGCAAGCTCCCAGGAGAATTCTCTCCTCAGGACCAGATGGGCTACCTGACCTGATAACACGGGGCAATAGAACCTTCACAGATGCCCTAGGGGAAGCTTCTTTGCCTTTGCCCAGCCCCAGGGCTCCCAGGAGAAGGAAAAACCTGGACCCCTTCCCTTGATAAGGCCCAGTCTAAACAGGGACTGCACGCTCAGCTCTCAGCTCTGCCCCTGGCGCCTGGCCTGCCCAGGTGCAACCTTGTAACCTTGCTCTTCCCGTCTGAGTGACTGGGCACTCTATCTGTCCCTTCCGTTCTGATGGATGCCCTATGCCCAATAAAACCCTGTTACTCTGCTCTCTGTCTCACACCTGAATTCTTTCTTGCGAAGGCTTCTCTATGGTGACAATGTCTGTCATCTGTATCTATCTGTATCATTGATCTATGTATCAGTTATCTACCTACCTACTTATATCTATTAATCATATCTATCATCTATGTCTTATCTATCACCTATCAAACCTATCTACTGCTATACTGCCTGCGGTGCTGGCACACCAGGTTCTAGTCCCGATCCCGGTCAGGGTGCCAGATTCTGTCCCGGTTGCTCCTCTTCCAGTCCAGCTCTCTGCTGTGGCCCGGGAGGGCAGTGGAGGATGGCCCAAGTGCTTGGGCCCTGTACCCCATGGGAGACCAGGAGAAGCACCTGGCTCCTGGCTTCGGATCAGCGCAGTGCGCTGGCCGCAGCGGCCACTGGGGGGGGGCGGTGAACCAACGGTAAAGGAAGACCTTTCTCTCTGTCTCTTTCTCACTGTCCACTCTGCCTGTCAAAAAAATAAAAAATTAAAAAATAAAATTAAAAAATTAAAAAACCTATCTACTACCTGTATCTATTTACCTATTTATCTCTATCATCAGTCTACCATCTCTCCATCTGTCTCCAGTCCACCATCTGTCTTCTATTTGGCAAATCTGTCATATCTATCCCTGTTGGCTATCACCTATCTATCATGTATCTATTTCTTTTTAAATTTAAGTGGTTTCCTTTGGCCTTCAGGTTCCCTTTTCTTTGCTCATCCAAAGAATTTTTGCTGGGAGGGCCAGCCCTGAGGCATAACAGGTAAAAGCCTCCGCCTGCAGTGCTGGTATCCCATATGGGCGCTGGTTCATGTTCCAGCTGCCCCACTTCCAATTCAGCTCCCTGCTATGGCCTGGGAAAGCAGCAGAAGATGACCTAAGTCCTTGGGTCCCTGTACCCATGTGGGAACTGCAGAAGAAGCTCCTGACTTCTAGCTTTGGATCCGCCTGTTTCCAGCCGTTGCAGCCATTTGGAGAGTGAACCAGCAGATGGAAGATTCTCTCTCTCTCTCGCTGCCTTTCTGTAACTCTACTTTCCAAATAAATAAATAAATCTTTAAAAAAAATTTACATGGCAAGGTTCATCCTCCTGCGATGTTCTGTGTGCCAGGGCAGGGGACTGTAACAGGATTTTCACTCGCAGTTAAACAATTCACTGAATGTAGGCAGACAAACATACTTGTAGATACTGTTTTTTCTCATTAGTCGGTCGCTTTCCAACGTAGGACATAAGCAGGGTTATGGGACATGAGAGCTAAGAATTCTAGTCCAACAACCTCATTTGAAGGAAGGAGAAGTTATAGCCCAGGTAATCCAATTCAACACTCACTGAGCACCTGTGGTGATGGTGCAAGGAAACTCAAACCAGTGCTGGGACCAATGCAAGTGGTAATATTTTAGGGCATCTGGGGGAAGCCTCTGAAAGCCAGCTGTTGAGCAAAGGTTGGAAGGAAGTGAGGAACAGTCCTGTAACATTCGGGGGAGAGGGAACAATGAGTGCAAAGGCCCTGAGGTTGGAGGATGCCTGGCACACCGGGGAAACATGAGGGACCATGTGGCTGGGACCCAGCATGTAGAGCAGTGGTGGGAACAGGAGGAGCTGCAGAGAGGGCTCAGGGCAGAGCCTGGAGGGCCCAGGGGGTCCCTGTGGACGTGACCTGACTTACAGCTCAATTGTGGTCACTGCATGCAGGTTAGTTTGGGGCTGGAAGGCTAGGGCACAAGCTGGGAGATGAGTTGGGAAATTCCTGCCTTAATCCAGACCAAAGGTGCTTCCGGCTGGGGCCAGGGTAAGAGAACAGAGGTGGATGAAAGGGGAGCAGAGTCTAGACACACTCGGAAGGCAATGTTTTGCTCAAAGGGCTAATTACCCAGGTCAAGTGCAATCGGGAAGGGAAGCTGCTGGGGTTAAGCCTCAGGTCTGCTGACTGGCCAATGCCAATGCCCTGGATTTGCATACGTTATTTCTAAATGTGGCCACACCTGGGAGGGTGTTAGCTCCCCCTACAGATGGACAAACTGATGTTGAGGAGGGCAAGGAGGCTATCCAGTGTCACGCAGCCGGGAAGCGGCTGTTTCGGGACCTCAGGAGTCAGAGTGCAAGGCCTCCTGTGATCAGGCCCGGGATCTCCCTGCCGACCCCTCCTCCCAAACTCCTGCCCTAAAATGTACCCCACGTGGCTTTGCCACTGGTGTGAAATCCCCCTCGCTGGAGAGGGTGCTGCCAGGTGAGACACTGAAGACCCTGTCAGCTACACAAAGTGAGCGAGTCCTTAAGTCAGAGTGAAGCTTACAGGTGGGCAGCGCTGAGCAGGTGCCGAGAGGTGCCGAGAGCGGGGGCTCGGGCTGACCCTCTCCTCCCAACAGTGCTTTTGGATGGTGAGTGTTCGATCAAGGACAGGTCCGTTTCTTGGGGCAATGAATATATTGTTCTCCGCCTTCTTATTTTTGGAGGAAAGAGTGGTTGTCCCAACTTCTGCTCAGGGGTCCAAGAGTCGCTGGAAGCATTTCTGTTAGCTGCCAGAGCAGGCTCCAAGCAGTGGCTCAGAGGAAGATGCGGAAGAAAGACCCTGCAAGGGGCTTGGCCAGAGAGAGAAGGGAGATGCTGACCCGCACCTCGGCCCTGCCTCTGACAGGCTTGCCGGGTGGGACCTCAATGCACGGGGAGCGGCTGTTGGGGGGGCATTTCCTCCCTACCCCTGCATACAGAACAGAGCAGGAGCCTGTGTTACCGGAGAATGGCAGGGTTCTTGTCTTCGCGCAAGAAAGAATCCAGGCGTGAGACAGAGAGTAGTGGAAAAGTGAAATAGCAAAGTTTGTTAGGGGAGGGACATCCGTAAGGACAGATGGGCACCTCTCCAGACAGGACCTGAGAGTGCCCAGTCGCTCGGACTTGGGGTTGGGGGGAGGCGAGGTTACATGGTTGAGTGGAGAGATTACACCTGACCAGGCCAGGCAGGCGGCTCAGCAGAGAGGCAGAGGGCTGAGCGTGCCATCCCGTGGAGGGTTGAGGCCGGGGATTTTTAAGGAGATGGGTCTTTGCCTTCACACATCTCCTCCTGAAACAAAGGATTTTATGGATGCAAATATTAAGAAGCTCCTATCTGAGTTTTCCCTTGAAGGTATCAGACAGGAGGAAGGCTAGCTGGCGCCATCCTGGGTTCAGAGGAAGGGTGAGCAGGACCCCTGGAGAATTGGGATCCGGAGCAGGGTGATTGAAATGCAGATACTGGGCTGTATCTGGGAGATTGTGGAAGATTTGTCAAGCAGAAGGGGCGGGGACCTCCACCTGGCAGGTTATCGGGTAGGAGGGGGCAGGGCAGAATGCGAATACCGGGCTGCCCCTGAAACATTGTCAGGATGACTTGAGATGTAGATGCATATGCTGGACATAGACGTCTTCTCTTTAGGCCTTTATGTCACACACACATAAGCTCATATCTGACTTCCTACCTAACACCTGGACCCCACCCTCCCAGTGCAGTTGGGGGTCTTTGGATGAGCACAGAAAGGGGAATCTGAAAGCTAAAGGTAGCCATGAAAACTTCTTTGGTTGTTATTTTGTTTTGTTTTGTTTGTTCTAGATCTGCACCCGGACTTGTGGCTCACTTGATCATATGCTGAGTTCAGCAGTTCTCAAAGCAGCCTGAGGCCCCTCTGGTTCCCACAGTCCTTTCAGGGGGTCTGAGGTCAAAGCTGTTCTTATGATGATATGAAGACTTCATTGGTCCTGTTTGCTCTGGTTCCTTCTCAAGTCTGCAGGTGAAGCAGGCAGGCTTTTCCGATTTCACAGGGACTTTCCCTGAGGCTACATGCCGAGGGATAGTGCGGGCGATGGCAGGAGATGGCATGCGCAGGCAGATGGCAGAACCCAGCTGTGTTCTACTTAAACAGGTATTAAAGGAGGACTTGCAAAAGTGCAAGATAGGGGCCAGTGCTGTGGCATAGTGGGTAAAGCTGCAACCTGCAGTGCTGGCATCCCATTTGGGCGCTGGTTTGAGTTCCGCTTGCTCCACTTCCAATCCAGCTCTCTGCTATGGACAGGGAATCCAGTAGAAGATGGTTGAAGTCCTTGGGCCCCTGCACCTGTGTGGGAGACCTGGAAGAAGCTCCTGGATCCTGGCTTTGGCCTGGCCCAGCTCTGGCCATTGAGGCCATTCGGGGAGTGAACCAGAGGATGGAAGACCTCTCTCTCTCTCTGCCTCTGCCTCTATGTAACTCCACATTTAAAAAATAAATAAATAAAAAAATTTTTTAAAGTATAAGACAGTGCCCTCTTTGTAGTGACTTTTCTTGAAAAGCCTAGGGGGTAGGTATTTAGCCTTGTTGTCTGCATCCCACATCAGGTGTCTTGAGTCCCTGTCATCCATGTGGGAGACCCGGATGGAGATCCTGGCTCTTGGGGTTGACCTGGTCCAGCCCCCACTATCGCAGGCATCTGGGTGGTGAGCCATTGGTTGGGAGCTCTGTCTATCTGGCTGTCCTTCTGTCTCTCAAATAAAAATGAAACCCAGCTGTATTTCATGAGGATGCTGTGTTGATATATAAAATACCACTTTAATGAAGCCATAAATGTTTTTAATTCTCAGTGTTAGTTTCTAACATAGCACATATCAAAAGCTGTAAGCCACATATGCATATTGGAGCTCACACAGCTGGAGGGCTCACCCCAGAGCTTCTGCTCCTGCCCAGAAAAGACAACCGAAGCCACCCGTTTACCTCATAGCTCACCAAATGGTGTGACGGAGCCGCCAGGCAAGAGAAATTCCCGGCCCAGAAAATTGCCAGGAGGAAGCGAGCCAATGCCGCCAAGACGAGGTGACATTACATGGAAGCGACACACGGGGGCGCCCTCACCACCCAGCAGAGTTCCTGCAGCACCCGCTACAAGGTGACCAATGTTAAATGTCAGTTTATTCTCTTTAAGCAATTTTTAAAAATCTCTTGTCTGGGTGGTGTAATTTTTATCTCTCCTGTCTCTAACCCAGTGTTAGTTCCAGTCACTATGCACACAACCCCACACTGACCCAGGGTCCCATCCTGGGGTCAGATACTCCCTGTCACACCCTGCTGGCCGCACAGGAGGGCATGGCAGAAAAGCAGTACTTCAGGCATCTGACACCGTATCTCAAGTGGTCGCTGAAACCCAGCCTTGGCTGGAGCCGTGATGAGGTGCAACCACTCTCACCACCAGAAGCCACTCCCAGCTACACTAACCAATGTCACTTTGACGTCACCAGTTTCCTTGGTTTTTGTCCCTGTCCCACCCCTGTGGTTCTTGCACAAGAGGCTGATTCACAGCAAGGAGCAGGCCTTTTCTTTGGAGGTGTGACTGGGGCCAGGAACCTGCTCCAGGGTCTGCTGCTGGGCCAGTCGTGAGTCCCACGGGGCCACAATTCCTCCTCTTGCTTCTAAAACAAATTTTTTAGAAAAGATTTATTTATTTATTTGAGAGTCAAACAGAGAGAGGAGAGGCAGAGAGAGAGAGAGAGAGAGATCTTCTGTCTGCTAGTTCACTCTCCAATTGGCCACAACAGCTGGAGCTGCCTCGATCTGAAGCCAGGAGCCAGGAGACTTCTCCCAGATTCCCATGCGAGTGCAGGGGCCCAAGGACTTGGGCCATTCTCTACTGCCTTCCCAGGCCATAGCACAGAGCTGGATTGGAAGCGGAGCAGCCAGGTCTTGAACCGGTGCCCATATGGGATGCCGGCGCTTCAGGCCATGGCATTAACTCTCTGTGCCACAGCGCTGGCCTCCTGTAAAAAAAAGATTTAAGGATTCATTTATTTATTTGAAAGGTAGAGTTACACAGAGAGAAGAAGACACACACACACACACACACATGAAGAGAGAGAGAGAGAGAGAGAGAGAGAGAGAGAAAGAATCTTCCAACTGCTGGTTCACCCTCCAGATGGCTGCAATGGCCAGAGCTGAGCCAGGCCAAAGTCAGGAGCCAGGAGCTTCATCTGGGTCTCCCACATGGGTATAGGGGTCCAGGCACTTGGACCATCTTCTGTTGCTTTCCCAGGCACATTAGCAGGGAGCTGGATCAGAAGTGGAGCAGCCGGGACACGAAGCAGTGCCCATGTGAGATATTGGTGTTGCAGGTAACTGCTCAACCCACTATGCCACAATGCTGGCCCCAATTTCTCTTCTTTCATAGGGGATTTTTTTTTTTTTTTGCACTAAAATGAGTTCATCTTTTAATTCCATTTCCTACACACCCTTTGGGGTACCCTTGTATGTTTACATAGAGTGGGAGGCGCCAAATTCTCATCTCCTATAGAGGTGACTCAGTGAGGTGACACTAACAGTGGGGAGAGGCACTAGGAACACAAGCCTGCTGTTTGGAGTGATGCAGATAAAAAGAACGCTGATATCAATGGCTCGGAACCCAAACCCTGGGCTGTGAGAGTTACCCACTGACTTTCTCCTGCTTCAGACCCAAGATCTTGCTTCCCCTGCTGGTCTTTCCAGCATGCTCCCCCCAAGACGCCCCCAGTCACTGGCTGGTCCTAATTCCGCCTCTCACAGCTCTGCCCCCTGCCTCCAAACTCTCACCCTCCCTGTTCAGGAGGAGCCAAGTTTCCTGGGCAAGGTGGAGGGACATTTCCCTGTGTTCTCCCTGTGTCACCTCCCCATTGCCAGCAGGTAGCCAGCCCCCAGGCATGTTCTCGCGGAAGGCATTTTTGCAAAGCAGGCTTGATGTGCCTTTAAGAAAAGCCAAGCTCAGGCAAGAACTTGTGCTGATGTCCTGCAGGGGGCGCCTTTGAAAGCCACAGAAAACAAAGCCCCCTTTCTGGGGCCAACCCTCCTCTGGGCACCGCGGGCTGGAAGTGGGGAGATCACAGCAAGCCTACGACAAAACGCCGGCCTCCTGGCACCTCTGGGCCACCTGAAACAGACCCCGGGCTCCCTGCCTTGCCAGGGACTGCTGCCCTGGGCTATTACGCTGCAAGTGCAGGTCCCTGTGGCCTGTGCGCTTGGAACTGGGCTGCCTCGGTGGGAGTTTAAGTGGTGGACAATGAGAACGAGCTACAGGACAGGAAGGGAGGGAGCTCTCCGTGGGTTCCATGTCGTGTAGGATCCCAGGACCCCAGGACACCTTAGCATGGTCCTGGTGAAGGTGCGAGGGTCCCGAGGTTAAAATAAAATTGGTTTAGGAGCAAGACTCTAAGCCGGGGGAGCATGTGTCCTCGGTGGGTTCCAGCGTCCAGTGCTCCTGCAGCCTAGGTGTTGGGCGGGGCCCTCAGCAAGGGGCTTTTGTACCTGTGGTGGCCTTGGCCAGAGGAGCCCAGGCCGACATGAGACCGTGCCGGAAGTGCTGAGAGTCACGGGCAAGGGGGAAACCAAGACCCCAGACAGTGCCTTTCCCCCCAACTTTTATTTATTTATTATATTTGAGAGGGACAGAGACAGAGACAGAGAGAGATCTCCCACCCATCGGTTCATACTCCAAATGCCTGCAGCAGCTAGGACTGGGCCAGGTGGAAGGCAGGAGCCAGGAACTCATTCTGGGACTCCCACAGGGGAGGCAGGAACTCAAGGACTTCTGGCACCACTGCTGCCTTCCAGGGTGTGCCCTGGCAGGAAGTGGGAACCAGGAGCCGAGCCAGGACTTGAGCCAGGCACTTCAGTATAGACTGCGGGCAGCCCCACAGGCATGTGAACCACTTCATGCACTGCCTGTTCCAACACAGTGCCTTCGATACAATGCTGGGTACTCCCAGCCTCACCCCACCCCATCCCACGATCTCCTGCTCTTAGCTCAAAGCTTCTTTACAAACCCCCGCTTACCAAAACCAACTCCCTAATGGAGGAGTGGTCGCTTATCTCCTCCACAGATACCATCTCGATATTCAGTCTCGTCTAGAGTGTTTTCCCCAGGAATCCCAGGCCCTAAGCAAAAACTCGTGATCATCGATTTACCATCTTCAGGGTTCCCCAAAGCTCTGGGGGCTGGCGTTGTGGTGCAGTGGGTCAAGCCCATATTGGAGTGCTGGTTGGAGTCCCTGTTGCTCTGCTTCCGATCCAGCTTCCTGCTACTGGGCCTGGGGAGGTGGCAGATGATGGCCCAAGTACTTGGGGCGCTGTCACCCAAGAGGGAGACCTGGATGGCGCTCCCAGCTCCTGGCGTTGACCTGGCCCAGCCCTGGCTGTTGTGACCATTTGGGAAGTTCTCTCTCCCTCTCTCTTGCCACTCTGCCTTTCACACAAGTAAGTCTGCTTTGTTTTTAAAGATTCCCAAAGGTGCTCTGTGCTTTGCCACAAATGCCCAGGGTCAGTGCCTGGCTTGCTGCACACTTGCACTCTGGGTGAGCGGATCCAGGCGTTGGAGGCTGCATAACAGGAGGAAAGGGGTGACCACACATGGTTTGGGCTGATTAAGACTCAACTTTTGAGGCTGGAAGGGGTCCTTGGATTCATGGTCACTCACTCGCTGAACGTGATCAGGAGAAGGCTGAGGGTGGGAAGACTCCCGTGTGTGCCTCCCACCTGTCCCAAGTGAGACACAGCTGCTGTTAACCCGCAAGGAATGCAGGGTCGAAAGCACTTTTTTTTTGGGGGGGGGCTGGCGTTGTGGCGAAGTAAGCAAAGCCTCCCCTGCAGTGCCGGCATCCCATATGGCCGCTGGTTCAAGTCCTGGCTGCTCTTCTTCCAGTCCAGCTCTCTGCTATGGCCTGGGAAAGCGGTAGAAGATGGCCCAGGTGCTTGGGCCCCTGCACCCAAGTGGGAGCCCCAGAAGAAGCTCCTGGGTCCTGGCTTTGGATCAGCCCAGCTCCAGCTGCTGTGGTCATTTGGGGAGTGAACCAGCAGATGGAAGATCTCTCTCTCTCTCTCTCTCTCTCTCTCTCTCTCCCTCCCTCCCTCCCTCCTCCCTCCCTTTCTCCATAACTCTGCCTCTCAAGTAAATAAATCTTTTCGAAGAAAGGGGGAGCCCACTCTTCTGATGGTAAACGGAGCCCCAGGAGGAGAGAGGAGCTCAGCTGGCTCTCAGCCTGGGGTGCACGCATGCAGGCCTCTGTGGGGCAGTGTGGCAGAAGCTGCCAGAATCTGTCTAGGGGCACAGGAGTGTGTGGGAAAACATTCCAGTCGGAGGCCAGGCACAGCCTCCAGGAGAGGCCCAGGCAAGACCAGTTTGACTCAACAAGAATCTGTCCGCCCTCAGAGAGGAGTGAGCGGAGGTCAAGCGTGGCTGCCATCAGACGGACTCCCTCACCCGGCGCCCTCCTGGCTTCTGCGGCCGAGCGCACCCCACCTTCGGGTTCCAGTGGAAGAAGTGGCTTCCCCACAGGCTTGGGCTTTGGGCCATGCAGCAAAGCCTAGCGCTTTTCCTGGCACTACATGGCAGAAGGTGGTGCCATGGTGGCACCTTACCAGGAGCCCACTTACCAGCACGGTGGGGTCCGGGAGCCACAGCCATGCTTCCCAGTGGTGGCACCCAGGGGAGGCAGCAGAGCCGGGTGGGATCTGACTGCGGACCCCAGTGGGGGCACAGAGGGAGCGCAGATGCTTTCACCCAGAGTCCACAGGGGACACCAGCCTGGCCTCCCCTGCACCTATGTGAGCTTTAGAGACAGGCGGCCAGGCTGGGCAGGTGCAGGATAAGAAAACGCTGGTCCTCAGGCCCTAGGCCCCAGGCAGGGCTTGACCCAGGAGGTGCAGCATCTGGCTCCTCCAAGCAGCTCTGGACAATGGTGCTGGACGTTGGCGAAAGCCCACAGGAAAGTCAGAGAAGAGATTGGGAGTCCACCGCAGAGGGAGCCAGTGGAGCACCCGAGGACAGCCACGTGTAAACCCGGAAAACTGTAAAGAGGAGCAGTGAACCCCCTCCTCTCAGCACTGGGCCCTCAAGCCGCAGAAATGTGATGGAGAGAGCTCGGACCCAGAGGAGCACGGAACAGTCCTCCTCCTGGGGGTGATGCTAGCGAGTTCCCCTGGCCTAACGGGGCCTTGGCCAGCCCCCAGTCCCAGCCCCATCCCCACCTGCTCCCTCCCCAGCCTTCGTCCTGGCCAGGCTGACCCGCTACTGACGCTGGATGGTATGGCTGCCTCCCCTGCAGCCAAGACTCAGGAAACCCGAGTGGGGTCCCAGGCTCTGCCGTTCCCCCAAGCTCCAGAAAGCATTTGTGGGCTTGGACTCAGCAGAGAACACGTCCTGAGAACCTTCCCTGCCCCGTCCTTGCCCTCTGGTAAAAAGAGAGCCTCAGCGTGTAGAGACCTGAACAGCAGCCGAGCCCCCGCCTGCCTGCGCCTCTGACTGCTTGCAGCAGCTGTCCCTCCTGCTCACCCTAAGGACAGATGGACAGACAGACAGACGGATGGAGGGACGGGGCCTCCCTGGGCGCGCTCCTCCCATCTTTGTTCTGCCTTTTGAAAAGTCTCCGTGGGGCCGGCCTTTCTCGGTAGCTCCCAGCAGATGAGCAAAGGGCTCACAGCTGAAGGGCGGAGCCAGCTTCCAGGGCGGGGAGGACTGCTGGGCTCCCGAGGTGGAAGTGGCAGAGGGCACAGACCGCCGCACGGATGGACCTGCTGCTTTCTCCCTGTGCCGTGTCTGAACATACGCAGACGTCACGTGTGTGCTGACGTCAGGCGCCCTGTGCTCACACCTGGGCCGAGCCCCAAGAACCTGATCACCTCCCTAAGTAGGGGAGGGTTCACACATGGCTCTGACTCAAGAGCCCTTTGAGCTGGTTCTTCTTTCTCTCTTCCCTTCCTCCTTCCTTCCTGCCCTTTCTTCCTTTTTCATTTCTTAGGAGAGCATAACAGAGAGATCTTCCACCCGCTAGTGCACGCCCCATACGGCCTTAATAGCCAGGCAGGGCCAGGTGGAAGCCAGGAGTCAGGAACTCCATCCGGGTCTCCCTCGTGAGTGGCAGGTGCCCAAGCACTTGGGCCATCTTCCCTGCTTTTGCAGGTGCATTAGCTGGGAGCTGGATGGGAAGCAGAGCAGCTGAGACTGGAACTGGCCTCTGACATGGGGTACTGTTGCCACAAGCGGCACTACAGTGCTGACCCTCTTTTTTTCTGCCTTCTTTCCTTTGTCCCCAAAGGGCCAGCGAGCCTCACAAGTACACCGTGACTGTTGTTCTTGGGGAGAGCTGTAAGGTTAGGAACTCACTAAGGTCTGTGAATGACTGTGTCTGAATGGTGTCACAAAAGCTACTGCTGGAAACTTACGTGATGCCAGGGGTGGCTGGGGCCTGGGTGCAGAGATGTACATTTGAATGGGGGGATGTACATTTGAATGGGGGGATGTGCGTAAAGGAGGGTGAGTGGGCCTCCCAGAACAGAAGCCTGCACTCTCCAACTACGATTGCTCCTCCATGGGTGTCCAAACCACCCGTCCATCCTGCAGCCCACGCCTGCAGGAGCAGATTCCTTCACCCGAGTCTCTCTCTGCAGGAGGAGAAGCACGTGCTATTGGCTGTGTTCCTTGGGCTGCCTGGGAGCCTGATGGGTGTGGCGCAGTGTTGAAGCTGTCCAGCCCCGCCCGCCTGCTGGGTGGCACTGCTGCGTCACGGGCTGGCCAGCAGGGGAATGCTTTTCTAGTCCGTGGCTGCTAAGGGGTGGCTAAACTCCAGAGATAAGAGCCCAGCCTGACTGCTTTATTTCTCTGACAGCGACTCGGAGGTCTCTGCCTCTGTGCTCTGTGAAATGCGTGTGCCTGCTGCCCGCAAGTTGGAACAAATCAGCTGTCCGCTTCCTCATCACCGTAGTGTGTGACGTGCGCTCACGCTGCTCAGCGGGCTCGCATTCCAGGCCGCGTTGAACCACTTGAACCGAGGGGTCTACACCAGCGAGGCTTGCACTGGGGGAGCAATCAGGGCGCTACAGGCCAGACAGGAGGCAGGCAACCCAGCCTGACAGTGCCTCCCAGGTGACGCCTCAGTGCCCTGCTGCCCGGCACTGTGACACTGCCTCAGCTGACCGCAGCCCCCTGGACCTTCTGATCCAGGAAGTCTTAGGTGGATGCAGGGAAGGTGTGTTTCTAGTAAGTTCCCCGGTAGTGCGGATGCTGCTGGCTGGAGGAGGGCACAGCGAGAAGATGCCCAAGGCCTTCTGGCTGACTCCAAGTCATCGGAGATTCCAGGGTCCCCCGCCCAACACCGCCAGTGTCTCCCACACTGGGCTGCAACACTGAGTGGAAGAAGCACCTGGTTTATGGTCGCAAATGGAGAAACCACATCCTGCACTTGTGGTTCCCCATGCTTATGGCATCGTGGACTTGTCTAAGATTTTTTAAAATATATTAGGATCATATAAATGATTTTTATTTGTTTGTTTTTAGATTTATATACCTATTTGAAAGTCAGAGTTACAGAGAGAGGAAAGGGAGAGAGAGAGAGAGAGAGAGAGAGAGAGAGAGAGAGAATGAGAATGAATCTTCCTTCTGCTGGTTCATTCCTGAAATACCTGCAACAGCTGGGGCCAGGCCAGGCCAAAGCCAGGCGCAGGACCTCCATCCAACTCTCCCCTGTATGTGGCAAAAGTTCATGTGCCTGACCATCATCTACTTCCTCCAAAGTACATTTTCCAGGAAGCAGGAGTGGGACTGTATCCCAGGTACTCAATATAGATGCAGGTATCCCATGTGTCATCTTTTTTTTTAAAAAAAGATTTATTTATTTATTTGAAAGGCAGAGTTCCACAGAGAGAGGAGAGGTCTTCCATCTGCTGGTTCACTCCCCAGATGGCTGCAATGGCCGGAGCTGCACCAATCCAAAGCCAGGAGCCAGGAGCTTCTTCCAGGTCTCACACGCAGGTGCAGGGGCCCAAGGACTTGGGCCATTTTCCGCTGCTTTCCCAGGCCATAGCAGAGAGCTGGATCAGAAGTGGAGCAGCCGGAACACGAACCGGTGCCCATATGGTGTGCCGGCACTGCAGGCGGCGGCTTTACCTGTGATGCCACAGCACCAGCCCCTATACTTATATATTTTAAAAAATATATTTATTTATTTATTTGAGAGGCAGAGAAACTGGAATAAAGGACAACTAGGGAGAGCTCATATATTTGAGGACCTGGTTCACTCCTCAAATGTCCACAATGGCAAGGGCTGGCCTGGGGTCAAAGGCAGGAGCTCAGAACGCAATGCAGGGCTCCTCCCTGGGTGGCAGGGACACAATTTCTTGGGCCTCGCTGCTGCTTCCCAAGGTTTGCACTGCAGGAAGCTGGAGTCAGGAGCAGAGCTGGGCATTAAGCCCAGGTACTTTCAAATGGGATGTGGGCATCCTAGCTGGCAGCTTAACCACTCGGCTCAACGCCCACCCCTACATGTTTGAGAGGATTCACAGCGTCCTTGAAACACTCAGGGACCCAGGTGGAGAATGGCGAAGTTTTTTCTTTTTTTTTTTCTTAATTTTTTTTGACAGGCAGAGTGGATAGTGAGAGAGAGAGACAGAGAGAAAGGTCTTCCTTTTTGCCGTTGGTTCACCCTCCAATGGCCGCTGTGGCCAGCTCATCATGCTGATCCGAAGCCAGGAGCCAGGTGTTTCTCCTGGTCTCCCATGCGGGTGCAGGGCCCAAGCACTTGGGCCATCCTCCACTGCCTTCCCGGGCCATAGCAGAGAGCTGGCCTGGAAGAGGGGCAACCGGGATAGAATCCGGCACCCCAACTGGGACTAGAACCTGGTGTGCCGGCGCTGCAAGGTGGAGGACTAGCCTGTTAAGCCACGGTGCCGGAGAACGGCAAAGTTTAAAAAAAAAAAAATTGGGTGATTCTGATTTTAATTGCGAAGTTGAGCTTTGTGTAGAAGTTAATCTTGTCTGAATGCAACTGTGCCCCGGGGAGCTGGAGCAGAGGGCTCCTGGGAAAGGCCTCCCTCCACCAGGCAGGACACTGGATGCCACTTCCAGCTGCAGGAAGATCTCTGGCACCAGAGTAAATGCAACAAAGGCTTATTAAGCACACACACATGTGCACACACGCACACATGTACATACATGTACAGGTAAACACACATGCAGACACACACATGCACATGCACGCTCACATGCCCATGTGCACACACATGCACACACTAGCACACACACATGCACATACACATGCACACACGCAGGAACACACACATGCTCACTCACAGACACGCACACGCTCACACACACATACACACACACACATATGGGCACACACGCACACACACACTCACACACATGTGCAGACGTACACACGTGCACGCGCACACACACGCGCGCACTCACACATGCGCACACGTGCGCATGCACACACACACACCCTGTGCTGATTCCTAAGCCTCTGGTTTCCCCCATCAGACCACAAGGACCGAGCACGGCAGATCTTTCTTTGCTTAATCACTGTGATTGCGTCGTTGAACTGCAATCAAAGGGTGGAATTTTGAAAGAAAATTGCTGTGCTTGTGTTCCCGGCACTGTGCTGCAGGGAAAGCTAAGAAAAAGAACCTTCTGTTCTGGCCAGGGCGGAGGGACGGGCGGCGGCCAGAAACAAGGCCATCGGTGACTGGGACAGAACCATGGCTTTCCATCCCGGCCCTGATGGGCAGCCCGTGATGGCGTCCTGGCAGAGCCCACCTCTGGGCCCTAACGGCTGGGGGGTTGACCAGCCGGAGGAGAAGCAGCTTGTGCCGCTTTTGCCAAGTCTGAGGTTGCGTGTCTGGGTGGGAGGGGGTGAGAACAGATGTCTCCCCCTCCCCCTGCCACCATGAAGGCCTTTCCAGCTTTGAGTCCATGACTGTCCAAGAGAGTAGCATAAACAAAGGCCCTGAGGCTGTACCGAGCTGCAGTGGATTCACTGTTTGCCCAGAAGTCCTGTCTGCTCAGAGCAGTGGGTGTGTTCCAGGGGATTAGATGAGAAAGGCTGAGCTTCCCGATGGACTGCATTGTGGTGCTAGGCAGTGGGAGCCATGGCACGTCCTAGGGAAGGGGAGTGCAGTGTGAGTAATCCGACTGCCGAGGAAGCAGTAAGGAGGGGATGGAAATCTGTCAGCCGGCTTCTCTGGCCTGCTCTGTGCCTGGGGCCCGCTGCCCGCTGGTGGGGACATCAGGAGATCAGAGACGGAAGAGAGTGACGTGCAGGTGTTCACTCCCTCCCTGTGCACTGAGCTCGAGTGTGGCCGCACCCCCATAGGTATGGAGAGTCCCGGCCCCACCGGGTCCCGGCCGTTGCCTCCCCTGGCCCAGCTGCCTGAGTTACTGGTCCTTGGCTGTCCTTGATCTCGTGCCCAGCTAACTCTGCATTTCAGGTGAACAATGAATGATGTTTGTACTAAAAAAGGATGCCCCAACTATTACAGGCTCAAGTGTGACTGCAGGTATTGACCCTAAAGTTATCCAGTGTTTGTAAGAAATTCGTGTTTCACTGGACAGCTGGATTTTTATTTGCTAAATCCGGGAGCACTGCTTTAATTCCCTGGAGCCTGCCCATGGATGACAAGTCTCTTTGCAGAAGATTCCCGGGCTCTGGCCCACATGGGAGAGCATTCTAGTCCCCACCACGGCCCTCAGCATTACAGCAGCACACCCTGTCCTTCTTCTTATTATTATTAATATTTTATTTATTTGAGAGAAGAGTAACAGAGAGAGGTGGAGACATAGAGAGAGAGAGGGCTTCCATCCGCTTGTTCACTATCCAGATGGCCACAATGGCTAGAGCTGGGCTGACCTGAAGCCAGGAGCCAGGAGCTTCTTCTGGGTCTCCCACATGGGTGCAGAGGCCCAAGGATTTGGGCCATCCTTTGCTGCTCTCCCAGGCACATTAACAGGGAGCTGGATTAGAAGTGCAGCAGCTGGGACTCGAACTGGCGCCCATATGAGATGCCGGCACTGCAGGCCAGGGCTTTAACTTGCTGCACCACAGTGTCAGCCCCACCCTGCCCCTCTGGGTGAGCCTTTGCCAGGCTTCCGCCCAGTGCCAGGCCTGGCAGCCAGCACCTGCCCCCCACCCCTGCCCTGGTCCCAGAGGCTCCGAGAGGAGCCCCTTTGTGTGATGCGAGAAGCACTGCTTCTCTGCACAGGACAGGGTGCAGGCTAAGCGTGCCTCAGCCTCTCCCACAGACCCCGCATTGTGGAGCCCCTGGGGACACACAAAGCCGGAGAGCTGGAAGTGTGACAGCCCAGGCTCCGCCTCGGGGCAGCCTTACCCTCGAAGCCAGCAGACCTGGGAGGCAGTGGTGACGGTTCAAGTAATTGGGTTTCTGCCATCCACATCGCAGACCTGGGTTAGTTCCCAGCTCCTGGCTTTGACCTGGCCTAGCCCCAGCCATTGTGGGTATTTGGGAAGTGAGGCAGCAGCTGGGGGCTCTCTCTATGTCTACCTTTGTAATTAATTAATTGATATCAAAGTTTGTGGAAAATAGAATTAAAAGATAAGTTCATTTTGGTGAAGAAAAACTTTAAAATCCACACATACAGGGTCTTCAGAAAGTTCGTGGAAAAAACATATTGTGGAAAAAAACTAGGCAAGGATTTTAACTTCTTGTACCAAAATAAACTTATCTTTTGATTTCATTTTTTCATGAACTTTTTGAAGTACCCTCATATATATCTCTCTCCCCTCAAAGCTGGGTCCCTCAAGCACCCGTGTCTGTCCCACTTTGGTCTTCTTAGCATCTGGCCCAGATGCCGGCTGAGGTCCATGTTCCAAAATGTCCAGGGCGTGTGAGCTAACCTGGGTTGACCATGTGACAAAGGTCACGGCATCGTCAGAGCAGGTGCAGTCACTGCGTTTCGAGTTGAGCTTTTTGTTTAAAAAATTGATTGGTTCATTTGATTTGTTTGAAAGGCAGCATAACAGAGAAAGAGAGAGAGAGGAGAATTTTCTGTCTGCTAATTCACTCCCCAGATGACTGCAAAAGCCAGGGCTGGGTCAGGCCGAAGATAGGAGCCTGGAACTCCATCTGGGCCTTGCGCACGAGTGGCAGGTATGCAAGCACCCGGGGCCCCTTCCACTGCTCTGCGTTAGCAGGAGGCTGGGTCGGAAGCCAGAACTTGAACTAGCACTCTAACAGGATGCCAGTGTTGCAGGCGGCAGCTCAACCCCTAGAGCCCCAGCACCAGCCCCTTGCGAGTGAGTCTCAAAGACGAAGGTCTGGCTGTGAGAGGACAGACGTGAGCTCCGAAGGCCTGAGCCGGATGTGGCGCGAAGGTAATCGTCTCAATGACCGTCTTCCGCTACCAGCTACCTCCTCCCCAGCCGTCTTGTGAGCGGAGACAGCGGCTGCGCACAGTGCAAGCCTTATGCTCCCCTGCGTGGCCAGTGCTGGGTGGTGGGCTGGGACAGAGGCCCCCTGCAGGTGGCACCTGGTACTGCCCGCTGCCCTCGGGCACCTCAGTGGTGCCAGTGCCTGTCCTCCAGGCTGGAGCAGTCTGGGCAGAGAACCATTCGTCAGCTCTGGGATGCCCTGGCCGGAAGCCCAGGGGCTTTGAGGGAGGCCTTGTAGAAGGTGTGGAGAAGGGCCTCATTTAGGAAGTCCAGAAGTGTACTCAGACACCCCCACCCCCTCAGCGACAAGGGCCCTGCTGCTGGCACAGGCTGCCCCATGCTTTGGTGCAGACTGGTCTCCGTCACAAACCACACAGCACAAGCTTCATGTGGGCTTTGCAGAATAAACACAGCGAGCCACACCTTGGCCACACAAAGGCCGGAGCCCTCCTGGCCTCAGACCTCCAGGACTGCTCTGTCCCAGCTCGCTCAGGTCAGAGGCTTGGAGCCAGGCTGGGCCACGGAGACACGGAGCCATGGAGACAGGGAGGTGCAGAGCCACCTGCAGACCCAAAGGCCCGCCACCCCTCTGCTGTGAGGACACGAGCCACAGACCACCCCACAGCCCAGATGCCATCTCCCGGAGGCAGGGGGAGAGCTGGGAAGCCGGGAGGTCAGCCTGGCTGACCCCGTCAGGGGCTGAGCACTCGAGAGCCAGAGCACGGTCTGCAGGGATACTTTGACGCCCAGGATGCAGTGCCGTGGACAGACTGGAGGCATTTCACTTCACTCTCTGCTCGAGGGGAAGTGCTTGTTAGGGAGAGCAGGGATCAGCAGGGGCCCTCTGGCAAAGAAGAAAGGCCCAGCAAAGTCCAGAAGTGCATGGGGTCCGGGCCAGTGCTGTGTTTTGGATACTAATCTGCATATTGAATGTCCCCTCAAGGCCATGAGTTAAGGACAAGGTATCAAGGCCGGTGCTGTGGCGTAGCAGGTAAAGCAGCCGCCTGCAGTGCCGGCATCCCATATGGGCATGGATTCGAGTCCCGGCTGCTCCACTTCTGATCCAGCTCCCTGCTGATGTACCTGGGAAAGCAGTGGAGGATGGTGCAAGCTCTTGGGCCCCAGAACCCACATGGGAGACTTGGAGGAAGCTCCTGGTTCCTGGCTTCAGATGAGCCCAGCTCCAGCCATTGTGGCCACTTGGAGAGTAAACCAGTGGATGGAAGATTCTCTCACTCTCTCTCTCTCTCTCTCTCTGCCTCTGCCTTTCTGTAACTCTGTCTTTCAAATAAATAAACCTTAGAAAAAAAAAAAAAAGGACAAGATCCCCAGGGTGACACTACTGGGAGGTACTAGAAACTTGGAGAGGTGGAGCCTGGTGGGAGGGCCTCTGGGCATGGGGCATGAGCACTCAGCAGGGAGTTCCAGAGCAGAGTGGTTATAACAGGTACACTGGGGTCCTGCCTCTCTCTCTCTCTCTCTCTCTCTCCTTCCTGGCTCACCACAAAATCCACCCTCTGCAAGTGCTCTGCCGTCTGCCACGGGGCTTTTGCAAGAGGCTGCATCAAGCTATCTGGACTTTCAGGGTCCAAAGCTGTGAGCTAAATAAGCCTGTCTTTCCTTCCTAAGTAACTTGTCTCAGGTATTTTGTTGTAGTCACAAAACGCTAATACAGACACAGGGGACCGGAATGTTCAGAGGACGATTTTGAGGCGACAACTCTTTTTTTTTTTAAGACAGGCAGAGTGGACAGTGAAAGAGAGAGACAGAGAGAAGGTCTTCCTTTGCCGTTGGTTCACCCTCCAATGGCTGCCACTGCTGGCGTGCTGCGGCCAGCGCACCGCGCTGATCCGATGGCAGGAGCCAGGTGCTTCTCCTGGCCTCCCATGGGGTGCAGGGCCCAAGCACTTGGGCCATCCTCCACTGCACTCCCGGGCCATAGCAGAGAGCTGGCCTGGAAGAGGGGCAACTGGGACAGAATCCGGCACCCCAACTGGGACTAGAACCCGGTGTGCTGGTGCCGCAAGGTGGAGGATTAGCCTATTGAGCCGTGGCGCCGACCAAGGCAACAACTCTATTTATAGAGTGGGTAGGAATTACAGCATACAGATCTGAGTTCTCCCTGCTGGGTAGTTTTTTTTTTAGCAATAAGCTCTCTTTCTGTGGCTACATGCTGGGGGCCACAGGCCCTGGGCTCAGGGAGTGACTTCAAATGAGCCACAGCTCTGAGGCCAAGGGCATCTGTGTATGGAGAGCAGATGGGGGTCCTCTTGACCTTGACTGAAACAGCCACTCCCTACCCAGTGCCACCACCACCCCAGGTGCATCAGAAGTGTCTCCTGGACCCACTGAGGTATCTGATGGGTTCCTGGAGAGATGTCTTGGGGTTTCCCAAGGGGTGGTAAGGACCCTGGCCCAGCCTCCTGGGCTTATTTTAGAAAGGGCCCTGGAGACCAACAGTGGCTTCTCTCCAGGTCTCCCTGCTCTCTCACACTGGGGGCTCTGGTCGTATTCCATTTGTCATCCATCCATGCCCTCCCCGCCCTGGGTGAACAATCTTGGGCACCTGCAACCCGGATGCTGAGAATTTGCTCATTGCCCACCTGATAAAGTTAGACTGCAGCCAGCTCAGTTCTCAGATGTCAGCTCTTCTCTGCCTTCTCCTTCCCTCCATGGACTAATTACGGATCAGGCTCCCTTCGGGCCGTATCACATTGTGTGCCTTAGTGTTTTACCTGCCACCCCACTGCCTGGACTCCAACAAGACCGGAAGCCCGAGGGCAGAGCCCAGGTCTCAGTCACTGCTCGGTATTCCTGGGGTGAGAGGATGAGTGGGGACGAGTGAGTGAAGTTTCCACTTGCTGGGCTGGAGAATAACTGTGACCCACTGCCTACGAGCCGCAGACCCAGGGAAGCTGGTGATGTAGCTCAAAGTCCTGAGAGCCAGAGAGTCCACCATGACGGTTCCAGTCTGAGTCTAAAGGGCTGAAAACCAGCAGAGGGCAGGGCGGGAGGCGATCACAGTCCCAGCCCATGCCATTGGCAGAGAGCAAAGCCCACCTTCCTCTGTCTTTTGTCCTCATCAGGATTCAACAGAGTGACCACTGCCCACCCAATGCTAATCCCTCCCCAAGACATCCTCACAGGCATAAAGTGTAACCTGCCACCTGGGCGTCCAATGGCCCAGTCCGGTTAACACATACAATTAGCCACCACAATAGGGTGCTGATTTGGAAATGGGCATATCAGGCCGTGGATTTGGGTAGCTCTTCTTCCATACATCCGAAATCTCAGTCGTTAGGCACCCCTTGCTCCCTGGAGTATGGTGACAGGAGTAGAGTTTGGGTCTAAAGCTTTTTGTAGACACCTGGACTTTTGTACACCAGCCAACTCTGCTTCAGTCACTTGAACTTCCAGGGAGGATTGGGAGCTAACACACACACGTTTCCTCCTTATCTGGGTGCTTGGTTGGTTTGGGGAAAGTTGCTACAGAAAGAAAAGAAGCAGTTTTAGGGGCTGCTGCGGTGGCACAGAGGGCGAAGCTGCCGTTTGCTATGCTAACATCCCCTATCAGAGTGCTGGTTTGAGTCCTGACTGGTCCACTTCCAATCCAGCTCCCTGCTAATGCACCTGGGAAGGCAGCAGAGGATGGTCAAAGTTCCTGAGCCCCTGCTACCCATGCAGGAGATCCAGATTCCTGCCTTCAGCCTGGCCAAGCCCTGGCTGTTGTGACCATTTGGGGAGTGAACCAGGGGATGGAAGATGGATCTCTCTCTCTCTCTGTCTCTCTCTCTCTCCTCTCTCTCTTTCTTTAACTCTGCCTTTCAAATAAAAACATTTTGTTAAAGAAGCCAGTTTCAAAAAAGAGCTAATCCAAGATGAATTAAGCTTTCATAGCTCTAGGAGCAGGGAAAATAAAGAAATGTCAGTCTCAAGGATCCTCAAATACACTTTCCCAATGGTTTAATAAGTCAGGTTATTGCTAGTCTGAGCATAAAAAATGTTTGATAATATAGATTTAATTTCACACGACCTCTGGCAAGTGTCCTGACTCTTGAATATAAATGTGCAGAATTTGCTCTCCTGCAATAGGTCTTGCTCCAAAGCCAGTAATGATGTCACTCAGTGTGGCTCAGGGTGGGCTAACGTAGAAGGGGATGTTCTGTGTTCCTGTGGCTCCCTGTGTTCCCATTGTCTGCAAGGGATGGGCAGAATTATCAACAGATTTTTTTTTTATTTGACAGGTAGAGTTATAAACAGTGAGAGAGAGACAGAGAGAAAGGTCTTTCTTCCATTGGTTCACTCCCCAAATGGCCGGCATGGCTGGTGCTGTGCCGATCCGAAGCCAGGAGCCAGGTGCTTCCTCCTGGTCTCCCATGCGGGTGTAGGGCCCAAGCACTTGGGCCATCCTCCACTGCCTTCCCGGGCCACAGCAGAGAGCTGGACTGGAAGAGGAGCAACCAGGACTAGAATCCGGGGCCCATATGGGATTCCGGCGCCGCAGGTGGAGGATTAGCCAAGTGAGCCACGGCGCCGGCAACAGATGGTTTTAACACTAGTCACCAGCTTCAGCTCATGTGATTCACTCCTTCCCTGAGATGGCCGTCTGTTTGAAGAAGTGAGAGGAGCAGGAGTGCTGGAGAGAAGTGAGAACTTACAGTCATACAATCTCTTTCAAGTGGCAGGCACTGTGCCGGGTGATTTGTGTGTGCTGCATGTGTGGCTCAAGCAGATGGTGTACTGTCCAGTGTCTAGATATGCGAAGGATCTGATATTTTTTTGTACTTGCAGTCCACAAACCTAGCCTGCCACAGCGTTATGGGTGCTGGGAGAAGGCAGGAGCCTCCTGGGTCAGAGACAAAGGACTGTACCCACAGAGCAGCAGGCAACATGCACTTCATGACTGTGCCGGTTCCCCTTGCCCCTTAAGTCCCGTGAAAGACATGGGGAGAGGCCCAAGTAGATGATGGCCATGCAGGGGGGTTAGTTTCACCGCTGAGGAAACCAAGGCCTAGGAAGCTCTGACTTTTTTTTTAACTTTTTATTTACTTATTTGACAGGTAGAGTTACAGACAGACAGTGAGAGGGAGAGACAGAGAGAAAGGTTTTCCTTCTGTTGGTTCACTCCCCAATTGGTCGCCATGGCCGGAGCTACACCGATCCAAAGCCAGGAACCAGGTGCTTCTTCCTGGTCTCCCACGTGGGTGCAGGCGCCCAAGCACTTGGGCCATTCTCCACTGCCTTCCTGGGCCACAGCAGAGAGCTGGACTGGAAGAGGAGCAACCAGGACTAAAACCTGGGGCCCATATGGGATTCCAGCGCTGCAGGCGGAGGATTAGCCAAGTGAGCCATGGCACTGGCCCAAAAGCTCTGACTTTTAAAAAGTTTTATTTATTTATTTGAAAGGAAGAACGAGAGAGAGAGAGAGAGAGAGAGAGAGAGAGAGAGAGAGATATTCCCTACACTAGTTCATTCCCCAAATGCCTGCAACATTTGGGGCTGGGCCAGGCTGAAGCTAGGAGCCAGGAATTCCATCTGGATCTCCCATATGAGTGACAGGAACCCAAGTACTTGAGTCATCGTCTGCTGCCTCCCAGGCACATTAGCAGGAAGCTGGATTAGAAGATGAGGTGGGATTCAGACCTAGGCACTCTGAGCTGGGATGCTGGCATCCCAGGCAGTGCCTTAAGCCACCCCTCCCCAATTTTTTTTTAAAAGAACTTACTTTTTTACTTATTTGAGAAACAGAGAAATGGGGAGTAGGAAAAGAAAGAGACAGTGAATGAACGAGTGTGTGTGTGTGTGTGTGTGTGTGTGTGAGAGAGAGAGAGAGAGAGAGAGAGAGAGAGAGAGAGAAACTCCCTTCTACTGGTTCATTACCAAAATTCCCACGATAGTCAGGGCAGGTGTATGCTGGGGCTAAGGTTAGGAGCCAGAACTACAATCCAGGTGTCCTGTGTGGATGGCAGCACCACTTACTTGAGCATCCCTGGGAAGCTGGAGTTAGGGGCTAGAGCTGGAAACCGAACCCAGGACTCCAGTATGAGACACATTCATCTTAACCACTTGGCTAGACACCCACTCTTTCGACTTTTTAAAAAAGCCTACAAGCCATGGAAAGCTAAGACTCTGTGACCAAAAAATATCCTATACGGAGGACCTCTGTGAGACCTCAGAGGAAAGAAAGGGTCATCAAAGAAGGAGACACTCTTCTCTGAAGGGAGGCGAGAACATCCTCTTTGCTTATGGCTGTGTCCAAATACCGATGGAGTCTATGGTCACAAAAGGCTTCCATAGCCTTGGCATCCCATGGCAAGAGCCTCGGATGATCACTGACATCATAAATAAAAATGTTAATTGTTAAAGGAACAGCAGTAGTCACCGTGCACTTGCTCCCCATGTAGGACTTCTGTCCCTAATGAGTTGTACTATGAGAATCGACTGTAAATTTTGTTCCCAAGCTGTACTCTATATATTGTGTGTATGCATGGGTGCAAATTGTTGAAGTCTATGCTTAGCATGGAGTTGGACCTCTGTATATAAAATCATACTAAAAATGAACCATAATGAAGAAGGAGATGGGAGAGAGAAGGAGGTGGGATGAGAGCTGGGGGAGGGGTATGGGGGGAAAGAACCACTATATTTTTAAGGTTGTATCTATAAAAAATGCATTCATTAAATAAAAAAAGAGGAACAATTTAAAAAATAAATAAAAGCCTACGAGCAAACCTGCTCTTACTGTACCAGAGACATTCCTCCTGCTTTACTGGGCAGGGGACAAACTTGCCTGTGCTCCAGAGGAGTCAGGTCTGTCCAGCCCAAGGCTGTCCACTGTGCAGTCTCCTGCAGCACGCTGTGCAGGACACGAGCTGCCCTTGCAATCACGCAGGCTGTGAAGGCCAGGGCAGAACTGACTCCCGGTGCTGTGAGGGAGCCACAGCGCAGCCCTGGATCACCTTTTCCACATCTTCCTGACGTAGATAGGTTAAAATCTGTCATCATTATGAGAAATTTATTAACTTCCCCACTTTTGCTTTATGCGCTTTTAAGGCTACTTAAAAAGTTGCCATACAGGTTTAGAATGGTTACATATTCCCAGTATGGTGTATTCCTCTTTATTCCTAGTATCACTTTTGTCTTAAAATATCTGTTTTGTTTTCACATATAATTGCTATTATAATTGTCAATTACAAACAACAACAATCTTTAAAAATATCCATCTTGTCTAACGTGAACTTTCTTTACGTTACTGTTTGCCTGGTCTCTATTTTCCTATTCTTTGATTTCCTACCTTTTCATATGTCTAAATTTTAGGAGTACGCAGTATAAACAGCACACACATTGGGAGCAGCACATGGATTTTTTTTTATCAGAGCAGGTAATCTCAATCCTTTAATAGGAAGCCTAAGAGAAATTAAGGTTACAGTGCTTAATACACAGTATTAAACTTGACCCACTTAGACTTGCTTTTAACCTTCTCACTTTGTGCTTCCTGTCTCATGGTTCAGTTTTTCTTCTTATTCTCCCGGGTTGTACTTGTGACAGGGTCTCTACATATTCCCACGTTAGAGTGACTACAAGAACACTTCCAAAGGATTGCACGGAAGCAAACAGGCTGCAGTGCTCATCAAGAAGAAGGAAACAATGTGCTGCTAATAAACTCCAGTCAGTGGCCGAATGACTGGCGGTCATCTACTCTACCAAAAGGAGACTTTGTTTCCAACAATTAAACCCTCCTGTCTACTGCTGTTCTCTAGGAAAAGAAAAAGAAACGAGAAATGATGTTTTAAAGATTTATCTATTTTATTTGAAAGGCAGAGTTAGAGAGAGAGAGAGCGTGAACGAGAAAGTCTTCCAACCACTGGTTCACTCCCTAAATGGCCACAACAGTTGGAGCTGGGCCAGACTCAAACCAGGAGCCAGGAGTTTCCTCTGGGTCTCCCATGTGGGTGCCAGGGCCTAAGCCTTTGGGTCATCTTCCACCGATTTCCCAGGTCCATTAGCAGGGAACTGGATTGGAAGTGGAGCAGCCGGGACTTGAACCGGTGCCCATATGGGATGCGGCACTGCAGATGGCGGCTTTGTAGTCAGCTGGGCAACAACCATTTACAGGGCTCCCACTTTGTGTGAACTCCAAGCCAGAGTCCAGCCCGGGACTTCTGTGCAAGTGCACAGTTGAGCTGATTTCCACGCGTGCTAGGGACCAGGAGCAGATTAAAAAGGACGGCCGTGGAGACACACTGGGACCAGGGTGAGGGTGCAGGAAGGGGGGAGGTGACCTTGGGAAAGATCACGAGTCCCAGAGATTGAGAGCTAGGGACACAGCTGGAGATGGAGGGCAGGACAGCGCGGGGCAAGGAGCCAGGCTGAGCAGTGGAAGAGCAGGGTGAGGGGAGGCCGGAGCCGGTCTCAAGGGGTTTGGAGACTGCCACTTGGAAAAAGAGTATCGCTATCTTTTTCTCTTATTTCAATTTACCATTTTGTAGGAAACAATTTCAAGTAAGGTGAACAGATCACCTCCATCTCCCTAGAGCTTTGACAAGACCTCACATTGTGGAAATCCCTCAGCCCTGAGCAAGCTGGGACAACTGGTCACCCTAAGTGCATGGCAGGCACACATATAGGTCCTCATTTACATCTTCGAGAAACGTCACTGTTCCCAGAAGCCAGGTCTGATTCTGTCCCAAAGCATCCTGCCCCGGAAGGCCATCATTGAAGCACTTTCCTTCAGGACTACAGGGACAGCCTTACTTGGCATTCGGGGAACAGGGCAAGGGCCTTTAGCTGGTGTGGCTGCAACACCCTGACTGCTCACGCCTGGCGTGGTCCCTGCAGTGACTCTGCCGAGGCTGCAGGGAAAGTCTCCTCGTCACTCCAGGCTGCCACACTCTCTGATCTGGGCACTTGGGCTGGAATCCTCACTGTTGCCAGGAGCCACAGCACCCTCCCGTCCCAGCCTGGGAAAATCCCCTCTGCGGCCCTGCAGCTGCATCCAGACACGCAATCTCCTCTTCTCCCCGCTCCCGCCAAGGCACCTGGCAAGGTTTCAGCTCGCGTTCTGACGGCTGCAGACGCCGGGATGTTGTTGGGCTGCTTTGAAGACTTTCCATGATTCCAGAAATACGGATCCTAAACCCTGTGCACCTGCTGGAAAAATGAGATGTGGGTGGGGGGAGGGGAACTAAAAGGGGGAAACAGGGAGAGATGTAACTCAGTGAAACATCCCACTGCACGCAGAAGCAGAGAGACTGGGAAGCCACTGCTTACTCCCGGGAGACAGAAATGGTGGCTTGGCTCAGAGCGAGGGCAGTGGAGAGGCAGCAAGGGGACGCCTGTAAAATGTAACTTGGACTCAGTACATGCTCAGGGAGAGGGCAGAGGAGGGGGCACGCCCTTTAGGTGGAGACTCTGGTGTAGATAAGGTCTGTCCGGATGGGAGACCAGACGTGAGATGCACAGGGAACACTTTATTCTGTGTTGCCAGGGCCGCTGAGCAGGGCGTTCCCCCTGGGGACTGTTGGTCACGTGATGCAGCAGGTGTGCCTCTCTGTCTCAGAGGCTCTTAGGGGCCCTGGTGACACCGGTCTCAGGGAACGTGGTGCCTGACAACACCATCCACGATCCTGCAGGTACAAGCTGTCCTTTTCTCAAGACTGCAGAAACGCCCTGACGCCTCCGAAGAGGATTCAGGAAATAAGCAAGATTTTCATTTCAGTTTATATTTTAAAAAAATATGCCTGCTAGGTTTTCTACAGCTACACCCATGGGACAGATTCCTTTATTAACTTCTCCCTTCCAAACTGTTGCAAGAAAGTAGTTGATTCTTCCCTGGGTCCTGAGCCATGGAAATGCTTGTTTTCTGGAAAGAAGGCAAAAGGGAAAAAATTTATTTATTAAGGAATTCCCCCAGCCACACAAACACACACACGCACACACACAGACACACACCAAACAACAAGCTCCAAGAAACAAACAGAAACCCCAAGTCCTCCTTTAAATCGAGCCCTGGGCTGAGTGAGCGAGAGGCTGAGGTCTCCGATTCTTTCTGCTCACTGCTTTGAAAACAGCCGTGAAGGGGGCAGGCAGGTGGCCACAGGGAGACAGGGAAGCAGGGGCTGGAGTCCGCCGAGAGCCTGGGGAGCACTGGGGATGTGGGAGTGGGGCAGAGGCCTCAGCAGCCTGGGAAAGGGGACTCAGGGTTGCAGGAACTTGGAACTGCACGATGGATGTCAGCATGCCGTTAACTACTACCATATGCTGAGTCCAAATTGCCAACGCATGCTGGCCTTTTAAGTTTTTTTTTTTTTAAGCAAAGACTTATTGTGTAGTCAGAATATTCCAGAACTGGGAGAGCAAAGGGTTCACCCCTCCACTCTGCCTCCTTTGCGAGAATTTCCTCTACAGGCCCCCTGGGAGGAGGAGGTTTCCTTACTGGTTTGTGAACACAAAAGGTCAGGGGTAGGGTGTAGCCTACGGTCAGTAAGAGGTTTTGTGGGGTGAAGTTCAAGGCCTGGGGACCTATGTCATCTTTTCCATCTTCCGGCCAAGAAATGAGCAGCCCAGACTTGACTGCAAAGCAGAGGCTGTGTGGTGAGCATCATGCTCCCTGACGGGCTCAGCCTCACCCTGGCTCCTGCAGCCATTCCCCCAACTATGAGCCCCTGCTCTGTCCTCCCTGGCCTAGGCCATCTGCCCCACAAGAAAGGGGTGCACCGCACTCCCAGAACCCATCCACACCACTCTGGAGCCCTCCTCTGCTGGTCATCCCACCCACCCACACTCGCCGCTGCCTCTGATCCAGAACGGAGCAAGGCTGGGCTCGTCTCTAACAGATAGAGCTGTGGTGTGAAGACACAGCTGCTTCTACACACGCCATACGGCATATGTACAGAAAGGTATGGAGTGAAATGAGAAGCTGGCCTCCTTCCTTCCCGGCCCCAGCCTCCACGCCCCCTCTTGTATAGTGGTGGCATATTTTACATACTGTTCCGTACGTGGCTGTTTTTTCAGTTAATAATACATCTTGGAGATACATTCGTCTCAGAGCTGCCTTTCCCTTTTAATGACTGCCCAACAGTCCACTCATACTTGTGATGGTGAGTTTTGTGTGTCAATTGGACGGGGCCACAGGTTGCCTGGATATTTGGTCCAGTATTATCCCGATACTTCTGTGAAAGTGCTTTTTACCTTTAAATTGGTAAACATTGAATAAGCAGGTTGCGCTCCATCATGTGGGTGGCCTCGTCCCATCACTGACGGCCTGCCTAGAACAAAAAGCTTCTGCGAGCAGCAGGGAATCCGGCCAGCAGACACTCACAGGCGCACTGCAGCGTGGTCTCCCTCGTGCACCGCCAGCCCGACGGCCTTTGGACCCCAGCTGTGACACTGCCCTGCATCCCCAGCCTCCTGGCTCCCATCAAATATTGGGGTCACCAAGCCTCCCCAGTCTGAGACAATTCCTTCAACTACATACTGCATATAATCTTCCTGTATAAGTCCTTGTGTTTGTACTCTGTATGTATACACGTGTGTGTATATGTCATATATATATATATATTCTCTCCATATACTTGTGTGACTGAATACACACACACACACACATACCTGAAGGTTCTGCCTCTCTGGAGAACCCTGGCTACTACAATACCATATTCTACTTGTCCAGGCCCCCATCAACGGACACTTGGGCTTTTCATTTTTCTGCTGTTACAAACAATGCTGCAATGAACATCCTTGCATCTATGTCATTAAGCACACGTGAAGCCAGTGTTCTAATGGCTATGATATTTGCTCCAGGAGAAAGCAATTTAGGAAACCCTCTCTGCAAGCAAAGGCGGGGCTAGCTTGGGTTATCTTATTTTAACCTTATTTTGAATGCCATTCTTCTTGGGAAAGTGGAAATTACAATGATAATGAAGTATCCTTATATACCCACTAGACTTGCTAAAATAATAAATATTGGACATATTAAATGTTGGTAAAGGCATGGAGCAACTTGAACTCGTATGCTCTAAGATGGCATAACTGCTTTGTGAAACAGTTTGGCAATTTGTTTTTTTAAGAATTATTTTAGGGCCGGCGCCGCTGCTCAGTAGGCTAATCCTCCGCCTTGTGGCACCGGCACACCAGGTTCTAGTCCCGGTCGGGGTGCCGGATTCTGTCCCGGTTGCCCCTCTTCCAGGCCAGCTCTCTGCTGTGGCCAGGGAGTGCAGTGGAGGATGGTCCAAGTGCTTGGGCCCTGCACCCGCATGGGAGACCAGAATAAGCACCTGGCTCCTGCCATCGGATCAGTGTGGTGCGCCGGCCACAGCGCGCCGGCTGCGGAGGCCATTGGAGGGTGAACCAACGGCAAAGGAACACCTTTGTCTCTCTCTCTCACTGTCCACTCCACCTGTCAAAAAAAAAAAAAAGATTTATTTTATTTACTTGAAAGTCAGAGTTACAGAGAGAGGTCTTCCATTCGGTGGTTCACTCCCCAAATGGCTGCAATGACCAGGGCTGGGCCAGTCTGAAGCCAGAAGATGGGAGCTTCTTCCAGGTTTCCCATGTGGGTGCAGGGGTCCAAAGACTTCGTTCATCTTCTGCTGCTTTCCCAGGCTCATTAGCAGGGAGCTGGATAGGAAGTGGAGCAGCTGGGACTAGAACTGGTACCATATAGGATGCCAGCACTGTAGGCAGCAGCTTTACCAGCTATGCCACAGTGCCAGCCCCAGCAGTTTCTTGGAAAGATAAAAGTACACCTAGAAATGACTCAGCCGTTCCATTCTTAGGTATTTCCTAAAAAGGAATGAAAACATGTGTCCACACAAAGACACACAGATGCTCACAGCAGCTTTATTTGTCATCCACACAAACTGGAACCTACAAATGTCCATCAACCAGTAAATAGATTAAACAAAGCTGGGACAATTACAGTTCATGTCTTTCTGTTACTGGCTTAAATCAATGTAAACAAAGCTAGGGAGGTTTTTAGAAGCACACTGAGGGATTTTGTGTCCCACATCTGGCCTTTGGCTTGAGCTGGGGTGATCCACACATTGTCCTGTCCACTTTTTCCACCCCAGAGGAGACACAGGATCTGGGCTGAGGCCCAAGCCCGTGCTGACGCCCTGGCAGCTCAGCAGCCCAGCCAGTGTGCAGTGGGGGCCACACAGTTCCACCAGCAGACCCTACTTGCAACCATCAAGGAGGTCACGAGGATGTGGGGTGCCAAGACCACATGGCTACTTGTCTAGTAGCTGGAATCAAAAAGTGCAGTATCAAGCCCACAAATTACAACAACGTCAGGGAAGTGACACAGCCTAAGGAAGAATCCAGGCTTGTTCCAAGGATGGCTTGTAGAGCCTTAAAGAGATGTACTAACATAGACCCTCACACCCCTCAGGGAGGTATTACTTGGTACCCATTTCATCAGTCAGTGAGCCCCGCACATTTGGAGGGAAATCCAGAAACTGACTGTGGGACCCCAAATTTCCATAAACCAGATGCTAGCTGTAGCATTCAGGGTGCTTAACAATAGAGACAAGGCTGAAGAAGAACAGGGTCCCAAAGTGGGAAACAGCAATCCAAACAACAGGCTCACAGGATAGCAGTGATTGTAATCGGTGCCCTGCACCCCTACAGCTGACCCAGAGGTGTTCCACTACAGGTGAACACGCAGGAGAGAGTGTCTCAGTACAGGAAGCTGGGACACGGGCACAAGGAATGTCCCACCTGAAAAGCCCATGTGGCCCCTGCCACCAGTGTAAATAAGGTGGGCACTAGAAATGGGACTGCCTTCTGCTCCATAGGGAGGGGTGGACTCTCAACTCACTTGTGTTCTTGTCCGAGGACTGGTGGGCTCCAGGAACTCAGGACCAGTGCTCAAATGACCATCACATGGGGCCGACACTGTGGCGCAGTGAGTTAATCCTCCATCTGCGGCACTTGCATCCCATATGGGAGCCAGTTCTAGCTCCCGTTGCTCCATTTCTGATCCATCTCTCTGCTATGGCCTGGGAAATCAGTAGAAGATGGCCCAAGTCCTTGGGCCTCTGCACCTGCATGAAAGACCCAGAAGAAGCTCCTAGCTCCTGGCTTTGGACTGGCATAGCTCCAGCTGTTGTGGCTATTTGGGGGAGTAAAGCAGCAGATGGAAGACCTTTCTCTCCGTCTCTCCCTCTCACTGTCTGTAACTCTACCTCTCAAATAAATAAATAAATAAATAAAATCTTTTAAAAAAATAACCACTACACCCCTGAAGCCTGGGTGACCCTGGACACCACAGACAGTAATAGTGCTTTCTAATTGATATGGGAGCCACATACTCTGTTCTGAATTCCCATGCCAGGATGCCTATCCTCAGAGATTTATGTCGTTATGGGAGTTAATGGCAAGTGCCACTCCCAATGATTTGCTTTGCCAGATAGAAGATGATGTCCTGGCCTCCACCAGTCTCTGGAGATGCCAGGATGGTCAACTCCTTTACCGGCAGGGGTCTGCTATCCTCCTGGGCACTTCTCTGGGGTTAATCTCTAAATCTCCATCTTTCTTTACGATGCTAATGAATACTGAGACAAGACCCAGCTTGGATGATCTTATTGAATCCACAACAGAGTAAATACTCAGGTCTGGGATCAGGGCATATCTGGATAGGGTAAATACTGCTACATGGGGACCAGCACTGTGGTGTAGTGGGTAAAGCACCAGCCTGCAGTGCTGGCATCCCAAATGGGCGCTAGTTTGGGTCCTGGCTGCTCCACTTCCTATGCTCAAATGACCATCACATGGGGCCGACACTGTGGCGCAGTGGGTTAACCCTCCATCTGCGGCACTTGCATCCCATATGGGAGCCAGTTCTAGCTCCCGTTGCTCCACTTCTGATCCAGCTCTCTGCTATGGCCTGGGAAAGCAGTGGAAGATGGCCCAAGTCTTTGGGCTTCTGCACCCATGTGGGAGACCTGGAGGAAGCTCCTGGCTCTTGGCTTTGGATCAGCCCAGCTCCAGCCATTGTGGCCATTTCGGGAGCGAACCAATGGATGGAAGACCTCTCTCTCTGCCTCTGCTTCTCTGTAACTCTGCCTTTCACATAACTAAATAAATCTTAAAAAAAAATACTGCTACATCACAGTCCTCCCAAAAGAGAAGGCAAGGTTTCCTCATTAATGCCAATAACCCTTAAAACCAGAAGCCAAGTGGGGACTGTGGGGACTCCAGTGATTGACTGATACATTTCTCAGGTATAGAATCCTGTTTATGTCACTCCCCTTGCAATACCTTCATTCTGCCAGTTTTAAAGTCAAATGGGAAATACTGAATGGCTCAGGGCTATATGTGAAGCTGTCATTCTACTTCATCCTACTGTGCCAAGTCCCTATACTATCCTAACCCAGATTCCTGAAGGCACAGCTTGCTCCAAAGTCCTGAGTATGAAAAAATGCCTTCTTTTGAATATACTTACACCCCAAATCCCAGTATCTGTTCACCTCTGGATGGACCGATCCATTCTCAAAAGCAGCACAAGCCCTTTCAAAGGTCAGGGTCTGTTTAGAATGGCCCCTGCACTAGAGATCCCTATTTAGACTATGCCCCTTGCTGAAAGGCAAGGACTAGCCCTGAGAGTGCTCATCAAAAAACTGGGCCAGCTTTCATGACCAGTGGCCTACTTTTCTAAACAACTGGACAGGATGGCCTGGATGCTGCGGGCAGCTGTCCCTACCACACTTTTTGTAGAGGAAGCCACCAGATTAACATTAGGCCCATCTCTAGAAGTTCAAATTCCACACCAAGTGGAAGGGACTCTGGAGATTAAACGACACCAGTGGCTCGCAGGAGGGTGTCTTACTCAACACCAGGCTCTCCTTGTAGACTTAGCAGAGAGCCCTCTCAAAGTCTGCCACGCCCTTAACCCAGCTACTCTTCTGCCAGGTGAAGACACTGAAAAGCTGGATCACTCTTGTGTAGAGACCTCAGGGCAGGTCTGCTGCAGTGGGCCTGATCTACAAGATGAACCTCTGGAAAACCCGGATGTTGAAAAGTTCATTGATGACCGCAGTTTCACGAAGGAAAGGATTAGAAAGGCAAGTTATTCCACTGTAGATCTTTCCCAGGTTGTGGGGGCCCAGGCATTACCACCCAATGCCTCGGCTTAACTTATCATCTTGACTACAGCTTTACAACTGGGAAAAGGCCATAGTGTCAATACTTACGTAGACTCTAAATATGCTTTGGGCTACAAGCGGAAGAAAGAGACCTACTGCTGTGGGAAACTCCCCCAGTAAACATGACCAAGAGTTTTGGCTCTCCTGCAGACAGTTGTGGAGCCTCTGAAAGTGGCCGTTGTTAACTGCAAAAGGGGAAAAACCATATCATTGGAGGAAACGCACTGGCAAACAGGGCAGTAAAGAAGGGAGCCACGCAGGAGGTTCTGGAAACGGCTTCAATAACCTAGCTTCTGGAGACAGCTGGAGGTCCCTCCCACACCATGCCACAGCTAGAATGGCCCAGCAACAAGCTTACACTGAAGATTGCATTGAGTGGTGGACTTTAGATCATACTCTCATGGTCCCAATGACCTCCCAATTAAACATTATCAGGGAAATGCATAATTCCACCCACCTGAGAAGAGAGGCCCTAATTCAGAGAGTCCTATTTATCTTTGGAAGAAAAGGATGCTAGCATTGTTAACAGGAAGTGACCTGATCCTGTCCCCTCTGTCTACAAAATAACCCTGGTGGCCACACCAAGCCACTCACTCCTGCACAAGAGAGGAATCTTTCCTACAGAGAATTTGCGGATGGAGTTCACCAGCCTGCCCCCAGCAAGCAGTCACAAATAGTTATCAGTATTCATTGATTCTTTCATAGGACAGATGGAAGCCTTTGCAATCCAAGCAGAAAAGGCACAAGAAGTAGCTGAAGTCCTACTACAAGAAATGTCCCCATGATCTGGACTCCCAAGGCCCCTCCAAAGTTATCCATCACTCTTGGACTCTCCTACCATAGTCCTAGGCTAGGTTGGAAGAGCCAAACATCATCTTAAAATAACTCTGTCCAAGCTATGCCAAGAGACCTCAGAATCCTGGTTCAAGCTATTGTCCATTGTCTTCCTTAGGATAAGGATGGAAACCCAGGCTACTTTACAGCTTGGCCCTTTTGAGATGTTTTATGAGAGGCCCATCCTGACCTAGAGATCCTCTTTTTTTAAGGATTTATTTATTTATTTGAAAGTCAGAGTTACACAGAGGAAGGAGAGGCAGAGAGAGAGAGAGAGAGAGAGAGAGAGAGAGAGAGGTCTTCCATCTGCCGGTTCACTCCCCAAATGGCCACAATGGCCAGAGCTGTGCGGATCCAAAGCCAGGAGCCAGGAGCTTCTTCTGGATCTCCTACGTGGGTGCAGGGGCCCAAGGACTTGGGCCATCTTCTACTGCCTTCCCAGGCCATAGCTGAGAGCTGGATTGGAAGTGGAGCATCCGAGACTAGAATTGGTGCCCATATGGGACGCCAGTGCTTCAGGCCAGGGCATTAACCTGCTGCGCCAGGGCACTGGCCCCTTAATATCCTCTTTTATTTAGATGAGATCAAATAAAGCACATTATTAATTTAAGACAGGTGCAGAAGGCTCTGATAGGCTATGGCAACAAGGTTTCCCCTGGAGACGATTCAAAAAATCATGAACAACCAATCAACACAGGAGATTTAGTTTTGTTATAAACTTGGATAGAAGGGCCCCCTCTGACCACCTGAAACCTAAATGGAAAGGACCCTCGAAGGTGCTACTTAGCACTCCTGCTGCAGTTAAATTACAGGGAGTTTCTAAATGGGTAAATCCATCAAGAATTAAACCTCTGTGCCTTGGATCTTCACAGGCACACCTAAAGGATAGTTCCGCCTACTCTTTTGAAACAACTGAGAACCCAAAATTTATCTTTAAAAGATCAGTAAAACTTTTGCTTTTGCAATAGAGAGAGAGAGAGAGAGAGAGAGAGAGAGAGAGAGAGAGAAAGAGAGAGAGAGAGATTAAGGCTGTTGCACTTCCCAGGTGATAAGCTTTTTTTCCAACTACTTCTCTCTTGGGAAACTGATGTTGGTGGAAACCCCCCTGGTAAACTTTCCCGCTACCATGACATAACGAGCTGTTTTTCTAGATACCATGAAGTTACTCCTGTTTGCTGGGACAGGCGCTGTGCCTTAGCGGATAAAGCCACTGCACCTGCATCCCCTATGGGTGCCAGTTGAAGTCCTGGCTGCTCCACTTCCAATCCAGCTCCCTGCTAATGTGTCTGGGAAAGCAGCCAAGGACGACCCAAGTGCTTGGGGCCCCGCACCCACATGGGAGATCAGGAAGAAGCTCCTGGCTCCTGGCTTCAGATCTGCCCAGCCCCAGTGTGGCAGCCATTTAGGGAGTGAACCAGCGGGTGGAAGATTCTTTTTCTCTCTCTGTAACTCTTTCAAATAAATAAAATAAAAAATAAAGAAAACACTCTGCTGCCTTCAACAACTTAGCCGAGATGGCTGGCCAGGACCTAGAGCAGCTAGGAGATTCTTCAGATTCCCTAGTTAAAGTGGTCACGGACAACTGTTAGCCCTAGGTTGTGTACTAGCTGAACAAGGCAGAGCATGTGCAGAGAGGAATAAAACCTGCTGGCGCTTGCAGTAACTGCAGAAGGCTCATGGAAAAATATATCAAAAGAATTTACAATCAAGCCAAGTAGTTTCATACTTTTGGTAAGGGAAGTCCCTCGTTTTCATCATCTGGAAAGCAATCAAAAGTGTTCTCCCTTCCCTAGCATGGTTTTTCTCGTGTTCGTTTTTGGTCCATGTATACTCTACCTCATTGTCAAATTAAGCTCTTCTGTTATTCAACAGATTTATGCAAAAGTGATGGTCATGCAGGGATGGCACCATTACTAAAGACTGGTGGCAAACTCTAATTCCTCTAATGGAACTTCTAGACCAGTGAGCAAGGGATTTTCATTCCTGGGCTAGGCAGGGATGATGCCCTGATCCAGCATGAAGAAGTTACAGAACATGGGTAGTCTTCCCTTGATCTCCCACAGCTTGAGGGGTGAAAATCTATGCATAAGGAAAAGACAGTGCAGGCAGGGAGGTAGCTAGCAAGGAAGCTCTGAGGTGCTGGAACCTCCCTGTAGCCTCATCTATCTGTATTGCACCCCACCCCTGCACTGCCCAACTCCCCTCCCGTGCAGTGTAAAACCACATTGCCCTGGTTTCATCCCTTAGAACCTGCAACAGCTAAAAATTTCCAACATGGCTGTTGGCTGCCTCCCCATTGCTGCTCAAGAGTGGTCACAGCTATCAGAGTCTGCAGCTCTAACAGCTCGGGTCTGTGTCTCATCCCCAAGAAATGTGGCAGATTCTTCTTTTTGCTGGATTCTTTAGAAACAGTGCAGCTCCTGTGTTCCAGCTCTCTGGCTTGTGTTGCAGCTCTGTGTGCTGCAGCTCGGTGTGTCTCTGCTGGGTTCATGGAGGAGTGTTGCGATCTTCTGGGTTTCAGCTTCTCTTCTGTGCCTGGCTCTTTGTCTTGTGACCACAAAGAATGAGGTCCACAGACTAGGAAGAATGGGCAAAGCAAACAAAGTTTATTGAAAGAAGCACACAAAGCTCCTGACAGCCAAGAAAGTTCCCCAAAAGGTTGCCATCCAGGACTGCCTGGCTTGGGATTTTTATGTGTTTCTAGAGGAGGAAGTTTACCTGATTGGTTGAGGTATATGCTAATGAGGCATGCTTAGTGAACTTGGTTTGGCCAGGAACCAATCAGCCGTGGCCTAACATGGAGCTCATGTTACACAGGGAAGTTAGGGGTGTGTTCAGACAGGTTCATGATAGGCTGGGCCTGGTGAAAAGCAGAAACTAATCAGCAACAGTCAGGTGAGAGTCTTGCAGCTGCAGGACAGTGGACAGCCATCAAGCTGCAAATGCTCTTGGTCACTCAGCCGGGGGTGCCCAGGCCCTCTGGGGTCCCCCCGTATCACCATGATGACTTTAGCTCACTGTAATGCCATTATAGAAATTTACCATGCTTGACACTCCTGATGCCATCATGAGCTTGATGCCATGGCACGTCCTTGCTTTCCAAAAAAAGGGTAAGGAGATGTCCAGCCCCAAACTCTGCTCTTTTCGGATATTCAATTAATCCCCGCCCCAGACACCACCCCCTTAGGCCTCCAGGTCTAATCAAGAGATAGCCCCAAACCTTGTGAGTGCAGCTTTCTCTCCTGAACACGCCTACGCTCCTTCCTGAGTGTGCACCCTGGTTTGCATGTAAGGAAGTCCTGCTTCTCTGCTGTCCTTTATCTACCTCTCATCCTTGAGTTCTTTCCTGGACCCAGCCACCCTACAACAGACCCACACTGTGGAGGATGAGGTAAGGACTACAGGGCCCAGCAAGATGGCAGCTGAGAGGCAGCCTGAGCACGTACCAACCAGCCGGGTCCAGAAAGGTCCCAGCAGCCACACCAGGTATGGGCCGGGTGCTGGGATGAGCCACAGAAGCCTCTTTCGGAAGCAGCCAGGCCCTCTTCTTGTCAGCACAAGTCAGAGGCCAGAAGCAAATGGTAGGGCCGGCGCTGCGGCTCACCAGGCTAATCCTCCACCTCCGGCGCTGGCACCCCAGGTTCTAGGCCCAGCTGGGGCACTGGATTCTGTCCCGGTTGCTCCTCTTCCAGTCCAGCTCTCTGCTGTGGCCAGGGAAGGCAGTGGAGGATGGCCCAAGTGCTTGGGCCCTGCACGTGCATGGGAGACCAGGAGGAAGCACCTGGCTCCTGGCTGCGGACCGGCGCAGCATGCTGGCCATAGTGGCCATTTGGGGGGTGAACCAACGGAAGGAGGACCTTTCTTCTGTCTCTCTCTCTCTCACTGTCTAACTCTGCCTGTCAAAAAAAAAAAGAAGAAGAAGAAGAAGCAAATGGTATCAGAGAGAGAGAGAGAGAGAGAGAGAGAGAGCTTCCCCCTGAGAGAGAGAGAGAGAGCGAGCTTCCCCCTGCAGGGTAGGGCTAATTCTGTTGTCCAATACTAGTGTAGCCAAGAGTGCAGGACTTAGGCAAAGTGGAGGGGGGGCATGGGAGCAGATGTGTGTTGCTCCAGTGGGAGCGGCACCTCCCCTGCCCCTTTGCTTATCCTAACTTTTGCTGGAAAAGCCCTAGAAAACTGCTTCTTCGGGAAACACTTTATTTAGGGAGCTCTACCTTCCCACTGTGTTCTTGTGACAAGTAAATAAAGCTTTCCTCTGAGCACTGAGCCTGGCTGTTTGGTGACATCCCAAGGGAGCTGACCCCTGGCATTCGCTACCGTTAGCCGGCCCAGGCCTGATTTACAACTGCAAAGCAGAGAGGGCCTGGCCTTGTTCAAAGTCTTGTGCCCCTCCTAGTTCAGCAAGCCCTGAACCCCAAGTCCAGGAGCAGAGACCCAGGCACACTTGGCTGTCTTCTGTGTAGTTCTCACTGACATCCATTGTTCTTGGAGCATGGGACCCCCCCCCATCCCCACCCGCCACTCCTGGCCCCTCACACCTGCAGGAGGGGCAGGTCATGCATTTCTTAGTCATCAGAGGACAACAGCCTCTGTTTCATGAAATACACAAAGAAGTTAACAAGCCCACTCATCGCCTGTTCACCCAGGAGGGACAAACATTCATGGAGCCTGCATGATTTATTATTTTTAAAAAAGTATAGTCCAACCATCTGACAAGTTCTTGTTTGTAGGGTGATGAGAGAGATGCTCAAAAGCTGGAGTTTTGAAAACACAAAGGCCGAGAACTCTGGGTCCTTGTTTGACTTCCCATGACCCTCTTCATCCAGGATCCCCGACACTCCCTTACCACGCAGACTTGCTGGAGCTCACAGCATTCCTTGGTTTGCACTTGGCCATTTGTCTTGTTTTTGGATATTCAGCAATAGCTATTAAACTGAATGGTGAGGGTGGTGGAACAGTTCGTTCAGAAGATCCTATCATTAAAAGTAACACAGGATAAACTAAACATCCAGAGACTCCCAGGATCAAGTCCTTCTGACATGGGAATTCTGGGGTCGGTACCAGATTGGGTTCTTGTTCCATGCCAACGATAAATGAAGCACATGGACGAGGAGGGTGGGTAAAGCGAGAGGTGGTTTTACTGACCAAAGAAAGCAAGAGGCTCTGGGCACAGCGAGAAGGAAGCTGAGTTCCTGCCGCTGAGCTCCTGCTAACCGGGAGGGGACTGCCAGGGGAGTTGCCCTCACAACCTGCTTATCTTTCTGAAAAGTGGGGGCCAGCACCCTATCTGTCTGCCTAGCTGGAACCCCTCTCTGCCACCTCTCTCACTTGTGAGCCATTTTTAAAAAAAACCACCAAAGGCAAAAGAGTTCAGGAAGTTCTTTTTCGCCTTGTCCAGAACGTGGCAAGGAGTAGGGGCAAGCCCCTTCTGCCCAGTTGGGGAAGCTGGACATTCATTGCCATTGTCACGAGAGACCGGACTAGGGAAGCTGGGGCCACATGTCACATTTTTCAGAAATAATCGTAACTGCAGATCAGGGGTGGTCCCTACCCACTATGTCTAACAGAACAGTGTATCGGCTGCGGTTCAACCTGAGAAACAGAGCCAGCAGGAGGTGGAGTGATGGCAAAGGGCGGGTTGACCACTGTGAGGGCGGGTTGCTGTGTCTGAAGTCCGCAGGTGGGTGGAGCTCTGGGACACAAGTGGACGCTGCAGTCCACAGCAGAGCTTCTTGGTCACAGAAAGCTTCCACCTCCACGCCTTTCCAGTGATTTCGATCCTGATACCAGGTTCTCTGATTTTCTTGCAATGGAAGTTAACACAAGACCAGCGCAAAAGGCAGACAAGGTTTATTTGGGGGCGGGGGGGGCAGAATATGTGTGAACAAAAGGGAAGACGCATGGTGGGAAGAGGTTCCACCAACTGGGAACCTCTTGGGAAGGCATGATTGTGTCTCCGGCTCATCCTCTGGGCACAGGGCACTAAGGTTTGCACCTGGCCAGTGTTCTGTACACTCGTGGTTGCTTATTTATTTATTTATTTTTGCACCTGCCACACTCAAAATGACAGTGTTGCTGGCCACCGCCTCCCCAGGAAGGTCAAGTATCAGACACAACAGGCTGTTCCAGGCATTCATTCTGGATGCAGGGGTGGGGGGAGTCCCTAACAGAGACCTAGGCCTTTCGTGGTTAGGGTCTGGATGCGCCTTGCTCCTGATGGGTTTGGAGCTGCATGTGAACACATGTCAGGTCAGGAGGGGCTTCACTCAGTGAGTCCTGTTTCTGGCCTGTATCATTGCCTCCTGAGAGATTCTGCCCTAAGGAGAGGGAGCTGAAGGTTTTGTCTTCCATATCTACTTCCTGTTGGGAAGAGACAGTTGAGCCCTGAATCCTAGAGGCATAAAAATCTCTTGCTGTCTGTTCCAATGGCCTGTTGGGACTTGGCTCTTGTGATGGAGGGACGAGTTGGAAGCCACAGGCCAGCGCTGGCCTGACTTGGATCTGTTGGACCCTAGAAGACACAAATGTTACTAAAATATTGAAAGGACAGGGGCAGGATAGCAACCAGGGGTCCTAGGAGAGGTAAAATCCAAGTGAAGCTGAGATGATCTCTTTAACAGTTTCCCGAACAGAGGAGGCCACTTCTTTTTGATGTCCAAATTCGTGAAGCCATCCAGCCTGTGTGTAGACTTCTTTTGTGTTATCTTGACTTTCCCCATGGTATTTATCCAGGTGCAAAAAACATGTTAGTCACTGCGCAGAGTTCACACTTCAAAAAACAGATAGCCCAGGGCTAGGCGGTTTTCTAAAACTGTTAGCCCAGAGTTGACCGGTACTTCCAACTGTTTGTGAGCCTGACTAGCATCAGATGTAGAATCTCCAAAGATTTGGGTAAATTTCAGGTGGTCCCTTCTTGCTAAGGGAAGCAGCCCGAAGACCGCTAACCCTGTTGCCAGCCCATTTGCAGCCAGAGCTAGGCCAATGCCCTCTTAGTCTTTCTGCTTGAAGCTTGCAGTGTTGCAGTAGATGGGCTTTGAATGGAGAGTCCCCAGGTCCCGTCATTTTCCTACAGTAAATTCTGTATGTTGACAATTGTCAAGGCATCAATGGGCAGTTGCTAAGAGTGGGGAAGGTTGAGGGCTGAGGCTTTTTGTAATCTGGGAACTTGTTATGAGGGCCCCACAAACACCGTTCCAGGCAGTATGCACTCTTGTGTGGAAGAGGAGGAGTTTAGAGCCTGGCTTAAGCGAGTTCTCCAATGCGCTGAACTGGCCTCCTGGCTATGGTGACAAGAGGGTGACAATGGACACCCACACAGACAAGGCCTCCTCCCAGCTCTCCTGGCAAGTTTAGGTGCTCTGTCCATAATTTCCCCAAACTGCTCTGGTTTGTTTATTCCTGACCACATCTTACATTGGTTCATCCAAGGCTTCAGATCTGGTTATTCTTCTTTGGGGGCACCGAGGAGTCTGGTTACTGGGATATTGGGCTGAGGCATCTAGCTAGAGAGGATGTGCAGTTTTATTGGTACCTGCATCACTGCCACATGGGACACAAGGGGCAGAAGCAGATGTGTGACTGAGGTGCAGGACCCCTAGGAGAGAGGTCTTTTTGTAAGAGGAAGTAAGGGCCGGTGCCATGGCTCAACAGGCTAATCCTCTGCCTAGCAGCGCCAGCACACCGGGTTCTAGTCCCAGTCGGGACGCCGGATTCTGTCCCAGTTGCCCCTCTTCCAGGCCAGCTCTCTGCTGTGGCCCGGGAGTGCAGTGGAGGATGGCCCAAGTACTTGGGCCCTGCACCCCATGGGAGACCAGTAGAAGCACCCGGCTCCTGCCTTCGGAACAACGCGGTGTGCCAGCCGCAGCGCGCCAGCCGCAGCGGCCTTTGGAGGGTGAACCAACAGCAAAAGGAAGACCTTTCTCTCTGTCTCTCTCTCTCACTGTCCACTCTGCCTATCAAAAAGTAAAAAAAAAAAAAAAAAAAAAAGAGGAAGTGAGGCCTAATCATGAGAAGGAAGTATGATGAGTGCCAAGTTCAACAGCAGTGAGAAAATTGGGGTCAAGGGCTTCTGGGGCCCCAGTGAACACTGCTAAGTCTGTGGGTGAGGCTCCAGGAGCCAGGAAATAAAATGGCTGTGAGGTCTTGGTTGAGGATGGCTACCACATACCCTGCAGTCAGGCCGTTTCCCTCGGCGATCATGCCAGAAGGATCGGCAAGGGAGTTACTGTCCCTGGGGGTTCCCACGGCAGGGGCCAGAGGGTTTAACAGGTGTGCCAGAGTTAGGACCACCTGGACCCAGCAAGGGCAGAAGAGACGCCTCCCAGGTGTTTAGAAGCCGGTTTAGAAAGGCAGCAGCAGGAGGCCAGAGGGACGACCAGGAAGAAAACCAGGAGGCCTGCCTGTCCACAAGCCTTTTGTTCAAGAGCTTTCTCAGCTTCTCCGCTGGTTGGCCTGAGCAGGTGGGGTCTCCGGGGACCCGGGGGCTTTAGAAGATCTTGTGTTAGTTGCGGGGAGGTGGACCCGGCTGGGGACCCCTTTGAGTTTAATTGCAGTGGAGGTGACTCAGATCACCTCAGAAGGGTCCTTTGCATTTAAAAAAAAAAAAGATTTATTTGAGAGATACAATACGGATAAACAGGGAGAGACAGAGAGAGAAATAGATATTCTGTCTGCTCTTTCCCCAGTTGTCTGCAAATGCCAGGGTGGGGCCAGACCAAAGCCATGAGCTTTGAACTGCATCCCCATCTCCCACATGGGTGGCAGAGGCCCAAGTACTTGAGACATCACTTGCTGCTTTCCCAGGCTCATCAGCGGGGAGCTGGATCACAAGTGGAGCAGGTGCAGATGGGATGCCATGACCACTGGTGGTGACTTAACCTGCTGTGCCACACTGCCAGTCTGGTCCTTTTCATTTTTAAAATAACTGATCTTCGGGGGACCCCTCTTTCCAGGTTTTAAGCAGAACCTGGTCCCTGATGGAAATCGGGTATGGGAAAATGTCTCTTTATTCAGTGCTGGCAAAACGTGGCTTCTGTATTCCAGAATGGCTCCCGGACCCGTCTCAGGTTGATCATGTGGCTTAAGATCTGGTTCAATTCCACATCTGTGCAGAGGTCAGGAGTAAGGAAGGGTCTGCACAGATCAGTTCAAAGGGGCTGAGCTCCAGGCTTCCCCCGGGACAGTGCAGGTCCTGAAGAGTGCTATGGGGAGCATTTTGGTCTGTGGTTCCTGGGTTTCTCGGCAGAACTTCGCTCTGGTTTTCTTAAGGGTGTGACTCATTTTTTCAACCTTTTCAGAGGACTGGGCGTGGAACTTACTGTGTATTCCTGGTGAGGTGGAGAGGTCTGGAAGCATTTGCTACAGAGGAAGTCCTGTTACCACTCTGCAGGGATTTGGGAATTCCAAAATGAGGGGATATGTCCTTGAAGAGGGGGTTACAAACTTCTGTTGCCTTCTCCATCTGGCCGTACTGCCTGTCTTGTCTTCCCTGCTGGGAATCAGCCCCTTGGGCTGGTCCCACCGGAGTCACCAGGCTTCCAATACCCACCCCCGGTTCTTTGACTCCCCTGCAATGGAAATTGACAGGAAGCTAATGTGCACCAATGACAAGATTTGTTGGGGGCTAATGCTCAAACACAGGGTGACCGCATGGTGGGAGGAGGTTCCACGGTAGCTTCCTAACAGGAACTGAACAGGGATTCTAGTGGGTTGGAGAGGCATGGCTGCCCCCTTGCTGTCTCTGGCTCAGGCCCTCAGCACATGACACTGGTTTGCTCCCAGCTCAGTGCTCTGCCCAAGCTTTGTTGCTGTTTTTGCACACAACTTGCTCAAAATGGCAGTGGGGTTCACGTCTGCAACTCCGGGGAGGTCATTTATCAGTCCTACTGGGCTGTTCTGGGCACGTGTGCAGGTTGGGGAGATCCCTACCAGGAGAGTGAGGGGCTTTTGTGGTTAGGGTCTGGACGCTCCTTGCTCCGGATAGGTTTGGAGCTGACGGTGGACACAGTGAGCTGGTGTGGAGAGGGGAGCTTGGTGTAGTGAGTCCTATTTCCATGCTGTCTCAATTGGATCAGGCCACCCAGATTACCTTGAACAAACTGTCTTACTTAAAGTCAACCAACGATGAACTTTAATCATGTCTAGAAATTAGTTTCACAGCAATGCCTAGAGCCTGATTAAATAATGGAGACTAGGACTCCATCAAGTTGACTCACAGAAAAGCCATCACAATGGATTGTGCCTGTGGGCCTCAGCCTAAGCCATAAGTCTGGTGGATCTGTAGTTGAGGCAGCAGCTGGGGACCCCAAGGGACCAGTCCCGTGTCCCGTGTCCCGTGTCCATGGGCAGGACAGGATCCTGGCCCATGTTACCAGCATCATCTGGCTGCATACTACATGGGACTTTGCACCACAGACTTCCAGGTGGACCAGAGCACCAGAGCTGGGTCCTTAGATTGTGCTAGTCAAACTCTCCCGGTGCCGAGAAATCTGTGGCCCAGCTCAGCAAAACAGCCCTGACCAGCTAGGAAAAAGATCAAGGTCTCCTGTCAGCTGGAATGAGGACAGGACTCAGCAGAGTGAGAGGATGAGGAAGGAGGGAGACCACAAACCCCACACCTGGCAGTCACCCAGGGGCTTTCCCAGGTCAACCTCTCACTGCACAGATGGGGAAACTGAGGCAGCAGCAGGGAAAGGGCTGAGTTGAGGGTGGAACTGGAAACAAACCCAGGCCCACAGCTTCTGGGACAGCAGTCTGTCCCCCACCCTCCTGGGGAGCTGGTGACCTGGTGACACTAAAAACCGCCCTTTGCTCCCAGGCATTTGGAGTTTGGGTCCTTTCCCCACAGAAGAATCAACTCATTACTACAGATAATTAGTTTATGAAGCAGAGGATGTGGGATCGTGTCAGGAGAGCAATTCCAGACTCGGTCTCTGCCCTGAAAAAATGCAGCCACCTCTGTCCTCTGTCCACAGGGGACATCCCGGCCTCAGCCGCACACCTCGTTCCTTTCTTGCATTTCACGAAGGGCAGTAAGGGACCTAGATACAGATTCTGCTCGTGGCCGCCCCACAAGCTCCTGGCAAAATACCCTGCTCTTCTGTTTCCCAGTGCAACAGTTCGCTCTGTTTTCTTTCCACTCATTTCCAATTGATTCTAGGAAGGCAGCCCCGTACTTAGACAACACAAAACAGGGGCCTGGAGTTGCTCTGACTATGGAAAGCAGATGGGCTGGGGGTGAGTTCAACTGAAGTGCAATTTAGCTATGCAGATGCCTCCCTTAGAGAAGTGGTCAAGGACAGGTTCCAGGTTTCCATGTGAGAAATACTTTGGGCCTCGGGAGAAACGTGAGCCCCAGCCCAGCCGCAAGGTCGCGTAAACAGTGGTGCTGACCACGACTCCGGCTGCCCAGAGTGCGTCAGTTCTGCCTGTGGCTCTGAAGTCCCCCTCATTATCAAACCCTTCTAGGGAGGAGGAATGGACACTGGTGGCAGAGGCAGGGTGCCGCCCTGGAGCACGTAAGGTCATTTCCAAACGGCGAATGCTGGTATAGATGCCAAGAGCAGAGTCAGGTCTGTGGAGTTCTAAGGCAGGTGCTCTCCTGAACTTAAATGGTCCGTATTTCTGCGATTCAGGGCTGATGAACCTATTTCTGGATTACCCAGCTATTGGCAAATAGTTATCAAGCTGGGCTTCGTGCTCTGTGGTTTGTTTGATGTGTTATAAGGCATATGCCTGCACTCCTCTGGGAGTTTGGTCTCTCCAGGGTAGGAAGACAAACTCACACACAGATACCAAACTAAAGTGCTCGGGTGTGCTTGTGCCCAGGCTGCACGTGGGATGCTATGTGAACAATACCCTCTGGAGTTGTGCACTGAGCTGGCCCTGGACACTGCCATGGAGGCTAGTGGGCTGGGCTGAGAGGGGGTGGCTGCTCTGTGCCCACCTCCCTCCTAGCCCCGTCTCATGCTGGCAGTTGCTGGCCTAGTCTTCTAGCTGATGACAGAGGGAAGGAGACCCGGTGACAGGAACAGGGAGTAGAGGAAGGATAGGGATAGGACAGGAAGAGGGATAAAGGAAGGGCCCGTGTGCCAGGGGAGGCCACTGACAAGTCCATGCTCCATGCTCATGCAGAGTCCTGTGGGCTTTCTGTAGCATCCCAACACCACGGCCTGTACAGCCTTCAGTCCCCTCTAAGGAGCAAAGGGGGGGTGTTGGCTTTCCCAAGTACTTGCCCTGCTGCCTCTCCAGAGAGATACCCTGAGAAATAAATGAATATTTTAAGTTGCAAACAGCAATAGATAGGAACTTATATGCACAGCAGCCCCAACCAAGAAAGCATATCCCAGTCGCCAAGAGGTGGCTACATGCAGGTGAGTGTGGCCGATGCAACCAGCTGGGGCAGCCTGAGTCCTGTGTACCATGGAAACAACCAGCCCAAGATCATCACCAAGACGAAGCCCCACCTAAAGAGAAGGGCTGGGAATGGGATACAGACAGACACGAGGAACCAAAGGAATGGAAGAGAAACAGAGCCAGCTGAAGGCATGAGGTCAAATTTTTTAACACTCAGTGAAAACAGAGAAGAGAGGGCTCAAAGACATACTAGCATTGTAGTGCTCATTTGTAACATTTAAAAACTGAAAACAAATGAATCAACAACAGACTCCTATCCCATATCCACAGATTGAGCTATTATGCAACCAAAAAAGGAAAGAGTAATGTCTCTATTTGCTATGTTGAATTGCTCTCCAGAATACATTATTATATTATTAACTAAAAAAAAAAAAAAGCAAGCTGGGTAAAACTTGAATATACAGGTATTTATCTAAGAAATGAGTGTATGAATATAAGAACCTATGTGCTTAGATTAAAAATCTTTTTAATTTGAAAAATATCCATGATAGAGTCAGCATTATGACATAGTAGGTTAAGTTGTCATTTGAAAAGTCAGCATCCCACACTGGGGTGCTGGTTCAAATCCCAGCTGCTCTGCTTCTGATCTACTTTTGCCAGATTCTGTCCCGGTTTCTCCTTTTCCAGTCCATCTTTCTGCTGTGGCCTGAGAAGGCAGTGGAGGATGGCCCAGGTCCTTGGGCCCTGCACCCACATGGGAGACCAGGGGGAAGCACCTGGCTCTTGGCTTCAGATTGGCACGGTTCTGGCTGTGGTGGCCATTTTCGGGGTGAACCAACAGAAGGAAGACCTTTCTGTCTCTCTCTCTCTCTCTCTCTCTCTCTAACTCTGCCTGTCAAAAAAAAGAAAGAAAGAAAAGAAAAGAAAAGAAAAGAAAAAAGAAAAGAAACATGCCAATGCTTTAGTTATAAAAATGAATACATATGAAATGAAATAAGCAGAAGTTGAAAACGTCAAGGAAATACAGCTGTGCATCCAACTGGTGATACAACCACGTGGAGTGGATTGATTTCAAGTTACCTTGAAACAGTCATTTGACTTTGTGGGGAGAGACTAAAGACTGCCCCTCAGGTTTTGCCATCCAAAGGCTGTCTCTCATGCTGTTGCAGCAGCAATAGAATTGCTCCAATATGTCCACAATATTTCCTGGATGTATGGTGTTATGGGTTCAGTTGTGTTCTAACGAACACATCCCTTATCAGAGCGCCTGGTTCGTGTCCTGGCTGCTCTCTGCACATTGGATCCAGCTTTTTGTGAGTGTTCATGGAAGGCAGCGGTTGATGGCCTAACCACTAGGATTTCTGCCACCCGTGATTCAGATGGAGTTCCTGGCTCCTTGCTTTGGCCTGGCCCAATCCTGGCTGTGGCAGGCCTTTGGAGAGTGAACCAGCGGATGGAAGATCTCTCTCTGTATTTCTCTCTGTCACTCTACCTTTCAAATAAATAAGTAAATATTTTTTTAAAAGGAAAAAACTTGTGTCCTAGGCCCTGGTACCACAGAACACGACCTTATTTGGAAATAGGATCATTGCAGACGTGATGATCTAGATTAAGATGAGGCTAATATGGGAAAGCAGAAGAAGACAGCCCAAGTCCTTGGGCCCTGCACCTGTGTGGGAGACCCAGAAGAAGCTCCTGGCTCTTGGCCTTGGATTGTCACAGCTCCATCAGTTGTGGCCACCTGGGGAGTAAACCTGTGGATGGAAGACCTCTCTCTCTCTCTGCCTCTGTCCCTCTGTAACTCTGCCTTTCAATATAATAAATCTTTTTATTTTTTGCAAAAAAAAAAAAATAGATGATATTAATAGGATGGACCCTGATCCAGAATACCTGGTGTCCTTATAAATCGGTGAAATTTGGACACAGAGACCATGTGAAAATGAGGGCAGAGATGTTTCTATGCGTCAAGGGACGCCAATGATTGCCAGCAACAGCCAGCAGGTGGGCAAGAGAGCAGCAGAGATTCTCCCTCACCACCTTCAGAAGAAGCCAACCCTTGATCCTGGCCTCCTGGCCTCAGGACTGCAAGACCATCAATTTGTTGTTGATTTAATGATTTATTTATTTGTAAGGCAAAGTGACAGAGAGTGAGAGAGCAAGAGAGAGACACAGAGAGCACTCCCATCCCCCAGTTCTCTCCCAAATGTCCACAATGGCCTTAGCTGGGTCAGCCAGGAAGCCAAGAGCATGGAACTCTTTCTGGGTCTCTCACACACGTGTCAGGGCCCAAGCACTTCAGCCATCTTCCTCCTTTCCCAGTGCATTAACCAGGAGCTGGACCGGAAGTGGAACAGCTGAGCCTCGAATCGGTTCTCATATGGGATGCGGGAGTCGCAGGAGGCAGCTTGAACTGTTGTGCCACAATGCTGGGCCAGAGACCACACATATGTGGTTTAAGCCACCTGGTTTGTGCTGTTTGGCTTTGCAGCCCTAGCAAAGCAACCAACACAGCTTCTCTGTGTAATCTTTTGCTACTTTGCAGTGAATCGGGTCCCAGGGGATCTAGATGCCCCCAGAACTGCTCACTCAAACCCACCGACAAGATAGGTGTCGGTAGTCCATGGTGAGACCTCACTCTAGGAAGTGTGTTTGCTGCTTTCGGGATTTTGCTGCTGCTCGCGCCTCAGCTCTGCTGCTCCTTCCGATCTGGCTTCTGTCTAAGTGCAGCGGCTAGTTGAAGCCCTGATTCATATTTTAAAGGCTATGGATTGTATCTACTGCTACATTTGCTGATGTTTGAGCTGTTTTGTTCATTCTTGTTGCTGTTTTTGTCTAATATCGAGGACAAGAAAAAGAGAAATGCTGAGCCTATGCCTCCACGTTCATACCCGAAGTCCTTAAGGTTCAGGCTAAATTCCACAATCCCAAGTAGTGATTTCAGCCTCGTGCATGGAAAGTGTTTTCCCATGGTGATAATTACATGGTACTTTTCATCTTCAAGGTAGTTCGCCAACACTTACCAATTAATTCTTCCAATACCCTGGAGCAATTATAAATAGAAACCACACACTTAATTTGACTAGAGGAGCTAATTACCAATATCAGCAGGCAAGAAATCCCTTGAGGGACTGGAGATAAATAATTAAATTGTGATAAAAATATTTTGAGGCCTGATTATTTTCTGCTTTTATCACAGTTGAGAAATTAGAGCTTCATTAGGAAGCAAATTTTACTTTCATTTTACAGGTGAAGAAACAGATTCAGACAGGCCAACACTGATCTAAGTGGAATTTAACCCAGGACTGTTTAAACTCAGTGCTATGGGATGATTGTTAGTGTGCCCCAATTCACGTCCAAATCCTAACCCCTGGGGCCGGCACTGTGGCATACTGGGCTAAGCCTCTGCCTGTGGCACAGGCATCCCACATGGGCACTGGTTCATATCCTAGCTGCTCCTCTTCCCATCCAGCTCTCTGCTATGGCCTGGGAAAGCAGTAGATGGCCCAAGTCCTTGGGCCCCTGCATCAGCGTGGGAGACTCAGATGAAGCTCTTGGCTCCTAATCGGCCCAGCTCTAGCCGCTGCAGCCATTTGGGGAGTGAAACAACAGATGAAGATCTCTGACTCTCTCCTCTCTCTGTCTCTTAACTATAACTCTACCTCTCAAATAAATAAATAAAAATCTTTAAAAAATAAAAATAAAAAAAATCCTAAAGGCTAAGGTGATGATGGCCTTAGGAGGTGGAGCACTTGGTGACCAGGTCAGGAGGTAGAGCCCTCGTGGGCGGGGCAGAAGCCGGAAGCTGGTGGAAGAGCTCCTTCACACTTTCCAGCAGGAGGCATGGCCTGTGACCCAGAAAGCCCTCAGCACACACCACGTGTACTGCCACCTTGATCTTAGACTTCAAACTAGAACTGTGAGAGATGAACTTCTATTTTTATAATCCACCCAATGATCTCTCGTTATAGCCCCCCAGCAAATGAAAACACACATCATAGCAAGAGAACTTTGATGTTTTTAAAAAAAAGAATTTGAAAAGTCACCTTTCTCCTGCATTAAAACAATGTCTGATGGCTGCTCTGAGCATCCTAGAGTCCCTGTTCTATATCTGTCACCCTCGTCCACAGGAGGTGGACTCTGGTTAGTTCTTTGGTTCTAAAACTTTTTGGTCTAGAACCCCTTTAGACTTAAATTTTACAGAGGAAGGGCAGGTGTTGTGGCACAGTAGGTCAATCCTCCACCTGCAGTGCCTGCATCCCATATGGATGCCGGTTCGAGTCCTGGCTGCTCCTCTTCCAATCCAGCTCCCTGCTGTGGCCTGGGAAAGCAGTAGAAGATACATATACTTGGGCCTCTGCACCCACATGGGAAACCCAGAGGAAGCTCCTGGCTTCTGGCTTGGGATCGGCGCAGCTCTGGCTGTTGTGGCCATCTGGGGAGTGAACCAGCGGAGGGAAGACCTCTCTGTCTCTCTCTCTTTCACTGTCTGTAACCCTACCTCTCAAATAAATAAATAAATAAATAAATAAATAAAATCTTTAAGAAATTTACAGAAGACACTAAAGCACTTTTGTTTTTCTGGGTTAACTACTGACATAACACTTTATTAGCAATTAAAATTAAGAGCATTTAAAAAATCCATAAATTGATTTTAAAATAATAAATCCATTATGTGTTAAGATAGGTAAAATGTTTTTATAAAAATTAACTATATTTTCCAAAATTAAAAAAAAAGTTGTGAGAAAGCGTGGAATTATATTTTGCAAATCTGTTTAATGTTTGGTTTGATAGAAGGTAGCTGAATTCTTACATCAATATGTCATGATATTTCTTTTGGTTGAAATGTATAAAGAAAATCTAATTTAATGTAGATATGTTGTTGGAAAAGTGATTTTAAGAGACTTTTTAGATAACTGTGATTTTTCTTTGATTCTACACCAAAACATAGTAAGTTGTAAATCCTTAAAGGTCAATTGTAATGTGGAATCCGAACCATATAAAAGAACTTTTCGGGGCTGGCACTGTGGTGTAGCAGGTAAAGCTGCCGCCTCCCGTGCCAGCATCCCATATGAACGTTGGTTCAATTCCCAGCTGCTCTACTTCCGATCCAGCTCTCTGCTATGGCCTGGAAAGGCAGTATAAGATGGCTCAAGTCCTTGGGCCCCTGCACCCACGTGGGAGACCCAGAAGAAGCTCCTGACTCCTGGCTTTGAATCAGCACAGTTCCAGCTGTTGCAGCCAATTGGGGAGTGAACCATCCGATGGAAGACCTCTCTCTCTTTTTTCTACCTCTGCCTCTCTGTAACTCTTTCAAATAAATAAATAAATCTTAAAAAAAAAAAAAGAACTTTTCATACTGTGGCACCAAAAATGACTGCTCTGTTCTGCACTTGATTGGCTTTTTAACCTAGGCATGATTTCGTAGCATAATGCACTGGTTATTTGACAAATGTTGCTTCACTCAGGTAGCAGAGTCAAATGTTAACATTATAAATATCAGAAAATCACATTAGTTTATTTCACTCCAATATTACCATAAAAATCTTTAAAAAAAAGATTTTATTTGAAAGGCAGAGTGACACACACACACACACACACAGAAGGCAATCTTCCATCCTCTGATATAGAATGCTGGCATCATAGGCGGTGACTAACTCGTCGGACCATAATTCTTGCCCCACATAAAAATCTTTATTACTATCAAGCCTGTGGTTGTGCATATAAATTTTTCCAAAAATTTTGAAAGCTTTTCTCTTGAAAATTTTATAATTTCATCACTGGCAACCAATACTCTAGCTGTTTGCCTTGAAGGGAAAAGTTCACCTCATTCATTTTTTTTTCTTTTTTATTTCATAAATGTGAATCTACAAAGTGCAACTTTTGTATTGTTGTGGCTTCCCCCCCAACCTCCCTCCCTCCCGTGGCCCTCCCCTCTCCCTCTCCCATCGCGCCCTTTATCGAGTTTCATTTTCAATTACATTCATATACTGAAGATCAACTTAGTATATGCTAAGCAAGGATTTCAACAGGCTGCATTCACATAACCACACAAGGTGTAGGGTACTGTTCGACTAGTAGTTTTTTTAAGTTTCATAGTAAAACACATTAAGGACATAGATCCTACATGGGGAGCATGTACCCAGTGACTCCCGTTGTTGATTTAACAATTGGCACTCTTATTTGTGATGTCAGCAATCACCCGAGACTCTTGCTATGAGCTGTCTAGGCTATGGAAGTCCCTTGAGTTCACCGACTCTGAACTTGTTTAGTTAGTCAAGGCCGTGTCACAGTGGAGGTTCCTTCCTCCCTTCAGAGAAAGGCGCCTCTCTCCTTGATGGCCTGTTCCTTCTGCTGGGGTCTTGTTCACCAGGGTCTTTCATTTAGATTTTTTTTGCCATCGTGTCATGGCTTTCCATGCCTGTGAGACTCTCATGGACCTTTTAGCCAGATCCGAACGTTCCAAGGGTTGATTCTGAGGCAGGAGTGCTGTTTTGGGCATTTGCCATTCTACACCTCATTCATTTTCAAGAAAATGACTGCCAAATACTTACATCTCAATATTCATATTCACCTGTCAGTCATTCTTTCAAGTGAAAATGGTGCTCTATTAAAAACGTGGCTAGATCAGTTCCTAAGTCAAGCAATGCTTCCCCTAGAGAGAACCATTGTATTTCTGTACACAGCAAAAGTGTTTATGTGGACTTGCCCTTTTATTACATAGAATGCTAAAAAGATGTGTTCTTGCATGGGCATTGGGGTGCAGTGGTTTAAGCCACTGCTTGGGACATCTGTATCCCATATCAGAGTGCCTGGGTTTGAGTCCTACCTCTGTTTCCAATCTATGTTCCTCCCAATGCACACTCTGGGAGGCAGAAGATGATGGCTCAAATATTTGGGTACTCGCCACCCACATGGGAGACCTGGATGGAACTGGCTCCTGGCTTCTGCCTGGCCCAGCCATGGCTGTTGCAGACATCTGAGAAGCAAACCAGATATTTCTCTCTGTTGCTCGACCTTTCAAATAAATAAAATTAACAATAAACTTAAAAAATAAAAAGATGTGTTCTCAAGGAATAACAAAACAAAGTAAATAATGTTTTGTTCATCAAGAATATTCTTAACCCAAACTAGCATTTTGAAACTGCTTGTGTAGCAGGGAAAGATGCAGGTGATGGGTGGTACAGTTTGGTGCCACTGCCCACAGTAAAACTAAACTAAAAGCCTCATCATAAAATCCAGGGTTTCTCCTCTTTCCCTTCCAGCTCCTGTCATCCCCTTCCTCCTTCCTGCCCCCAGCCCCTTTACTGTTTTCTCTCTCCGATTCCACTTCTGATGATGTGGTCATATATTCCTCCCATCTCTTTCTTCGCCCACTCTGGCAATGATTCTGTCAGCTCCCACCGACAAGAGGTGAGGGTCTGGTTTTGGATTCCTTGAATCTGGGCTTAGCCATGGGATTTGCTTTGTCCATTGGAACATGAGCAAATGTGAACCATGCACTTAAAAAGTGCCAGTGCCCTGGGAAACCCTGCAACAACCCTAAGGGGCTGGACCAGCTTGCTAGATGTTGAGACACGGAGATAAACTGCCTCCATCCAGACTGACACAAAACCACCAGCCACGGGAGAACATTCTAGACGATCCAGATTTCAGTACACCAGTTAAGCTGAACTTGACAGAAACCAGCAGAAATGCCTAGTTTATCACAGAATGAGGAGAAATAAAAAAAAAAGTTGTTTGAAGTCACTAAGTTTTGTGTAGTTTGTTGCACAGCAAAAGCTGACATTAAAAATACTCTTAGCTATTTTTGTCGTGGTGCACACAGGGCTTCATATTTTTTAAGCAACATATACACTCTATTTTCACTAATTCTGACATTATTTGCTCCCAGTATACTGGATGATTTATCACTCTTAAACTGTCATCTGCTCTTCCCCCAATACAGTGTGTTGCGACATATTCCATGTGCAGCGTTTGCTCGATGATGCCTACGTAGCTATCATCCACAGCCGAACTCCGTGGTGGCTCTGATTATATCTCTTTTCACAGTAAAGTCACAGGTCTCCTACACACACAAGACGAGCACGTGTCAAAGACTCTGCTCTCTGCGGAAGACGGCAAAGCACCGCCTCTACTGAAGCAGGAATGGGAATGAACTCAGAAATTCGTGTCAGGAGGGCTAACAGCCAGTCCGGGGTCCAGCGAACACTCACAGGGCGCAGCAGGGACAAAGGAAGGCGGGGGCCCACGCAATCCCAACACCAAGGCCCTGTTCACTCAAGACCCCAACAACCTGTTGGTTCTTTTCAACGTGTCTCACAACTTTTCTCCACAAAAACCACTCTCGTCAGCAGTAGGCAGCCAGTTCTCCCACCACTTCCGGTCTCCGTAAGCCTTGTGTCTCCGGCTCCCACCAAGGAGGCGGAAACCCACTCTCCTCCGGGAGCTCCCAATTTCCTCCGCGCTGCGGAGGGCGGCTCCCGGACGGGGCTAGCCCCGCCCCTCCCCACAGGCCCCACCCACTCACAAGGCCCGCCCCTCCCCCACAAGCCAGCCCAATAATGGAGCCGCATGCAAAGGTCACGTGAGCAGCCCCCGGCCCGAGTCGCCTCTGACGTAATACGTGGCAGAGGCATCACTCGGAAAAGCCTTTCGCGCTCACTTCCTGGCCTCCACGCCATCTCTTGTCTCCCCTCTTGCACTAAATGTCCCTTTTCTTGGCGGCCTCACTTCAGGGATGGTGAACTACCGGGCCGCCCTCACCACGAACTCTCCCGGGCTCCCGAGCGGGCCTCTGGCCTCTCTTAATAGGCGGGAACCGATCCGCGCTGAGGGGAGTTGCACTTCTGATTGGCCCTGAGATATTGTCAGTCTCCAAGGTTTTCCAATCAGGAGGCGGGCCCGCTCCGTTTTCCACTCTCTATTGGCCCGCGTGCGGCGGAACGTGGAGGAGGAGGCGGGGGTAGGCGGAGGCCGCGCGAGAGCGGCGCTCAGTGCGCCGGTGCGGGGGAGCAGTTGGGGCCCGGGCCGGGGGCGGGCTTGAAGACGCGTCGTTTGGCTTGGGACGCCGAGAGTCAACCGTCCGGGCTCAACCGCTGCGCGGAGAGCTTTTGTCAGTGACTGGGCCGGCAGCGAGGCCCGCGAGTCTCCCGATGGTGTCCATGACTTTCAAGCGGAGCCGCAGCGACCGGTTCTACAGCACCCGGTGCTGCGGCTGCTGCCATGTTCGCACCGGGACGATCATCCTGGGCACCTGGTACATGGTGAGTGTGAGGGGCGCCCGGGCCGGCGGGGCGTGAGGGCGCGTCTCCGTGGGGTCCTGCAGCTCGGGCAGAAGTCCGGGGGCGCCCCGAGGTGTTCCCGGGGCCCGGAGGGACTGGGGTGCTGGGAATGACCCGGCTTGGCCTCCTTTCGCACTTCCGCCCCCGGCTCGGGTGCTGGTGGCGGTGGTGTTCATTTATTTTATATTTTTTCTTGAGGAGCAGATCTCGAGATAAGCCAGTTCCTCTGCCTCGCTTTGCGGGGGCTGCCGCGGGCACCGCTCGCCGGGCTTTGCCCTGAGGCAGCCGCTGGCCCGCCCGGGTTACCGGAAAGCCTGCCCTGTGTGGGCGCGGAGGCTGGCGTCGCCTGGTTCCGGGATCCCTGACTCTGTCATCGCCAGGCTGACAGTGGGACCAGTAGTAAGACGGTAGTGGCTTCTTCCCGCCGCTTCCGGGATCCGAACACGATTGGAGCCGGTTTGTGACTTAGGAAAACGCGATCCTGTTTAGGCAGTCTTAGGTTATTCGGACTTCACGGAAGCTCTGTCAGACTTCATTTGTTGTCGACGCGGCCACTTTGGCTGACTTTTGTGATTTTGTGGTGGGCGACAGGGAGTGGCAGCAAATACTGTGCCGGTTCTGATGCTTAGTGACCTACAAAAAAAAAAAAAAAAAAAAAAAAAAAAAGGAAGAGACTTATCCTAGGCACTCCCTGCCTTTCTCTGTGCTGGAGACGTCCCCACCCAGTGTCTGGAAGTCATTGGTAACCACTCAGACAAATACCAGACGAGAATCCTCTTCCGTTAGACAGATACTGTTACATGGCTCGCCCCCGGGGGACCACCTGCCACCACATTATTCCTGACTGTTCTGTTGTTGTTTTACAGTCTTGCTTCATTAACGTACTTAAAAAAAAACCAAAACTTGAATGTGTGTAAGTCTGCTTGTATCACATGGCCATTCACAGACTCTTTGATTTATAATTTTGGACATCAAATAGTTAATGAGTCATCTGCGTTATATTTCTAACTTCCTTTTCGTTCCTCTCCATTATTAAGGGGCTGAGTTTTAATTTCTTTTGTTTGTCCTTAGCTCTGCCTTCCACTCCCCAGAATGAATACTTTAAATCATTCTCAACCCTACTGTCCTCATCCCGAGTGATTTTCCCTCCTCCTGGGTGGAGGAAGTCCAGTCCTTCATCCTGGGACTCTTGCCTTCAAATTTGGTGTTCCTGTCTCCTCAGCTTTTTCCCTCCATTCACAGAACAGAGGGTTTCTAACTCTTCAAGAAGAAAATTACCACCATCCTTGTCTCAGCCATCTAAGTGTAATTGGCTGTATTTCTTTCCGCTCTTTCCAGGCAAATTCTTTGGTGTTATGGGCTCAGCTCAAAAATGAATAGCAGGATCAAGTGCGAGTTACAAACAGGAAACTCAAAGTGCAGAGGGGAAAACCTCAGTTAAGGGCATTATTCCTACAAAGTAGGCAGTGAATTTAAATCTCTTCCTCACTTGAAGCTGTCGATGTGAAAAAGGTTCACACATCTCTCTTCTGACCTCTTCTTTGCGTGGACTTTTCAGGTTAGTAGAACCTTGTCAACTGCTCTGTAATCACCTGTCCTGGTTATGTGATTGACCGTGTGCACTTTGAAAGGCTTTGGTTGCTGTGCAGAAGGAATGAATCACAGGGCCTGGTGTCATTGATCCTTTGTGTTCCTGTTCGGGCCACACGGTAGAACTTCAATGTTTGTTGTCTTGAACTTTGCATCTCCCCTCAAGATGCTTCTGGTATTGCATGGTACTTTGGGGAACAGGTTCAGAAATGAAACTTACAGTAACGAGAGAAGGGGGGGAAGGTGATTGCTAATGTCCAGTTCTAACAAGATCAGGGACTGGAGGAAGGCTGATGGGGGCCCGTGTTGAGCCTAGCAGTTAGCCATCTGCATTCCCCATCATGGGTTCAGCTCTTGACTCTAACTTCCTGCTATGCAGACACTGGGAAGCAGTGTTGATGGCTGAAGTCACCTGTGGGAGACCCGGAAAGGCCAGTGGTTTTATTAATTATAATATTATTATATATTATATATATTATTATATTAATTATAATATTGCTGGTGACTTTCAAAAGTGTAGTTTTGATATAGCAATTTAAAGACACAGTTTCTTCTTAACTGGGGAGTTATGTAACACTGAGAAATTAGACAAGACCACCTGGACCAAAGTGTAGTATTGTCTAAGCAGTGCGTTTTGTTGCCAGTAGCTTCATTACTAAGAGAAATATGGGGTGAGTGGGGTAGAGTGTTACTTCCCTCCCTTTTCCTTGATTCTAGCTGCTGCATATGCTTGAGAGAGTATCTGTGATTCTCAAGTTCCCCCGTAGTCACTAGGCTGTCTGAAGTGGTGATTCCTTATATGCTGTTTGGAACTTGGTGAGGCCTCTGGATGGGCCCAGACAGAGTGTCATTGCTTTGCAGCAGCCACTTCTACTGATGGCAATGTGAAGATGCTTGTCAGACTGTATTAAGGTGTTCATTGCCTTGTATTAAGTAGTGCTGGGCAGGACCTAGAGAAAACCAGAACCCATTATTCTGTACCCTTGCAGTAACAGCCTTTAGCATTTTAAACTTGAAAGAAGCATGTCTGATTTAGGACCTGGTTAAGTGATGCAGAGTTTCAGAATGAATTCCTTTAAATGCTGACATTCCTAAAGTTTCCCTGTCATTTTTAAAGATGATTTTAAACAAGTTTCCTTTCTAACTCAAAATGTTTATTGAATGAAAATGGCCTTAAGCATCTGCTGTGAGAGGTTAATGGTGTCCTAATGAGAGTATGTTTTGAGCATTTGTAGTAATTGTTGGTCTTGGAAAGACACTGTTACTGATTTTCCATGTGTCTCAACCTTATTAGAGTATAACCTTAGGTAGCAGGCAGAAACGTGAAGACAGGCTTCCTCAGGCTGCATTCCTTTCTGGCCCTCACTCCTGATTCCTATAGAGGAGTGTAGTTTGTTTCTGCTTCAGTCAGTGTCTTTCCTCAAGTACCTTGTTTTGTGCCTCCGTGGCTTTGGATATGCGATTCCCTTCTGAAATCATCTTTTCCTGTCATTTTCTAAAAATGGTATTAAGGAAGTTTTAAAACATAAAGTAGCAAACTGGCATAAAAATTCCCATTTACTCATCTCTCAGGTTTAACCATTAACAATTTCGTCAATTTCACATTAATTTCTTGGCTGGTAGCTCAGATGTTTTCATGGGGAAGATTTTTCAAGTGTCTGTTATTAAATAATACTTCTATTGCATTTTTTCTAGTATGGTTATCTTTTCTTCTCCCCACATAGGATGTCCTTCCTGAAGGAGGAGGGTGGGTCTTACCCTATAAAATGTGTGTAGTAGGTAAATTATTAATTAGACTGCTTGAGATGTTCATGAAACAGTAAATGAACCGTCTCCTCCAAGAAAAGTCCCTGAAGAATCTCCTAGGATGTGTGTGGCAATGAAATGAGAATGCAGAGAGGAATGACTCTCTGGAGGCTGGGTGTGTCCATGGATGCCATACCGTTGCTTTGTACTCAGGACGCTCGGACACATCTGTTTCTCCTTTGTGTGCTTACATAAGGTGGGTAAAGGCTTCAGAAGCATCAGACACCATGTTGTTTGACCCACAAATTTTACATGTCTGCTCCCACACTGAGTGCTGAGTGGTGTGTCCATTTCCATGCTGTTGACAAGTTGGCTGCATTCTGTATCTCTCCATGTTCCTAGACTTAGAACTTAACCGTTCTTTTTTATTTTTAAAATTTTATTTATTTTCATTCTCTTTTAATTACATTTTTTGTTAACTTTCCTCCCTGAATACAGTGAAGGGAGAAAAAAATGAATCAGGAACACTCTGGAATAGTTTGTACATAGTTGGGTGTTTTCGGAAAAATTTTATTTGTAAGACTAACTTTTATGCATTCTTTGAAAAATTCAACATGGTAAAATACCAACTGTAATCAAAAGTAAATTGCTAGGGGGCCAGTGTTGTGGCATGGCTGGTTAAGCCACTGCTTGTGATCCTGGTATCCCCTATGGGAGTGCTGGTTCAGATCCTGGCTGCTCTGCTTCCCATCCAGCTCCTTGCTAATGTGCCTGGGAAGGCAGTAGAACATGACTCGAGTCCTTGGGTCCCAGCCACCCACCTGGGAGACCAAGATGGAGTTCCTGCCTTTAGCCTGACCCAGACCTGGCTGTTGTGGCTATTTGGCCAGGGAACTAGTCAGTGGAAGATTTCTCTGTCACTCTGTGGTTCAAATAAATCTTTTAAAAAGTCAATCACTAGGGCCTGTATACGAGTACAGCTTAGGTACTCACCTCTGAATCTTTGACAGTCACAAAGATTTTCCAAAATAATATTTTACTTAAAATGTAAGTTGGGGTTCCAATGAAATATGATAACCTAAAGAAATATAATTAGGGCCAGCACTGTGGTGGGGTGTGTAAAGCTGCTGCCTGCAGTGCCAGTATCCCATTTGGGCCCTGGTTTGAGTCCTGGCTGCTCCACTTCCTATCCAGCTCTTGCTATGGCCTAGGAAAGCAATAGAAGATGGCCCAAGTCCTTGGGCCCCTGCACCCATGTGGGAGACCTGGAAGAAGCTCCTGGCTTCTGATCGGCACAGCCCCAGTTGGGGAGTGAACCAGCAGACGGAAGACCTCTCTTTTTCTCTCTCTGCCTCTGCCTCTCTGTAACTCTGCCTTTCATATAAATAAATCTATCTTAAAAAGAAAAAAATATAATTAATGAAGATTTGAGAAAGCTTCTTTGTTCAGTGAAGTAGCACATTTATTTTTATCTTGATCCTTTTGTTGAAACTTATAATCTGTTTTATTTAATATTCAGGAGTCTGAACCACAATGAAATGCAATTTGAAGTGTCATTAATTCTAGAAGATAATAGTGGTTGAGGCTTGACTTATGGAAGAGAAGAGATTTTTTAAAAAAAAAATATTTATTTGAAAGGCAGTTATAGAGAGAGTTAAGATAAAGGAGCTTCTACCTGCTGGGTCACTCTCCAAATAACCTCAATGGTCAGGGCTGTTTGTACCACAGTGCTGGCCCCAAGAGAATATTTGTGAAATGACTTGCGCTGTTAAGGAAGAAAATGTACTTACCTGTTCAGGGTAGACAGGAGGGATGCACACAATAGAGCTTGTTGATAGTGCTGTTGATCAGGCTCTAATGTCCTTTGAAAGTATCACTTGTTCAGATTTTCACAAACAGGGACCTTTGAGGTGGGGAGCTATATCACTGTCCTTGGTGAGATTTCTGATTAAATCATTGACGTTCAAAGGTCGCAGTGCCTCCTCCTGGGCATATGCAGAAATTCACTAACAAATATAAGTGTAGGTAATTTCCTTTGTCAGTGGACTTAACAGCCTGGGTTGACTAGGAAAAGGCACCAGATGGGAATGTGTGAAGGAATTTCAACAAAATGTCAGACAGTCTCAAGATGTTCCTCTGGGCCAGATAGAAAAGAACTTTGTTCAGAAGTTGCTGATAATGGGAAGGGAATGGCCTCTGACAACTTTGTCCTCAGCTTTGTCCTGTTCTCTTGTTAGTGACTTCCATGGAGATACTGATTACAGGCTGATCAGTTTTTCAAATGCCAGAAGCTGAGAGAAGGAGAATCTCTAGGGCATTAGAATCCAGATCCAGGAAGTCTTGAATTAAGTAATAAGATAAAATTTGATTACAAATACATAAAATGCTTTTGCTTGGGCCTCTGAATCCAGCCTTACAGTACAAGTGATACTTCAGCAGCAAGTGTAAAAAAGGATTTGATATTTGAGGGAGTTACTTTTCTGTGACATTCAGAACACTTAGAGAGCCAGTGCAACTTCAGGTTGCCTTCCTTGAAATTCGTTAGCTACAATGTGGCTACTGAGATTCTGGCGTGTTCTGCCCAGGCTGATCTTACCTTGTTTTAATAGTGTGTCCATCAACTGGAGGTTGTGTAAAAAGAGCGACAGGGAAATAGATAGCTGGAAAACATGCTAGTTAGAGGAGTGGTTTCCGATCCTAAATGTTTATTCTGGAAAAGACAATATTTGGAGGCTACTTTCAGGAACACATAAAGGAACGCTTATCTAGAAGGGAAAGCATATTGTCTCAAAGGTGGGATTAAGACCAGTATGTGAAGGGGGTGGAATCAAAGTCTCAGAGAGTCTTTGGCATTTGAGTGTAGCCCAGGAGGAAATCACTGAATGGAGGAGGCCCTGAGGGGCTGTCAGAAATCTATCAGATGAATAAATAAATTGAATGAACTGTACCTTCCTCAGACTCAGATGTTTTGAGATGGGTAGACGAATAAATACATTTCTGCACATGATGAATAAATACATGTCTACACATGAACAATTTGTAATGATTCCTTAGTTTGTATTTTTCTGCCATTTAATTCCAGTGTATTGGTATTAACACAGGGTCAAACATCTTATCTCTGAAATGGGTAATTTTAGGTTTGTACATCATGGGAGTATTTTTATGCTTACTTTATGAAGTATTTTAAAACTGCTGTCATAGTGGTAATTGCGTATTGCTTTATCTCACAGGTAGTCTTCTCGTGGGTTAGACATCTGAAAATTGTGTTGAAGGCTGCTTGCTGGGAGTAATTAACATAACTGATAAAATGCTGTCTTTCACAGGTTGTAAACCTATTGATGGCAATCTTGCTGATCGTGGAGGTGACTCATCCAAACTTAATGCCAGCTGTCAACAACATTCAGTATGAAGTCATTGGTAATTACTACTCATCCGAGAGGATGGCTGGTAGGTTTTTAGCTGAAAAGAAACTATCTCCTGCTAGTTTTGTGTCTTAAGTGTATGTATACACTGTTATTCAGAGGGGGGTCTATTGAATTGTGCTTGTTGCATTTCAGAGGGCTAAATGAGTTGCGTAAGGTTAACATGGGTTAAATTACATTTAAGTTAAATCTGCTGAGAGGGAAGCGTATTTTTGATGGATTTTTTCAAAGATACTCATGAGAATTAACAGTATATCATTTCTCACAGAAAACCTAATGGATGTCTAGATTTTTCAGAAATGTGTTTCTTGACTGTGTCAGGTACCGGCGAGAGAAGGCAAAGAGGGAAATGAAATTGAACTGTAGATCTGAGTGTCAGTGGACAAGTGTAATTGGGATGAGAGATTGCTCATGGAGCAAATAGACTATTATCACAAAATACACAATACAAATCACTTGAATGTTCGGTGATGTCTTTGGCTCAGGGCCACACAATTTTAAATACAGTTTTATTGTTTAGATGGAGAAATATTTGACATTCGAGTTAAAAGTAGAAAAACCTAAGAACCTTCATGTGGATTACCCTTTTAAACCTTATCTGTTCCCTCATAGCAATATCTTTAATTACTATTTATCTTTTTTCAAAATAAAAGAGCATAAAAAATCAAATTGAGATTTGTAAACTATGTAAGAAATTTAATATTTGAGCCGCATGACATTTATGGCCTTCTCTGATCCATTTATGAAGTTGTGTGTATGTTTGTGAGTTTATTTGGTTGTTAGTTCAAATAATTCATTGTCCTTCTGGCTAACTTCAGTTTCCAGGAGCCAGGAAGAATTCTGTGGCTGTCAGATAATAGTAGGAAAATACCAACAGTTGTTCCTGCTGTGTGGTTTGTTTTCTTTTTAATGGCAGCCTCTTGATTGTCTTTTCATAAATAGTATAATCCTTGTCATTTGGTTGTCAGCTGTCCTAGAAGTAACAAGAATGTGTTAACATTTGTTTGTGAGTAAAACTTTTAACTTCTAATGGCTGTTAGTCTCATGTTGATATTTTTAAAATTTTATTTTAGGCTGCAAAATTTTAATTTATTTGCCAATCTGAGCATTTTCCCTTGTCATGTATGTTTCTCTGAAAATTGAGTTGTAGAAAAAGACTTAACGATTTTCAAGAGTCTTACTTGGCTAGACGATACGGCTGAAGTCCTGAGGTTACTATACGTTGTGTGTGTGTTATTCCTTCTCCCTCCCTCCCCCCTCTCCCTGTAAAGAAAATCAGATGTGTTCAGTGTTATTTTTATTTGATTATAATTGCATCAAAGTCCTTATTCTTGAGAAAATATAAAATACCTAGTAAAATACCTAGTTCTTCATCACAGTAGTTTGCATTTCTTTGGAAGTTGAAATTTGACTTTCCCACAGTTAATTTCTGGTTGTTGGCATGATGGCCAATTTTAAATAATGATGTTTGTGATTAATTATTTTTAATCAGCCAAACAGTATGTCCAAAATACTTTTGCATTATGTTTTCCACATGTTGCATCCAGCCTCATGTACATTGACTTGGGGATGTGTATACACGTGGGAGACCACAAGAGGAGGTTCTTGTTACAGCCGGTGGGAACCTGCAGTTTGTATTGAGGAGTGGAGCCCTTGTGTTTTCTTTGCCTTATTAATTCACAGCGTCTGTTCCAGGCATTATATGTCTTCCCCATCTGTCACCACCTCCCCCCCATTTTTGCAGTTTCTTGCTTCAGTGGAAGACTTGAACTTCACTTTATTGTTTCAGTACTTTAGAGAGTTTCTCAAGATGGTGGAATAGGGAGGGAGGTCACTGCTGTAGTCTAGATGAAAGATAGTTAAAAAAGAAAAATAGAGAGAGTACAATTTCAGGGAAGAGTTAAGGAGAAAACAGCAGAGGAAACTCCATGCCAATTAGAGGGACACTGTGAACCTACATGGAGGGTATTCATGTGCACAGCTCAGCACCCCAGCAGACGAGAACGCCAGCACCAGTTTTGGACAGTGAGGTGAGACCAGGTGATAGCAGCCCAAGCCATTGGAGATAAAGCTGTGGGAAGAGCCTGGCACAAGTCTGGCTTGGAGCCCTGTGGGAGACAGAGTACCAGCCAACCTAGAGAGGAAAAAAATGCAGGGGGCGGGGGAAGAGGCAGAGGCATATTTCTCTCTCCGTGACCACCCAGCACCCAAGTCCTGTAACTAGCTAAGAGGGCAGACACCATTTTGAACATACATAACAGCTGTGCCAGCATGTGTCTGCGTGCTGAGCAACCAGGCAAGAGTAAGCGCTTGAGTCCACCTGGGAGAATTGACAGGATGCTGGGTGCTCTTGACTATGGGAGCCTTGTGTGCCTGGACTGTGAAAATACTGGCTGAGTGGGAGGGTGCAGGGTATAGCTGGGACTTTGGGCAGTCACTGTGGGAGGCTCCACATGCTCAGGGAGCCCTGATTGCCTGGTGAGGGTCATTGCTGTGGGATCTATGCTCACACCAAGGATTGTATGGATCCCTTTTGTGGTTCTCGTGGCTGTGCAGACATAAATTACACCCACTGGGACTAGCACCCAGGCATTGATCTCCTTTGAGGAAAAGAGGTAAGTGTGAAAATATTCCAACAGCAGAACAAACTTCCCCTCTGATTAAAAAAAAAAAGAAGAAGAAGAAGAAAAGAAAAAGATTTACCATGCCCTACTTGAGTGTCACCGTGGACACTCCCTTGACCCCAGAGCACTGAATAGAGCTCCCTGGCCACACCTAGCACACACCTCTGGGTATTCACTGAAGGAGCAGACACTCCACTAAGCTACAGAGGCATAGTCAAAAGGTGAAAGCCATCAAAGGGAAAACAAACAAAAACCCAACAAGCGTCTCCACAAATGCCTAATGATAAATGCAGCAACTCAAGAAATAAGAATAAGGAAGACAACATGACACCCCAAAAGAATACAACATTTCATACTAGAATGTGAAGATAAAGAGATTGAAGAAATACCAGAAATGGAATTCAAAAAATTGATCATATGATTACTTAGAAGTAATCAAAAGCAAATCCACAAATTAAAGAAATCCATACCTGACATGAAAGAAAATTTCTGCCATGAAAATGAGATCTTAAAGAGAAATCAAAATGAAATGTTGGAAATGAAGAGTTCAGTAGAACAAATGAAAATGCAGTTAAAAGTCTCAGCAATAGACTTGGTGAAGCAGAAGAAAGAACATCTGAGTTAGAAGACAAATCTCTGGAAATTTTACAGTCAGACCAAGAAAAAAAAAGAAGAAATTAGAAAACTAAAAAACAATGTTTAAGACTTATGGGATACTATCAAACGACCCTACATATGGGTCTTAGGAGTTCCCGAAGGCGTGGAAAGAAAGAATGGATTAGAAGGTCTGTTTAGTGAAATAATTAAAGAAAACTTCTCTAGGAAAAGAAAAGGGATGTCCAAGTACAGGAAGCACAGGCTAGGCCATAAAACAAGTCTCAGCAAATTCAAAACAGTTGAAATCATACCGTGCATCTTCTCTGACCACAATGGATGAAGCTTGAAATCAACAACTCGAGAATCTCTAGAACATATAAACACATGGAGACTGAACAACATGCTTCTGAATGAACATTGGGTCATAGAAAAAACAAAAATAAAAATTTCTGGAGACAAGTGAAGATGACAATGAGCTATAAACTTAAAGGATATAGCGAAAGCAGTGTTACAAGGAAAGTTTATAGCAATTGGTACCTACATTAAGAAATTGGAAAGGCACCAAATAAATGAGCTATCATTGCATCTGAAGGACCTAGAGAAGCAACAGCAAATCAAACCCAAAACTACTAAAAGAAAAGAAGGAATTAAAATTAGAGAAGAAATCAACAAAATTGAAACTAAAAAAAATGATACAAAAGATCAGCAAAATGAATTGCTGTTTATTTGAAAAAAAAAAAAGAATCAAAAATTACTACAAAGAGCTGTATTCCAACAAATCAGAGAACCTAGAAAAACTGGTTGGATTCCTGGACATGTAGAACCTACTTAAATTGAGCCATGAAGGCATACAAAACCTAAACAGACCAATAACTAAATGGAAATTGAATCAGTAATAAAGACCCTCCCAGCAAAGAAAAGCCCAGGACCGTATGGCTTCACTGCTAAATTGTACCAGACATTTAAGGAAGAACTAACTTCAATTCTTCTCAAGCTATTCAAAACAATTTAAAGGGAGGAAATCCTCCCAAACTCCTTCTGTGAAGCCAGCATCACCTTAAATTTCTAAACCTGAAAAAGATACAACAGAGATTGAGAACTACAGACCAATTTCCCTGATGAACATAGATGCAAAAGTCCTCAACAAAATACTAGCCTGTTGACTCCAATATATGTCAGAAAAATTATTTACCCGGATTGAGTTGGATTATCCCAGGTCTGCGAGGATGGTTCAGCATCAAGAAATAAATCAGTGTGATTCATCACGTTAAGAAATTGAAGAACAAAAACCATATGATTATCTCAATAGATTCAGTGAAGGCATTTGATGAAATGTAACAGCCTTTAATAATAAAAAATTTAAGCGAAATGGTTATAGATGGAACATCCCTCAACACAAATCAATTTATGAAAAATCCAGGGCCAGTGTCCTATTGAATGAGAGAAAGTTGGAAGCATTCCCACTGAGATTGGGAACCAGACATGCATGGCCACTGTCACCATTGCTATTCAGTATACTCCTGGAAGGTTTAGTCAGAACCATTAAGCAAGAAAAAGAAATCAAAGGGATACAATTTAGGATGGAGGCAGTCAAACTATCCCCATTTGCAAATGACATGATTCTATATATAAGGGATCTAAAAGACTCCACTAAGAGACTTATGGAATTCATAGGAAAGTTTGGTAAAGTGGCAGGATACGAAATCAACACACAAAAATCAGTAGCCTTTGTATACACAATGTCACGTCTGAAAAAGAAATTCTATGATCAATCCCATTCCCAGTAGCTAACAAAAAATTCAGTACCTTGGAATAAATTTGACCAAGGGTGTCAAAGATCTCTATGATGAGAATTACAAAACACTTAGAAATAGAAGATACAAAGAAGTGGGAAAATCTTCCATTTTCATGGATTGGAAGAATCAGTATCATCAAAATGTCCATACTACCAAAAACAGTTTACAGATTCATTGCAATTCCAATCAAAATACCAAGGACATTCTTCTCAGATCTAGAAAAAATGATGCTGAAATTCATATGGAAACACAGGAGACTCAAATTGCTAATGCAATCTTATACAACAAAAACAAAGCTGGAGGCATCACAACACCAGATTTCAAGACATACTACAGAGCAATAATAATCAAAGCAGCCTCTTAATGGTACAAAAACAGATGGATAGACCAATGGAACAAAATAGAAATTTGAGAAATCAGCCCACACACCAACAATCAACTTATCTTTGACAAAGGAGCTAAAATCAATCCCTGGAGCAAGGATAGTCTCTTCAGCAAATGATGCTGGGAAAACCTGATCTCCACATGTAGAAGTATGATGCATGACCCCTACCTTACACCTTACAGAAAAATGCACTCCAAATGGATTAAAGATCTAAATCTACAACCCAATACCATCAAATTATTACAGAACATTGGGGACACCCTGCAAGACATTGGCATAGGCAAAGAGTTCTTGGAAAAGACCCCAGAGACACAGGCAGTCAAAGCCAAAATTGACAAATGGGATTACATTAAATTGAGAATCTTCTGCACTGCAAAAGGAACACTCAGCAAAGTGAAGAGGCAACTGACAGAATGGGAGAAATTATTTGCAAACTATGCAACTGATAAAGAATTAATGATCAGAATATATAAAGAGATCAAGAAACTCAACAACAACAAAACAAACAATGCAGTTAAGAAATGGGTAAAGGACTTAAACAGGCATTTTTCAAACGAGGAAATCCAGATGGCCAACAGACACATGAAAAAATGCTCAGGATCATTAAGCCATTAGGGAAATGCAAATCAAAACCACAATGAGGTTTCACTTCACCCAAGTTAGAATGACTTTCATACAGAAATCAACAAACAACAAATGCTGGTAAGGATATGAGGATAAAGGTACCCTAATCCACTGTACAACCACTGTGGAAGATAGTATGGAGACACCTCAGAAATCTGAATACAGACCTACCATATGGCCCAGCCATCTCACTCCTCGGAATTTACCAAAGGGAAATTTAATCAGCATATGAAAGAGTTATCTGTACCCCCATGTTTATTGCTGCTCAATTCATAATAGTTAAGATATGGAGTCAATGCAAATGCCCATCAATTTAAGACTGGATAAAGAAACTACAGGATATATACACCTTGGAATTCTACACAACAGTAAAATACAATGAAATTCTGTTGTTTGCAACAAAATGGAGGAAACAGGAAAACATCAGACTTAATGAAATTAGCCAGTCCCAAAAGGACAAATACTCTATGTTCTCTCTGTTCTATGTTAAATAATAGAGCACCTAAGAGGTAATCTATAGAAGTGAAATTGACGCTTTGAAATGCAGTGACTTTGAACAGCCCTTGTCTCTACTGTTGAGCATTTTTTTTCCATACTATTTGTTGTACTTCTTCCTTAGTATAGAGTTAATCGGGTGTGTATTAAGTTAATTGAAAATAGATCTTAGTTTAAAAAAAAAGTGAAAATGGGAACAGGAGTGGGAGAAGGAAGAAGGGTAGGAGGGTGGGTACAGTGGGAAGAATTACTGTGTTCCTAAAGTTGTATTTATGAAATGCACAATGTTTGTGTCCCTTAAATGAAAGTTTTCTGGGGGGAAAAAAGAAAGTAAGTTTGCTCTGTTCCTTAACAGATTCCTGAAAGCTGATATTTTGAATTGCTTTCCAGTTTAACAGTAGCATTCTCTTTTTAAAATTATTTTATTTATTATTTATTCGAGAGAAAGAGTTACAGATAGTGAGAGGTAGAGACAGAGAGAAAGGTCTTCCATCTGCTGATTCACTCCCCAGTGGTTGCAGCAGCTGGAGCTTGGCAGTTCAGAAGCCAGGAGCTTCTTCTGGGTCTCCCACATGGATGCAAGGGCCGAAACACTTGGACCATCTTGGGCTGCTTTCCCAGGGCATAGCAGGCACCTGGATCGGAAAAGGAGAAGTTGAGACTAGAACTAGTGGCCATGTGGGATGCTTGCACTGCAGGTGGACGATTAACCCCCTTCACCACAGCACCGGCCATGACAGTACCTTTCATGTTTAATTTCATGTTTTGTTTGTATCTGAATTCTTCTAGGTGGTGTTTTACATGCTAGAGCAGGCGAGATCTTTAAATTGGTAACATTTAACTGTCCTATGTACTCTAAGAAAAAATAGAGCCATTTTTACTTAAATCAGTGCTGAAGGCTGATAATGGTTTGTACTGCTCAGTGATGAGATTATACACATGTTTATCCAGTACTATGGATTTTCTGCAGTTACTCATTCTTTTCATTATTATTGCCCTTCAGTTTCTTAATACTAGTCCAGAGTCATGTAATCAATCATAGATTTGTGCTAAGAAACTCCACAAATCAAGTACAATTTAATATTATTTGGGATGGTTTCATTGTTTATGGAAAATTTAGTATCTATGGATTAGCAAAGGGTTGGAACAACCTGAAAAAGTGTTGAAGAACAAAGAAAATAGACCTGGGGCTGGTGGTGTGGCCCAGCAGGTTAAACCACTTGCGAAGCTGGCATCCCATATCAGAGTACTGGTTTGACCTCTGGCTACCCCACTTCCATTCCAGCTCCCTGCTGATGTGTCTGGGAAGGCAGCTGAAGATGGCCCAAGTGCTTGGGCCCCTGCCACTCATGTGGGAGGCCCTCTATGGAGTTTCTGGCTCCTGGCTTCAGCCTGACCCAAACTTAGCTATTAGGGGTATTTGGGGCGTGAACCAGCAGATAGAAGACCGATATTCTTTCCCTCCTTCTCTCACCTCCTCCCTCCCTCTCTCTCCCTCTCTTTTTCCCTCTCTCCTTCTCCCTCCCCCTCTCTCTGCCCTGTTGCTTTACCTTCCAGAGAGAGATAAAATCAGTCTTAAAGAAAATAGACTTGTTTGACAGAGAATCCAAAGTGAAGGAAGCACCAAGATTGAGTGTTTAGGATGCTGGGATGCAGAGGGAGGACTAACGTGGGACTTTGAATTTCAGGTTGTACTTTATGTAAAGCAGAGATGGCATCTGTAGCATCCTGTGTGTGATACATCTCTGTTTAAGCAAATGTCAGCCTTTCCTTCCAGCTGAACCCTGCTCATCTCACAAGACCTCCCTAATGTCATTGCCTTCATACAGTCCTTGGTTTTCCAGTTGAGACTGAGTGTTTTTTCCTCTGTTATATCATCTGCCACGTTGGACAAGAGTCATCTGTTTGCACATCTTCAGACCTTGCTTTTAGGGACCTGTCTTCCTAGCGGCTCCCCTGGTTTGTGTGCCAGCCTCAACAAACGCCAGTGAATTATTGCAGCAATGTAACGAACAGTAGCTCTGTGCACACTTCTTAAGGCTTACTACTTAATGTAACAACTTAGATTCTTTCTCCATCTTAGCCTAAATCCTGTTCATAATCAATTTTGAAAATATATTTAAGCCTTTTTACGGTATTTTAAAATGTCTTATTTTGTCATGAAGAATTTTGCTGTATAAGTAGCTTAATTGGGTTTTTGTTTTTGTTTTTTAGATAATGTCTGTGTTCTTTTTGCTGTCTCTGTTCTGACGTTTATAATCAGTTCGGTGCTGGTATATGGAGCGATTTTTGTAAGTATGCTATATTTTCAGCCTTTAGAGTTTGGTCTTTACGAGTATCCTTCATAATTTCCTGTCTGTGATACAATGACATGGTTATTTTCTTTTGCAGTATCAAGGGGGCTGGTTGATTCCATTCTTCTGTTACCGGCTTTTTGACTTCGTCCTCAGTTGTCTGGTTGCTGTCAGTTCTCTCACTTACTTGCCAAGAATCAAAGAATATCTGGATCAACTGGTGAGTGTAAATACTATAAACTTGCTTTTTCATTTCAGGTAAAATAAGTTGAAGTGCTGAGTCAGCCTTAGGTACTATTTTTAATTCCCTTTTGCTTTTAAAAGTGTCATTAATTAATTTTGCTTTTAACATATTAAAGCCAATAGGGTGAAAATAGAATGTCTGTTACCATTGCAGTTGAGTAATTCAATATTAAAAGTTCCTAGGGCCGGTGCTGTGGTGTAGCAGGTTAAGCTGCCACCTGTAGTGCCAGCATCCCTGTGGGTGCCAGTTTGAGTCCCGGCTGCTCCACTTCCTATCCAGCTCTCTGCTTATGGCCTGGGAGAGCAGTGGAGGGTGGCCCAAGTGCTTGGGCTCCTGCACCTGCGTGGGAAACCGGGAGGAAGCACCTGGCTCCTGGCTTCAGGTCAGCCCAGCCCTGGCCGGTGCGGCCATTTGGGGAGTGAACCAGCAGATGGAAGATTCTCTTTCTCTCTCCGTCTCTGCTTCTCTGTAACTCTGCCTTTCAAATAAATAAATCTTTTTTTAAAAAGTTCCTGAAGCTGGATATCCTGGAAGTGGTGATTCAGCTTTTGTTTTTCAGGGACTAGCAGTGTATGTGACTGCAGTTGATGGTGCTCTTTATCCTTTCAAGCTTTTGCAGCAAATACGGGAATGCCCACTGTGTCTAGCCCTATTCTAGGCACTGTTGGTGAATGGTATGGTTATAAAGAGAACTCCTCCTTTAGAGAACAAACATGTATTTGGAGGGTCAACATTATGAAGACATTGTGATAACAAAACTGTCACAAAGTGGCAGGAACATTAATGCCATACAGTGGAGGGGCAGGGGACGCTGGGCTGGGGGATGAAGATGGGTTTCATGGAGGAGGCCTGGAAGAAGAGTGGGGGCCAAACAGATAAAAGCTGGGTGGAACATTCTTAGTACATTTCCTAAGTGCTATCTTTTAGAACTTCTCTCTGCACTTAGAGATTTCTCCCCTGGTCTGTTTCGCATAGCACCAAATTTATCATTCATATTAAAAAAGAATTTGTTGCTTGCTTCTTATTTGCAAGGAACTCTGCTGGGTCGTAGGGATATGTGTGTTAGTGAAGCTAACTTTCTAATGAAGGAATCAGAAATTGCCAGTGACCAACATGTAATTATAGGCTACTGTGTGAGTACCAGAGCATGGGTACTAGAGCAGAGCTGAGAAGTGAGACCATTGTACCCAGGAGAGAGTGGAACTTTAGAGGAAGAGCAGCAGCAGGTGTTTTAGGTGAAAGGGAGACCTTGGAGGGAAGGAATCTGGTCAGGGACTAAGCTGCTGTAGTGTCGGGCGCCTCAGGAGTGGGCAGCAGCAGGTGATGCTGGTAGGTGTTAGCCAGGGGCAGGGCCTGTTGGCCAGGTCTGCTGTGGTCAGCAGCTTCTTAAGCACTGCTCTCTGGTCACATCCTTGCTGGCTGAAAAGTCACACCTACTGCCTCTCTGCCTACTGAATAAAATCCAGAATCCCCCATGACTGATTCCTTTCTGTGTTCATCCTTTTGTTTAGAGATGAAGGTTCAAAGTATTGTCTTGTCCCAAGGAGACACTTGGCTAGGGTTTGGGGCTGGTGTGTGGGTTCTTTTTTCTTTTTGGTTTTCTTGGTCCTTTGGGATTTCTCTTTGTGTTGTTTTCACTGTTCTGTTGACAGACCTCAGTGTTGCTCCCCTCTGTTTTATTCACTCAGTACTAAAGACCAGCAAGTACTTCCTCTGCTGGCCAGCTTGTAAATCCTAAATGATTCTTATGCTTTTTTTTTTCTTAAGATTTATTTCTTTATTTGAAAGGCAGAGTGACAGAGAAGGATGGAGAAGGAGAGAGAGAGAAAGTAATTTCTCATCTGCTGGTTCACTCCCCAGATGGCTGCAGTATCCAGGGCTGGGCCAGGCCAAAGCCAGGAACCAGGAACTCCAACCTGGTCTCCCACACGAGTGGCAGGGGCCCAAGTAGTTGGGCCATCATCTGCTGCCTCCCAGGCGCAATAGCAGGAAGCTGAGCAGCCAGGACTCAAGCTGGCACTCCAATATGGTCTGTAGGCATCTCAAGTAGAGGCCTAACCCACTGTGCCACAATCCTAAATTTTTCTTTTCTCCCTGAACTTAGCTCAGTATCTTATTACACATAGTCAGTGTTGAATAAGAATTTAAGTGAATATTCTGTAGTAAGTCAGATAATCTTGCCTGGCCTTAACAACTAGTGGCATACTGCCTTTTCACTCCTGTCTGAGAATGGGGACCCATGAGGCTTTTAGGGGAACAAAAAATTTCTCCATATAGGACTATCTGGTCCATGGAGCTTGGGTGGATCTCAGTACCTCTTGACTTGCTGACTCATTGGCCCAGCAATAAATCTGGGGGATCTCCTATATTGTTTACCAAAGGTCAGAAAGTTGGGGATTAGTGAAAAAGAAAAAAGTGCTAATTTAGACTCTTCAGGTTTTCAGACAAGCATATTTAAGTTATTAATAGCATGCGTTATTGGTGAGGAGCTTAAACGCACTTTGGATTAGAGCTAGTAGAGTATTCAAGTACTGTCTGGGTTAGAGTACAGGGACTGTCGCTGACCTATAAACATGTGTGTGTTTGTTTGAATAGCCTGATTTTCCCTACAAGGACGACCTCCTGTCCTTGGACTCCAGCTGCCTCCTGTTCATTGTTCTCATGTTCTTTGTGGTATTCATCGTTTTTAAGGTAAGTTGCTGACTAATCTTCGTGGGCCTGGGAGAGTGACGTTGCCCAGCTACACTTTGTCACTGCCTTAAAGAGCATCTTTCTGCTTTCAAAAGGGGCAATTCCCAAGACTCAGCAGCCCAGAGTTCCTATGTAGTACCTGGACCTGAATTGAAACCCCAGTGCTGGTTTCTCTGTAAACTAGTGAGATTCAGAGGAGAGCTGGTAGGAAAAGGGCCTGGCCTGTGCCAGGTTCAGACTGACGTGGGTGTCTTTCTCCACGGAGAACACAGGGGAAGCTTTGTAAGTCACCTGCGTGGAGTTCTTGCTTATGTAAATTCTGTTTTTATTCTTTCAGGCTTATCTAATCTACTGTGTTTGGAACTGCTATAAATATATCAACAACAGAAATGTGCCGGAGATTGCTGTGTACCCCGCCTTTGAAGCACCTCCACAGGTTAACCACTGTTTAAGCTGTTACTGATTGTTCCAGAAGACCTGGTGCTTGCCCTTGTCACCTTGTCTCAGGGCGTGAAAAGCTGGATGTGTGGGCTAGAGATCCTGCACTGCTCATCTCACCCACCTTGGTGGTCAGGTTTAGTCATTCATTACTAATCCTGGAAGGGTTGTGTTGGTGGGGAAGATAAGGCAGCAGATAGCGATGCTAGGCATATGTAGCCTCTGGGGAATCTTAAGTTTCATTGACTGAAATTTGTGTTGTGTTCAAAACAACATTCATATGATCCAAAGGGAGAGCTGGCCCATCTGAGGGGGGATGCACGCATTGATTCCGTGAGTCTGTGGGGAGGCACACCTCTTGGAGCCCGGCCTGCAACAGAGAGTACATGTGACCCCTAGGAGGACATCCTGGCATGCTTGGGGTCACTTAGGTCAGAGTGCTGCCCTGCTACTTAGGTATACGTCTTACTGAAGAGGATAGCGTATGACTTCGTTAGCTTTTTTTTATTTTGAGAGGCAGAGAGTCAATGATCTCTCGTTTACTGGTTTACTCTCCAAATACCCACAACAGTTGGGTCTGGGTCAGGCCAAAGCCAGGAACCCGGAACTCCATTCAGGTTTTCCACATGGGTGGCAGGGACCCGACTACTGGAGCCATCTCTGCTGCCCACCATGGTGCGCATTAGCAGAAAGCGGGATAGATGGGGTGCCCCAAACCCAGGGATGCTCTGTATGGGATGCAGGTGTTCCAAACAGTGTCTTTTTTTTTTTTTTTTTTTTTTTGACAGGCAGAGTTAGACAGTGAGAGCAAGAGACAGAGAGAAAGGTCTTCCTTCCGTTGGTTCACCCCCCAAATGGCCACCACGGCCAGCGCTGTGCCGATCTGAAGCCAGGAGCCAGGTGCTTCCTCCTGGTCTCCCATGGGGTACAGGGCCTAAGCACTTGGGCCATCCTTCACTGCCCTCCCAGGCCACAGCAGAGAGCTGGACTGGAAGAGGAGCAACCGGGACTAGTACCCGGCGCCCTAACCGGGACTAGAACCCGGGGTGCTGGCGCCGCAGGTGGAGGATTAGCCAAGTGAGCCGCGGCGCCAGCCCCAAATAGTGTCTTAACCACTAAACCAAGTGCCTGCCCTGAGTCATTGTCTTTTGACTCTAGATTCGTGGACGCTTAGGATTCAGTGTCTTATCAGAGACTTCTGCACTATGGGTCAGCAGGGCCCCCTAACCCAGATCCTCAGCCCCTGAGGTGTGATTAGCACCAGCATTTCATCTGCTGCCTGTCCAGGAGCCCTTGTAATCTTAGAGCCATCCAGAGCAGAACCTTCAGTGTCAGTCCAGGGTCAGAGTTCACTGCCAGGGGGCATCCCACGGTATTTGGGCATTTCTGCTCTCAGGAGCTATTAACAGTTGCTTCAGTTCTTCTCTGTAGGTTTGTTCACCCCATGTCTGAAAACTGAATTATTCCAGAATGGTTTTTTAAAGGAGAATAAATCTGATCACCTTTTTTCCCTCTCTTTAGTATGTTTTGCCAACCTATGAAATGGCCGTGAAGATGCCTGAGAAAGAACCGCCGCCTCCTTACTTACCTGCCTGAAGAAACTCTGCCTTTGTCAATAAACCCTATACCAGCTTTTCGTCTTGTTTATTTTACAGAGGCTGCAGTACAGGGCTCTTCAGACTGGTTTGATATAAAATGGTCGTTTGTTTAAGCATTTATTTTCAAACACTAAGGAGCTTTTTTGGACATCTATTAAAAGTCCTTTTTTAAAGTGTATTCCATTTTAATACTTTCTGAAGACAATCTCGGTCATGCAGGAGCAAAGTGCCATTATATGCCTTTAATTGGGGGGTGGGAAGGGAACGGGGTTATTGCCCACACGTTTTCCTTTTTAACTTTGCACTTTCTTTATATAATGTGTGCGTTTTGGTTATTTGGTGCCCTGGGTATTTTCAGGAAGAATGAATTACATATTCAGGATGAATGAGTTAGGTATAAAATCTGAAGTTATCAGCTATGCAAACAGGAAAAATAGATAACATTTTGGTTGACTGTGGATGATGATGGTTGCATGTTTCTAATTTGTATGTTTCCATCTTTGTGATAAGATGCTTTAATAAATCATTAAATATTTACTGTTGCCATTTTTTAAGAGAAACTATGACCTTTTTTTGTACCTAAAGCCTAACATTTTCCATTGTAATATGTGGTGACTCTTAACGATGGGAATATGTCTGAGAAACATGTCATTTGACAATTTGATCCTTGTGAGGACATCGTAGAGTATACACAAACCTAGATAGTGTAGACCAGCCTCTCATTGTGTCCTGGTGCTACAGTCAGGTGACCTGGTGAAAGTGAGCTGTAACAGGGCCACTGGTTGACAGTAACCTCTTGTTTTTCTCCTCCAGGCAGTGGCAAGGAAACCATTAACCATTGAGGCGTGTGTGTGTGTGTGTGTGTGTGGTGTAGGTGAGGCTGGTAGAAGGGTGCTGGACCTTTCTCTTGGAGCAGAGATTGTGTGTGTGTGTGTGTGTGTGTGGTGTAGGTGAGGCTGGTAGAAGGGTGCTGGACCTTTCTCTTGGAGCAGAGATTGTGTGTGTGTGTGTGTGTGTGTGGTGTAGGTGAGGCTGGTAGAAGGGTGCTGGACCTTTCTCTTGGAGCAGAGATTGTGTGTGTGTGTGTGTGTGTGTGGTGTAGGTGAGGCTGGTAGAAGGGTGCTGGACCTTTCTCTTGGAGCAGAGATTGTGTGTGTGTGTGTGTGTGTGGTGTAGGTGAGGCTGGTAGAAGGGTGCTGGACCTTTCTCTTGGAGCAGAGATTGTCAGAGTGGCTTCAGTTCCCATGGCAGTTGACCGCACAGGACAGAACACACACAGTGGATCATCTTGTCCCAGTTGTATTTCTGGGGTTACACAATGGAAAGGCTCCATGATGCTTCCTCACAGGTGAAGTACCTTCTGTAGCTGTCACTTTACTAAGGTGATAGGAATTTGTCAGCTGCGTAATCCTGTGGGACCACCGTTGAATACGCAGTGCATTGTTGACCAAAACAGTGACTATGAAAGTCTTTTGTTAAATTTGAGAACATAATGCTAGACTTTTGGTTAGAATGCAATTCTTTAACCCAGGAACTCAGAACTAGTGTCTAAAGTTAGGGTAGAGATAGTGCCTGAATCACAGGCCAGATGCTACTCTAATTGATTTGATAAATGAGATGATCAGTGTGGTATGCTATGTTTTGTATTGTCATCTTGTACTTAGGTAATGAGCTCATCAAGAGTAATTCAAGTTTAAATGCATCCACTCACCTCAAAAGAGAAGCAAATGAGTCGAAGACTGATGAATAAATCTAGAGATGGAAGGTACTGCATAACTGGGTAATGATGCGATATACTGTGATGGACAGGTGGAAGGTGATGGATAGGTTAATTTGTTCGACTAACAGTCATTTCACTAGGACTGTGTGTTACAGAACTGTACACCTTGAATTTATACAGTTTTTTAAATTTTTAAAAAATTTTTTTGACAGGCAGAGTGGACAGTGAGAGAGACAGACAGAGAGAAAGGTCTTCCTTTACTGTTGGTTCACCCTCCAATGGCCACAGCGCGCCAGCGCATCGCACTGATCCAAAGCCAGGAGCCAGGTGCTTCTCCTGGTCTCCCATGGGGTGCAGGGCCCAAGAACTTGGGCCATCCTCCACTGCACTCCCTGGCCACAGCAGAGAGCTGGCCTGGAAGAGGGGCAACCGGGACAGAATCCGGCGTCCCAACCGGGACTAGAACCCAGTGTGCTGGCGCCGAAGGCGGAGGATTAGCCTATTGAGCTGTGGCGCCGGCCGAATTTATACAGTCTTAAAAGGAAGGTAGAGAACCAAAGAGGGTTGAAAAAAACTTCTAGACACTGCAGTTGATTTTGTTCTGAAAGTATTCCACTTTGGATCTTGCTAGCAATGCACAGTGGCAGCTTCATACACACCTACAATACATGAGGGTATTTTATGCATCTTTCCAGGGCATAGCAAAATTGCTACAAAGTTTTTGATGAACACTAACAAAAGAGTGAGCTTTATATTTAGGAAAGTGTAATTATATCTGGGCGTGTACCCCATTTCCAGTAGTGGAAGTTTTATTAATACCTTTATAGGAGTTCCAGAATGGAGGATGACTTTCCTGGGCCAGATCTCACTTCCTGCATTAAAGCTGAAACGGAAGGGAGCATGTGGCCTAGTGGTTCAGAGTATCTGGACTGATAACCTGCCTCTGGCTCCTTAACTCTAGCTGCCTGCCAATGCATACTGTGGGAGCAGCAGGTGATGGCTCAAGTCGTTGGGTTCCTGCTGCCACGTGTGGGAGACATGCCAGCTCCTGGCTTCAGTCCCATCCATTGTGGGCATTGGAGAGAATCAGTGAATGGGAGTGCGCTTGGGCTGGCATGCTGTCACTCCAATGAAGTTTCAGACCCATGAGGTTTTCATGTGTGTTTCTGTTGTTCAGTGGAGACCTTGCTAAGCAATATTTAGATAGTAACCAAACTTATTTGCTCTTTGGTAGTGATGAAATAACAAATGCTTGAATAGATCAGGCTGTTGCTGTGAACAGTTAGGAAGTTTCCCCAAAGGACAACTACCATGTGGTCCAGCAGCCCTATTTCTGGGTATGAATCCAAAGAAATTGAAATCAGGATTCCAAAGACGGTATCATTCCCTTGTTCACTGCAGCACTATTCACTATAGTCAAGAAGTGAGAACAGCAGAATTCCATTGTCAGATGAAAGGGTGAAAATGATGTTCATCCAATAGAGTATAATGCAACCTTTAAAAAGCAGGTAATTGCACTCCAACAACGTGGGTGAACCTTGAGAACGTTATGCCCTAAGTGGGGAAAAACAAGTTACAGAAAGAGAAGTACTTCGTGAGCCCACTTACATGAGGCCCCTAGAATAGTCAGATTGGTAGAGGCCAAGCGTGGAATGGCAGTCGGCTGGGAGCAATGGGGAGTTGCTAATCAGCGGGCACAAGTTTCGGTGAAGCAAGGTGAGAAAGCTCTTGAGATCTCTGCACATGTTTCATGTCAATATACAAATTGTGCAGAAGGCAAATCTCATGTACTTAATCATAACATGTAAACAACAGCAACTAAAAGGGTAAGAAGCACCCTTGTTTTCAGAACATTGAGATTGGCCTATCTTGTTAACCTATTCTGTTTCCTTCCATAGTTTGACCTGCACCCTTTCCCATACCATCCTGGGTTTTGGCCCTCTTGCTTTACTGTCTCAACTTTCACAGGCCAGTGTGAAATGACTTCGAACTGTAAGGTTGCAAGTGTTCTAGAGGCTTGTCAGACCCTCAGTTTGAGAGTCTGAGGTTCTTAGTCCCTGGTGTTAGGCTTGCGAGCACATACATTCTCCCTGGCATCGAGGGCACGTTTGAAGTAACGGGAAGTGTTCCTTTAGGAGTCCCCTGTTGTACTGATCTGCAGTGTGTAAGATTCAGCACAGGTCAATTCAGTTCAACCCATATGCTTAGAACATGAACTCTGAGGTGTTGGAGATGTGGCAATGGCTGAAATAGTAAAAGAATTCCTTGTCTCAGTGCAGTGGGGAAGAGGGGAATAAGTTACAAACCATCTTCTGTCATTGAAGTAACATCACATGAAAGTCAGCCCTCCATATCCATGGAGTCAACCATCCATGGTTGGAAATATCTTTTAAAAAAAAACTTTAGATTTGTGTGGCTGCCATTGTGGCACAGCAGGTTGACCTGCAGCCCATGATGCTGGCATCCCACACGAGGGCCAGTTGAGTTCCAGTTGCTCCACTTTTGACCCCACAAGCTGTTAATGTGCCTGGGAAAGCAGCAGGAGATGACCCAGGTGCTTGGACCCCTAACCCAGTTGGGAGACTCATGAGATTCCAGGTTCCTGGCTTTGGCCTGGCCCAGCTCTGGCCTTTGCAGCCATTTGGGGAGTGAACCAGCGGATGGAAGACCTCTCTCTGTGTCTCTCTGTAATTCTGCCTTTCAGATAAATAAATCTTAAAAAAAAAAAAAAAAAAGATGAAGAACATTCTAGACAAGGGCACCTGGTGGGTCTGTTCAGAAAATATTGAGTTTGAGTGATGTGAGTGGGGAGGGGAAGGTGGGAGATGAGCTCAGGGAGAAATTGTGTTGGCCTTTTAAAAAATTTTTAAAGAGTGACAGCAAGAGATCTTCCATCCACTGGTTCACTCCCCAAGTGCCTGCAACAGCCAGGGCTGGGCCAGGCAGAAGCCAGGAGCCTGAAATTCCATCTGCATCTCCCACATGGTTGAAGAGGTTCTACGTTTGAGCTATCATCTGCTTCCTCCCAGGAAGAGTAGGTAGGAAGCTGGTTTGGAAGTGGAGTAGCCAGGACTCAAAACAGCACATTGACAGGGGATGCGGACCTCTGAGTGACCTAACTCGCTGTGCTGCAACACCCACCCTGGATTGGCCTTTTATGTCATTGCGATGACTTACTCTTAGTGGACTGGAAGCTACTGGAGGGTTCCAGAGAGATCAGAATTCTGAAATGAGTTAAGGATGTACAATTTCTCTGTCATCTCTCTAGAAGTCAGACTTCACAGAGTTGTAAAGAATCAGTGATAGAATTCACGTGCAGCCTAAGGGTACAGTGCCTCGCACATCACATAGATACCTACAGATGCTGTTAGGCTAACTGCAGAGAACAGTTTCAGAGATCCAATGCTGGACTCGGACAAGCTTGGTTTCAAATCCTACTTCTAGCACAGCTTGATCTTATAAGCGTGGCCCGTTATTTCCCCTTGGTAACCTTTAATTTGCACAGTGACTTCATAGGATGAAGACAACATTTAAAGTGCTAGACAAAATGGCAGACGTAATACTCCTAAGTTTTAGAAAGAATTTATGTACACTGAAATATTAAAGAAAAACATTGCTTAAAAGCACTTTTTAGCCAACTGGGTGTGTTCTGTAAATTGGCCATTCTTTCCTTGGATCATTTGACAAATGGACTTTGAATGAATTAGATCTTAGAGAATTTTCCACTGCCCTCCCAAGCCACAGCAGAGAGCTGGATTGGAAGTGGAGCAGCTGGGTCTCAAACTGGCACCTATATGGTATGCTGGCACCTCAGGGGGCGGCTTTACCTGCTACACCACAGTGCCAGCCCCAGATCTTAGAGAATTGTGCGTGTGCGTGTATGTGTGTGTGTGTTGGCTTGCTTCCTGTATTCTTGGTTCCTCCAGCACCAGGACACATCTTCACTGAAGCTCATGTTATATACCATGTCCCTGTTAGCGGACAATGTGGACATGAGGGTGTCTTACTCATTTTTGATACAAAATGTAAGGGCACATAAACTACGCTTATATTTAAAGTTTCTTGCAACATGAAATTAGCTTCCACTGATGAGCGAGTTATCTTCCCTCAGTTTGCTAATGCACTAATCACTCTGTTCCCGGTCTGTTCTGAGTGTAATTGGGCCCCTGTGCCTTAGAAGCGAAGGCGAGCTGTGCCATTTGCATGAGTCCTTTTGCTTTCAAAGAAGGAATGTGTTGGAAACTTGCCCTAGAGTCCACGGAAAGAAAAAGCTGTACCATTGCATTTCAAGTTTGTTTTCCTATGAAAGTCATGACTTCAGGAATGAGAAAATCGAAGTGAATTGAATGTTGCTGGCAAATGTGGACTTCAGGCACATCAGAGGGGCAGCATGGAAGTGATGGAATGAACACACAGTCTGGAGTCAAGATTGCAATTCAGCTGATTCCGTCTGTATCCTCACCAAGCTGGTACTCTGTGATGCTGGGAGATATCAGTGGATCAAGCTTCAGTTTCTGCACCCATGAAATCAGGAAGAGGCAGATCCCCGACCTTGGTACTTCTTGGAGTTGTTCTGAGGATCAATTGAGGTGACAGACTGGGAGGGTTGGCAGACTATAAATCACTGTGCAAATATTATCAGAGGGTGTGCGAGAACAAGGAATGGCTGAGGAAGGGGTGAAGGGGGAGAAGAAAAGTGTTTGACCTGGACACCAGAGAAAGAGTGACTTTGTTTCTTGTCCTCTAGAAAAGAGCTGTGTATCTGTCGTCCCTCAGCTAGGTGACATCAGGAAACGATTTCTATTCCTGGGCCTCCGAAGCCACTGCATAACCTTAGTTAAGTAATTCAGGTTGGGGGAAAAAAGGTTCCTTCTTCCTTCTCCCTCTGATCTGCTGGGACCCTATTTTTGGTTATATAGTTGCCTTTTAAAGAGAAAATTAATTATTAAACTACCGGGTGGCCCCCTGTGTTTGTGGAGCCCTGCATTTCTTTGTGTACATCCACATTTCCCTCTGATGTAATTTTTCTTCTGCCAGAGATGTTTCCTCTAAGTTTGTTTTTCAGCGTGGTTCTGCTGCTGGCGAATTCTGTTGGCTTATGTAATCTGAAAGTGCCTTTATTTTCACCCTCATTTTCAAGAGATTTTCATTAGGCACAGAGTTCTAGTTGACACGACTTTTAAAAATTTCCTCTCACTATTTCAAAGATGCTGTTTCGTTGTCTTCTTGTACACATTGTTTCTGATGAAAAAATTTGCTGTCATTCTTAACTTTATTCCTCTATATGGAACATTTATTTTCAGATATTAAAAACCCTATTTTAGCACCAATTTGGAATGATTTGTTTATGATATTCTCTAACATAAGCTTTTTAATTTTTCATGTTTCTTGTATTTGGGGTTCACCAAGTTTCTTGAATGTGTGTTTGTAGATTTTTTTTTATGTCTAGAAATTTATTAGCCATTATTCCTTCAGCTGTTTCCTGTGTCCTCTCCTGTCCCACCTTTGGGATCCTGTGTGTCTGGAGAGATCCAGATATGTTTCCTACTCTGAGGTGATTTGAGACAGCCTGTGAGGGAGGCTTAGAAAGGATTTGAGTTGGTGGAAGCTTGGATAGAAGACGTGGCAGCTTATTTGATATAAGGGGATCAAGGGAGAAGGAGGACATCACGATTTTATGCCTGTGTGGCCAGGATGATAATGGCAAACATGGTGCATAAAAGAGGGAGGTCAGGACTGGCATTGTGGCGTAGCAGGTAAAGCCACTCCCTGTGAGGCTAGCATCCCCATATGGGCACCAATTTGAGTTCCTGCTGCTCAGCTTTCAATCCAGCTCCCTGCTAATGCACCTGGGAAAGCAGCAGAAGATGGCCCAAGTGCTTGCAAAGCCCCTGCACCCACGTGGGAGACCCAAAAGAAGCTCCTGGCTCCTGGCTTTGGATTGGCCTAGGTCCAGCACTTGTAGCCATTTGGGAAGTGAACCAGCGGATGCAAGAGCTTGTTCTCTGTAACTCTGCCTTGCAAACAAACAAATAAAAAAAAAAGGGGGGGGGTGGGGTGGGGCGGGGCGGAGAATTCATTGGACAGGAAGATGTTGAGTCCTTTCTTGGGTATGGCTGGGCCGAGGTACTCTTGGGACCTTTGGACAGTGCAAAAGGCAGAGTTGCAGAAGGAGTTCTCCTTTCCAGGAGCAGAGTTGGCAGGGAGACCAGGTTTAGAGATGCGCAATATAGAGGTGGTAGATTCCTAACAAGGGACCTAAGAACACACAGCGCCTCACTTGTAGCCTTTTCTTCTGAGGAAATAATGATCCCCAAAGATTCACAGAAGACTCACAGGAGCACTGTTCGCAGTTAAAAGCAAGTTAGTAAGTAAGTGTCCCACAAAGGAGAATTGACTAAATAAATGGAATATACAATGAAATATAATGCAGCCACTAAAAATGATGTATTAGAAGATTACTAACAATAGAAAAATGCTTACAACGAGTACTGAAAGCTAGTTACAAGACTGCAGTTTGGAATGTAATCTCATATTTGGTAAAATATAGGAATATGTGAGCAGAAGGAAAAGAAACATTGCCACATAACTTATCTTTGTGTGATAGTATATATGTGTTTTTTCTTTCCTTTTTTTTCTTTTCTATATTTTCTAAATTCCCCACTCTAAGCGTGTTACTTTTATAATAAGAAAAATATCCATTATAATTTTGCAAAAGCTGAACTAGATAAAAAGGCTGTGGACTTCGACATGGTGTGTGGAAATGAGAGGAGATGGATCCTTACTCTGGAGTCAGGACTGTGCACCTGCCTAGTTGGAAGGGGCACTGCTGGAAGTAGAGCAGTCTGAATGGGAGGCCTTTGCACTGAGTGATCTGAATCAGTGGTGCACTTAGAAGAGTACTTTTCCTGGGGATATGGAGAAAAGGCAAGGAGGAATAGGTCAAGAAGTGACAGTTCTGGGAAAGTGTGGTGGCAGAGAGAAGGAGGAGAAAAGACAGTCACTCCCTGGCTGCAGGAGACTCACGACCACAGGTCCAGCCCCCAGCAAGACCTGTTTGTAAGAGGCAGGCAGCATCACCACACACAGTTCTCTGTACCAGCTGTTACTGTACATAGACCCAGACCTGTCGCCAACACCATGAGACCAGATAGCACAGTCTTCCTGAGTGGCAGGTGCCTCCAGAGATTGTTAAATTCTTATTCCTGGCCCAGCCCCCAACCATCTAAATCAGAGAATCTGGGGTGGGGGTGGGAGCCCAGGAATCTGTTCAAGTTCCAGAACGCAGAGGCATTAGGACACGTACCTGACCACGCAGCTGACCTCCCCCTTAGGTGTCCTTGCCCACAGTCAGAGAGCACAGACTTCTACTGCAAGTTTCTTTAAACAGCACGACTGGATGTTCTAAATCCAGGGTGTGGCGGAAACACATCTTGGGATCTAACTCGCCCATGGCCTTGTGTGTGCCCCAGCAGCTTCTGGAGCTAAGCAGTTGAAGACAGGCAAAGAGGGACAGCTTGCTGGAAGAGGTTTGGTCACGCGTCCCAATCCCCAGGGCTGAGAGCCCTGAGCAGCCCTACTCCAGGATGCCAAGCCACACAAGCTAAGGCTAGCTAGGTAGGAGAGTGCCAGAGAGCAGCTAGGATCCGATCAGCCTAGTGAGAGGCCTCTTGCTGAGAAACTGATGTGAATTTCCAGAGACCAAAGAAAGCTCCTATGGAACCTCTGCGAGTGGGGACTGTCCACCCCCATCACAGACAATGGGTAAACAAACGTGCCAGGTCTTGTTATGGCTCCCAAAGCCTTGCTATCCTTCTAGTAATTCAGGTGAAAGTTCACACTGCCCAACCCAGGACCTCAGCCTTGACCACCTGACTCGCTTAGTGACATAGGAGTGGAACTGATTTACCACTGAAGTGCAATCAGCCACATATGTCAGGGTGCCAGAACGAAGTACAAAGGACACAGAACAAGATATCAATGCTTGGAGGCCGTGTGGCGCAGTGGGTTAACACCTTGGCCTGCAGTGCCGGCATCCCATGTGGACATCAGTTCAAGTCCCAGCTGCTCTACCTCTGAAGTGTTATGGCCTGGGAAAGCAGTAGAAGATGGCCTAAGTGCTTGGGCTCCTGCACCCATGTAGGAGACCTGGAAGAAGCTCCTGGCTCCTGGCTTTGGATTGGCTCAGCTCCAGCCATTGTGGCCAATTGGGGAGTGAACCAGCAGATGGAAGATAAAGAGCTCTCTCTCTCTCTCTCTCTCTCCTCTCTCTCTTTCTCTTTCTGCCTCTGCCTCTCTATAACTCTGCCTTTCAAATAAATAAATAAATAAACAAACAAACCTTTAAAAAAGAAAAAAATAAATCAGTACTTGTTGTAAGAAGACCCTGGGTCTGTGGGGTCTTCAGTTACCACGGTGGACCTAGCCATGGTGACAAATAGACACAGCCTATTAGAACCATAAAAACTGTACAGCAATCTTGTTAGAAGTGACCCAATGGTGCCTTTTCATAAGAACTTAGCTTAGCCTAAGTACAGCCATGATGATGGGGCCTAGTCCCCAGCTGCAATAGAGCTAAGTGAAAAAGCTGATGAGCTTTCTTAGTGGAGATGAGTGGAACAGGTTCTTGTCTTCAAGCAAGAAGTTCAGACATGAGAGAGAGGAGTGGTCGGCAAGGCAGCACAGGTTAGTGGGGGTGGGGTGTCCGTCAGAACGGATGGGCACCCAGAGAGGATCTGAGAGACAGTGCCCTGTATACATGTGGACTGGGGCTTATAAGGGAATGGGGGAATGGGATCCTGTTCTTCCCTGCCATGTCTTCTTTCCTTACCTTCCTCTTCCTGGACAAAGGGTTCGCTGAGTGCGAATTAGTTAAAATTCCTCCCAAGGTTTACTGCCTACTGTTAAACTGGGCGCCCCACCTGGCAAAGGGGAAAAGCAATCCCCTTGGGGGAAGGCTGGGACCACCTGCAGAGCTACTGGGGTATGGCAGGACTTTGTAGTGCAAAATACCCCATGCTTCTAAGGTGGGCCTCCAAGGCTTTTACCTTCCTTTTTGGGAGAAACTTGTTTTCAGGCCCTCACTCACACATAGGCTAACTGTTCCTACTATGTACCTCTCCCTCCCCTGTCTCATCTGCCCAGCCTCTCCTTCCCCAAGGAAACTGTGTCTAACACATACTAGAGGAACTAAACTTCTGAGAGCCCTGCTGGCGTCCACCTGCTGATCATTGCTCTGGGTATTAATAAACACCTCGTGTTTTGCTCCCTTCCTGTTTCTGAGTCCTTCCTTGGGGGTGTAGGTGGCCTCAGGGAGACTTCTTTCTCAGAAATACTACGTTTTCAGACACTACCCCTAATGCGTTCCTCACCTTTGGGGAACGGGTTTTAATTTCTCCAGATGCTTGTTGCCACCACGCTGAGGCAGAGCCCGACCCTCTCACTGCTTCCCCCTCTCTCCTGCCCATGCTTTCCCCAGAAGGAGCCTGCTGGGGGCAAGGACCAACCCCTGCTGGAGGAGGCTGAAGCGAGCGGCCAGCACAGAACCCACTGTGGTTGCTCAGTGAGGTGGAACTGCGCAGAGCTTTTCCTCTGGGCACAGCCACGCCAGGATGTGGTTTTTTTATGCATCATGTACTGCATTTGCAAGGCTCACTGTCAGCCCTGAGCTAGAATCTTCCACTTGTGAAGTCTTCGTCCTATCAGACTGTGAGCCCGTACGTGCAGGCCTTACCTCTGTGCTGCTGGGCTCTACACCCCAGTGCCCAGTGCCTGGTGAGGCAGACCCTGCCTGCTACCTGTGTCGCTGTCCCTCTCCTTCTAAAGCCACCAGTTCTTTTATGGAGGACTGCCATCAGGGTCTTGTCTAACCCCCCCCCCCCCATGACTCACTGCCAGACTATGAACGAACGGATGTAAGGATTCCATTTCTTTTCTTTTTTTTTTTTTATTTGTTAAAGATTTATTTATTTGAAGGGGAGAGAGAGAGAGAGAGAGAGAGAAAGAGAGAGGGAACACTTCCATTCATTGGTTCACTCCACAAATGGCTGCAAGCGCTGGGGCTAGGCCAAGCTGACACCTGGCACCTGGAACTCCACCTGGGTCTCCCACATGGGTGGCAGGGGCCCAAGCACTTGGGACGTCGTCCACTGCCTTCCCAGGTGTGGTAGTTGGGAGCTGGATCAGAAGTGGAGCAGCCTGGGTTCAAACGGGAGCTCCAATATGGGATGCCAGGGTTGCCCTGGTGGCTTAACCCCCCGTATTCAGTGTCTAACTCGCCCGAACTTTTGGGGGACACATCCCAGCCATGGCATTGCATCCACCTCACTGTGCAACCAACTGATCCGTGAACATTTCCAATCGCTGTAAAACTGAAACTATAAGCATTGACCAAGTCCCCATTCCTGCTTCTCCCCAGCCTCTGACAACCACTCGGGTACTTTGTGTTTCTACAAACTTGGCTTCTCCAGATGGCCCCTGTCCGAGGGGTCGTACAGTACTTCTCCCTCTGCGACTGTCTTATTTCACTTAGCACAATGTCCTTAGAGCCCATCCCTGTGCCAACACGTGTTAGAATTTCCTTCCTTTTTGAGGCCAAATACTATTCCACTGGGCCTAGAGGCCACATTTTCCTTGTCCACTCATCCAAAGGGAGGCGCCAGCTGCTGTCACCTCTTGGCTACGGTGCATAATCTCCTATGGACATGACGTCCAAATACGGCGAGTGATCACGGGGTTACTGTGAGCGTGGTTCGTAAAAGGCCAGTAGTGGACGCAGGAAGGCCGGAGTGGACCTGCTGGCTCTCAGGTTCACGCTGATGGTCAAGGCCCACCTGACTTCAGAAGTCCTCCTGTCTTTCCTGCGCCCGCCACGTTCCCTTAGACGGAACACCAACCGTCTCTGCGGGTTTCTCTCCCTGTCCGGGCGGTGAGGGTCGCCAGGGCGACTCCAGCCCTGAGCGACCGCAGCGGTTTCCGGAGAGCAGGGGCGATGGAGCTTGCGGCCCAAGGGGCTTTTGGGGGGAAAAGCGTGTTTGACTTTCTATTCCCGGCAGCGCGAGGCCAAACGTCTACGCGTTTGAAGACGGATGAAAGCGTTTCTGTGCACGACGCTAGAATCTGTGAGGCCTTTTCTTTCTTCCTCTTCGAAAAACAGGAGCCCACAGCAAACCCCGGGTGACTTGGCCCGGGAAAGGAATGCAGGGCGAGGGGCAAGGGCTCACCGCGGCGGGGCCCGGGGACCCGCAACCGGCGCGGAGACGGACGGCGGCGTCCGCGGGACCCCGCGCTGGAAGGGGACGCCGAGGGTCCGAGGGTCGCGGCCTCGGATAGGCGCCCCCGGCCCCGCGCCGGACAGGGTCAGGACAGGAGCTTGGAGAGAAGCGGAGCCCGGCCAGGAGGCGCCCACCGCGTCGCTGGCCGCCGCGCCCCAGACATTCCGCTCCCGCCGCTGGAATGCGCGGCCCGGGCTCCCCGGGCGCCGCGGGCGGGCCGGGGCGGGGCGCCGGGGCGGGGCCCCCGGCCGCGGGACCTTTAAATTGGGCGCCTCCGCACGCGCCCCAGGCCTGCGCCCGCCCCTGCCCCAAGCTGAGCCGGTCATGCCGCTCCCGCGCCTCCTCCTGGTGCTGCGGCCGCTGCCGCTGCTGCTGCTGCTGCTGCCGTCTCCCACCACCCCGGGCCCCCTGGCCCACCCGGGCTCCCGGCGGCTGGGGACCCGCGGCCCCGGGGGCAGCCCTGCACCCGCGGCGTCCACCCGCGCGCCCTACTCCGCAGGTACAGTCGGGCGCGGTGGGAGCGGCCCCAGCCCGGGGGGCAGCGCGCGGGGCGTCCGGCAGGGCAGGGGTGGGGACGGTCTGGGTCCGGCCAGGGGCGTGGGGGAGTCGCGCGGCCGTCAAGTTTCGCTGCATGAGGGCCTCCATCTCCTGCGCGAGGATCCTGCGGGGACCGGAGAAGGATGAGGGGATCCTCTGGGCGGGCTAGGATCCAGGCCAGCTCCAGCGTCCGACCCCGGAGATCCGCCTCCCTGCCCCGTGCCAGTCTCTTAGTTCAGCTGAACCAACCCTTCCTGAGATGCCCTTTTTGGCCCTCCTGGACTCCAGCACCCTGGGATCCTGTGGGGTCCTCCCCGTGTCCTCCGGTGCTCCAGTGGATTCGGCCAGGCAGGAGGGCATGGGTGTGAGGAGAGGCCAGGAGAGAAACCCGAGGAGCCCCCGGGTGCCGCCGACCTGCCCTGTAACAGTCCTGGCCTCAGCCCGGTCCGCCTCACCCTAACCAGATCCTCTGCCTAAGCCTAGGCTCTCTGAGATCCCCAGGGCCCCAAAGTGCTTTGGGGTGTTTGGCGAACATGGCTTTGCTTTTGGGCCAGTGGGTTTCCCAGGCAGAGCAAAGCTCCCGGCGTCGCACACCAGGCAGCTCAGCCACTACCTCCATGCCGTGCCCTGGGAAACTGGGGCTTGTCCCAGCGAAGGCACCCGCCAAGCAGGATCAGAGCCCAGAGTGAAGCTCCGGGCCCCCAACCCCCAGGCAAGAGCTCTTGCTGGTGCTTCAGCCTCCCGGGCTCCTACCGTGCTTTGTGTGATTTTGCTTTTCTTACCAAAGGCCAAGGGCAGTCCTGCTCAAGAGAGGCTGCATGCAACCAGTTCCTGGGGGTCCAGGGTTGACTTGCGGGTCTGTCCCACCTGCACCTTCTGGCCGGATTGGAAGGAGCTCTAGGGGCCGTGGGCTGCATCAGCCATGGATTAGAAGGAGCTCTAGGGACCATGGGCTGCATCAGCCATGGATTAGAAGGAGCTCTAGGGGCCGTGGGCTGCATCAGCCATGGATTAGAAGGAGCTCTAGGGACCGTGGGCTGCATCAGCCATGGATTAGAAGGAGCTCTAGGGGCCGTGGGCTGCATCAGCCATGGATTAGAAGGAGCTCTAGGGGCCGTGGGCTGCATCAGCCATGGATTAGAAGGAGCTCTAGGGGCCGTGGGCTGCATCAGCCATGGATTAGAAGGAGCTCTAGGGGCCGTGGGCTGCATCAGCCATGGATTAGAAGGAGCTCTAGGGACCATGGGCTGCATCAGCCATGGATTAGAAGGAGCTCTAGGGGCCGTGGGCTGCATCAGCCATGGATTAGAAGGAGCTCTAGGGGCCGTGGGCTGCACCAGCCATGGATTAGAAGGAGCTCTAGGGGCCGTGGGCTGCACCAGCCATGGATTAGAAGGAGCTCTAGGGGCCGTGGGCTGCACCAGCCATGGATTAGAAGGAGCTCTAGGGGCCGTGGGCTGCATCAGCCATGGATTAGAAGGAGCTCTAGGGGCCGTGGGCTGCACCAGCCATGGATTAGAAGGAGCTCTAGGGGCCGTGGGCTGCATCAGCCATGGATTAGAAGGAGCTCTAGGGGCCGTGGGCTGCATCAGCCATGGATTAGAAGGAGCTCTAGGGGCCGTGGGCTGCATCAGCCATGGATTAGAAGGAGCTCTAGGGGCCGTGGGCTGCACCAGCCATGGATTAGAAGGAGCTCTAGGGGCCGTGGGCTGCATCAGCCATGGATTAGAAGGAGCTCTAGGGGCCGTGGGCTGCACCGGTCCCAGTGATTGAGCGGGCAGCTTTGAAATGCTGAAGCCATCGCCGCTGAGGCAGGAGGTGCTGGGCTCAGAAGGGTTAAACGTGGCTGATGTGGCCAGGATGGGGACGACTGTTCTGGAAGCTGACCTTACCTTAGTCCTGACCCACCGCCCTGGGAGATGGGGCTGGGAGATTCTGCACGGTGGCCTTGCTCTTGTTACCCCAAGTCCAGCCCTGACCTTGGATGCTGGTCCCTCGGTGAGCACCACAGCCGACCCCTTGCCAGAGCCCGTCGTTCTGGTACCCAGAAGCCGCTGAGCTTTGCCACGGCCCTTTGTGTCCAGCAGGACTGTGGGAGACTAGTCTAGTGTGAGTGTGGAAACCTATTGTGGGAAACTTTCTTTGTTCTTGAGGATCAAACTGCTGCTGCTTAGTAAATGGGAGTGGGATTATAAGCAACTCATGGGGCCGGCCTTGTGGCACAGCGGGTTAAGCTACCTGCGACGCTGGCATCCCATGTCAGAGCACCAGCTGAGTCCTGGCTGCTCTGCTTCTGACCCAGCTCCCTGCTACGGCCTGGGAAAGCAGCAGAAGATGGCCCAAGTGCTTGGGTCCCTGTTTTCCGTGTGGGAGACCCGGATGGAGTTCCTGGCTCCTGGCTCCTGGCTTCAGCCTGCCCTGGCCCAAGTTTTTGAGTCCCTTTGGGGGGTGAAGCAGTGGATCGAAAATCTCTCTCCCTCCATCCCACTGGGTCATTCTGCCTTTCAAATAAATATTAAAAAAAAAAAAAAAAGTAATCTTTGTTGAGGGGGTACCAATCAGGAAGGCACCAGATGTTCTCAGAATCCCTGCCACCCTGGTGAAGCATCCTGAGTTTTCTATTGCTTCCAGAACCAATTACCATGACTCTCGTGGCTTAAAACATCACAGTGCAGAGTTCTGGGGGCGGACGCTGACTCTGGTCTCACTGGGGTGAAGTCAAGGCGTCAGCGGGCTCTGCTCCTGTTTGGGAGCTTCCGGGGAGAACGTTCCCTGCTTTTCCAGCATGGAGAGTCCTGCCGCATTGCTAGGCTCCTGGCTCCCTCCACCCTCAAAGCAGCAACTGCAGGTTGAGTCCTTGTTGCATCGTCAGCCCTCCTCTGCCTCCCTCTTCCACTTTAAGGGGCCTTGCAGGGGGCCCGCCCACGCCATCCGTCTCCTTCCCAAGGAGGTTTTCACCGCATCACACCGGCAAGGTCTCTTGCCCTGCAAGCTAACCCATGGGCACCTTTGCCGGGGGCCTTTCTGCCCTCCGCACCTCCTGTTTGTAGCCCCCTGAAGACAGGATTCAGGGTGCAGAGCCAAGTGCAGAAGGAAGAACTACTTCCATGTTTAATTAGAAGAACACAACCGTGATATTCATAAGGTCACCATCTGGGTGTTAGTGCCGCGTTGTCAGTTCTAGGGTTTGTATCTTTTGATTTTCCTTTTGCACCAATCTTGTAAAATATCCAGACCCATCTCCAGGAAGGATTTCCCCGCACAGCTCTTCCTTGCTCCTGACTCCTGGGAAATCTCTAAGGACGCAGTGGAATTCTGAGGTTGTTTAAAGAAAGATTAAAAATTCCCTTGTGGCCGGCGCAGCGGTTCAATAAGCTAATCCTCTGTCTTGCGGCGCCGGCACCCCGGGTTCTAGTCCCGGTCGGGGCGCCGGATTCTGTCCCGGTTGCCCCTCTTCCAGGCCAGCTCTCTGCTGTGGCCAGGGAGTGCAGTGGAGGATGGCCCAAGTGCTTGGGTCCTGCACCCGCATGGGAGACCAGGATAAGCATCTGGCTCCTGGCTTCGGATCAGCGCGGTGCACCGGCAGCAGCGCGCCGGCCACGGCGGCCGTTGGAGGGTGAACCAACAGCAAAAGGAAGACCTTTCTCTCTGTCTCTCTCTCTCACTGTCCACTCTGCCTGTCAAAAAAAAAAAAAAAATTCCCTTGCGCTTAACCAAATGTATGACATAGGGCATATTGCAGGGTATGTGTCAAAATCAACATGAGGTCCATGAGTTCATGTGGATTTTTGTGGTGGAAAATGTTGCCTCACAGAGATGCAACCTTGATGCAGTGCACAGCCCAGGTCGGGAGTCAGGAGGCCTGGATCCCGACCCGTGCCCTGCTGCTCTGCGGTCCTCACCTGTCCCCGAAGCTCAGGCTTCTCATCTGTGAAGTGGGCACGGGAATCTCTGCACCCCCAGCATCTCAGGGCTGTGTGTGGGTACTGTGATCCCCAAAGTGTGACCCGAAGCGAGGTATTATTTCCTAATGCCACCAGGCGGTGGGATAGATCCAAGAGGGTAATTTTCAGATTTTTAAGACAATGATACAGAGGTGAAAATGCGTGCTCCAGATAAGGCATTTTATTCTATGAACTGCCTAGCCTAGGGATTTATCTTTTTTTTTTTTTTTTGACAGGCAGAGTTAGACAGTGAGAGAGAGAGAGACAGAGAGAAAAGTCTTCCTTCCGTTGGTTCACCCCCCAAATGGCTGCTACGGCCGGTGCACTGTGCTGATCTGAAGCCAGGAGCCAGGTGCTTCCTCCTGTCTCCAATGCGGGTGCAGGGCCCAAGCACTTGGGCCATCCTCCACTGCACTCCTGGCCACAGCAGAGAGCTGGACTAGAAGAGGAGCAACTGGGGCAGAATCCGGCGCCCAGACCGGGACTAGAACCCGGGGTGCCGGTGCTGCAAGCGGAGGATCAGCCTAGTGAGCTGCAGCGCCGGCTGGGATTTATCTTGAGTCCACTCAAAACTTTACTCTCTGTGTAAACTGCCTTCTTAGAGTTGCATCAGCTTCCAGCCCCTTCTTAGGAGAGAGCCCTGTTTGACACTTCTTGCCCAAAGGTCTCATTTGCATTCAGGGCTGCACGTGTGTGCATATGCATGGGCACGTGTGTGCCTGTGCTGTGCATGTGTGTATATATATTGAGCAAGAAGGGGTCATGGCTTGCCAAAGTACCTGGTTTTATTTCTTGTATTCACGGAGGACTTACCAGCTGAGTTGAGGAAAACAGCAAAGAATAGATGACAGGGCCGGCTCTGTGGCATAGCGGGTAAAGCCGCAGCCTACAGTGCCAGCATTCCTTATGGGTGCCAGTTCAAGTCCTGGCTGCTCCACTTCCAATCCAGCTCTCTGCTGTGGCCTGGGAAAGCAGTGGAAGATAGCCCAAGTCCTTGGGCCCCTGCACTCATGTGAGAGACCTGGAAAAAGCTCCTGGCTTTGGATTGGCACAGCTCCGGTCATTGCAGGCAATTGGGGAACAAAACAGTGGATGGAAAATTCTCTCTCTCTCTCTCTCTCTCTCTCTGTATAACCCTGCCTCTCAAGTAAATAAATAAATCTTTAAAAAAAATAAAGACAGGGAAGCCACCCATAGCACGTAAGAGTGTCTTCCTCAATTTGCCTTTGGATGCCTGAACAGGGCTGGTGTGGTGAGGCTGGCCATCGTAGACCCTGCTCAGGGACGCCTGGTCTCATCTCCTCAAATAGCCAAGGTGCCCAAGAGATGTCTGGGATCCATTCACTCCTAGGAGTCACGAGGGACCTTGGAGCAAGCCCCTAAGTGTTTAAGTGAAATTTCAGGGCTCAGCCAGCCTATAGGTGAGGGATCCGGGAGACCCCACAACTCTTTGTGCACTGTCGCTAGGGGGTGCTGAGTGTCTTGGTGCTTTCAACACCTAGATGGGGGGAGGGTAGTGGGGAAGGCAGCAGGGTTGGGGGCTGCACCCAGCCTGGCCTCCTGGCGTTCTGTAGGAGTGAGGACTGGACCATTGGTCTTATCCCTGCCTGGTCTTTTCTGCTCCCACGCCCTTCTTGGCAGGTGTATGCAAGAGCAGGCCGCTGGACTTGGTCTTTATCATCGACAGTTCTCGGAGTGTACGGCCTCTGGAGTTCACCAAAGTGAAAACCTTTGTCTCCCGGATCATTGACACTCTGGACATCGGGGCGGCCGGCACACGGGTGGCCGTGGTGAACTACGCGAGCACCGTGAAGATCGAGTTCCAACTCCAGACCTACTCAGACAAGCAGTCCCTGAAGCAGGCCGTGGCGCGGATCACGCCCTTGTCGACAGGCACCATGTCGGGGCTGGCCATCCAGACAGCCATGGAGGAGGTCTTCACGGTGGAGGCGGGAGCCCGGGGGCCTGCCTCCAACATCCCTAAGGTGGCCATCATCGTGACAGACGGGCGGCCCCAGGACCAGGTGAATGAGGTGGCGGCTCGGGCCCGGGCATCCGGCATTGAGCTCTATGCCGTGGGTGTGGACCGGGCAGACAAGGAGTCTCTCCAGATGATGGCCAGTGATCCCCTGGACGAGCACGTGTTGTACGTGGAGACTTACGGGGTCATCGAGAAGCTGTCCTCCAGATTCCAGGAAACCTTCTGCGGTAAGTCAGTAGATCTTTCTAGGATGTTATAGGCCAGCATTAGGTAACCAGAGAAAGAGTGATTTATTCATTTTTTTCCCTTTGGTAGAAATTATATGGGAAATTTAAATATATGCAATAGTTTTTGGATGACTTTCCCCTATTTAAACACAGCTATGTTGGTGTGGGAATATAAGAGCTGCATTATATGGAACTCGGTTTGCTCATAAAACCTCTATGTTTGCATTACAAGTGGGAAGGTCTGGAAATGTCCAGGATAAATAATCCTGCTGTTGCCTGATGGGATCAGAAAAAATAAAACAAAAATCAAGACGCCTCTCTCCAGATATTTTCTTTCACTTTACCATCTCCAGGTGGAACAGAACCCCACTTGTTCTCCTTCCAGAGGTGGGGGTGATGGCTGCGCGCGGCAGACAGCGGCTTGTGGTCCAGCATAACCGTGGGTGTGGACCTGTGCAGATGGTGGCTGGTTTTCCAATTGGCTCTTTCTCTGGTTATTTCTCTGTGGAAGCACAGGATATGAGACTGAGAAGATTGGGGGTCTCAGCTCTGTTACCCTCCATTTATTTCTTTCTCCCTTTAGCACGGAGTTTGAATATGAATGTTGCTAATTTCATGGGAATTTTTGAGCATGAATTAGCCAAATCCATGAATATGAATTCACTCAAGGATGAGGTTTATTTTCAGTCACTGTCAGGATCATGATTTGTGGGGGTCATGCTTTATTTTTTGTCATTTGGTGATAACTTTTTGAAGCCCTCTGTGGAATTATCCAAGGAGGTGTGGACCAATGTCTAGTTCAGGTGAATTTTCACACGTAGATACCTTTTTGCCCACATTTGTGTGTTCAGCATGCGTTGATCACTGATGATACAAAGATACAAGTGGTCCCCACCATTCAGTGACTTCTGGCGCCGGGAGGGAAACCAGAAGTGAGCCGGTTGGGACAGCTGTACAGCGCAAGGAGAGTTTGCACTGAGATCACTGTGAGCCCAGCGACAGTGGTGGAGATGGGAGGTGAAGTCCTGGCCTGAGGCGAAGCCTGGCCTCATCTCAGCCACACCTGGCCGGCATGCCCTTGTCTTTCCTGCCCAGCACGCGGGGCCCTCACAAGCTGTCACTGGCTTTGGTGGCTCCTACTTGGCATTCATGAGCTTCCAAAAGAAAGTGGCTTTCTTTCTCCCAGGAAAGCCCCCAGGCTTGCTTGTGGGGGAGAGCTTAGGGATGCTGGTCTGCGGCAGAGGGCAGAGGTGGGTCTCATCGCCAGCATGGGGGGGGTGGGGGTGGGGGTGGCGAGAAGGCCATAAAGCAGCGAGCAGCGAGTCCGTAAAAGAGATGCTTGTTCTGGGGGAAAGATGCCTTCCCTATGGAAAAAGACTGAGGGGCAGCTTGTTGTAGTCCACAGGCTGGAAAGATCACGCCGTGAAAAGGCCCTTCTTGGGAAAATATTGGCTTTGTCCTGTTGCCAAGGGCAATGGAGGCTGGGTTACCTGCCTGGGGAGCGCCAGCCTCCTCGGTCTCAGAAATGACTAAATTCATTGATTCATCTTTCAAAACAAGTCACTAGGAGAAACCCAATGAGATATAAATGGGTCCAGGAGCAAACAGATGTAAGCCTAGCTAATAGAATCTCATTATTTTGTCCTTCCTTGTTTTCAAACAACCTGTTTGTACTCAACCCGGGAGTTCATTCTTGCAGATACCAGAGCCTTGAGGTTGAAGACGTAAGGCATGTGGCCTCTGTCACCCGTGCTGCATGTTCTGAAGGCGGCTCCCCGGATTGCCTTCCACCATTTGCTTGTCCCCATGTGTGTCACCTGCCAGGTGTGAATGAGTGGCAGACGCAGCAGCACACCTGTGTGTGGATGCTGTTTAGATGCGAATTGCAGAACCCCTGTGTAGCCACTTTCTTTTGGAAGCTCATGAATGCCAAGTAGGAGCCACCAAAGCCAGTGACAGCTTGTGAGGGCCCCGCGTGCTGGGCAGGAGAGACAAGGGCATGCTGGCCAGGTGTGGCTGAGATGAGGCCAGGCTTCGCCTCAGGCCAGGACTTCACCTCCATCTCCACCACTGTCGCCGGGCTCACAGTGATCTCAGTGCAAATTCTCCTTGCGCTGTACAGCTGTCCCGACCGGCTCACTTCTGGTTTCCTTCCCGGCGCCAGAAGTCACTGAATGGTGGGGACCACTTTTATCTTTGTATCATCAGTGATCAACGCATGCTGAACACACAAATGTGGGCAAAAAAGGTATCTACGTGTGAAAATTCACCTTCAATGGGGTGACTACCTCATGGCACTGCGGGCAGACGTACTTCCACGTCAGATGGCTGGGAAGCAGATGCCTTTTCCTCGGGCAGGTGGATGAAGCTGGATAACACATCCACCCGCTTGATCCGGGGTCCACAGTCAGAGTTCCCTTTCTGCTCTGAGGAAGTCCATAGCAAAATCAGTGCTTTTTGAAGTGAGGACCCTTTCTACTTTGAGACTGATGCTTGTAAGAGGCCCGAGGTAGAAGACACATAGCCGAGCCTTAGTGTGAGTGTAGGGAATTGGAAAGGCACCTGAAGAGCGATGCCTTTGGGATGGGGAGAAAGGTTCTTCAATGTTTCCTGCGTGTTGACACCATCGCTCCCTCCTTTTACACAGCTGTGGACCCCTGTGTGCTTGGCACGCACCAGTGCCAGCACGTGTGCATCAGTGATGGGGACGGCAGGCACCACTGCGAGTGCAGCCAAGGCTACACCTTGAATGCTGACAAGAGAACGTGTTCAGGTGAGGCCTGCTGGGGGCGCCAGGGCCTGCTAGAAGTTATCTGGGGGGACATACGCTCCAGGGTGTGGATTGGCCCCACACTTTGACTCCCTGACCCTTTTTTGCCTCGTTGCCTTTGGCTGGTGTACTTTTGATGATCAAACATTTTCCTTGGAAGGGAACACAGGGATAAAATCGAGATAAAACATAAGCCAGCTATTGCAGTACTTAATGCTAGTGTCAGAGGAAAGAGAAGGGGAAAAGGCTGGTAAGGATGGGCTCCTTTGAGAATTTGGAGTTTTTCCTGGATTTCATTTAATTAAGTACAAGCTATGGCTTCTTCTCTAGGGTCATAGATGCTCATGGAATGTAGAAGGAAAAGGAGATTTTGAGAAGTCCCTCACTAATCTGGCACATGGAGCCATGAAAGATGGGGAGTCAGTTCATTTGTTGTAGTCCACAGGCTAGAAAGATCACGCCATGAAAAGGCCCTTCCTGGGAAAATATTGGCTTTGTCCTGTGGCCAAGGGCGATGGAGGCTGGGTTACCTGCCTGGGGAGCGCCAGCCTCCTCCAACAGGCCTCCTTGGGCTCAGAAATGACTAAATTCATTGATTCATCTTTCAAAACAAGTCACTAGGAGAAACCCCAATGAGATATAAATGGGTCCAGGAGCAAACAGATGTAAGCTTAGCTAATAGAATCTCATTATTTTGTCCTTCCTTGTTTTCAAACAACCTGTTTGTACTCAACCCGGGAGTTCATTCTTACAGATAGATACCAGAGCCTTGAGGTTGAAGACGTAAGGCATGTGGCCTCTGTCACCCATGCTGCATGTTCTGAAGGCGGCTCCCCGGATTGCCTTCCACCATTTGCTTGTCCCCATGTGTCCCACCTGCCAGGTGTGAATGAGTGGCAGACACAGCGGCACACCTGTGTGTGGATGCTGTTCAGACACGAATTGCAGAGCCCCGGGAACCCGGGTTTTAGTTGCAATGGGGCGACTACCTCATGGCACTGCGGGCAGACGTACTTCCACGTCAGATGGCTGGGAAGCAGATGCCTTTTCCTTGGGCAGGTGGATGAAGCTGAATAACACATCCACCTGCCTGATCCGGGGGTCCACAGTCAGAGCTCCCTTTCTGCTCTGAGGAAGTCCATAGCAAAATCTGTCCTTTTTGAATTGAGGACCCTTTCTACTTTGTGACTGATGCTTGTAAGAGGCCCGAGGTAGAAGACACATAGTCGAGTCTTAGTGTGAGTGTAGGGAATTGGAAAGGCACCTGAAGAGCGATGCCTTTGGGACGGGGAGAAAGGTTCTGCAATGTTTCCTGCGTGTTGACACCACCGCTCCCTCCTTTTACACAGCTGTGGACCTGTGCGTGCTTGGCACGCACCAGTGCCAGCACGTGTGCATCAGTGATGGGGACGGCAGGCACCACTGCGAGTGTAGCCAAGGTTACACCTTGAATGCTGACAAGAGAACGTGTTCAGGTGAGGCCTGCTGGGGGCGCCAGGGCCTGCTAGAAGTTATCTGGGGGGACATACGCTCCAGGGTGTGGATTGGCCCCACACTTTGACTCCCTGACCCTTTTTTGCCTCGTTGCCTTTGGCTGGTGTTCTTTCGATGATCAAACATCTTCCTTGAAAGGGAACACGGGGATAAAATCGAGATAAAACATAAGCCAGCTATTGCAGTACTTAATGCTAGTGTCAGAGGAAAGAGAAGGGGAAAAGGCTGGTAAGGATGGGCTCCTTTGAGAATTTGGAGTTTTTCCTGGATTTCATTTAATTAAGTGCAAGCTACTGCTTCCTCTCTAGGGTCATAGATGCTCATGGAATGTAGAAGGAAAAGGAGATTTTGAGAAGTCCCTCACTAATCTGGCACATGGAGCCAGTGAAGGATGGGGAGTCAGTTCATTTGTCATTTAAACCCTAGGGAAATGTATTTCAAAGAGGCTGCCCTTGATCTCAGAAACTAAGCAAGGTCGGGCCTGGTTAGACTTGGATGGGAGAGGAAGAAAATGTAGAGATCATTTAATTCTACCTACTCACTTCCAATGAGATGCAACGAAAAAGCTTGCCCAAGTCACCAGAAAATTGGTACCCAATTCCGAGTCCAGTCCACTTTCTCTGAAACAAGCTGCCCCGCCCCCTGCACCTGCCGTTTCATTATCACTGTGTGTGTGTAAGAGTGTGGCTCATCATTGTTTGTTTACCCCTCGCTGTCTCTTTTTACCTGTTCACTTTTGTCCCGGCCATCTTTTATTAGCTATCAATAAGTGTGCTCTTAACACTCATGGATGTGAACACATCTGTGTGAATGACAGAACTGGCTCTTACCATTGCGAGTGCTACGATGGTTACACCTTGAATGAAGACAGAAAAACCTGCTCAGGTGAGTGGAGGAGGAGTCCCTACAGTCGCTCCTTGCCTGTCCACCCTGTGTTGAGAGTGGAGGGGACTTGGCCTGGGACCTTGGTCTGTTTTCTTCTGCTGCCACCTTTGGGCTTTTCCCATTTCTAAAAAAAGTATTTTTATTTATTTAATTGAGAGACAGATGGAAAGAGATCTTTCTTTGCTGGTTTACTCTCCAGATGCCTGCAGCAGCTGGGGCTGGGCCAGGCCAATGCAGGGAGCTGGGAGCTTAAATGAGTTCTGCCATGTGGGACATGGGGACCCAAGTACTTGAGCCATCACCTGTTGCCTCCCAGGGTGTGCATTATCAGGAAGCTGGAACATAAAGTGGAATTGGGACTCAAACCCAGACAATCTAATATGGGGTGTGGGTATCCCAAGCAGAGTGCTAACTGTCATGCTAAAGGCCCACCCCTTTTAAAATATTTATTTATGTATTTATTATTTATTTAAAAGTCAGAGAGATCTCCTATCTGCTAGTCCACTCTGCAAATGCCCACAACAGTTAGGGCTGGGCCAGGCTGGAGCCAGGAGCCAGGAGCTCAGTCTGTGTCTCCCATGTGAGTGGAAGAGCCTTGAGCACTCTTGCTATCCCCTGCTGCCTTCCAGGGTACACGTTAAAAGGACGCTGGAAGTGGGAGTGGACCTGGCACTTGAACCCAGGCATTCTGATATGGGTTGTGGCCATCAAGCAGTGTCTTAACCATTAGGCCGAATGCTTGCCCCTGCTGTGCCTGGTAGTAATAGTAATGCTTGTGTCTAATGGCTCACTTGGATAAATGAGTTGCTCCTCTCCTGTGTATTCAGCCCTACAGCCTTTCCGAATGCCACAGAAAATTTCGTCAGTTAAAACCCACAAACTCTTATGGCTTTCAAAGCCAAAGACAGCAACTTGATAGTGGTAAAAAAACAGGCAGATGCCACCTTCACCAGGTGAGCCGCGTGAACATTGTCAGTGATGACGCACAGTGGTGTCCTGCGTCCCCTGACGTGATAGGTGACACCACTGCAAGTCTGTGGAGAGCTTGCTAGAAGTTCACAGTCATAAGGAAACATCAGATAAACACACTGAGAGCCAGTCTGCGAAATCGTTTTCCAGAGCTTTTCCAATGGACAGCCGTAAAAGACAAAGACAACTGAGGGAATGTCCCAGAGTCGAGGAGACTGGCAACTTACTGCAGTGTGTGAGCCCGGGTTGTAAGGATTTATCTATTTATTTGAAAGACAGAGTTAACAGAAAGAAGGAGAGACAGCCAGAGAGAGAGAGAGAGAGGGAGAGAGAGAGATCCATCTTCCATACTGGGTCACTCTCCAGTGGCCACAGTGGTCAGGGCTGGGCTAGGCTGAAGCCAGAAACCTGGAACTGCAGCAGGGTCTCCCATGCGGGTGCAGGGGCCCTAGCACTGCGGCCATCCTCTGCTGCTTTCCCAGGCTCATTAGCAGGGAGCTGAATTGGAAGTGGAGCAACTGAGATTCGAACCTGTGCCTATATGGGATGCTGGCATTGCTGATGTTGGCTTAACCTGCTGTGCCACAACACCGGCCCTGGAGGAGCCCAGGTTGGACCCTGAATCAGACAGCGGACATTCCTGGGTTGATTGGCAACATCGAATGAGTCTGTAGATTAGTGCATCAGGTCGCATTCACATGGAAGTCCTGCTTTTCACAATCATACTACAGTTGTCAAGGTGTTAACATTTGGGGAAACAACACTCTTTTTTTTTTTTCCCCAATGATTTTGTTTTTTATTTATTTTTTTAATTTTAATTTTTTTTTTTTTAATTTTTGACAGGCAGAGTGGACAGTAGAGGGAGACAGAGAGAAAGGTCTTCCTTTTTGCCGTTGGTTCACCCTCCAATGGCCGCCGCGGTAGGCGCTCTGCGGCCGGCGCACCGCGCTGTTCCGATGGCAGGAACCAGGTGCTTATCCTGGTCTCCCATGAGGTGCAGGGCCCAAGAACTTGGGCCATCCTCCACTGCACTCCCTGGCCACAGCAGAGAGCTGGCCTGGAAGAGGGGCAACCGGGACAGAATCCGGCGCCCTGACCGGGACTAGAACCCGGTGTGCCGGCGCCGCAAGGCGGAGGATTAGCCTACTGAGCCGCGGCGCCGGCTTTTCCAATGATTTTGTAAGTCTGAACTTATTTAAAACATGAAAAGTTAAGAAAATAGGATAGAGTTGGAAGCATTTCGGGCCAGAGGAGATGCATTGAGTGCAAATTTGTGTCTCTCCTCTGGACTCATTTGCCTCTCTGAGCAAGCAGGAGAGCAGTGGACTGGACTTCTTCAAACTCGAGTTCTGTTTTTCTGATCCTAGTGCAATGAGCCACACAACTGCTGGTCTCCCTCTGAGTTGAGGTAACTGTGGCAAACCTTAAAGGAGTGTTGTAGAAAACATTGAGCAGATAGTAAGGCTATGAAAGCTTAGCATCGGTGGCTTTGACAAGGAACTGGGGATGGTCAGAGAATACTTATTTATTTACCCCAGCTAACTGCCACTCATCATGAATAGTACTGATTGCTTTGAATACTTTCCAAAAAGTTTTGCTCTTACAAATTTCTAGTAGCAGAGAAGTTTTCTATCTATGGATGATAAGACATGCTGCCACATTTTGTTTCTCTTTTCTTGCACTTTTGTTTGACAGCTCAAGATAAATGTGCTTCTGGCACCCATGGGTGCCAGCACCTTTGTGTGAATGACAGAGACGGCTCCCATCACTGTGAATGCTATGAGGGCTACACGCTGAATGCAGATAAAAAGACATGTTCAGGTGAGCTCCGAGCAACACACTCTCATCTCTGCCTGATTCTGACAGGGAAACTAAGGTGCGATTTGCCAGAAGCCAGGTTCTTCAAGGTAACTTGGGGATCAGATCTTCCACCCTGCATGTAGATTGAAGCGCACCCTGCCCAAAGGGTAGTGAGCCCAGTGTGTTTTGCAAACATAGATTACTTCAGAAAATTACTGTGAAATGGGTAGGGAATGGGGGATATGAGAAAAGTCCGTTAACTGTAGAGTCCTTGTCCAGGAAAAACTTAGAGCTACACACACTGGGGACTCTTGAAGTCAGTGGGAGACTTCGGAGGAGGTCAGTTGGACAGTAACCATTTGATGTGATAGGCAGAACTGATCGTCTTCCAGCTAAAACTTGGCCTAGAACTCTTCTGTAGCGTTCATCTTACAGCTGCCTCGTTCTAGCAAAGGAGACTTTGTCAGTGGCTGAACTGGACCCACACAGATGTTCCAGCAAGTTTGCAACAAGTCATTCCCTGCTGTTTCTACATGATTACTCTTAGTGAATCTGAGCCTTGTGACTTGGCTAACCAGCCCGTGCCAGGACTGCTAATCCTCATTAATTTGATTTAAACTCGCTGGCGGAACAGGGTGGCATTCATAAATGGAAGAACACACCTAAGAGAAGTTCCTAGCTCTCTAGGTGGTGTGTGCACTGGGTGTGTTGAATTTTTTTTTTTTTTTTTAGCTTTAACGTATATTTTCCTCTCCTTGAGGACGCATTCCTGTGCTCTGGGATCTTATCAAGACAGATGTGGGATGCATTTCTTAGAAATTGCAGTCAGTGTGCATCGAGCAGACATGCCCCAAGCACTGTGAGGACCCAGAAGACGTGTAATCATAGCCTGGGTGCAGAGAGCCAGCTCCTTTGTGAGCAGAGAGGAAAGGGCTCCGGAGAGCAAGTGACAGGAGCTGAGGGCTGTAAGTGTGGCGGAGCCTGGGAGGGACCCAGGGCGCTGGGGCCGGAACTGGGCCTTGAGAGGAGAGGAGAGCAGCAGGGCAGGGCCGGCTTGTGCTGGTTTGTCCAGGGGAGTGGCACAGGGCCCGCTGGGGTGGAGAGGGCTCACCTGCAGCCCTGCTCCTCAAACTGGTTCCCAGGATCCCAGCTGCAGATGCCAGGGACATTGAGGAGCTGTGAAATTGAAACAAACCCCAAATTCATTTAAACTAACAGATACCATGGAATAGAGCGAAGCACGTTACTTCCAGAAAACATAAAAGAGAAGTGTGACTTAAGGCTGACCCCTGAGGCCGCAGTCCCAGGGGACTGCTGCCAGCACTCCTCAGAGCCTCCTGTGGGCACGCCTCGTGCTAGGCGTTTGAGACACAATCGTGCCTTTAATTCGTGATCTCAGCAACTTTAGGAGGAAGCCGCAGCGCAGGCAGGGTGAGTTGCTTGCCCGTGGTGCTTGGTTGGTAGGGAGTAGAGCCAGGGTTTGAAGCCAGGCACTTGCTCCAGTGTTCCGTACACTCTTAACCACTGAACCACACTGCCTCATTGTACAAAGCACAGGTTAGCACAAAGGGATAGGAGAGAAAGACAGGGTGGCAGGAAACCAAGGATGTCTATACTTTAGGTTTTTTTTTGTTAAAGATTTATTGATTTACTTGAAAGGCAGAGTTACAGAGAAAGAGAGGGAGAGACGGAGAGAGAGAGGTCGTCCGTTCCTCTGTTTTATTCTCCAAATGGCCACAGTGGCCAGAGCTGGGCCAGTCCAAAGCTAGGAGCCAGGAGCTTCTTCCAGGTTTCCCACGTGGGTGCAGGGGCTCAAGCACTTGGGCCATCTTCCACTGCTTTCTCAGGCATATTAGCAGGGAGCAGGATGGGAAGTGGAGCAGCCAGGAGTCAAACTGGCACCCATATGGAATCCGAGAGCCACAGGCAGTGGCTTTACCTGCTGTGCCACAATGCTGACCACTGTGCTTTAGTTTTGAAAATAATTTTTTATTTATTTGAGAGTGAGAGGCCACTCTCATTTGCTGGTTCACTCCTCAAATGCCCGCAGTGTCTGGAGTTGGAGCCAGGAGCTGGGAACTCAATTCAGGTCTCCTACACAGCTGGCAGGAATCCAATTACTTGACCCATTGCCACCACCTCCCAGGGTCTGCATTGGTGGGAAGCTAGAGTCAGGAGCCAGAGCCAGGAGTCGCACCCAGATACAACGTGGGCATCTTAGTTGCAGGCTCTACACCACTCCCTGTACTAAACATTTTAAAGTTCTAAAGCTGAAGTGTATACCTTAGGTCTCATCATCCCTCGTGGCCTGCTTTCTCCTTGCGGGGAGGCGGGAAAGCTTGTGAATTCCACGTGGAGCCCCAGCCCGGGGCAGGAGCCAGAAGCACATCCCGTCATTACCTGTTGCCTGGGTACTGAGCTAGGATGTGAGGGAAGAGGAAACACTGTGCTCTGAGACATTTTACCGAACAAAATCTGAACGGCAGTGATGGTCGGGAGCGTCCGTGCTAGGGATGGAAAGGAGTTTTTGCATGGATTACACAGAACCTCGCATCTCACACAAAGCTGTTCTCAGGCGACAGGGAGCCGTGGGAGGTTTTGAGCATGGAATGACGCTGAAGAGATTAGAGGGGAATGAAGAGAACTACGATGGCTCCTGCAATGGCAAAGGAAGAAACTGCATCTCTCAGGAAGCCTTTCTGGTTCTCCTAAGGGCAGAGTTGCTGTATTCACTTGTCCTGGGCCAGACTGGACACAGGAGCAGCCTGGCACTTAGCCCTTGGGCTGCTGTCTCCTCCTTGACCAATTATTTCCTTGCAGTAGATAATACGTACGACCTGATCCAGCCCTACAGATCGCACAGATTAATATCATTAACACTGCAATTGTTTTTCTCTCTGTCTGTGCTCATGTGTGTGTGTGTGTGTGTGTCGCTGTTTTCCCTCCCATGTTGTAAGCTATCGAGGGCAGGCTGTTGGTCAGTAGCCCTTGTTTGTGCAGCGTGGAACTTAGCTCCCCGTGCAATTAGGTAAATTATTTGTGGTGATGGCGATGATGATCCACGGGTAGCTGGAGATGCTGGAGATGCCGACAGTCACCGGGAGGGCAAAGGTGAGTGCGGAGGATGGCCGAGAGCCAGGGACACCTGTGTGTTAGGAGGAGGAGGAGGCATCCTCAGAGCTTGCACGAGAGAGGAAGGAAGGGGAGTCTGTGACGGATGGGGAGGCCAAGGGAGCTGAGACGTGGAGAAGGAACCAGCTTTCGTCCTGAAACACAGGGCTGATACGCTGTCGGCCCCAAACCGCAGCTTCTTGCTCCCGCACGTTTGTGTTTCGTTTTCTCTGTGGCTGACCGTGACTGTTCTCTTCCCCAGTGCGTGACAAGTGTGCTCTGGGCACCCACGGCTGCCAGCATGTGTGCGTGAGCGATGGGACGGCGTCCTACCACTGCGATTGCTTTCCTGGCTACTCCCTGAATGAGGACAGGAAGACGTGTTCAGGTGAAGACGGGCCCTGAAAGCCCATTTTGTTTGGTGGGAGACTCTTCGAGGCACGGGCTTTTCTTCCTTCCGGTCCCAAGCACAGACACGATCCTTTGTCCTGGGCAGAATCCTCTAGCGGTTCCCAGTTGGCTGCAGAATAGAGCAGTGGTCCTCCTTGGCTACATAGCATCCGCCTTCCTGGATCCGAGTCCATCCTCTTTCTTTTTTCACTTGAATTAAAGTCTCTCTCTAAGACTGGATTTCTTTTTTTTGTGGTAAACACAACATCAAATTTACTTTTGATCATTTTTAAGTGTATAGTTCAGTGGCGTGAAGCATCCTCAGTTGTACAAATGTTATCACCATCCGTCGCCAGAATTTTTTTATTATCTCAAACTAAAACCTTGTACCCATTAATCCATTACTGCCCATTCCCCACTGCCCCCAGCTCCTGGTAACCACTGTCCCACTGCCCCCAGCTTCATTTCCTTCTAAAGCTTCTTTTCTGCTATATTTGCCCCAGACCACTCCTTCTCCCCTAGTCTTGTGGTGTGTTTGTTTGACATCGCAGTGGACTCCGACAGTCCAGCCCTTGCGCTTTCCTTCCTTCCCCGTGAGCCTCTTGCCTCACCCTGCTTTGCTTACAAAAGCCCAAGAGCCACGTCCGTGCCGACATTTGGTTTTGTCGTGTTACGTGTTTACCAGTCTACTAGATGCTGTCCATGTCCTTGTTCCTAAGGAGGGGAGGCGTCTGCCCTGTGTATATTAGTCATCAAGTTCTGTATCTGGAAATGCTACCTTTTTTTAAAAAAAATTTCCTGTTGGGTTACCTATATTTTTCTTGTTGATTCATAACAGTCCTTCACAGTGTAAGTTCTTTGTTGTTAATATGTATTGCAAACATCTGATTTATTGTATTCATCTTTTTTCTGTTTTAAAATGATGTCTTTTCCACAAGATTCATGTTTAATTCTTTTTTTTTTTTTTTTTGACAGGCAGAGTGGACAGTTAGAGAGAGAGAGAGACAGGGAGAAAGGTCTTCCTTTACCATTGGTTCACTTCCCAATGGCCGCTGCAGCCGGCGCGCCGCGCTGATCCAAAGCCAGGAGCCAGGTGCTTATCCTGGTCTCCCATGGGGTGCAGGGCCCAAGCACTTGGGCCATCCTCCACTGCACTTCCAGGCCATAGCAGAGAGCTGGCCTGGAAGAGGGGCAACCGGGACAGAATCGGCGCCCCGACCAGGACTAGAACCGGGTGTGCCGGTGCCGCAGGCAGAGGATTAGCCTATTGAGCCGCGGCGCCGGCCTCATGTTTAATTCTTAAGCTAGACAGTAGATTTGTTAATGTTTTTGTTTTGATTCATAGCATATATGTGTCCTACACAAGTTAATTTTCATGAATCAAACATTCCCAAACGATGTTTGTATTTTGAATTTCCAGGGCTGTCTTCATTTCCATCTCCTCTACTAGAGTTTCTCTTAAAATTCCATCAAACTTCATCTTGCTCTCAGCACAGAAGTTGGTGTGTTCTAATTCCTTCAATAATCTCTTCCTCCACCCAATTCATAGTACAGCGCCTACTGTGCTCTGGGTGCTAGCAAGAACATCTCTGAACAAAGCATGTGCGGTTCTGGATAACAGAATGAGTGCAGACAGGTGAACATGCACCCGGCAGCTCAGCAAGAGCAATGCTGACACACAGCAGGGAACGGAGAGGATGGGCCTGGGGCGAACTCGCTTCCAGTGGAGAGGGTCTCCCTGAGAGCTGGCTTCTGAGAACTGAGGGGAGCAGTGGCGAGGCTGGCATTTGGCATGCTGGGGAAAAACGAAGGAGAGAATTGAACGTCCTGTGTGGTGGCAGCCCTCGTGATCGGAGTGCAGTCAGCCGGAGCAGGCGTGGCTGAGACTGTGGGGAGCTGGGCAGGCGGGGGCCGAGTCTTGCTGCCTGTCTGGGCTCGGGGGACAGGACTTCACGCCTTGTTCCAAGGGCCACGGGAGCCCTGGAGGTTCTTAGGCAGTGAAGCAGTAGCGTTCCGTGCCTGCTTTCCAAGTCCCTCCAGCTGCTGCGTGAAGAGTGGATGGGGGAGGATGGAAAGCCGAAGGGAGACCAGTTAGGAGGCCATTGCAGCAGTCAGCCTGGAGCTGGGAGGCACCAGTGCTGATGCAAGTAAACTGGTCCACAGTCTATTATGGGTACAATGGACAGGGCTTAGTTGGAAGTTGGATGTGAGGGAGGGCAGGGCAGGAATAAGGATGCCGTTCAGATTTCAGATTTGAGCGACTGGAGGATGAGGGCAGATAGATGTGGGGTAGAAAAGGTCAGCAGTTCAGTTTGGACTTGTGTGTATATGCATGTTCAAATGTTTATTGTATGAGAGAGAGGGAGAGAGAGAGAGAGAGAGAGAGAGAGAGAGAGAGAGAGTTGTTTTATCTGCAGGATCACTCTCCAAATGCCTGTGCTAGACTGAAACCAGCAGTCAGGAACTCCATCCTGGTCACGTGGGTGGCCGGGGACCAAGTGCCTGCACCATCTTCTGCTGCCTTCCTAGGCACATTAGCAGGAAGCTGGATCAGAAGCAGAGAAACCAGGCCTCAAACTGGCACTCTGATATGGGACGCTGGTGTCACAAGTGGCCGCTTAACCTGTTGTGCCACAATGCCAGCTCCTTATCTTTTTTTTTACTTAAAAGTTTTGCTGAGATGCAATTTACATACCACAAAATTTTCTCTTTTAAAGTATACATTTCAGTGTTCTGTTGGTTTTTAATATAGTCATAGAAGTTGTGCTATTATCACCACTGTCTAGTTTAGAATATTTTTATGACTCTGAAAATAAACTTAAGCTATACTGACAATCACTCTTCAGTTCTTCTCAACCCATAAAGTGTTTCCACAAACACTAATTCTGTCTTTGTGAATTTGCTTATTCCAGACATTTGTTATAAATCATCATACAATATCATGTGATATGCATTTTTTTCTTCCCATTCTGTGGGTTATCTTTTCATTTTCTTGAAAGTGTCCTTTGAAGCAAACAGGTTTTAATTTTGATAAGGTCCAATTTATTTCTTCTTTCATTTGTTCTTATGCTTTTGGTGTTATCCCTAAGAAACCATTTACCTAAGTCATGATTTACTCCTGTTTTCTTCCCAGAGTTTTAGTCTTTACATTTAGGGCTGTGCTCTGTGTTGAGTTAGTTTTTTTTTTTTTTTTTTTTTAATATGGTGTGAGGTATGAGTCCAAGTTCACTCTTTTTTTTTTTTTTTTTTTTTTTTGACAGATAGAATTAGACAGTGAGAGAGAGAGAGAGAGACAGAGAGACAGGTCTTCCTTCTGTTGGTTCACCCCCTAAATGGCTGCTACAGCCGGAGCTATGCTGATCTGAAGCCAGGAGCCAGGTACTTCCTGGTCTCCCACACGGGTGCAGGCGCTCAAGCACGTGGGCCATCCTCTACTGCCTTCCCGGGTCACAGCAGAGAATTGGACTGGAAGAGGAGTAACTGGGACTAGAACCTGGTGCCCATATGGGATTCTGGCGCCATAGTCGGAGGATTAGCCAAGTGAGCCACAGCGCTGGCACCCCTAAGTTCACTCTTGTGCCTGCAGCTGTTTGGTTATCCTGGCATCCTTTGTTGAAAAGACCATTCTTAATTGCTTTTCAGCCTTTTGGCTAAGATGAAGTGAAGATCATTCTTTCCCTCGTTACGCTGGTACACTTGTTGAAAATCAACTGACCATCAATGTAAATTTATTTCTGAATTCTCTGTTCTTTCCATCGATCCACAACCTTATGCCAGAACCATACACTCTCAATTACTGTAGCTTCGTAATAGGATTTGAAATCATGAGTGTGAGTCCTTCAACTTAGTTCTTCTTTTTGGGAGGTTTTTTTTTTTTTTATCCTAGAACTTCTTTTCTTTTCTTTTTCCAAAGAAACCTTTTATTTGAGTAATACAAACAATGCATTTCATAAGTACAGCCTTAGGAATATAGTGATTCTTCCTGCCGTACCTGCCTCCCACCCATACTCCCACCCTAATTCCTCTCCCTCTCCTATTCCCAGTCTTATTTTTACTAAGATCTATTTTCAATTAACTTTATTAACAGAAGATTATACTAAGTAAAGAGTTCAACAATCTGTATGAAAAAACTAAAGAACTGTTTTTCAACAGTTGACACAAGGGCTCATTGCATCTCAAAGCTAATTTCACTTCTTTTTTTTTTTTTTGAGAAAATTAACTTTAAAGAAGCACTCAAGAATGATACATCTTTTGTGAGCACTTAGACATAACTATAATTTATGAGATATAAGAATATCCTCCACTTAACACATTAAAAGAAAGTAAGTCTTTGAGAACAAGTTTTATCATTAATTAAAGAAACACCCAAGAAAACAAGCAATGGAGTTGGACACTTAGGCATAACTAAAACTTATGAGACATAAGCATATCCTCCATTGAATAAACTAAAATGAAATAAATCTTTGAGAAAAAGTTTTTTTGTTAACTCTCATAATATAACTCTGAGGACAGAGGTCCTGCATAGGAAGTTAGTGCTCAGTGACTCTTGTTAATTTAACAACACGTTTATGTATGATGTCAGTGATCACCCGAGGCTCTTGACATGAGCTGCCTAAGCTATGGAAGTCTTTTGAATCCACAGACTCCGTCAGTATTTAGATAAGGTCATAAGCAAAGTAGAAGTTCTCTCCTCCCTTCAGAGAAAACTATATTCTTCTTTGATGACCACTTCTTTCCACTGGGGTCTCACCCACTGAGGTCCTTCATGTAGGACGTTTTTGCCACAGAGTCTTGGCGTTTCATGCCTGAAATGCTTTGAGAGTGTTTTGACTTTTCTGGGTCTCTTCTGTTTCCAGATAATTTTAGGATCCGTGTGTCAATTTCTACAAAAAATAGTGAGGACATTGATAGACATCATGTTGAAGCTATATATTAATTTTGATAGTATTGCTATTTTTTTTTATTTGACAGCTAGAGTTAGACAGTGAGAGAGAGAAACAGAGAAAGGTCTTCCTTCCGTTGGTTCACCCCCCAAATAGCACCGATCCAAAGCCAGCAGCCAGGAGTTTCTTCCCGGTCTCCCATGCGGGTGCCCGCGCCCAAGCACCTGGGCCATCCTCCACTGCCTTCCCAGGCCCCAGCAGAGAACTGGACTGGAAGAGGGGCAACCGGGACTAGAACCCAGCGCCCATATGGGATGCCGGTGCTGCAGGCGGAGGATTAACCAAGTGAGCCACGGCACTGGCCCCCGATAGTATTGCTATTTTAACAGTCTTCTAGTCCATTAACATGGAGTGTGTTTCCATTTATTTCAGCCTTCATTAATTTCTTTCAACAATGTTTTGTAGTTTTTAGTGTATAGCACTTGTACTTCTTTTAAATGCATTCCTAATTATTTTATTCCTTTTGGTGCTATTATGAATGGATCCAACTTTCAACTTTCAAATTTGCTACATCCCAGTTTGTGACATACATACATACAACTGTCTATGTTTTAATTAGAATATCCCACTGAGCCCATGCCCTATCCAGGCAAGACAACCACTGGGCGAGTATTGTAGGAGCTCATTTTATACTCTGTAAGGAGCGACAGGCATGTTGTGGAAGTTCAGTAGCTACTTTCTGGTTTGTAAGATGAGATTCGGGCTGGTTGTCCTTGTAAGGTGCAGTTGGATTTGGACAGGAAAATAGATTATATCTCATTAAGTGAATTTATGGTCTCCAGCCCAAAATTTTTGTAGAATGTGGGAGAAAATGTTAGAGCAAAGGCCCATTGCCTGTCCTCAGGCAAAGTATCACTCAATGGAAGATGATACAAGGTCTTCAGAGCTGGGAAGTAACTCATATCTATTTGTAGCCCTAGGGGCTATGATACTGAATAGAAACATCTGCTTTACTGAAAGAAATTGGAGTTACTTTTATCACTGTCTCTGAATTACTTAAATGTCAACACAGACCTGAAATTTAGTTTGAAAGTACTTATGGTTAAGAACTAGAACTCTCAATTCAAGCTATCAATAGAATAGCAGACTTGTTCGGGACATCAGAAATTACCTAGTTTCAATCTCTGAAATATTGAGGTCATAAAAATAGAGGACAATTGCACTTTTTTTCAGTTCTTAATGAGGACATAGTATCAGAATTGTCATGCCTCTGTATCCTGGGCCTTCACTATACCAGCTTTTTTGTTTTTCTTATTTAAATTTTTATTTGAAGGTGGGGAGAGAGAGCAAGAGCAAGAGCGAGAGCAAGAGAGAGAGAGAAATAGACATACATATATAGAGAGGCCTTCTATCCATTGCTTCACTTCAGAGATGCCTTCAACAGCCAGGGCTGGGCCAAGTACCAGCTAGGAGTCCAGATCACAATCTGAGACTCCCCTGTGGGTGGCAGGGACCCAACTACTTGAGCCGTCATCTATTGCCTCCCAGGGTCTGCATTAGTAGGGAGCTAGAATTGGGATTGGAGCTGGAACTTGAACCAAGGCATGTGGGATGTGGGCATCCCAAGTGGCATCTTTACTGTTGAGCAAAACACCTGCTCCCAAATAGCTTCTTAATAATTTACTTTTATTATCATGGATAACTGATGACAATCACAAAAGCATAGAGAATAATATAATGAACCTTCATAGAACCATCACCCAGCTCCGACAATTACACACATTTCCCTGTGTCTCCTAATACAAATTTCTCTGTGGCATTAACATTCCAAAGTATTCTCTCCTCCTTCTATTTGGTTTTACATCCTTTTGCTTCCTGGAAAATGAATTTAGATAAACCTTACAAATAGAAATATTGGAGATGGGTGTTGTGGCACAGTGGGATAAGCTGTATCCTGTATTGTAGTGCCTGGGTCAAGTCTCAGCTACTCCAGGATTCTGCTATAGCTTCCTGCTGCTGTGCCCTGGAGGCAGCAGATGATAGCTCATGTGCTTTGGTTCCTGGCTTGGATGGAGTTCTTGGCTGCTGTCACCTGGTGCAGCTCTGTTTGTCAAGGGTATTTGGGGTGTAATGGCAGACATCTCCCCTCTGCCCTCTGTCTTTCCTTCTCTCTTTCTGTCACTCTGCCTTTCAAATAAATGAATCTTAAAGAAATGGAACTGTTGAATTGTAGAGTTCCTGATTTGTTATAATTCCGGCATAGCTGTGACATTTTGCATACCGTCCTTGTCTTCAGCTGTTGAAGAAGCACGGAGACTGATTTCCACTGAAGACGTCTGTGGGTGTGAAGCCACGGTGGCTTTCCAGGAGAAGGTTAGCTCGTATCTTCAGAGACTCAACACCAAACATATCCTTTCTGGAAGGTTTTCTGCTTCTGCTTGAAGCCACACTAGGTGCTACAACTGACCAAAGATTTTAGGACATTCCACAGGCAAGTGTCCCGTTGGTTAAGTTTTAGGACAGGCAGTAGTAACACGTGGCTTTTTGTTTTTTAAATTTGTGGTTCTTTGGCAATGGTTTAATAGATCATTTTCATCCATGTAATATTTACAGGTAAAAGCTGCCCAGCTGTTACTTTCTCTAATGCTGTTTCATTCAGTTCTGTTGTATGCTTCCAATCAAGCCCTTATGTAACAGATAGAGGGCATTATACCATAATTCTTTAATATGGCTTTCTTAGTTCATAATCTGTATATACATAGAACAAGTCAGCTCATTAATGGGGTCTAGGATCTCAGGTTACACAGACCTGCACACTTGGCTAACAAAGTGATCAAAAGGCAGATTTCAACATCTAACATGCTATGGTCTCAGAGACTTTCAAAAATTAGTTCTTAAGTCAAAGGAGTAACTCAGGAAAAGTACTTTTTACCACACAGCTCAAGTTAATAACGTTTCTCTTATGTACTGTTGAAGAATGGAATCCACGTTGTGGTAGGTATAACTGGGGGTATGAAAAGACTTTTGGGGTTGGGGGAAGGCACAGTTTTAAAGGAATCGATTTTCCAGACCCATCCCTTGCTTAAGAAGCTCCTTGGACTCAATTGGAATTCTCTTGGCTTTATACAAGAAAGGCATTCCCTTCACTTACCCTGACTCGACTCAGCTCCATTTCCTGGAAAAGTCAGATCGCCAGAGAACCAAACAAAGGAAGAATTCAGTGATTCCTTTAACCAAAAGTTCATTATTAATATTGTTTCCCCCACCTACCCCACCAAGAGGTAATTTTAGAATTAAACTTTATATGGGCAAAAGCATTTGAAGATCACTGCAGTGGCCAGATTTTATCACGATCTGAAGATTAGAATTTCCAAGTTGTAGATAAAGTTGTACTTGCAGCAAAAAGGTCTTGTTCTTTTCCTTCATTTATAATAGGATGTAATTATTTTACCTTGAAGCTTTTGCAAGTGTTATCTCTGTTTTCTAATGTGTAGAAATAAATGCTGTTGCCTTAACAATGACCCACTTGATGACATCTTGGAGAAGCTGCAAGTAAATGAATATGGACAAATACATCGCTAACTTGCTCAAAATTTTCACCCAGCAGTGTGGAGAGCGTGGCGTACTTAATACTCATTCTTTTGCACACTTGTATCTTCAGTGTTCCTGCTAATAATTTGCCTTTATAAATGCTTGAAAACTACTGGGTAAATAGTATGAGGATCTTCTGAAAACCAGTATAATTTTTCCAAGGAAGTAAACTCTTCATTAAGAGCAAACTTTAGTGTCTCTGAGCTACAACTGTGAAATGTTTGGTGGGAAAGAGAAGAAAAAGTTTACTATCTCTTTCTTTATCTACTAATTGAGCCATTTAATTTTAAATGTTTATATTAGTAAGATAAACATGTTCACGATGGAGACTTTAGATCTACTCTTGACAGTATATAGAATATAAACCAGTTTTATTACTGAGAGTGCAAATTGTACAAATTACACATAAAAAAGTTTATATAATTGAGATAAGTACAATTTAGAAATGTTTCTTTGAACACTTTTTGGCCTTTGCTGAAGTATCATTGAAGTTGTGAGCAACGGATTGTAATTCATATAGCTAAAATGGGATAACAGATGAAGTGACCATTACATGACATTTTTTATTCATTCTGGTCTTCAAAATGCACAAACAGCAATAGATGTGAATTTAGGATGTTAAGCATTTTACCAAGGACAAAAAAATACAAATTTATCATTTTGCTTCAATTGATAAAATTATATATTTATAAAGTTGATATAACAAGCAACAAAATCTAACGTTGCTTTTTAATGTCAGCGATACACCTTTTTCACTTATGTATTTGAAACCTGTAACTTTTAGAACAAAACAGTCCTTTAAATTGTGTTCTTGGTTTGTACTGTCTTTAATAAAAGTTATTGTCTTTATATATTGTTGTCATGTTTGTTTTTTGATGACATATCAGTTTTGTTCACTCAACATCTTTCCTTAAATGGAATTAACAATTATTTTGAACGTGTAACCATTTCTTGTCGGAGAGGATGTTGAGACTCTTCCTATAATTTAATCTCACACTCCTCATGCAAAAAAATCTAAGTTCAGGTTAAACAGAAAGGTTTTAATCAAACATGATATTGTGGGAGAGGGAATAACATAAAATTTTAAAAAATTAAATAATTCTGAACTTTAATGAATATAAACTCCTGAAGAGCAAAGATAACCTATCAATGTAAACCTCAGATATAAACTTTAAGAAATGAAATAAATAATTCAAGGGAATATGTATTCTTTGAAACTTTTACTTTCCAGAATTTTTTAAGGACATGACTTAGAGCTACAATATTATTTTCCAAACTTAATTATGGACACAGAATCAGTAGTACACATTACTGTCTCAGAGGAGTGGTACCACACAAGGGATCAGCGAGAACGCATGGACAAGGAAGGAGAGGTATTTAGAGGGAGGGATGAGTTGGCCCAAGTGTGAGACTATCAGTAACTACCTTCACCTAATTATGTTTAACCACTTGACTGGAAACACCTGGCTTAGATTTGTAATCAGGTAAGTCCAGACCGGGAGCCTATGAGCAGGTGCCAAGGTATCTTAGGTGTTTGCAGGTAAGTGCTGAATGGCATACTGCCAGGTTTGGAAAGAATTCCTCAGGGAGACCTGACCTGTGCCCGTTTGGCTCCCAAAGGGCCAGGAGCAGCATCCGGTGCAAGTTGGTCTGGGAGGCACAGCCTGGTAAAACGCTGGGGGCAGGGAGCATCCTGGCTCGCTGGGCGCGAGGGCACCAGTGAAGGCACTTTAGGATGGACGAGAGATCTGATCTAAGAGGGAAAGCACGAGGGACCACTGTCAATCCTAGGACGTGCCAGGCGAGGCAACAGACCCACGTCCGCACGTTTGAAGATTATTTGAGATGGCGAAAGATTCCAGGTGCAGAAACTGCTCCTGCGTAAATTGCACGCTAGATTAAACTGGTGCAGATCAACAGTGATAATAAAAGGGAAAACTAGAAGTAAGAAGACGGGTGAGGCCACATAATGTCGCAGGCATGGCTGTGTCTGGGTCTCTGCCGTCTATGCCTTAGGTTTGGAGTCTCTGAAGCTCTCGGGCTTTCTAAAAGGATAAAGGAGAATGAAAAAAGAAATAAAAAAAGAAAACTGGACCAAGGCGAGGGAAGACTACACAGCTCAACATTTTAAAGGTGGAGGCTGCGCCCCAAGGCCAGTCATGTGTTCTGCAGGACTGGGGCTGCGGCAGCAGCTTAATTAAACTGTGAAAAAAAAAAAAAATCCAAAACAAACAACAAAATCTCCTCATTCCAAAGACACCGGGAAGGTTTGAAACCGCACGTTTGCTCCGCCACTGGGTCCACGGCGCAAGTATAGCGTACTGAATACAGTGAGCGACGTCTCAAGCGCGCTGGGATGGCGGGGCTTGCAAAAACCTCACTGGGACCCCCTCGGGACGGGTGCCTCTCCTGGGTCACAGCTCCGGACACGGGAGGCGCGGCTACACCGCAACCGCCCCAGCTGTGGCGTGTTCTCCCGCCCGCGCGCCTACGGCGGGCAGCCGCAGCTCGCCCAGCAGCCCCGGGGGAAAGCAGGAAGGCCCGCAGCCTGGGGGTCCTGCACCCCGCGTCCCGGCGCGCCTAGCCCCCTCCGCCGTCTGCGCAGGCGCACGACGCCGAGGAGACACCGGAAGTGTCCCTGGCCACACCGGAAGTGTCCCTGGCCGCCCCGGATGCGACCGGTGGCGGCGGTTGCCAGGGCGACGGGAGCTTCCCCAGGGCGCTGGGGCTGGTGACTGGAGACGCAGACGCGCTTAGCTGTGGCGGGCCTCGAAGGCGGCGGGCAGCCTCTCGGGGTTCCCACGATGTTCTTCTATCTGAGCAAGAAAGTGAGTTTCCCAGCGGCCGCCCGCGGGCGATTCCCGCCTTCCCTCCGCCAAGCCGGGCATCTTCACCTGGCTCCGGCAGCAGCGGCCAGCCTTCCCGGCGGGGCCAGCCTTGGGCCTCTTCCATGGGACCCAGAGCCCCAGCTAGCGTTTGTCCGAGCCAGCTGCCCTCCCGCACGGTTCTCCCATTCCTGCCCCGGCCGGGTCCTCGTGGGTGGCCAGCAGGACGGACCACAGGGCCCGCCCTCGCCTTCCTCCTCCGCTTGTTGCTGCTCCAGGCGAGACTTTGAGGGGAAAAGAAAAGTGACAGAAGGGTGGCTTACGTTTTGTGTGCGGAGAGGGAGAACTGATGGGCGGTACCGAGTCTGCCCGCAATCCCGGCCACTCCGAAAATCCATCAGGTGACACCCGCCGCGGGCTTCCTTCCTCTGCTGTCCGTGCGTGTGCACTTCTTTCCCCCTTCCCCAGTTGGAAGAGGCCAGGGTACTTCAGGGGACCATGCCCATTTTAATTACAGCTCATTTTTTCTGCAAAGCCATACGTTTTTCTTCTTGGAAGATTTTTTTCCCCCGTGGATTCCCAGTTCTCTTGGGAAAAGTTGCTAGAGTGCTGGTTGCTTTTACAGATTGCCATTCCCAACAACGTCAAGTTGAAGTGCATATCCTGGAACAAGGACCAAGGGTTCATAGCATGCGGTGGTGAAGATGGATTACTGAAAGTTTTGAAATTAGAGACACAGACAGGTAAATGCATGCAAGCCCAAGTGTTTGGTTCTGTGGATTTTTTTTTTCTTTATGGCTGCAACGGCTATAACCCGCGCCAATCCAGAGCCAGGAGCTTCTTCCAGGTCTTCCTACAGGGGTGCAAGGCCCAGGCATCTTCTACTGCTTTCCTAGGCCATTGCACAGAGCTGGATTGGAAGTAGAGCAGCTGGGTCTCGAACTGGCGCCCATATGAGATGCCTAGCCCTGCAGGTGGTGGCTTTACCCGCTATGCCATAGCGCCAGCCCCCGGTCCTGTGGGATTTGACATGGCATTTGTCAGCATGTGGTTCTGATTGTACTAAAAGGAATAAAAACCTGAACGCCTTGTGATGTTTTTTCCAGTGTGTTTTTGCAATAAAGTTCAGACAGTGTTGGATATAAGCATCAGATGGCTCTTGCTGAAGGAGTTGATGGAAAATGAAATAGAATGAAGAAAGAAAATGGAGTCATTGTGTTCTCTGGAGTTATGTCTCATGATTGTGCTATGCAGCTAGGAGTAGAGTAAAAATCATGAGTTAACATTCCTGTAAAGTCACGGGATCCCACATTTCATTACATGTAACATGTGTTCACAGTTAGGCACTTTGTGCCCAAGAACAGAGAATGGAATATGTTTTGCATTTTTGTTCATAAATCTCTTGTCTTTGTGGCTTCATTTCTTTTCCATGTCTCTGAAATTGCAGCAAACAGTCTAATTTTTTTTTATCCTCCCTATTGTTGCTCCCAATTGGGGATTCAGATCACCCCTGGTTTAGTTTGGAGAGAGAGATAAGGAGACTGAGTGATTTGCACTCTCAGCTCTGCCACAAAACTCTGCCTGGCTCTCAGCGAGTGCTGCGTGGCTTCAGACTTCAGTTCACGCTTCTGTAAAGTGAGGGGTTAAGTTAGGTTGCCTTTTGGAGTCCTTGCATCATTGCCTCTCCAACTTTATTGGGCGTAAGAATCACTAGAGGGCCGGCGGCCGCGGCTCAATAGGCTAATCCTCTGCCTTGCGGCGCCGGCACCCCGGGTTCTAGTCCCAGTTGGGGCGCCGGATTCTATCCCGGTTGCCCCTCTTCCAGGCCAGCTCAGAGGAGAAGCACCTGGCTCCTGCCTTCGGATCAGCGCGGTGCGCTGGCCGCAGCGCGCCAGCCGTGGCGGCCATTGGAGGGTGAAGCAACGGCAAAAGGGAGACCTTTCTCTCTGTCTCTCTCCCTCTCTCACTGTCCACTCTTCCTGTGGAAAAAAAAAAAAAGAATCACTGGAAGAGATTGCTAAAGTGGATTCTTGGGCTCTAATCCCCAGAGCAGATCTGGGATGGGGCCTGCGCATTTGCGTTTCTAGTGGTGCTCGTGTTGCTGGCCCTCAGGCCGCACTTTGAGAAGCACTGCCTTGGACTTTGAATCACAAACACTTATTTAATATTTCCCCATACTGATGTGTAACCTTTGCTGTTTCACTGGACTTCACAGGAGTCTTGAGAGGAAGGTGTTCCAGGTGAGAAATGGGGGCTCTGATTAGTTAATAACTTACCCAGGGTCACGCAGCCTAGAAGTGGTAGAGCTGGGACTTGAAACTCACTTTGCCTCACTTTTAAGTCCTTATTTGTAACCACTCTCCAGAGGGCTCATGGACAACATACACAGAGAAGAGCATATTTGTTTTGATGTAGTAGATTAATAACATAAAGGGCAAGGTTGGAAGATATAAGTACCGATCGAAGTTTAGCTTCTGATGTTTTGTAGTTTAATCTCTCAGTGTTTTAGTTTTCTTAACAGTGTTAAAAATGAATTCTTTCTATTATGGTTCTCAGATGTCTGTATAGATGTTCATATGTGTGTATTATGTTCTTATTTTGCTTAAAATCTGTGGTAAGCTTCAGTTACATTAAGAAATACACGGGAGGCTGGCGTTGTGACAGCGGGTCAAGCTGTCTCCCGCGATGCGCGCATTCCATATGGGTGCTAGTTAGAGTCCTGGCTGCTCCCCCTTGATCCAGCTCCCTGCTAATGCATCTGGGAAAGCAGCAGAAGATGGCCCAAGTCCTTGGGCCTCTGCACCCATGTGGGAGACCCTAATGAAGCTCCTGGCTCCTGGCTTTGGCCTGGCCCAGCCCTGGCAGTTGTAGCCATTAGGAGGAATGAAACTGAGGATGCAAGATCTCTTTCTTTCTCCCCTTCTCTGTGATTCTGCCTTTCAAATAAATAAATAAACAATCAAGCCTTTCTTTTGAAAGGAAGACTTGATTTTGTTCAACATTGAAGGCTTTTCAAAAAAAAGATTTATTGTATTGAAAGGCAGAGTGACAGAAAGGAAGAGACAGGGAGGAAGAACTTCCATCTGTTGGTTCACTTCCCAAATGGCTGCAATGGTTGGGGCTGGGCCAGGTACCAGGAACTCCATTCAGTGTTGCATGTGAATGGTAGGGCCCTAAAATACTTGGGCTATCTTCTTTTACCTTCTCAGATGCACTGCCTTCTTGCTGTGCACTTTTGATGAGTTGTGGTCAGAGTATTCTTTGGGCTTAGTGAGCAAGATTCACGGGAGATTTGGGAGATGGGGTAAATTATTTGTTTTGGAACTTGATGATTGTGAATCATGCTGGAAAAGATAAATATGAGAGAGATGGCTGGGGGGGGGTTCTCACGAGGTCACACCATATTTATTTACTAATATGGTGATGAGGTAGTAGATTCTTGTAGTAATAACCACCACGTATTACATCCCTACTACTTATCAAGCACTATCTGTGCTGAACAGGTTGTTTTGTAGCTTTGCTAATATAAGATAGTTAAGCTATTATCACTCAACAGTATGGTAACAGTCCTGTACTTCAGTAAGTCCTCTATGGCACCATTTTTAGTGGAGAGTTAGAATTGCATTCTATTGCGATGTTGTAATTTGCTTAGCCAGTTCTGGTGTTGAGTGCTTCTTCATCAGTGACTTTCATGTTTTAGACCTGTTGGAAAGTGTTTTCTCTCAGCATTGACCTTTCCTTGTGTTCTGAATGTTGTTCCCAAGACAGGAGAATTCAGACACTTCGCTTTATTATGTGTAAGCACGCTGTCCCCACCATTCTCTGGTAGTCCCCGCAGTCTTTTCTGGAGTCCCCCCTTCTAGCTGTCGGAATTCCTGCGGACTTGCGTCTGCGTCTCCTTATTCGCTCTCCGGATATTTTTCATTCCCATGGCCTTAAGTGCTACCGCTGGCATGAGGATCCCAATCTTCAGCCCAGTCTTGATTTTTCAGATTTGGACATCTCTACTGGAGTCTTTCACAGACATCTCATACTGATTTTGACCAAACATTGAACATTTTTCTTCAGGCATTTTTACTTATTTGTTGTACTTTTTATTTGAAAGATACAGACAGGGAGAGAGACCAATGGAGAGAGATCTCCCGCCTTTTGGTTCACTTCCAAAATGCCCACAACTGCCAGAGCTGAGCTAGGCTGAGGCTGGAGCCTGGAACTCCACCTGGGTCTTCCATGTGGGTGGCAGGGACCCAAGTACCAAAGCTATCACCTGCTGCCTCCCAGGATTCATATTCCAGGAGGCTGGATTGGAAGCAGAGTAGCTGGGACTCAAATCAGGCACTGTACTGTGTAATGCAGCTATCTCGAGCAGCGACTTAACCGCTGTGCCAGGAACCACTCCCAAAATCGAGATCTTCATCACCTCCAAAATAGCTTCCTTTATTTATCTCTGTTTGAACATATCTATAAAAATTTTTTCATTAATTTATTTATTTTCATTTTATTTGAAAGGCAGAGAGAAGAGAGAGAGGGAGGGAGGGAGAGAGAGAAAAGGAGAAAGAGAGAGAGATGGAGAGAGATCTATCTGCTGGTTCATTCTTCAAATGCCTGCAACAGCCAGGACTGGGCCAGGCTGAAGCCAGTAGTGACTCAACTGTTCCCAAATGTTAGCCATCCTAGCTGTGGTACACACACTTTGTTTCATGAACATAATTATTTAAAATATGGTGTAGGGTGGGTGCTGTAGCACAGCGTAGAAATCTGCTGCCTGGGACACCAGTAACCTACCTTGGAGTATGTGGTTCAGGTCCTGGCTACTCTGCTTCTGACCCAGCTTCCTGCTAATGCGCATCCGGGGAAGGCAGCAGATGACCGCTCAAGTGTTTGAGTCCCTATCGCCCACTTGGGAGTCCCGGGTGGTCACAGCTGCTATGGCATTTAGGAGAATGAACCAGCGGATGGACGATCTCTCTCTTCATCTCTTTCTTTCAGTTGCTCTACCTTTCAAATAGATAAGTATATATATATATATATATATATATATATATATATATATATATATATTTTACAGGCAGAGTGGACAGTGAGAGAGAGAGACAGAGAGAAAGGTCTTCCTTTTCTGTTGGTTCACCCTCCAATGGCCGCTGCGGCCGGCGCGTCACGCTGATCCGAAGCCAGGAGCCAGGTGCTTCTCCTGGTCTCCCATGGGATGCAGGGCCCAAGCTCTTGGGCCATCCTCCACTGCCTTCCCGGGCCATAGAGAGAGCTGGCCTGGAAGAGGGGCAACCGGGATAGAATCCGGCGCCCCAACCAGGACTAGAACCCGGTGTGCCAGCGCCGCAAGGCGGAGGATTAGCCTGTTAAGCCACAGCGCCGGCCAGTAAATATATTTTTTGAAAAAATGCATAAAATTATCTCCAGGCTATGTATATAAGGAATAGATGAAACACAAATAAATTTTATGTTTAGACTTGGTTCTCATCCCAAAGGTATATCATTATGTATATGCAATATTCCAAAATCTGGTTTCAAGCATTTCCGATAAGGGATAGTCAACCTGTAATATCTTCCAAGAGTAGTGAAAGAACTCAAGAAGTGTCAGAACCTTGTAATTGGTGACTTCTACAAATGCATCATAGTAGCTTATGTTTTGTTTTGTTTCCAGATGATGCAAAACTGAAGGGTCTCGCAGTTCCTAGTAACCTGTCCATGAATCAGACTCTGGAAGGTCATAGTGGTGAGTAGTGCAACCTTGATTTTTTTTTTTTTTTTTTTTTTTACTTTTATTTAATGAATATAAATTTCCAAAGTATAGCCCATGGGTTACAATGGCTTCCCCCCTCCCATAACTTCCCTCCCGCCCGCAATCCTCCCCCTTCCCGCTCCCTTTCCCCTTCCATTCATGTAAAGATTCATTTTCAATTCTCTTTGTATACAGAAGATCAGTTTAGTATATATTAGGTAAAGATTTCAACATTTTGCCCATATAGCAATATCAAGTGAAAAAACTACCATTGGATTACTAATTATAGCATTAAATAGCAATGTACAGCACATTAAAGACAGAGATCCTACATAATTTTTTTTTTCAAATTAATTAATTTTCTATGCCATTTCCATTTTAACACCAGGTTGTTTTTTTTTTTTCATTTCCAATTCTCTTTATATACAGAAGATCAATTCAGTATATAATTAGTAAAGACCTCATCAGTTTGTGCCCACACAGAAACGCAAAGTATAAAAATACTGTTTCAGTACTAGTTATAGCATCACTTGGCTTTAGACGACACATTAGGGACAGATCCCACATGGGGTGTAAGTACACAGTGACTCCTGTTGCTGATTTAACAATTTGACACTCCTGTTCATGGCGTCAGTAATCTCCCTAGGCTCTAGTCATGAGTTGCCAGGGCTATGGAAGCCTTTAGAGTTCGCTGACTTTGGTCTTATTCCGATAGGGTCATAGTCAAAGTGGAAGTTCTCTCCTCCCTTCGGAGAAGGGTACCTCCTTCTTTGATGGCCCCGTTCTTTCCACTGGGATCTCACTCACAGAGATCATTCATTTAGGTCTTTTTTTTTTTTCCATGATATCTGGCTTTCCATGCCTGCTATACTCTCATGGGCTCTTCAGCCAGATCTGAATGCCTTGAGGGCTGATTCTGAGGCCAGAGTGTTGTTTAGGACATCTGCCATCCTATGAGTCTGCTGTGTATCCCACTTCCCATGTTGGATCTTTCTCTCCCTTTTTGATTCTATCAGTTAGTATTAGCAGATACTTGTCTTGTTTGTGTGATCTCTTTGACTCTTAGACCTATCAAAACTATCAATTGTGAGCTGAAATTGATCACTTGGACTAGTGCGATGGCATTGGTACATGCCATCTTGATGGGATTGTGTTGGAATCCCCTGGCACATTTCTAACTCCACCATTTGCGGCCAGTCCGATTGAGCATGTTCCAAATTGTTCATCTCCTCCCTCTCTTTTTCCACTCTTAGATTTAACAGGGATCACTTTTCAGTTAAAATTTAAACACCTAAGAATAATTGTGTGTTAATTACTGAGTTCAACCAATAGTACTAGAACAACAACAACAACAACAAATACTAAAAAGGATAAAGTATTACATTGTACATCTAAAGTCAGGACAGGAGCTGATCAGTTCATTGTTGCTTATAGTGTCCATTTCACTTAACAGGTTTCCCCTTTGACGCTCAGTTGTCACCGATCAGGGAAAACAAATGATATTTTTCTCTTTGGGACTGGCTTAATTCACTCAGCATGATGTTTTCCAGATTGCTCCATCTTGTTGCAAATGACTGGGTTTCGTTGTTTCTTACTGCTGTATAGTATTCTATGGAGTACATGTCCCATAATTTCTTTATCCAGTCTACTGTTGATGGGCATTTGGGTTGGTTCCAGGTCTTAGCGATTGTGAATTGAGCTGCAATAAACATTAATGTGCAGATGGCTTTTTTATTTGCCAAATTAATTTCCTTTGGGTAAATTCCAAGGAGTGGAATGGCTGGGTCGTATGGTAGGGTTATGTTCAGGTTTCTGAGGAATCTCCAGACTGACTTCCATAGTGGCTTAACCAGTTTGCATTCCCACCAACAGTGGGTTAGTGTCCCTTTTTCCCCACATCCTCTCCAGCATCTGTTGTTGGTCGATTTCTGAATGTGAGCCATTCTCACCGGGGTGAGATGGAACCTCATTGTGGTTTTGATTTGCATTTCTCTGATTGCCAGTGATTTTGAACATTTTTTCATGTGTCTGTTGGCCATTTGGATTTCCTCTTTCGAAAAATGTCTATTGAGGTCCTTGGCCCATCTTTTAAGTGGGTTGTTTGTTTTGTTGTTGTGGATTTTCTTGATTTCTTTGTAGATTCTGGTTATCAATCCTTTATCTGTAGTATAGTTTGCGAATATTTTTTCCCATTCTGTTGGTTGCCTCTTCACTTTCCTGACTGTTTCTTTTGAAGTACAGAAACTTCTCAATTTGATGCAATCCCAAATGTTAATTTTGGTTTTGACTGCCTGTGCTGTTGGAGTATTTTCCAGGAAGTCTTTGCCTGTGCCTATATCTTGCAGGGTTTCTCCAATGCTCTCTAATAATTTGATGGTTTCGGGTCGTAGATTTAAGTCTTTAATCCATGTTGAGTGAATTTTTGTGTAAGGGCAACCTTGATTAAAATCACCTTTGCATAGTATTGTCTTAGGCATTTAGAAGCTATCTGCTTAATACAGAATTGTCAACATTTTAAATAATATTTAAAAAAAGCATTTTTAGTGACTCTATGACCTAGAGTCATTTAGTAACTTTTACATGATTAAGCAAGTCTTCAATAAATCTAAATTTGCTAGCTTTTATTTGGTATATTAAAAATACTGTTAGCTGCTATGGATGTTATATAAATAATCTTTTTATACTATGTCCTATGATTCCAGATTAAAGGAGGGTAAAGAGACATAGCAACTGAATGCATTGTATGATTCTGGATTGGATCACGGAAAGAGAAAACTAATATCTATAAAGGATATTATTTGGACCATTGATGAAATTTTAGTATAAACTATATGTTAGATAATAATAGTGTATCAGTGTTAAATTTTCTAATTTGTAATTTGTAAAATGTCATTAATCTTGGGAAATAATACCCTAACGTATTTGGGAAAAAACTAAAATAAATCAATTATTCATAAAACTCAGAGGTTGAACATACACTGAAGAGTATTACTAATAGAATGAAAAATACAGGGATGGAGAGGTGAAGACGTATCAACCAAAACAGATAGAAAAAAAATAGCCCAAACAAGTACTTAGTGTAGTGCCCCTTGGACATCTTATCTGTGTGAGGCAGAGCAGGGCAGTTGCGTACATCACGCTTCCCTTTGTTCTGTGATCAGACAGGTACACAGCAGCTCCTGCATCTGGCTGTGATAGGTGCCTCTGCTGGCATGAAGTAGGGATACATTTGAAAAGTATTATTATGCATTATTGTAGAAAGTTAGTGATATCAGCAACTGTATCCTATGCATTTTAAAAAATATTTATGTATTCAGAAGATAGTGGGGGGATCTTTTGTCCACTAGTTCATTCACAAAATGGCTCCAATAGCCAAGGCTGGCCTATGCTGAAGTCAGGAGCCAGGAACCCCATCCAGGTGTCTCACGTGGGCAGCAGGGAGCACTTGGCCCATCTTCCCCTTCTTTCCCAGGTGCATTAGCAGGGAGCTGGCACCACAATGCTGGACCCTGCTCTGAGTTTGCTGGATAATATTAAAGACCAGTTAGTTTCAGAGGAACCATATTGGTTTTAACATTCCTTTGGTGTGTATGTATATAAAGTATAACTAAAATTAATTGTCTTCTTAAAGTCTCAAAATTGTTTTGTAATGTTCTAGGTTCTGTTCAAGTTGTAACATGGAATGAACAGTATCAGAAGTTGACTACCAGTGACCAAAATGGGCTTATCATTGTGTGGATGTTATATAAAGGTACATTAAGAAAGCTTATTTAGTATTTCACAAATTGGAGTCTGCATCCCAGGGTTGGGATGGGGAAATAGCAGCTCTGAAACTGGCCCTTTTAGGCAGCAGCAGGAGTCATCCTGACTGCACAATTTCAGGTTTTAGTGCGGCCAGCTTTTTTCTCTTCACTTTAATTTCCTTTGAACTGTAACATACTGTGTTAAGAAAGTGAATTAGGTGACCACTGGTTGTCTCCAAAATTGACTAAGACATTAGTAGAAGAATAATTTCTACCTGAGATTGCTCCCTCCCTGTCCCCACCTGGATTTCCAGTAAGATTCATCACTGTGTGTTTGGTGGCTGGTGTTAGCTCATTAGATGAAAAATGCGTTTATATATTTATGAAGAAGTCCAACATAATAATTCACTGGGCCAGTTAACTTTCTTTTCTTTGATGGATGCAGATTTTATCTCGGCTCTTACTGCTGGCTCACCATTTGTGCGTCTTGTTCACAAGAGAGCATGAGAGAAGGATTAATTTGGCTACATCACTGTTAACCAGGAATAATGCTGGTATATGTTCTCCTGATTCCAAGTTACATTATTATTTCCTTGGCCACAGACCTGAGTTGCTTGTATCAGAGTCTGGTAAAAACTTTAAAAGACATAAAAACCAAATTCTCTGATTTTTGCCTCTAATTTGATTATACTATGAAACAGTTCACATCTCACTCCAACCTGTGCACAGCTGGAATGTTTTTATCGTCAGTATTAGTGATGGATATCACTGATGTAATATGAGCTGTTAAAATTTTTTTCAGTCAGGATTAGAGTTTTGCCTAATATGTTATGCTTAACATGCTTATAATTAATCATTGGAGGATTTATGCAGGCGTATAAAGTTGTTATTATGTTTTTCCCTTCGTTTTGGTTTAAAATATGCTGTCCAAGTGGGAAAAGTTAGACATTCAGAAAAATCAATTTTTTGGGGGCACTACAGAAGCAATTAAAGTTTTATTTAAAAAATTTTTAGGTTTATTTATTTGAAAGGCAGAGGGAAAGAGAGAAAGAAGAGGGAGGAGGTGTAGGGGAGGGGAGGGGACGGGAGGGGAGGAAGGCTTCCATCCGCTGATTCACTCCCCAAATGGCCAAAATAGCCACAGCTAGTCCAGTCCGAAGCCAGGAGCTGGAAACTCTGAGTCTCCCACGTGGGTTCAGGGGCCAAAGTGCTTGGGCCATCCTCCTCTGCCTTCCCAGGCGCATTAGCAGGAAACTGGAGTGGAAGCAGAGCAGCCAGGACCCATGTGGGAAGCTGGCATCACAAGTGGTGGCTTAGTCTGCTGTGTGTCAACACTGGTCCCAGAAGCTTTATTTTCTTAAATGAAAGAAAAAAGATGGGTGTTTATTATATTTTCTGTGATAATCTTTGAAGCAATTGTTAGTCAAGCCAAGTTCATATTTCATTTTGTGTATGTTGGATTTGAAGGCTTTGTAGTTTAATGTCTCCGGTTGTAGAAAACTTTGCAATTATTTGTCCTACAGTATACTTTATGGAATTTTTTCAGGTCTGAAGTACCACTTAATGGATGTGAAAGTTTTGACCTGTAATTTTTTTGACTTCTAAAAATAGGCTCTTGGTATGAGGAGATGATCAACAATCGAAATAAATCAGTGGTTCGGAGTATGAGCTGGAATGCCGACGGGCAGAAGATCTGCATCGTGTATGAAGATGGCGCTGTGATAGTTGGTTCCGTGGACGGTAATGCATTAATTGGATATTTAGGCTTTTTTCCTAACCTAATCTTTAGAAATTTAAGTTAATTATCTATGTTAGAATTATTTTTTTTTTAAGATTTTATTTTATTTATTTGAAAGAGTTACAGAGAGAGGTACAGACAGAGAAAGAAGTCTTCCGTCTTCTGGTTCACTCCTCAGATGGCTGCAACAGTTGGAGCTGCACCGATCTGAAGGCAGGAGCTGGGAGCTGGGAGGTGTGAACTCTTCCGTGAAGTCGGGTTGGGAAAGGAGTGGTAGACACTGGATCATCATCAGAGGGGAGATTTAGGATTGAGGGAAATGGTTTTTTTAATTTTGTTTTTATTTGAGGTAGTTTTGGAGAGGAAGAGGTCTGGTATGTGTAAGTGCTCATAAGAAGGGGCCTGGAGAGATGAGTGTAGTGGAGAGGAAGGTGAGAACAAGCGATAGAAGGAGGTCTGCTCAAAGCTAGGGGGGTTGGCATTAGGTCAGAGCACAGTGGAGGGATTATCCTCAGACGGGGACTGGCTGGTGGGATTCTTCTTGCTTTCTATTAGGGCCAAAAGCAGAAAGGGTAAGTGTGCATTCAGTCATGTTCTGTGTGTTTGAAAATGTGAATGAGGAATTTCTTTTTTGAGAACGTTTATTTGTTTTTTCTTAAGCAGAAGATGGGCCTATCTACTAATTGGCAGTGAGATTTGCATCACAATTTGGAAGAAGAGGGAAAAGCGATTGAACAACTGCTATTTCAAATGTCTTGTGGGGAATTAGCTCAGATAGGTGCTCAGTAAACATTTATTGACCAAGTAAATTGAATAACTGTAAGAATGCTTTGAAGAATGGGAAGGCTTTTTGGGTGTAACAAAGATTTTGAAAGCAGGTGTTGGAGAAACATGACTTTGAGCTTTTAATAATAATGTTTATGTTTTGTTCTAGGGAATCGTATTTGGGGAAAAGACCTGAAGGGCATACAGCTGTGCCATGTAGCATGGTCTGCGGATAGCAAAGTCTTACTTTTTGGAATGGCAAATGGGGAAATACATGTTTATGATAATCAAGGGAATTTTATAGTAAGTATATATTTTCATTAGTTTCATTAATATAATTTTACTATTTCTGTATTTATACACATACATATACACAATTATTTATTGTGACGGTTTGTATTATCAAAGTCTTCAATTCAGGATTTATATTTTTTTCCAATCACCTGTTTAAAAATGCCTTATTTATTTTCTCTCTCTCTTTTTTTGAAGATTTATTTATTTATTTGAAAGGCAGAGTTACAGAGGCAGAGAGAGAGAGGTCTTCCATCTGCTGGTTCACTCCCCAGATGGTTGCAATGGCCAGAGCTGGGCTGATCCAAAGCCAGAAGCCAGGAGCCAGGAGCCAGTAGCCAGGAGCCAGGAGCTTCTTCCAGGTCTCCCATTGTGGGTGCAGGGGCCCAAGCACTTGGGCCATCTTCTGCTGCTTTCCCAGGCCATAGCAGAGAGCTGGATCGGAAGTGGAACAGCTGGGTCTCTAACTGGCGCTCATATTGGATGCCAGCACTGCAGGTGGTAGCTTTACCTGCTACACCGCAGCACAGGCCCCTTTTGGGGCCCAGCGCTGTGGCTCAGTAGGTTGATCTTCCACCTGTGGTGCCGGCATCCCCATGTGGGCGCCGGTTCTAGTCCTGGCTGCTCCTCTTCCAGTCCAACTCTCTGCTGTGGCCTGGGAAAGCAGTAGAAGATGCCCCAAGTGCTTGGGCCCCTGCACCCACATGGGAGACCGGGAAGAAGCTCCTGGCTCCTGGCTTCGGATCGGTGCAACTCTGACCATTTCGGCCATCTGGGGAGTAAACTAGTGGATGGAAGACCTCTCTGTCTGTTTCTCCCTCTCACTGTCTGTAACTCTACCTCTCAAATAAATAGAATCTTAAAAAAGATGCCTTATTTTCTTAAAAGTAAGTTAATGCAACATTGGTTAGAGTGTAGCCGTTAGTTCAGATTTTCTGGTAGCTGGAAGGGCAAGGTGTCAGTGCATGGAAGCAGGGGAATGATGAGTAGGATGGGATGTAGTTTAAGTTTGGTAAGTGACTTCTGGTGTCTGAAGCCAGAGTTTACATGCAGATACCTAAGATGTTGTTGTAATGAGATACTGTAAATCTATAGAAAGCAGGAGACTTAAGCACTAAGGGAGAAAAGTCAATTCCTGGTTAGAAGGTAAAATAGGAGGATTGGGTAGCTTCATCTGGAGAAAAATAATGGCTTTGCACGATTTAACTGTTGTAGGTCTGTGTATACTGATGGTATAGCAAGGGTTAAGATGTTATATAAATTTACTCATTGGTAGAAGTAAAATAGCTTATGACCCTGCTGTTTTCAAAGTAGTTTCATATTCCTCTTGTCATTGAATCTCACAAAACACGCTTTTTTAAAAAAAATCCTCATTTTACACACAGGTAAAATGGAGACTTAAGTAACATGATTTGTCCAGGGTTGGTAAACCAGTAAGTGAGTAAGCTTGCATTTGCAACCTTATACTTTCAATATATATATATATATATATATATATATATATATATATATTTTTTTTTGACAGGCAGAGTGGACAGTGAGAGAGAGAGAGAGAAAGGTCTTCCTTTTTGCCGTTGGTTCACCCTCCAATGGCTGCCGCGGTTGGTGCGCTGCGGCCGGCGCACCGCGCTGATCCGATGGCAGGAGCCAGGTGCTTCTCCTGGTCTCCCATGGGGTGCAGGGCCCAAGCACTTGGGCCATCCTCCACTGCACTCCCTGGCCATAGCAGAGAGCTGGCCTGGAAGAGGGGCAACCGGGACAGAATCCAGTGCCCCGACCGGGACTAGAACCCGGTGTGCCGGCGCCGCAAGGCGGAGGATTAGCCTAGTGAGCCGTGGCGCCGGCCTCAATAAATATTTTTATCTTTAACTGACATATAGTACTTCACAGATTTCTGGGTTTCAGTGTATTATTTCAGTAAAATGTGTAATGATCAGAGCAGCTGGTTTTTTGAATCCTTTGTATGATAATCTGTGTGTCTCATTTGTTTTAAAAGGTAAAGCATTTAAACCTAACCAATTTTCTTTAGGCAAAAATGAAACTGAATTGTTTGGTGAATGTTACTGGAGCAATCAGTATTGCTGGAATTCACTGGTACCATGGAACAGAGGGCTATGTGGAGCCTGATTGCCCTTGCCTTGCTATTTGTTTTGACAATGGAAGGTGCCAAATAATGAGACATCAGAATGACCAAAGTAAGACATTTCTCATTGCTTTGTAGGTCTGAGTCCAAGATCAGGGAGGCCTCATTAGTTTGGCCTCTGGGTGACGTTGTCGCTGGCAGAGTCCCCAGGTTGCACAAAGAACCTCCTGGCAGAAGGCAGGGAGTGTGCTAGCTTGTCTGTGTCTTTGCGGTTCCTTGTAAAACTACCAGCATTCAGTCATGGGGGCGCCACTCTGGTGATGTAACCCAATCTAATCATGTCCCAAAGGCCCTGTTTCTAAACATTGTGCCTGGAGTATTTGCACCCTCTTAGTTATCGTGTTTAACATAAATTTTCAGGACTAAACTCCTGAATTGGAGGGGTGGTAGGAAACAAGTATTCAAACCATAGCACTAGGCTAAGTGTTTTTACCACATTACCTCACCTGCCTGTTTTCTTGTGGTACAGACCCGGTTCTGATCGACACTGGCATGTATGTGGTGAGCATCCAGTGGAACCATATTGGCAGTGTGCTGGCCGTGGCGGGCACCCAGAAGGCAGTCACCCAGGATAAAGATGTCAACATTGTGCAGTTTTATACTCCATTTGGGGAGGTAAATTCATTAAAGCTTTATCTTTTTTCTTTGTTTTTTTTTTTTTAAAAAATTTTAAAAAGATTTATTTATTTGTTTGAAAGGCAGTTACAGAGAGGCAGAGTGAGAGAAGGGGGACGGAGAGAGGTCTTCCATCTGCTGGTTCACTCCCCAGATGGCCGCAACTGCTGGAACTGGGCCAATCCAAAGCCAGGAGCTGGGAGCTTCTTTGGGTCTCCTTTGAGGTGCAGGGGCCCAAGCACTTGGGCCATCTACTGCTTTCCTGGGGCCCATATGGGATGCCAGCACTTCAGGCAGTGGCATTACCCGCTACGCCACAGCACCGGCCCCCTTTCTTTCTGTTTAAAGGTGCATGAGGTAACTAGGAGTAAAAAAATGGGGGAAAAGGTGTAACCTGCCATACTTTCATTTAGGGACATTTTCAGTAATGGTGAGACATTAAATTTAATGTATGTCTGAATAACAGGTTCATATTCTAAGCATTCTATGGTGTATTTTATCATGGAATTTATTTGATAATTTTTACATTTGGAAAATCCAAAGTTTGATGTAAAAATTACTTTGAAATAACAATATTTGGAATGTTTTTTCTATAATTTGAATATATATTTCTTTTCACAGCTGGCTTTTGACTAGTTTCTAGAATAATATAGTTATTTCAGATTAACTTTTCTGATTTTAATGTGATATTTTAGGTGCACTTAGATATTAAGCAGAAATAATTGTCTCTCAAATTTCTAATAGTTTCAATTTGTTGCAGAGCAATTATTTTTTGAAAATCTATCTTAGTAATTAATCTTAGATGTTGCTACATTAAAATACAAAGGTAATTCAAGAAGTTCTTGGAAAATAGAATTAACAGATAAATTTATTTTTGTGCAAGAAGTTTTGGAATCCACACATACTTTTTTCATAACACACATTTTCCATGAATTTTTTGAATTATCCGAGTATTTATCCTTTTCAATAGTATTATTAATAAATTTAAAGATAATTTTCTGAAGTAGCATTATAACAAGTAGAATTGATAAATTGTGAGTTTTAAAGAATTAGAAAAATGAGAGCTTAATAATTAAGCATGGTCTATTTTTGCATAACTTATTTTCTAAACCAGTACTCTACCCCTGTTGGGTTTTTAAACACATCACAGACTACAGTAATATGTGATTTTGGCTGCATAAAACCTTTCCCAGTTATTTAAATGTTGTACTCATCTGTAAGGTAAGAAATAGCATTATTTGATGTTTTTGAGTCAGTCACTCAGTTACCCAGCAGAATGTGCTGTAGAGAATAGGTGCTCTTTCACTGTCAGCTAACAATGTTTGCAGTAGGTATAGAAGCTAAGGAAAAACAAAATCATAATTTTTAAGGTTCATAAATAGCTAAGATTCTGAATTCTAAGTATTTCTTTGTATATAACCTCCTAATCTTAATTTACATTATTTCTTGGTTATTTTTGTTGGTCACCATTGGCTTATTTTTCATCATATTGTTTTCCGTTTATTTTCACTAATTCAACCTTTTGTAAGCAGAAAAACTTATCTGTTCTAACGCCTATTTTTCTTTTTTATCTTACAAAACAATGTGTTAAGTGTTAAAATGAAACAAAATCAGTGGGCTTTGGGACAGCTGTAGTGAAAGGCATTTAGCCTAATTCCTCGGGGCATATTAATCTTAGTATTTTCTGAATGAGTGAGTATATAGGGGATTTGTTTTCAGATACATGCGATTGTCAGGGTAGAGAAGATAACTTGGAAGGAAGTTATCTTAAGGTTTAAACTTAAGAAAAACTCAAGGAAGAGTTTGCTTTTGATTCTGAGGGCTTGAGTCTCCAGGTTTTGCATGGTTGTCATGGCCATGGAGAAAGAGAACAGAACATGGTGTCTATAGTCAGGCTGAGCTGGCTTCAACTTCCATTTCTTTCTTTCTTTTTTTTTTTTTTTAAGGTTTATTTATTATTTTATTATTTGGAAGGCAGAGTTACTGAGCGGCAGAGGCAGAGAGAGGTCCTCCATCTGCTAATTCACTCCCCAAATGGCCGCAACAGCCAGAACGGGGCCGATACAAAGGCAGGAACCAGGAGCTTCCTCCAGGTCTCCCATGCGGGTGCTGGGGCCTGAGCATGTGGGCCATCTTCCACTGCTTTACCAGGCCATAGCAGGAAGCTAGATCAGAAGTGGAGTAGCTGGGAACCGAACGGGCACCCATATTGGATGCCTGCTCCTCTTTTTTTTTTTTTTTTTTTGGACAGGCAGAGTTAGTGAGAGAGAAAGAGAGTTATAGACAGTGAGAGAGAGACAGAGAGAAAGGTCTTTCTTCCGTTGGTTCACCCCCTAAATGGCCGCTACGGCTGGCGCTGCGCTGATCTGAAGCCAGGAGCCAGGTGCTTCTTCCTGGTCTCCCATGCGGGTGCAGGGACCCAAACACTTGGGCCATCCTCCAGTGCCTTCCCGGGCCACAGCAGAGAGCTAGACTGGAAGAGGAGCAACCGGGACTAGTACCTGGCGCCCCAACCAGGACTAGAATCTGGGGTTTTGGCGCCACAGGCTGAGGATTAGCCAAGTGAGCCACGGCGCCGGCCAAGATGCCGGCTCCTTATGTGTTTTGACCCGATATGCCACAACAACAGCCCCAACTTCATTTCCATAGTATAGTTTCATTTGCAGACTTTATTTCACCTTTGAGACTCTGTTTATTTTCTGAAATAAGTACATCATGGTGTTTTTGTAAAGATTATAGGCGACCACAGTGAAGAAATGCCACTACAGCGCTTGGCACTTAGTGAGTGCCTGCTGACAAGTCGGTTTCTTTCTTGCTGTTGCCACCACCTGGCTGGTTTGCACAGTTAGGAGGTGGCCTCATTCTGCTCCTGTAGATGGGTTAATACCAAGAGTACTGTTGTAAGAGCTGGCTTGTTCCCCGTTGGTTTCATGTAGACAGTAAGACACCTAGAAAGGACCCTCCTACATTAAAACCTGTGTGTGTGTTTCTGTTGGTGTCCCTGGCTACATGGTTTAATACCTTCCTCTTAGTCCCTTGTGTGCTGCTGGAACAGAACACCAAAGACTGAGTAATTTATGATTACCAGGGATTTACTGACTCGCAGTTCTGGAGGCTGTGAAATCTGGTGTTCAGGCAGCAGCGTCTGGTGAGGGCCTTCTTGCTCTGTCAGCACGTGGCAGAAGGCAGAGGGCGAAGAGGACAGAGAGACACAGGAGCAGGCTGAGCTCAGGCTTTCACAGCAGCATTCATCCTGCAGGGAGGGCTAGTCTATCACCTCTTAACGGTTCCACTTCCTTTTTTTTTTTTTCCTTAAAAATTTATTTATTTATTTGAAAGGCAGAATTACAGAGAGGCAGAGGCAGAGAGAGAGAATCTTCCATCTGCCGGTTCACTCCCCAGGTGGCCGCAATGGCTGGAGCTATGCCGATGATCTGAAGCCAGGAGCCAGAAGCTCCTTCCAGGTCTCCTATGCGGGTGCAGGGGCCCAAGCACTTGGGCCATCTTCTACTGCTTTCCCAGGCCACAGCAGAGAGCTGAATCAGAAGCGGAGCAACTGGGACTCGAACTGGCGCCTACATGGGATGCCAGCATTACAAGTGGTGACTTTACCCACTACGCCACAGTACCGGCCTCTTCACTTCTTAATACAGTTACAATGGCAATTAAATTTCAACATGAGTTTTGGAGGGAATAACTATTCAAAACCGTAGCAACCTAAAATTTGACTTTGGAACTTATCTGCTTAAGAACAAGGGATGTTGGTACAATTTATTGAAATTCTTGGGATTATACTGTTCTGTCAAATAAGAACTGTGGATTAACAATGTTTATGGTGATTTTAAAAAGGTATTTTTACTTATTCACTCATTAATTCAGTCATAAACACAGTATATGAGGAAATGAATTTGAATATAGGCACATCAAAAAGTTTATGGAAAAATGCCATGCAAAAATGTTTTGAAATTCTTGCATAATTTTTTACAATACACATTTCCGTGAACTTATTGGACATCCCTCATTGTTGAATGCACAGTTTATTTACTTAATAGATATTATCAAATACTTGTTTATCAAGTAATCTAAAGGAGTAGGAAATGCATGTGACTATGATGAAGTTAGTGTTCTCAAGGAGCTCCCTATCCAGTTTTCTGGAACCACAGAGGGAGCGGAGAAGGCAGGACTCCCTACGGGGTCAGTGTTTGTTGTTTCTTGAAGGATAGGGACGGATGCCCCATATGAATGTGGAACATGAGGATAGGGGAGGGGTAGGGGGAAGAAGAGGGAGATATTAGGCAGAAAGGATATTATATGGGCCAAGGGCATGAAGACACGTTAGTTCCCTTGTGAGTGAGCACATAGTAATTATTGCTAAGTAGTGGAGTATTAAGCCAAAGAATGTAATTTTGGGCTAGATGGGAAAAAGACAGTGTATGTCATACTAAAGGATGTCATGGTAGGAGCTATTGATTTTTAAAAATTATTAAACTTTATTAAAGCAGGGAAGGATATGATCAAATTTGTGTTCCAGAAAGATGAATGTGACAGCAGCAGAGTGGAAATTGAATTTGGGAGTTGAGCATAAGAATGAGGAAAGGGATCAGAAGAAAGAGTTGAAGTTAGGAGGCCATTACCACAGTCTAGTCAAACAAAGAGGCAAGTGTGAGGAGTTGCAAGGAGTAAGAGCAAGAGGACTTGATGCCTAGCTGATCGTGGGGGATCAGAGAGAGAGGCCACATCAGGACTGAGTTTACTAATAATATTGCATTGATTCTAAAATGCACAGTATTTTCAACTCTGAAAATAGAGTGTGTCTTATACTCAAGGTTGTCATATTTTAATTAGCAATATGTTTTTTCCTTAGTTGTACATAAGAATAAAGATGTCTATTTCAATCTATGGCATATTAGATTTGATGAAATTTAATATTGAATTCTTTGGATATAGTTTGTAAATTTCTCATAAAATAGGTATGCTTTTTCATTATAAAAATTGAAGGGAAATGATTTTGAAATAAATAGCAATCTTTCATAAAATAATTTCCAGGCTACTTTTGATCTCTGTGAAGTGATTGCTGTTAATTGGTATTTGAGTTCATTGTGACACTTTTGGGTAAATATGACTTTTTCCCCCAGCATCTGGGTACTTTGAAAGTTCCTGGAAAACAGATGTCTGCACTGTCTTGGGAAGGAGGTGGACTGAAAATTGCACTAGCTGTTGATTCCTATATATATTTTGCAAATATTCGACCTGATTATAAGGTGAGTATTAAGAGCAGTCTTAAAATAGTTTTTAATTAAATAATTTTGTTATAGCTAAAATATATTCATAATTTTTATTTTAGAAACTCGAAAGGAGACTTTTTGTTCAAAGACATTAGCATTAATAAAATTTTCTGTAATACTTCATGTAGTTAGTAAATTTAATCCAAGCGCCAGGGTCTCAGCAGGAAGCAGATGCACACTCAGAGGAGTAACTGAAGAGATTTAGATGAGGAACTTGTTACAGAGGGGCAGGCGGGGCTCAGGGGAACAGCAAAGAACGATAAAGCAAGCACCCAGGGGTCAGCAGTGAGATGTCAACACCATCCCTGGGCCGGAAGGGCAAGTTAAGGGAGTGGTGTTCCTGGAACCCTTGAGAGCTGTGGCTGTACAAGGAGAGGTCCTGCCCTGCAGGAACATAGCACGGCCAACTGGCCAGGCAGAGGGAATGGGGGAATGTCTCTCCATTTGCTGGTGTCTTCTATTTGGTTTTTTTTTTTTAATTTTTATTTATTTATTTAATTTGTTTGAATGCCAGAGAGAGAAAGAGATCACCCATCTCCCATCCACTGGTTCACTCCCCAAATGCGTACAACATCTGGGACTAGGCAGACGAAAGTCAAGAACCAGGAACTCAGTCTAGATCTCCCATGTGGGTGTCAGGGGCCCAGCCAGTTGAGCCATCGTCTGCTGTTTCCAGCGTGTGCATTGGTGGAAAGCTGAAATTAGAAACAGCTGGCATGCAAACACAGACATTCTGATATGGGATTTTGGTATCCCAGGTGGTGACTTAACTGCTGTGCCAAACAAACACTTGCCCCTGGCGCCTTCTATTGGCCAAATTCAACCAGAAGGCTAGTAGTTGGAATTCATAAAAATCATCTTCTGGCTGTCAGAGCAAAGTAGAGAAAGGCAGAGAATGGATCAGAAGGGGAAAATGAAAATAAGCAACACTGTCTAATCAATATTTTATCTTAAATTTAACATTTGATCTGAAATATGTTCTGAAATATGAGATTGATCTGTAAAACTGTGTTAAGAAAAATCTTACATATTTAATTTTTAAAGGGCCAAACACCTTGGAGAAATGGTTGATTCTAGGACTAGGGCAGGGCAAATACAAGATAAGCCTGGAGCAGTTTTTGATGCTGGGAAGTAGAGAAGTGTTCAAACAACAAAGGATAGGAGCGTGGCAGACAACGGAAAGCAACTTCCAGTGACCAAAACCAGAACAATAAGGGAATAAAATAAATGATGAACATCTTATCGTAACCCAGATTATAAAGTAATATCCTTGAGTCAATACTGATATAAATAAATAGTTTATTTACATAAGGAAGAGGGAGAGAAGAAACACATCTCCTTTATAGAAGTTCTGGTTACTTCCATACCACCTCCAGCAGATGGGGCAGAGCCCTGTGTCCTAGCCTGAGTGGAGTATGGAGAGGGTACAAAGGAAGTTGCTTTCTGGTGGGAAAACCTGGCAAATCCCACCATGGCCAAATGGGCAAGGTTAATGCCATCAGTGATGTCAAGTACCCTGATAGGACGTGACAGAGTCATACAGAAGAGCACTTTACTTCTATAGTGGTATTCCCAGCACATGGTAATTCCAGTATGAACATGAGAAAAACATTAGAGAAGCCTCAACTGAGGGACATTCTACAAAGTACCTGACTAGTCCTCAAAACTGTCGAGGTCTTCCAAAGCAGGGAGCACCCGAGAAACCCTCACAGTCCAGAGGAGCCTAAGGAGACATGCTGGCTGGATATACTATCTCCAGAATGGGGTTCTGAAGCAGACAAAGGACATGAGGGAAGAGCTAATGAAGTCCAAATAGAGTATGGAGTTTAGTTAGCAGTAATCTAGGTAACAGCAGCTTGGTTTCTAGTTGGCACAGATGTACCATGGACGTGTCAGATGTAACTGTTGGCAACCTTCCGGTCAATCTGGTAGACAAGTCATAGTAAAGACACTGAATATGGATTCACAACCACAGATACGTACACTGGGGAGAGTTAGAAGGAGAAGCTGTGAGTGTGTAAGTTCCATAATCAATCAATGGATGACGTGAGAGGAGAAAAATGCCAGAACAGTTCAGCTCGGAGCTGGTCACGACTATTCCCGAGACGAAACTGGACTGGGGTCTTCATCGTGTTTCCGTTTGTTTTAAATAACCCACGCAGGGTTATTTGAACATAAACTATGTGCATATGCTACTCTGATAAAAACAAATGCTATAAAAAATACAGATGGGGAGAAAAGGCAAACAGCTGTTTTTGAATTTTGGCTGGGGACCCCAGATTTAAACTTCTGGCCAGAGTCACTCTACCTGTTCTCCCCAGAAGCTGTCATCGATTGCTGAAATGTTCACCTCTGAAGCTTGAATCTTACAAATGAAAACAAGGAAAGTTAAACTAAGTTTATTTCTGCAGCACATTCTTTGTTTTAAAAATGCTTTTTTTACTTTTAGAATCTTTCTTATTTTAGTGAGAAAAGGTATTAAGCTTAAACTTCAGTCCTGTTTTCTATTTCTGAAGGATATATATATATATATATATTTATTTGACAGATAGAGTTAGACAGTGAGAGAGACAGAGAGAAAGGTCTTCCTTCAGTTGGTTCACCCCTCAAATGGCCGCCATGGCCTGCACTGTGCCGATCCGAAGCCAGGAGCCAGGTGCTTCCTCCTGGTCTCCCATGTGGGTGCAGGGCCCAAGCACTTGGGCCATCCTCCAGTGCCCTCCCAGGCCACAGCAGAGAGCTGGACTGGAAGAGGGGCAGCTGGGACTAGAACCGGTCGCCCATATGGGATGCCGGCGCTGCAGGTGGAGGATTAACCAAGTGAGCCACAGCGCCGGCCCCTGAAGGATATATTGATTGTTCACTCACTTATCTGTGGTATTTTTAGAGTAAAAATAAATATGATTTTCTTTCCCAGTGCTAAATATTCCTTCTCTCCCTTTCCTCCTACTCTTTCTCTGTCCCGCTTCCTCTTCCTAGTGGGGTTACTGCTCAAACACTGTAGTTTATGCATACACCAGACCTGACCGCCCGGAGTACTGTGTTGTCTTTTGGGATACGAAAAACAATGAGAAATATGTTAAATATGTGAAGAGTCTAATTTCTATCACCACCTGTGGTGATTTCTGTGTTTTGGCTAAGAAGGCTGATGAAAACCACCCCCAGGTAAGTCTCCCGTGAGTCAGCCACCTGGCAGAGCTGGACTGCAGTGGTCTTCCAGTCGTGACCTTCACGCTGGCAAGTGCAGCAAAGTCTAGACTTGTTTTGGAAAACTATGTGACTTCATTGGTTCTGTATCTCCTGACTTTTCCTCCAGGCAGCCAGTCCTTGCCAGTTTATGTAGACCAGTTCAATACTGAAGTTTTTTGTCTCTGAGGTCTATTTGAAATGCCACAATCTTTCCCCAAGTTAAAATTTTATAGGCAAAAATGAATATGTACCCAGGTGTTCAGTACAAATGCTGTAACAGTGACCATTTACAGTAGTTTGGGTAGCTTTTGATGTTGAGAAATCTACTTTTATTTGGAGTTTCATTGCTTTTAAAGTCAATTTATCATAGCATAAAACAAATAATATAAAGATTGTCTTTTTAAAAAGTATACTGGCAATGTAAGAATTTGCAGAAGTATTTAAATATTTCACAGTAGGACTACTAATGCTTTTGGCTGTGTTCTAAGTTATTTTTTCATCAAAGGTGATCATTTGAACAACCACATTCGATTTTGTTCTTGAAGCTCATTAAAACAACGTTAGAAGTATTTTTAAAAAAATTCATAGGCCCTTAGGGACCAGAAGGGAGAGGAAATAGCAGCAGAGTTTTGGGGTTAGAGGGTAGGTGGATTAGTGGCAATTACCTTAGCAGATCTAGGAAGCTGAATCATAAGCCCTTCGTGAAGAAAGCAGAGAGGCAACCGCTTGACATCACAGCCCCCAAGAGGCACGAGATTGGAGGGTACCTGGTAGGAGAAGGCAACAAGCATGAAAGCAGTTTGGCAGTAATAGTGATTATTCAGAAAGGAGAAAACTTAAAAAACAAGAAAGCTTAGAAAGGAAGCAGGTTCCCAGGTCTCCTCCCCATCAGTGCCGCCCTTCCACCACCTCTCAATGCTGTGCTTGTCTCTGGAGAGCAGCAGGCACTGAGCAGGTGGAGGAGCACTGATGAGAACAGGCCAGGAAGTGCTGCCCTTAGTGTTCTTTCACCACTCCCGCCAAGCATGGATCAGAAGCAGAGCAGCTGGGCCTTGAACTGGTGCTTCCATATGGGATGCTAGTGTTGCAAGTGGTGGCCCAGCTTGCTGTGTCACAGTGCAGGCCCCAGGGTCTCATTTTTAAATATGAGCAGATAGACAAGGATTATTAGACATTTGAGGAAAGCAGCTAATTTAACAGACGCCAAAAGTAAGCACAAGTAGAAAAGAACTTGGAGGAAGCAGAGACTTTGCAGGAAGAATGCTGTAAAAAATAATGATTTCCGAAGAACCAGCGTTATGATCTTCAGAGGTTAAGAGGTGTGCCATGAAATAAGAGGAGGGTACATAGAACAGGAAGTGGGGGCGGGGAAAAGGGGATGGAAGAAAGCTGCATACTTCTCTGTCAGAGTGGGAAGGTGGTAGGGGAAGCACCACGTGAAACAGCAGAGCAAGAAGGAGCACTACAAACACGTTCCTTAGATTTGTGGAGTCCATAGCAAAAGGCTGAGCTAAAGGGAGCTAGGGAATGGAAAGTTAGGGGAGACCACCGTTTTTATTAAAACGTCTTGTGGAGCTATTTTTTTCTTGAAACTATGAATATGATAAAATGAAAGTAAATTTAAAATAAAACACACAGCATTTTATGCCAGTAAATAAGCTTATTTTAAGTAATGGGTGTAAGTTATGATATATTTAGAATAATTTATCATTTGCATTATGTTTATGAAATGAAACAAGTTTTAATTGAGGTACTTGAAACTTTTTAAAAAATATTATTTATTTGAGGGGCCAGCGCTGTGGCAAGTCCTGGCTGCTCCTCTTCCAATCCAGCTCTGCTATGGCCTGGGAAAGCAGTAGAAGATGGTCCAAGCCCTTGGGCCCCTACACCCACGTGGGAGACCCGGAAGAAGCTCCTGGCTCCTGGCTTTGGATTGGCGCAGCTCTGGCCATTGCAGCCAGTTGGGGAGTGAATCAGCGGATGGAAGACCTCTCTCTCTCTCTCTCTGCCTCTCCTTCTCTCTGTGTAACTCTTGACTTTCAAATAAATAAATAAATAAATAAATAAATCTTTTTTAAAAAAGTTATACACATTGTGATTTAAAAAAAGATTATATATTTGAAAGTCAGACTTACAGAGAGAGAAGAGAGAGAGAGGTCTTCCATCCACTGGTTCACTCCCCAAATGACCACAATGGCTGGAGCTGGGCAGGTCCGAGGCCAGGGGTCAAGGGCTTCTCTTAGTCTCCTTTGTGGGTGCAGGGGCCCAAGCACTTGGGACATCTTCTACTTTTGCAGGAGCATTAGCAGGAGCTAGATCAGAAGCAGAGCAGCCGGGACTCAAACCAGTGCCCATGTCTAGGATACTGGTACTGAAGACTGACTTAATTTGCTGTGCCACAGTGCCGGCCCCAAAAAAGGTTAAATAGCCCAGAGATTTGGTTTATTTGAAATTGTTTTTCTAGTCAGAAGACCATCTAAATAGAATAGTATTCTTAGTACAAGATACAGAAAATAACTAAGAAAACAGAAAAGATCATAACGTAAAGTATTGCTTTATTGTTTTCCTGATACTAGCCATTGGCAATTATTTATATATAAGTCATTTTCATCAGGTTGGATTATGTCTTTTCTGTATTAACGGACTTTTTCTGAATTTTTATGTCATTTATATATTGCTTCAAAGGAGGAGAACGAGATGGAGACATTTGGTGCAATGGTAACACATTAAGTTAGCTCTTATATAGCTATTTGTAGGCTAAAAATGAATTTTGAGGTTATCCAATCAAGAATTTTAGAAATATAAATGATGAAAAGTAGCTAACTATCTTATGTTTGTTAAGTGTCCTTATATAAACTGACATGTTCAGTTGTATTGAAAAAGCAGCCTTGGTTGAATTTTAATTCATACTTCTTGATGTTTAATGCTGTATTGTTATCTTTCTTTTTCTCTGTTGTTCTTTGCACTTAATAATTTTATTAACTACTTCTCAGTAATACTTGAAAGAGATAAGCTATATGTATTATATGTTAATTTTTGTATATATTAAGCATGTTTTCTTTATTATTCCTAAACAGAAGTTCTGATACTCTTTTTGTGTCATTTGTTCATAGTTTGTGCTCGTTCTTTGTAACTCTATTGGTACACCCTTGGATCCTAAGTACATTGACATTGGTAAGGAAATTTTTACTATTTCTCCCCTTTCTAGTTAGGGTTTATTTGTAAGGCTAATCTAAAACCCTAACAATGGTATTAGTAGTTAGAATGGTATTCTCTAGGGATGACTGTACTTCCTGGTTGTCAGGTCCAGTACCAGTTTATACTGTTGTCATGGTAAATAATTAATTACACCCCATTTCACTATCAAGCATTCTGGCTAAGGTAATCAATTATAAGGTTGCTCTATGTAAAATTCAAAAGAATTTCACTATCTGCCGTTCTGCCATCACTTGCTCTAATGGGAAATATAATTGCCCAGGAATTGGTATGCAGTATAATGATTAGCATGTAGTGAACTGAGGATTATAGAAAGAATTTTGCTGGTAAACCACTTTTATTAGTAGTAAACTGCTTGTAAATACCCCTCTTCCCTAAAAACACTTTAGCTGCTTGTGAAAGTAAGCTTGCCCTTTCCAGATTTTTCTAATGAAATGAATCTATTAATAGGGACAGCTTTTAAGAATTTCTGATTTTTTTGTTTTCAGAGGACATTTAACTTTAGTTGCTTCTATCCATTGGTTCTATCCAACAGCTATGGAAGTTGCCCCTTAAAACATTCCAAATCTTATTCCAAGTGGTTGGTTAAAATCATTAACAAATGTAACTTCTGAAAATAATTGTTTCCTTTTTTAAAAGATTTTATTTATTTATTTGAGAGGTAGAGTTACAGACAGTGAGAGGGAGAGATAGAGAGAAAGGTCCTCCTTTTGTTGGTTCACTCCCCAAATGGCCACAATGGCCAGAACTGCACCGATCCCAAGCCAGGAGCCAGGAGCCTCCTCCGGGTCTCCTATGTGGGTGCAGGGGACCAAGCACTTGAGCCACAGCAGAGAGCTGGATTTAAAGAGGAGCAGTCGAGACTAGAACCGGTGCTCATATGGGATGAGAATTAACCCACTGCGCCATGGTGCCGGCCCTGATTGGTTCCTTTTAAAGTGGGTAGTGGTATGTTGGATACAGTATGATGAAAATTATTTGATCTGGAAAATTGAAAATCCGTTAAATTGTTTTTTGACCCCGAGAATTTATTAGTTGTTTTTTCAGATTGGACACTCAGTTTTAACAATAAGATGTTAATGTCTGCCTTCTGAGTGTTCACATTTGTTCTTTGTTTAGGCTTAAAATTATTAGTCTCTTGTCATGTGAATATATTTTTAGAAGCCTAAATCATTAACATAAAGGATACATTTTGTGAATCTTCAGATGATGTGCTTTTTCTTTTAATATCACAAGTTTCAACATAGGCTTGATAGGGTCAGCCTCAGAGTAATTTGTATCCTAGGTAGTCTATTTTAAAACAAAGTGTCCTTCCCCTTCACGAAATGGTGAATTCTAGAGGGCATGATTGTTTGTGTTTTTTTGAGTCTCAAAACATTTTTGCAGTCTCAGAAGCTGAAGTTTTTTTTTTACAGGCAGAGTGGACAGTGAGAGAGAATCAGAGAGAAAGGTCTTCCTTTTGCCGTTGGTTCACCCTCCAATGGCCGCTGCGGGAGGCGCGTTGTGGCCGGCGCACCGCGCCGATCCGATGGCAGGAGCCAGGTGCTCCTCCTGGTCTCCCATGGGGTGCAGGGCCCAAGGACTTGGGCCATCCTCCACTGCACTCCCAGGCCACAGCAGAGAGCTGGCCTGGAAGAGGGGCAACCAGGACAGAATCTGGCGCCCCGACCGGGACTAGAACCCGGTGTGCCGGCGCCGCAAGGCGGAGGATTAGCCTAGTGAGCCGCGGCGCCGGCCTTCAGAAGCTGAAGTTTTAACAAACAGCCCTTTCACTGGCTTGTAGCAAACACAGCCATATGTATCCTGAGAAATTCTTTTTTTAAGTTTCTGTGCCAAATTTTCTTGAGGACTAATGGCTAAAACAAAAAGATACTGTGTGCAGTTGATACTGTTGTAGAAGGTATTGCTTTTGTTTTTGCCATTTGCATTACTGAAGTATTTCAGTCGGTGGAACTCCAGTACTCTACATGTAGGAGATAGGTGCCCGTTTTTGGTGCTCTTCTGTTGAGTCCCAATGAAACATTTGGTGTATTTTATCTAGAGTACTTCGTGCTCTGCACTGTGATCACTGATTTTCTTGTCTGTCTTCCTCACTAGGCTTTGAACTACTAAAAAATCTATGCATCATTAATTTTTGTATTCCTACTAACTACATTGTGTTTGACACATAATCTTTATTGAATACATGGAAAATATTTATTTTTTATCATGTAAATAAAAATGATAATTCATTTATTTAGCAAACCATCAAGTATGTATTATTTAAGGTACTCAATTGGCCTCTGGGGGTAATAATAAGTTAATTATGACATTTCCTATAGGGTATATAACAAATAATAAAAAGATAGTCAATCCATTGAAAAATGACTTATTGCTGTGTGCTGGGTATTTTTCTAGGTGTTGGATAAATTGATGTTGGTGCCTGTGCACATAAGAGGCACCTTTTTTTAAGCTTATTTTATTTATTTGAAAGGCAGAAAGAGAAAGAGCGATTGATCTTCCATCTGCTGGTTCACTCCCCAAACGCTGACAACAACAGGGGCTGTGCCAGGCTGAAGAGCTAGGAGCCAGCAACTCCATCTCATCTCAGACATGGGTGGCAGGGACCCACGTACTTAAATCATCTACTACCTTCCAGTATGCGCTTTAGTAAGCAAGCTGGATTGGGAGCAGAGGTGGGACTTGAAACTGGGCATCTGATACAGGATACGGCCATTCCAAGTGGCAGCGTAACCCACCATACCACAGCACCTGCCCCAGAGAAATTTCTTCTACTTAGAAGTTTCATTTGAGCTGAGTTTTAAAGTTTTGAAGTGTTTCCTCAGGCAGTATTTTAAGTGGAGACAGCTGGCTTGCAGAGATACTGAACGTAGCTAGAAAGCAGTGGCTTGCCTGTGTTGTGGTCATTTTGGCAGAGCCCATGGGTAGCTTTCTAATGGCCTCTAACACATGCACTGAGTTTTCCATGTGTTCCAGAGAAAGTTAATTTAATGAAAACATTTAGTTCTGTTTCAGTTCAGCAGCTCTTGGAAGGTCTATGAAATCAGTAGAAAAGTGGAGGAACCTGACAGATGTAGGCATTTATTTCAGGCATCGGCATTCAAATATTATAAGCAGTGTTTTTCTTTCTTTTTTCTTTTTTCCCCCCAGAAACCTTTTATTAAAGATATACAACTTTATGCGTTCCATAAATACAACTTCAGGAACACAGTGATTCTTCCCACCATATTCACCCTCCCACCCACCCTCCCACCTTTCTTCCTCCTCCCTCTCCTATTCCCATTCTTATTTTTTACTAAGAGCTATTTTCAGTTAACTTTATATACATAAGGTTAATTCTATACTAAGTAAAGAGTTCAACAAATAGTATATTTAAAAAAACACAGGGGGCCGACGCTGTGGCGTGATGGGTTAACACCCTGGCCTGAAGCTCCGGCATCCCATATGGGTGCTGGTTCTAGTCTTGGCTGCTCCTCTTCTGATCTAGCTCTTTGCTATGGCCTGGGATAGCATTGGAAGATGGCCCAAGTCCTTGGGCCCCTGCACCCGTGTGGGAGACCCAGAAGAAGCTCCTGGCTCCTGGCTTTGGATTGGCACAGCTTTGGCTGTTGTGGCCGTCTGGGGAATGAACCAATGGATGGAAGACCTCTCTCTCTGTCTCTACCTCTCTTTGTAACTCTGTCTTTAAAAAACAAAAACAAAAACTGTTCTGCAACAGTCGAGACAAGGGCTGTTCAAAGTCAACACATCTCATAGTGTCAATTTTACTTCTATAGATTACTTTTTAGGTACTGTATTAGGTGTCACAGATCAGGGAGAACATATAGTGTTTGTCCTTTTGGGATTGGCTAATTTCACTAAGTATGATGTTTTCAGTTTCATCCATTTTGTTGTAAACAGTAGGAATTCATTTTTTTTTTGCCACTATGTAGTATTCCATGGTGTACATATCCCATAATTTCTTTATCCAGTCTTCAGTTGATGGACATTCCTTATCTTAGCTATTGTGGATTGAGCTGCAATAAACATGGAAGCACATGTTTATAACATGAAAGAGTTATCTTTCATATGCTGATTTCATTTCCCTTGGCTAGATTCCCAAGAGTAAGATGGCTGGGTCATATGATAGGTCTATATTCAGATTTCTGTCTTTCATGCTGTCAATCTAGAGGAATACTGTCTTCCACAGTGGCTGTACCAGTTTACATTCCCACCAGTGGTGGATTAAGGTACCTTTTTCTCCAGATCCTCACCAGCCTTTGTTGTTTGTTGATTTCTAACAGGGGTGAGGTGAAACCTCATTGTGGTTTTGAGTTTCATTTCCCTGACAGCAAGTAATCCTGAGCATTTTTTCATGTGTCTGTTGACCATTTGAATTTCCTCTTTTGAAAAATGTCTATTTAGGTCCTTGGCCTATCTCTTAAGTGGGTTGTTTGTTTTGTTGTTGTGGAGTTTCTTGATCTCTGTATATATTCTGGTTATTAATCCTTTGTCAGTTGCATAGTTTGCAAATAATTTCTCCTATTCTGCCAGTTGCCTCTTCACTTTCCTGAGTGTTTCTTTGTTAGTGCAGAAGATTCTCAATTTGATGTAATCCCATTTGTTAATTTTGGCTTTGACAAAGCGTGTGCCTCTGAGGTCTCTTCTGAGAACTCTTTGCCTATGCCAAAGTCTTGCAGGGTTTCCCCAATGTTCTCTAATAATTTGATGGTATTAGGTTGTAGATTTAGGTCTTTAATCCATTTCAGTGTATTTTTCTGTAAGATGTAAGGTAGGGGTCTTGCATCATGCTTCTGCATGTGGAGATCCAGTTTTTCCAGCACCATTTGTTGAAGAGACTGTCCTTGCTCCAGGGATTGATTTTAGCTCCTTTGTCAAAGATAAGTTGATTGTAGATGTGTGGGTTGACTTCTGGAGTTTCTATTCTCTTTCATTGGTCTATCCATCTGTTTTTGTACCAGTAAGAAGATGTTTTGATTGTTATTGCTCTGTAGTATGTCTTGAAATCTGGTGTTGTGATGCCTCCAGCTTTTTGTTTTTTTGTTTGTTTTTTTGACAGGCAGAGTTTGATAGGGAGAGAGAGAGACAGAGAGAAAGGTCTTCCTTTTTCCGTTGGTTCACCCCCCAAATGGCCGATGTGTCGATCGGAAGTCAGGAGCCAGGTGCTTCCTCCTGGTCTCCCATGCGGGTGCAGGGCCCAAGCACTTGGGCCATCCTCCACTGCACTCCCAGGCCACAGCAGAGAGCTAGACTGGAAGAGGAGCAACCAGGACAGAACCAGCACCCCAACCAGGACTAGAACCCAGGGTGCTGGCGCCACAGGCAGAGGATTAGCCCAGTGAGTCGCGGCGCCAGCCTCCAGCTTTGTTTTTGTTGTGTAAGATTGCTTTAGCTTCGAGGTCTCCTGTGTTTTCATAGTCTCACGGTCACCCCCTCTCCTCTAAGGAGACCAGTGCCTGGGTGCTAGCTCCAGTGGGTACAATATTCATCCGTGCTGCCACAAGAACCACACAAAGTGTCTGTGCAGCCCTTGGTGTGAGGACGATCCCGCAGTAGTGACCCTCACTGGGGAATCAGGGAGCCCAGAGTGTGTGGAGCTACCCGCAGTGACTGCCCAAAGACCCAGCCACACGCTGTGGCCTCGCACACAGCCACAGTGTTGTCACAGTCCCAGCACACACAGGGCTCCCACAGTCATGAGCACCCAGCCCCCTGTCGTTTCCCAGTCACTGAGTTGTCTCCTCTCAGCTGGTTGCTGACGCAGCTGTTAGTATGTCCAAAATGGCACCCACCCTCTCTGGACTAGTTACAGGATTCTGGTGCTGGCTGGTCAGAGAGAGAGAAATGTACCCCCTTTTATTCCCCTAGATTAACAGGTACAGTGTCCCCGTTAGGGCTCCCAGCGGGACTCGCTCCAGGCTCTTCCTGCAGCTTTATTGCCAGTGGCTTGGGCTGCTACAGTCTGGTCTCACCTCTCTCTCCAAAGCTGGTGCTGAGGCTCTCGGCTGCTGGGTCCTGAGTTGTGTGTGTCCACACCCTCCACATAGATCCACAGTGTCCCTCCAGTTTACCGAGCTTCCTCTGCAGTTTTCTCCCTGACTCTTCCCTGAGACTGCACTCTCTCCACTTTTTTTTTTAACTGTCTTCCCCTGGACTCGAGCAGTAAGCGCCTTCCCTATTCTGCCATCTTGGAGTTTTCGCAGGTTTTTCTTATACGTGAGTTTCTAGATTGTTTTAAATTATTTTACATCCTTGCTTGACTAGTTACTAGTAACATTAACCTACTAGTGTTAGAAGGTTCAATTAATGGAAGCATCATTTTTTTTTAGATTTTTTTTTTTCTGATAATTTTCCCGATATTTTAATTTTTTTCTTTACAGATACTGAATAGCTGAGAAAGGCAACAGGTGCTTCTATCTTGGTTGTGTTCTTTTCCCAAGAGATCTTGTCTATTAAATTTTGATCTTTTTTCTAGAAGCTAAATCTGGGAGGGATATATTTTTAACAAAGATCTAGCAAAATTTACATAGGGAATTATTATGTACCCATATGAATTTACTGAAATTACTACTGTATTAATTAAAAAAACCATATATTTCAGTTGTTTCTGTATTTTTTATACAACTGGCTTATTATAAAAACCTAGGTAGATAATGAAGTGAAAATGATAATATTTCCTAATCCTTAATGAGGGCCAATATGCTTCAGTGGCTAAGAGCATATTCTGGAGCCACGCTGACTACATGTGTGTCCAGTTTTACCACTTTCTAGCTGTGTGACATGGGCAAATTATAACTGTCTCAGGCCTCCATTTCTTCATCTGCTAAATGCTGATAACAATGCCTACCTGGGGCCGGTGCTGTGGCATAGCAGGTAAAGCCACCACCTGAAGTCTGGGCATCTCATATCGGTGCCGTTTCGGCTCCTGGCTGTTCCACTTCCGATCCGGCTCTCTGCTATGGCCTGGGAAAGCAGTAGAGGATGGCCCAAGTCCTTGGGCCCCTGCACCCATGTGGGAGACCCAGAGGAAGCTCCTGGCTCCTGGCTTCAGATCGGTGCAGCTCTGGCCATTGTGGCCAACTGGGGAGTTAACCAGCAGATGGAGGACTTCTCTCTCTCTCCACCTCTCCTCCTCTCTTTGTGTAACTCTGACTTTCAAATAAATACATATTTTTTAAAAAATCCACACCAAAAAACTAAAAAAAAAACAAAAAAAATAATGCCTGCCTTATCAGGGTATTTGAGTTAATATGGGTGATCTGTTTGGAGCAGTGTCTGGCATATATGCATTTAGAAATTAATAAATATAGCTTTTAAAATTACCGAGCACTTGCTATAGGCACTGTGCTATGCTCCATTATTGTTTTTTAAAACATGAAACAGCTATATAGGGTTGGCATTATTATCTTTAAGTTACAGTAAGTAAACTGAGGTTCAGAGAGAAGTACGTATGTATCTAAGTCCTGCTTATAGACTTGCCAGGTGCCTGCTCTGTGAATCTAAGAAGTCTGACTCTTACCTTGAACCACATAGATTTTAACTGAATTAATCAGACTAGCAATAAACCCTTATATTTACTGTGTTATCAAAAAGAAAGAAGCATGAGTTTAAACATAGTAAACCTTGGTCGGAAAAATGTTTTGTATACGCATAGGAAAAGTCATATTTTATTGGAAGGTCATTAAAGTTTGCCAGTTTATTTCAAAGCATACTAAAGGTACAGTAGTTACTAGCATCCGAGTTTCCATGGTGGAGTTTACCACATGTTTGCCAAATGCCTTAAGATTCAGTGAGCATGGAGTCAGGAAGAGAAGAGCAGACTGGGCCTGGTGGAGTGCCTCCTGGAGCCCTGGCTGCGCTCTCCAGGCCTCGCTGTTGAGGCCTTGTTCCCTGCCGGGAAAGGCTCCCTGCTCCCCCTAGAGGTCGGTGGTAGAACACATTGTGAATAGAAAAAACACTGACAAGTGTAATGAAAAAAAGGATTTGTTTATGACTCAGTCACAACAGGTATTTGGCATATAAAAATTCTTGAATTTGATTCCCCCGAATTGTTAATCTACTCAGTTGACATCATACTATGAAGCTTTTTTCTAATTCTTTGTTCGGTTTCTAAGCCCCTTACTAATAATGCCTTAAAAATCTTAATTTGGACTCTGACAAGAACTCCATAAGTGGTAGGTCCTGGTTGTTAATTCCATGTTAATGATTGTATAATATTTATAAATGGAAAAATTAAGTTTTATACTGTTTTAATTAGTCATGATTTTAGAAAACATAAAAAACTAAAATGATTTTTCATGAAGTTTTTTTATTTTTGAGTATGTATATACTATTTTTTATTGAAGATTTTTATTTATTTGTGTGAAAGGCAAAGTTACAAAGAGAAGAGACAGAGACCTCCCATCTGCTGGTTCACTCCACAGATGGCCACAATGGCCAGGGCTGGGCCAGGCCGAAGGCAGGAGCCACTAGTTTCATCTAGGTTTCCCATGTGGGTGACAGGGGCCCAAGTACTTGGACCATCTTCCACTGCTTTTTCCCAGGCCATTAACAGGGAGCAGGATCAGAAGTGGAGCAGCTGAGACATGAACGGGCACCCATATGGGATGTTAATATTGTAATCAGTGGCTTAAGTTGCTATACCACAATGCTAGCTCCGTGTATGTTTATTTTATTTATTTGGGTTTTATGATCTTGGGGAAGCTAGTTTACTTCTTTAATCCTGTGTTTACTTGTCCATAAGATGGACTTGACAAGACTTTCTCCTTCATAAATGGATGCACAGTAGGAGCTGAATTAAATATTCTCCAAGAAATGTAACAGATGACAAGAATGATTTGTTGAGAATACATTTCTGGGTTAGGAAGGAGGCTGGGAGAATTCTCTTTTCAGAATTAAGGTGGAAATATAGGACATACGAGATGAGAAGAAAAGATAAAGGCCTGAACTAAGCAGTACTTGGTGGTGGAGATAGGAAGGAGGGGTGGGGTTTTATTCAACTGTTCCTTAGTTAGTGGACATTTGGGCCATTTCTACCTTTTGGCTATTATACATGATGCTGGTATGAGCATTTGCATATGATATTTGGTGTAGACATATATTTTAATTTCTCTTGGGTATTTACCTAGGAGTGAACTTATTGGAGTAATTAAGCATATGCTAATTCCATATTTAACATTTGGAGGCATTGCAAACTGATTTTCACAGTGGATGTGCTATTTGAGGTTCCTGACATTGCTCCACTTCCTTGTGAACACTTGTTATTGTTTGACCTTTTGATTCTATCCATCCTAGTGGATGTGAAATGGTATCTCATTGTGGTTTTGATTTGCATTTCCCTAATGGTTAATGCTGTTGAGCATCTTGTCATTTGCTTAATTGCCATTTTTGTATTTTCCCTGGGGAAATGTCTAATCGGATCCTTTGCCCAGTTTTTAGGGTTCTTCACATACGATAGATACAGATATGTGGTTTGCAGCTGTTTTCTCCCATCACAGGGTTCTCTATTCACTTTCTTGATGGTATTCTTTGAAGTATGCACGTTTTTAATTTTGATGATGTCAAGTTTACCTGCTTTTTCTTTTGACTTTTGTGCTTTTGATATCATATCTAAAAAACCAACCACTGCTTAGGCCAAGGTTATGAAAATTTACTCCCAAGTATTTTTTTAAAGAGTTTTACTTCATGATTTTACTTTGTGGATCTAGGTCTTTGATTTTATGTTAATATTTTTGTGTGGTTGCCCACAAAATATGTGAGTTTTGATTATTTTCTGATTTGAGAGACCATGTGGATATTTTGAGACTGTGGGTGGATATATTGTCCATAAAATTAGGAGTTGGATACATTTGTCTGAAGTCCTTTGTAGTACAAACATTCTGTGTTGTTGTGTAACTATAACTTAATCGTCTTAATGTTCTTTTTTAATAGTACCATTATTTGTTACAATGACAAAAACCCATGTGATAGCAGCTTCAAAAGAAGCATTTTATACCTGGCAGTATCGTGTGGCAAAGAAACTCACAGCATTGGAGATTAATCAGATCACACGGTCTCGAAAAGAAGGAAGAGAAAGGTATATGTTTCGATTTCTATCTTTATAAACTCATTCACATCACATTCACATTAGGCATAGGTGACTGTAAGTTTTCGTGCTTAAGAAATGTAAATTGACTTTGATTAGTAAAAATATTTTTCTATTAAATTTGAATATCTTTCAAATTGATCCGTTTAAGTTAACCAAAATAAAAGAGTGGTATCATGGTGTAATTAAAGCTTTCAGTAATATAGGCTAGAAATCTGTTTTATAAGGACATGGTCCCACTGTTTTAGGGTCGTTACGCTGCACTGAAATGGGGTTGTGTGGTCACAGTTCATGTGTCATCCTAAAGCTTCATTTCTCCGGGTTCGCACTGCAGGCCTTTCCAGGAGGGTGGGTGATTCTAGTGTGAGAGAGGCAGGTCATGTGACACAGAGGTGGCGGCGAGGTCGTTAGGTGGGATGAGCTGGGGACTTGGCTCCTTTTAGCACCCCGGATTCCAGGGAAGCTGGAGTTGGAATGACTGGCGTGTGGGAGGCAGGAGGGCTCTACCAGGTGGTGAGGTCCTAGCAGCCAGCGCAGGGGCACCTCTGGTAAGTCTGAGGTGAAGATGTGTCTACTGCATTTTTAAGTTATTCAGGAGTCTCCCCTTATCTGCAGTTCCTCTTTCTACAGTTTCGGTTATCTGCTGTCAACTGTAATCTGAAAATATTAAATGGAAAATTCCAGAGATAATAAATGACTTTTATTACAGTATACTATTATTATTTTATTGTTGGTTATTGGTACTCTCTTACTGAGCCTATTTATAAATTAAACTTTACCATAGATATGTAAGTATAGGAAAAAATATAGTATATATACAGAATTTGGTAGTGTGTGTGACATTGTGGGACATCTTGGAACATATTCCTTATGGATAAAGGGGACCTACTCTAGTATCTGTGTTAGGGATACTATGTTGCTTGAGGGAGAAGGAGAGGGAAAGGAGACAGGAAGGGGGAGATGGAGTAGGGGAAGATCTCTCCTATCCACTGGTTCATTCCTCAGATGCCCACAGCACCTGGGACTGGGGAGATACAAACCAGGAGCTGGGAACTCGATGTGAGTCTGCCACATGGGTGGCAAGGACTCAACCACTTGAGCATTACCTGCTGCCTCTTAGGGTGCACATTTGCAGGAAGTTGGAGTTGGGAGTGGAACTGGGACTCAAGCCCAGGCACTGCTGTATGGGGTGTGGGCATCCCAAGTGACATCTTGACCCCTGTGCCGAATGCCTTCCCTCATATTGAGATCTCAGTGCAGACTTCCCTTCTCTTCCCTCCCAGCCTCACTCATGTACTCAGAATAATGTCTCTAGGGAAAGGATTCTGGGCATTTGAATTCACTTGGAAGCAGGAAAACGCAGTTGAAAATACTGCATCTGTTCTCGAAGACCAGTGGAAATTGTCCCTTGTCTTCTGGAAAGACTGGCATCTTAGAGGACAACATGTGCAGGTCCTCCAGCTGGTAGGATTTTCTGAGGGAGCAGTAATAAGCAGAGACCTGCAGGCTCTGGGGGAAGCTGGATCTTAGGACAGAGCTGGGCAGAGACAGAGCCCCTCCACAGCTCCTGTCCTCCTTTAGCCCAGCTAAAGAGAGTCTGACTCTTTTAAAGTCAAGAAGGCGGCATATATGAGGATACTTCAAAAAGTTAATGGGGCAGTGAAATTAAATATGGTTATTTTAGTGTAAGGTAATTGGAAATCTCTACATAGTTTTTTCATAATACACGAGCTGTTTTGAGACCCTTCTTTCTGGAATATGCTCTGTAGTTCTAAGAACTTTGGAGGGGGGATTCCCCCTGGACCTGAGTTTTCTATTCTGTAAAATGTGGTTGGTGGTGGTGATTCCAGCCCACGTTGATCAAGTGCCGGACACTGGAGGAGGCCTTGTCAGCACTCTCGCTGTTCCTCTTTACGGAGAGGAAACCGAGGCATGGGAGCTTTAGTTTTGCCGAAGGTCATGAGCTGGTGAGTAGAGATGGGACAGAAAGCCGGGTTCTTTGACTCTGATCCACTTTACTCAGACTGGCCTTTCTTGTTTTAAGACAGGAGCTGGACTAAATCATCTCTGGAGAGTCCTTTTATGCTAGGGACTTTGTCTTTTATTTTGTGATAAAACTGACTGTGGTGATAATTAAGTAGGACTACAGAGACTTAACAGAAATGTAGTAAAGTGCAGAAACATACTATACCTCTAAATCAGTACATGTTTCCGTCTTAATATATCCTATTGAATTTATTTAAAATATCTCATTTTAAAAAATATTTATTTTATTTATTTGAAAGCACTACAGAGAGGGGGGAAAGACAGACAGAGGTCTTCCATCCCCTGCTTCACTCCTCAAATGAATCACAATGACTGGCGCTGAACCCTGAAGCCAGGAGGCAGGAGCTTCTCCTACATGGGTGCAGGGGCCCAAGGACTTGAGCTATCCTCTGCTACTTTCCCAGGTGCATTAGCTGGGAGCTGGAACTGGTGCCCATATGGGATACTGGCCGGGCAGGCAGCGGCTTTACCTGCTGTGCCACAGCACCAGCCCAAATCTGATCTTTTATTGATGAAAATATAAATTGTGATTTCAAATTATCAATGATAAATGTAATGGTATTTAAAGAATAGAAAATGGCATGATTTTTCTATAATTATATTACAGCCATAATTTTTTAAAAAATTTGTTTTAAAAATTTATTTATTTATTTTTTATTTGACAGATAGAGTTAGACAGTGTGAGAGAAACAGAGAGAAAGTTCTTCCTTCCGTTGGTTCACCCCCCAAATGGCTGCCACGGCTGGTGCTGCGCTGATCCGAAGCCAGGAGCCAGGTGCTTCTCCTGGTCTCCATGCGAGTGCAGGCACCCAAACACTTGGGCCATCCTCCACTACCCTCCAGGGCCACAGCAGAGAGCTGGACTGGAAGATGAGCAACCGGGACTAGAATCCAATGCCCATATGGGATGCTGGTGCCACAGGCAAAGGATTAACCAAGTGAGCCATGGCACTGGCCCCCAAAATTTATTTATTTGAAAGGCAGAGTTACACACAGAGGGAGGGAGAGACAGAGACAGATCTTCCATCCCCTGGTTCTCTCCCTAAATGGCTGCAATGGCTAGAGCTGGGCCGGTACGAAGCCAGGAGCCAGGAGCTGCTTCTGGGTCTGCCACATAGTGGCGGGGGCCCACGCAAATGGACCATCCTTCACTGCTTCCCCAGGCTCATTAGAGAGCATGATTGGAGTATTTGGGACTCCAACCGGTGCCCATATGGGGTGCCAGCTTTACCCAGTATCCCACAACACCAGCCCCACCCATCATTCCTCAAGCCCCTTCTAAAGGTCAGGCTCTATACTGATGTTCTTTACAAAAATCATTTTACTTATGCCTCTCAGAAATGCTGCAAAGGGAAAAGTTATCTATATTTTACAGAGGGAGCGAGTGAGACTCAGAGAAGTTTCATAATTCCCCAGAACTCAAAACCGCTCTGTGCTGTCTTGCCCACTCACTTCCACTCACTTGGGTGGTCATACAGAAGTGGGGCATCTTCATTGGACAGAAAGGGTAGGAAGGTTTCTTGGCTTCAGGACGAACGTTCTATTAATTAGTGATCCCCAAATCCATTTATAAGTTTTACTTTTATTATACACATTGATCGAAGGGAAATTATGGAGAAACAACAGAGAAAATTCATGTGGTGGGAATTATTCCTGACATTTATCTGGAGAGGAAGGCAGAGCACCTCTTGGGCGTAATGAAGTTCATTGGGAATATATGACGTAATGCTCGAATTCTTTTTGGCACAACTGTTAGGAACATTTAACTTGCGTAACTAGAAAACACCTGGTAGGTAGGTTCTACCTTTATGAGATTCAGCTGTGTCAGGAGCTTTTAAAATAATCAGGATATTTGTATAACAGTATCATTGATGTTATCAATCCTTTAATTGTTCTAGAAATAATGAAATAATGTAAACTTAAGCTTTCTTTGAAATGTTGATTTTTTTTTTGCAGAATTTATCATGTCGATGATACTCCTTCTGGATCCGTGGATGGGGTGCTTGATTATAGTAAAGCCATTCAAGTAGGTGATTTTAATTTAGCCAGAAAATGTTAATATCTGGATTTGGAAATATTTTAATTTTGTTTTGAGCCCTGTAAAGAATTTGTTTCTAGTGAGTGGGATATTATATTAGCAAGTCTCAAAAATTTTTTTTATTTTGGAAAACTTTTTCTAGATCTTAATAGCTTTGAAGGTGATAGATGGTGATCAGTAGCTAATATGATACTACTTAGAAACCATATTATTTAAAAATATTGAGGAATATAATTCCTCTTCCTCTTTTGGTCCATCCCTTCTTAGCATTCATTTATTGATTGCTTTTTATCTATCACTTGACCATAGACTGATCTGCCTTTACTTATAAACCTCATGCAGTATTAATGACCGCAGATATTTTAATAGTTTACCTTTATGGGCCGCCACCGTGGCTCATTTGGCTAATCCTCCGCCTGCGGTGCTAGCACCCCGGGGTTCTAGTCCTGGTTGGGGCACCGGGTACTAGTTCCGGTTGCTCCTCTTCCAGTCCAGCTCTCTGCTGTGGCCCGGGAAGGCAGTGGAGGATGGCCCAAGTGCTTGGGCCCTGCACCCACATGGGAGACCGGGAGGAAGCACCTGGCTCCTGGCTTCAGATTGGTGCAGCGCTGGCCGTGGCAACCATTAGGGGTGTGAACCAACGGAAGGAAGACCTTTCTCTCTCTCTCTCACTGTCTATAACTCTACCTGTCAAAAAAAAAAAAAAAAAACTTAAAAAGAAAATAGTTTACCTTTATGGACATATGTTCAGTCTGGTGTTAGTTCCTTCCTAGGTAACTGCAGTAACTTTCTATCTGGCACCATCAGCAGAACCTTCTGTGATGATGGAAATAGTCCATGTCTTTGTTGTCTAATGCAGAAGCCGCTAGTCATATGTCACTGTTGAACTCTTACAGTATGGCTAGTTTGACAAAAGTGAATTTTAAATTTTATTTCACTGTAATTAATTGAAATTTTCATTTAAATGGTAACACGTGGCAAGTGGCAGCCATACTGGACTGCACAGAATCGTCTCTCTACGCTCAGTCTTCCCCACCATGCCAATCTGTTTATCGTACTGCTGGCCCATTCACTCTCTCTCAATTGCAGGCCTTCAGCAAGACCCTGTATTTTTCAGAGTAATAGATGCCACAGCTGCTCCCCCTTCCTGGCCCACTTCTCTTCCCAGCACATTCCTCAGATATCAGCTGGGTTAACCAACCAACTTGGAATTTCTGGAATGTGCCATGCTTTTTTTGGAAAAAATAAAATAAAATAAATGCTTGTATTTTGAAATAATTACGGGCTCACAGGCAATGGCAAAAGTAGTTCTTTAACTTTTCTTCCTGAAATGAGGACATATAACTCTAGGATAATATCAAAACCAGGAAGTTGACAGTGCTGCAACACCATCCGCTCCACAATGACTTTATTTCTTATTCACGTACTTGTAGGTACGTGTAGTTTTCTGTGGTTTTATCGCCAAGAAGGAGCTCCCCTCGTGCTTCTTCTTCAGTGTCTCCCTTACCCCCCAATCCTGTCCCTGTCCCTTGGCAGTCACTAGTCTGGTCTCCATCTCTTTAGTTTTGCCACTTTGAGAATGCTTTATTGATGGAACCAGACAATATAAAACCATTCGAGATCGACATGGGGTATACTGAATGGCCTGGCGGTGCAGCCCATTGCCCTGCCTGCCATTTCACCCTTCTTCGGCACCTGCTGGGTCTCCTGCGTTTGGTTCCTGTTTTAGGAGTGAGCTCAGGTGTTTGCCTGTCTCAGTGTTAGATGCTGCTCCTTTGTGCTCTCACTGCCCCTGTGTACCTCTTCTCTCATCATGCTGTCTGAAACATCTCCTGTAGACCTCTGTAATGCACAAGGTAAAGATTTCATCTGAGGATCTCTTATGCTTAGGTAGGTGTCTGTAGTAGGTGCTCAATAAATAAATGCTTATTAAGTTAATGTATTATTGACATATTCTTGGCAAATTGCATATTACTTAGTTCTAGATTAGGTATTCAATACAGCGTTGTTAAATAATAATGATTGATTAATTTATTTTAGGGCACAAGGGATCCAATTTGTGCCATAACCGCATTTGATAGGACATTGATTGTGGTAAGTTGTGAAAAGTATTTTTTTGAATAATGATTGTTGAAATTACAAAAATAGGATAAAAATGAGTTTTGGATTTGAATATCATCTGGTAGGCACCCCAGCTTTTACTAAGTCCAGTATAAGAAAAAAGTGCAGGCTGAGAAGATGAAGTGCACTTGTGGTGGTTGAAAGTCTTAGAAAGTTTCCTCCTCCATGTAGCTTGATCCCCTGAAGGAAGGGCTTTGGCTCAGCTGCTTTCTCAAGACTCAGAGTGAGGAGGTGTGTGTTTGCCAGCATGTGAGATAGAGCAGTCCCTGGTAAATTTCTGCTCAAGTTTTCAGATAGAATCAGTGGTAATAGTGTCAGTTCTTGAGTTCTGGCATATGAAAATATTAATTGTAGAAGTAAATGTTTACTTTAGTTCAGTACTACTGGTGGAGCTATTGAATTTGACTTATATAAACAGTGTGTATTTCCAGTTGTAGTTACGTTCTTTTACCACTAATGTTATGGGGAAAAAAATCTGAAGAGTGTAGTATTCATCCTTTCTGGCTGGCCCCCCTTGAGAGTCCTGCTGCAGGAGCCGTGCTGCTCTGGTTAAAGACAGGAAAGGTGAGGGTAGGCTGTGTGCAGCAGGGCCAGGCGTGGGATTTGAAAGCCACGCCCAGCGTTGCAGAGATTGCGCTTACATTCTCATTTTTCACAAAAGCATATTTAAACTGATACTCAGCCCTGCTGTTCGGTCATCCTTTCTCGTCACAGACTGGTGTCAGCTGGATGGTTATAGGATAAAAACCTAGCTTTCTCTAATAGCTGTTTTGTATTATGATCTTCTGTTGTTTTTTATATATGAAACTTAATTCAACAAGTGCTTTATGCGATAGCTTTTCATATGCCCTGAGTATTAACCTGGACAACTGTAAATAGCTTCAGGCATTTCTTCCGTATGATGTAGAAATTTGTATGTTACATAATCAAAGAGCTAGGTTTCTGACTTCTTTCTTGAATGTTATGTTCAGCCACTTTTAAAAGGTTTTAATTAAATTAGGAGGTAAATGTATACTGAATAATATGATTTAGTATCTGAGTTGGGGATTTGTTTAGTTTTTAAGCAAATGTTTAAAAATTGTTGAGTTTTTAAACAAATGTATGGCCATATAAAGAGAACTGTAGCTATAGTTTAATATTATTATAGTGAGTATGCCTTAGTCATCAAAAGTCATTTCCACAGGGTCGTGAATCTGGCACCATTCAGAGATACAGTCTTCCTAACGTTGGTTTGATTCAAAAATACTCCCTTAATTGTCGAGCCTATCAGTTATCCTTGAATTGCAACTCTAGGTAAGCCCGCAAACTCTCCTCATGCAATCTCAGACAGACCTTAGCAGCTGAAATGGTGTAATATGAACAAAGATGAGCCTGTTAGTAACCTGTGTTAAAATTCGGTGTGGTTTTACTATATAGTTTTTAGTGTAAATGTCTTTTTCTAATTGGGCATATGGGAATTCTAGTATATTTTTTACTCCTAAAGCTTAAAAGTATTGAGATTATATTGTGTTTTCTATCAGTTGTTTTAATCTCTCTGGATAATCCTCCTCACGAGCAAGCCACATGGGGGGTGTGTGTTTGGCGTAACGGGACCCAGTGAAGATGTCTGCGTTGTGGGCTTGACTCGCTGCTTTAGCTCCCTGTTCCAGCTTCTTGCCACTGCAGACTTTGGGAGGCTGTGGTGATGCTCAGGCCGTTGAGTGCCTGCCACCTGCCACCCACGCTGGAGACTTGGATTGTGTTCTTGGCTCCTGGCCTAGGTCCTGGCCCAGCCCTTGCTGTTAGGTGAATTTGGAGAGGGAACCATTGGATGGGAGCTCTCTCTCTGTCTGTCTCTGACTGTGTCTGTGTGTCTGTCTCTGTCTCAGATAGGGAAAAAAAAAAAAAAAAAAGCAAAATGGATAGTAGCCTGTGTTATCAATCAAATGTATAAAAATTTAGAAATCCTGTCTACTATGTTCCAGGTTTTGGGTACAGTGATTCTGGAGAAGAGTGGGTCTAGATAATTAGCCGTGATAGCTGAGAGTAATTTACCTTTCCCCCTATCTCCAACTGCGTGCTCCTTAGTCGTCTGGCTATCATCGACGTCTCAGGTGTGCTGACCTTCTTTGACTTGGACGCTCGAGTAACAGACAGCACAGGACAGCAAGTCGTTGGCGAGTTGTTAAAACTGGAGAGAAAAGATGTCTGGGATATGAAATGGGCTAAGGACAATCCTGATTTGTTTGCAATGATGGAGAAGACAAGAATGTATGTGTTCAGAAACTTGGATCCTGAGGTAACAATAAGAAATGGGTATTAACTGTCCAAGATCCCAACCCGAGAGTGTTAACTGAGCCACATACCGAATCCTGGGAGTTTCCCCTGGTTTCTGTAAGAGGCTGCACAAATTTGTGAAAGTAAATAGAAACATTTCTGTGGACCTTAAAAATATTTGACTTTAGGTGGAAGAAAAGTAATACTCATCTTTGAAATAGTCTCTTTTTCTCAGGGGAGCTTCCTAGGTTTTTATCTGTTCTTTATAGGTGATGCAGCTGTGGTTACTAAAGTCTTTTTATTTTCCTAGTCAAAGTTAAAAATAAAATCAGTAGTCGTATTTACCACAGTTTCTTAAAACAACCTACCCTTTTCTGCCTGTTTATCCATTTTTTTCTGTGCTTGCCTTGTCTTATTTATATTTACATTGACTGTGTCACTCACGGATTTGTGTCCCTTTCCAACCCATATAGTCTTAGGAATATGCACGTGTGAGCTGTGATTAATCGCTCTCTTGCATGTCCGGAAACTCCTTTCTCACTCATTTTTAAGGCCATATTTTGATTTTCTATTAGGGGCTCCTACCAATTAATTTTTATGTTCTGGATTCTCCTATCACTTAGCCTTCTCTGGACAAACCGTGACTGCTTGTGTTTAGGTGATACGTAATAGTTTGATTAGGTTACTAATCAAAACATCATTAAGCTGATAAATCTTTTAAACAATTTTTGAATTGGTAATGTATTTTCAGTTTGGAACTTCCTCTACCTGGGCTGATTTCTAGTAATGTAAATAATAATAGCTGAGTTAAAAAGTGCTTCTTGTCATAATTTCTGTTTGCACCTATGGCTTCCATCTTGGGAAGAAAGTGTGGGCTTGTGCCCCTGAGCTGCTGAAGATCTTCTGTAGTTATTTATTTAGTGGAAGACTGTTTGCGCCTTTAATATTGTAAATTGTTTTCCCCTTTCCCCATTTGTGCCTTATTCAGCATTTTTGGTTTGGCAAATGACCTGATGAAAATTGCTCTCAAAAGCTCTGTTAAAGCTTTTAGGAGTCTTGGGGTCTTTGTAATTATAAGACCCTGAGACATGGTTCAAAGACTCCTGCGTGGTTCAGTGCTGCCGCATTTGACCCAAATGCATGGGATTCTTGCAAAGGCTCAAGGGACATTTGACGTAACCACGGCGCAGCCTTGAGCGAGGAAGCAGAATGCTTTTTGAATGCTGGGGGCCTTTTCTATCCCTGGCCCTACTCAGTCCAACTCGGAAATCGTATGTTCTAACTGGCTGCTCAAACGTGTGTGTGGCACACATGGTTCAGGTGCAATCTTTGCCTGGTGGAAAGTTTTTCTTAAGTAGTTTTAACAGAACAGCATCTATTTTTTTGAAATCTTTATTATTTTATTTCAGTTTGTTTTCTGACTTGGCATGTCGTTCATTTTCTCTCTGGTTTAGATCTAGAGGGAGTTGTTAACAACCTTACCACTGTCTGGATTTCTTTATAAACCATGCTGCTGTGTTTTGTTTTCTGTTCTTCATTTTTGTTGTGAGATGGGAACTTTAACTTTGCTTGAGTTATAAAATTCTTTTTTTTTTTTTTTTATGCGAGACGGATGACATCCCTTAGAGGACATACTTTTAGTTCAAGAGCACCATCTGAGTCTTGAGGAAGCTGACTGCTGCCTTATTCTCTTTGCTCCAAGAAGACTCCAGGGCAGTTACTGTACAGTGAATGAGGGAGAGAGAGAGAGAGAGAAAGAGAACGGTTATCTTGGCCTTCCTGGGCTGAGAGGTGTTGGCAGGACTAACTGTTATCTCTACCACATTTTGTTTCCAGTTATCATCTAAAATTTTTTAAAAATTTATTTGAAAGGTAGAACTAGAGAGAGAGGAGGAGAGAGAAGGAGAGCGAGTGATCTTGCTGGTTCACTCCTCAAATGGCAGCAATGGCTGGGGCTGGGCCAGGCCAAAGCCAGGCGCCCAGAGCTTCTGGGTCTCCCACGTGGATGGAGGGACCCAAGCAGTTGGGCCGTCTTCCAGTGCTTTTCCAGGTGCATTAGCAGAGAGCTGGATTGGAAGTGCAGAAGCTGAGTCTTGAACTGGTGCCCCTATGGGATTCTGGCGTCGAAGCAGAGGCTTAACCTGCTGTGCCCACAATGCTGGTCCCCTCATTTTTTTTTAAAGGTTTATTTATTTGAAAGGCAGAGTTAGAGAGAGGGAGACACAGTGAGAGAGATCTTCTGTTGCTACTTTACTTCCCAAATGGCTACAATTGCTGGGTTTGGGACAGGCAGAAGCCAGGAGTCATACTGGTTTCCTACATGGGTGCAGGGGCCCAAGCACTTGGGCCATCTTCCACTGCATTCCCAAGTGCATTAGCAGGCAACTGGATCGGAAGCGGAGCAGCCAGGGCTCGACTCGAACTGGCGCTCATCTGGGATGCAGCCATTGCAGGCAGCAGCTTAACCCACTACACCACAGCACTGGCCCCTTCTTTGTGTTCGTTTTTGCTCATGAGGAGACTGGCCAACTGTGATCACTGCTTACTTAGTTACTTGCTAATCATTTCTTTACCTGCTTACTGGTCATGTAAGAACATACACGTCAGAACAGAATTTACTTTATCTGCAGAACTGTGGGACCAAGAATCCTAATTTATTATTCAGGAGGAGATAAGCTGTTGTTTGAAGGTTGAGAGCTGACTATTTTTAATCCATTGGGAGGATAGATTAGACTGTCATTGTAATGTGACTGACTCTTACTCAAGGAGTAGGAGAGGAGTCATCTCTGTCTTTGTGTGGGTGTGCTTGTATTATCCATAGTACCTTTGATTCATTCACAAATTCTTTCAGGAAGCATTTTAAGTCACTTGTCCAATTCGTGAGGGCCAGCTAAAATTAGATAATGTAATACTTAAATAGACTTAATTAGGTATAGACTGCAAACTTCAGGAGGTCACGGTGTGCCGAAATTAAGTGGTTAAGCAAGGGCACTTCAGGTGCCTGCTGTGTGGTGCGTGTGTGCTGAGCAGAGGCACCAGTGTTTCTTATATGGTTCGGATCAGGAAGGCGTGACGTGCTTTTTACTTTGGTAAAAAGAAGTACTTTGCATCCTGCTTTGAAAATCACTATCCTAAAACTTCACATCCAAATGAAGTATGGATGGTCACCTGGTGAATTTTGAAAACGAAAATAGTTTGAGGTAATTCAAGCAGAAGCTGAATTTTAATAAATCTGAATTTTGTAAATGTCCATATTTACTTATGTGCCAATAATCATAGACTGTTTTTGGAAACTCTAGTTTTTCAGTTCTGTACTTTTCCTTCCTTTCTCTTTGTTTTTGGTATTTTTATCCATGGATCATCTTTTATGACTTTATCTTTTCACTAGCTTACTTTATTGCATTATCTAGCCAAAAGCAATAAATTTTCCTGATGATAAACATGTTTAAATATTTGTTTTTACAGAGAGTATTGAATAATTGATGTATACAAGAGAAATACCTTACAATATATGCTTCCTTTTTGAATTTAATTTTATTCTATTTTAATTCTTATTATTTTTACAGTAATGAAGATATTTTATAAAATTTTCTCATATAATTTGACTGTTTTAATCAGCTGCATTTTTTTAAAGAGAATATACATTGTAGGGGTCGGCGCCGTGGTTCACTTGGTTAATCCTCTGCCTGCGGCGCCGTCATCCCATATGGGCGCTGGTTCTAGTCCCAGTTGCTCCTCTTCCAGTCCAGCTCTCTGCTGTGGCCTGGAAGGGCAGTGGAGGATGGTACAAGTCTTTGGGCCCCTGCACCTGGCTCCTGGCTTCAGATCAGTGCTGTGCCGGCCATAGCGGCCATTTGGGGAGTGAACCAACGAAAGGAAGATCTTTCTCTCTCTCACTGTCTATAACTCTACTTGTCAAATAAAAAAAAAAAAGAAAGAAAGAAAGAAAGAAACTATACATTGTAAAACCCAATAAATCCATGTACTGTGCCTAGAGTCTTTTTCTTAGGCCTACTAACCAAGCTAAATGATTCCCTTTGTACTTTCATCATTTTGCTATCTTCCTTTTATTATAGTTTTTGTAGTTTCTACCGTGTGTGAAGCACTAACTGTGAGAGTTATAAATCTGATTGGTTATTTCATTTGGATTTTGGTTACTTTCTACTTCACTGTGATGCAGATGCTTCTGGACTTCCAATGGGGCCACGTCCCAACAAACTCAGCCTCAGTTGAGAATATGGTTAAGTAGACGATGCTCTAGTGCAGCCAACCTGCTGAACTGCCTGGCTCCGCGGCACAGGGCCCTGAGCCTGCCTGTCAGTGGTTTTGCCCTGCGGTGGCTGGGCAGCCTGGGAGCTGCGGCTGCCATTGCTGCTCAGCATCATGAGAGATGATCTGACTGCACTGTGAGTTGCTAGCCTCGCAAAAGCTCAAAATTCCGAATTCACAGTGTGATTTCTGCTGAATGCTTGTTGCTTTCGCAACATTTGTAAAGCTGGAAAATCTTATGTTCACCCATTGTAAGTTGAGGACCATCTGCATACATTTGCACATGCTTTTAAAAACTGCATTTTACTGTGATTTCCATTATCAGACAACGTTGTATCTTATTCCTTTTTTAGTATTCTTGGAGGTATTGAGTATTTTAGAGGTTAACTTGCATTAGTTTATATAGTATTTGTATCTGTGTCAGAAAGGATTTAGGGCAGCTACTTTACATTTACCCCATGATATAGAGTATAATATGTACCCCCATACACTGTGTTTCTATAAGCCTCTAACCCTGGGATAAAAGACAGACATGTGGCAGACTCAGGCATTTACATACTGGCTCATGTCACAGCGGACAGACTTTGCAACATGTGTGGGATTTCTTTGGTAGATGTACTTAGACACAAAGACACTGTTTATCAATCTTACTAAGAATTAAATTCAGTACTGAATTAGAATTATTGTAATATATAAACACTTATATTAATTTGAAAAATGAGGACTGAACGTTATGTGCTATTGGTGCATTACTGTTAATTTTGTAAGATGTGATAATGGTAACGTGGCTGCATCAGAGAACATTCTGTTCTTTTAGAGATAAGTACTGAAGTATTTGGGTTTGAAATGTCATGATGTCTAATATATTTATTTTGTAATACTTCAGCCAATAGCTTAAATGAGGCCTGTTTAACAAACTGTTAATAATTATTTTGGTTTTGGTATATGGGTGCTAATGACATTCCTTGTGCCTTTTTTTTGAAAATTTTGATAATAAAATTTAAAATCATGATTTGCTAAAAGGAGGGGAAATTTTGCATAATGCAGCATTAACACATGTTCTTATCTTTAAAGGAACCCATTCAGACCTCTGGGTATATTTGTAACTTTGAGGATTTAGAAATTAAGCTTGTTCTTTTGGATGAGATATTGAAGGTAAGTCTTTAAAAAAAAGTTGTTGTTTCTACTGCTAGCTCAACTGAGATTCCTGTGTGGAGCAGGCAGTGTAATGTGCAGCTAGGTGTGTGGGCGCAGGGCTCACGGCACCCCAGTCTGATCCTGTGCCTTGCCTGTGCTTTGGGTCCCATGGGGAGGAGCTTGTGCTATGGGAAGCTGGTTCCACAGGAGGGAGCACCTGGGCTTTCTCCTCCACTTGCCCCTAGTGAGGCGAGGACAGGAGGGGGTGGGGGTTTGGAGAGGGGAGGTCTAAAAGCTACCAGCTGTCAGACATCAAAACTGGAATCTGAGTCTGTTACAACATGAGATTATATAATTTTCAGATGTCTCTATATGAATAGCACTTCTGTAAAGAGTACAGAAAAAGATCCTGTCCTAGTTTAAAGTATAAAATGTATAAAACTAATAGACGCATTTCATTGCCTATTAAACTTGTATACAGTAACTTCAAAGAATATTTTCCTCACATGTGAAGGAAGATAAGTCTTTTTGTTTGTCTTGTCCTCTTTCTCAAAAGATTTAAGCGTTGAGAGCTCTTTTTAGAAGATGTGATTTTTGTCAATGTTCTTTTAAAAACCAAAGAGATACATAAGTGGAATCAAGCTAAGGTGGCTGAGTGTCTTTTCTGTTTTTATGTACTAATGGTTTTATAAAGAGTATCTTGAATCCCCAGCATCTGACGAGGGCGTGGTTCATAGTTGGTTCTCAGGAAGTGTTTGTTAAATAGATTTTTAAAAAGGATTAGTGCCGGCGCTGCTGCTCAATAGGCTAATCCTCCGCCTTGCGGTGCTGGCACACCGGGTTCTAGTCCCGATCGGGGCACCGGGGCACCAGATTCTGTCCTGGTTGCCCCTCTTCCAGGCCAGCTCTCTGCTGTGGCCAGGGAGTGCAGTGGAGGATGGCCCAAGTGCTTGGGCTCTGCACCCCATGGGAGACCAGGAGAAGCACCTGGCTCCTGCCATCGGATCAGCACGGTGCGCCGGCCGCAGCGCGCCAGCCGCGGCGGCCATTGGAGGGTGAACCAACGGCAAAGGAAGACCTTTCTCTCTGTCTCTCTCACTGTCTACTCTGCCTGTCAAAAAAAAAAAAAAAAAAAAAAAAAAGATTAGCATCACTTCTTGGTCTTTTGGCTGAGATCAAGTATAAAAAATGGGTAGTGATTTCATGGCTGTTAAGAAGGTGGTAACTAGTTAATATATAGAATTCAAGCAATGCAGTAAAGTGCTGAAAAAAAAAAATCACCCTAAATCCTACCACTGAGACACCTCTCTCTCTTAATTTATTTGAGAAGTAGACAGGTTGAGAGAGTGAGCTCCAATTTGCTGATTCATAAATGCTTGCAATGGCTGAGGCTGGGCCCTGCTGAAATCAGGAGCCAGGAAGTCAACCCAGGTTTCCTGTGTGGGTGTCAGGAACCCAATTATGTGTCACTGCTGCCTCCCAGGTCTACATTGGCAGGAAGCTGGAGTCAGGAACCAGCGCCGGGCATGGATCCCAGGCACTCCAGCATCTTTGTTGATGCTCCCAACTCAGATACTTTAATCATTAGCACTAGAGAGGTAGCACATCACTCCATACAGTAAGCTACATGCAGGACAGACTAATGGATTAGACAGAAGTAGTTTTATATGGCATCATAAAGTTATTGTTAAATTCAACTAGAGAAACTGAAAGTAAATTTTAAGGAATTTTAGACCTTCAGATATTCTCTCTCATCATACTACACGCACCTTTTTAGAGCATGGAAACCCTTAGTAGGTAAAACAATCTGCCCAAACTTCATCTGTTCCTTGATTCAGCAAATACCGAGAGCCAGAACGACACGATTCCGGGCCTTGAATAGAGGAGACGGGTTGACAGCAGGAAGCTCAGTCTGCAGCGGGTGTTGGGAATCTGCGATCCAGTCAGGGTTGTGCCTGCTCATGGCTCTGGAACGGGGAAGCGCTGAGTCACCTCTGAGGCCGTGAGTGATGTGAAGAGTACAGCTGGATGTCGTACCGAGTGCTGTGTGGTCTCTCATTTGATCCTTACAGCTTGAGAAAGTCGGTGTGATTGTTGGGTTTTTTAGATGAGGAATTTGAGGCTTGAAGAGATAAGCTGGTTTGCCAGGGTCACTTAGTTAGCCACGGACAGAGACATGACTTGACCTCAAGCTGTCTGGCTTTAGGCTGTTGTGTGTGATTGGTTGGCACCGGCAGAACTGAGGCTGGAGGTCCTGGGAATGGGTCCATAGGACCCTCTATGCCTAGCTATGGAGACTTTTTATAAAAAAAAAAATGATTTATTTTGTATTTATTTGAAAGAGTTACTGGGGTGGGGGTGGGGGGAGGAGAAAACAGAGAGAGGTCTTTCATCTGCTGGTTCACTCCTCAAATGGCTGCAACAGCCAGGGCTGGGCCGGGCCTAAGCCAGGAGACAGGAGCTTCTTCCAGATCTCCCACATGGGTGCAGGGGCCCAAGGACTTGGGCCATCTTGCACTGCTTTCCCAGGCCATTAGCAGGGAGCTGGATTGGGAGTGGAGCAGCCAGGACTCAAACCGTGCCCACAAGGGACGCCAACATTGCAGGCAGTGGCTTTACGCACTGTACGATGATTTGTACTTTATCCTGGAGTAGGTGGTGGAGGAAAGCAGGAGGGTGAGATGATTTGTTTTTTTTTTTTTTTTTTTTGTTTGTTTTTTTTTTTTTGGACAGGCAGAGTGGATAGTGAGAGACAGAGAGAAAGGTCTTCCTTTTTGCCGTTGGTTCATCCTCCAATGGCCACCGCGGCCGGTGCATCATGCTGATCCGAAGCCAGGAGCCAGGTGCTTCTCCTGGTCGCCCATGTGGGTGCAGGGCCCAAGGACTTGGGCCATCCTCCACTGCCTTCCGGGCCATAGCAGAGAGCTGGCCTGGAAGAGGGGCAACCGGGATAGAATCTGGCGCCCCGACCGGGACTAGAACCCGGTGTGCCGGCGCCGCAAGGCGGAGGATTAGCCTGTTAAGCCACGGCGCCGGCCGATGATTTGGTTTTTATTCAGGAAATGTGGCTCCTAGCTTTTTGAGTGGGAAGGGAGAGGGATAGGGAAGGTTCTAGAAAGAGTTGTCACGTAGCCATATATTAGAAAGAATTAGGATTTGAACTCAGGTCTGACTGGATCTAAACTTCATGTCTTTTCTTTACTACTTCCTCCTTTGTACTTGAGAGCTCCCCGAGGATTTTTCTGTTTCTAGCTTTTGTACTTTACTGGTGGAGGTGGGTGGGGAGTGTTTGCAGCTCAGCTTTCCTTTTCAGGAAACTTCTGACCCCTTCCTGTTTCATGCATTGGACTCTGGTTGTCTTGTGTGCTTCGTTTTTGCATCACTTGGGATGTGCAGAATTTCAGTGCATTGATCGTAACTGCTTGTTTCCTGGCTTTGGCATTACCTAGCTCTTTCCTGCAAGACACCCTTCACTTATTTTATTTTTTTTAACCAGTCTGCTAAATTGTGACAGAAATTGAATTATGAAAAAAACTGGCCCCTCTTCTTTTATCTCTTTGTTTGCTGCCTTAACACTGCATGGAACAGATTTTATTGCTCCTGGTAGGGAAAGGGTAGATTTAGGAGCGAGGAAGTGGAGGCTGCTGCACACCATGACTGTCGGTGCCACGGCAGCACTTTGGGGGAGTGGAGAGTAGCCCCTGGGGAGCAGTGAACTGGGACAAGGGAAACGGGTGCATGGCTAGAAGGCGTCCCTGCGACCACTGTCCCTTTCTCCCCTTAGGCAGCCTGGTCGCCTCAGAAGCAGCTTTCCTGTGGGTGTATACTTTTGGATGATTTCCAGATAACTCAAGACTCAAACAGAGGGATTTCTTCTCAGTTGTGGTTCCAATTTGAGATAATTTTTAGGTTTTTTTCCCCTTAATTGTAAAAGGAAGCACATATTCTAAAGGCAACTAGTTCAATTCCTTTGTTTTTGTCTCTACTTTTAGAATGCAGACCTTCCAAACAAGGATTATATAATTAACTTTGAGATTCGGTCCCTGCGAGATAGCCGAGCATTGATTGAGATGGTTGGAATCGAAGATGCGTCTCAGTTCATAGAGGACAATCCACACCCCCGACTTTGGTATTTAAAAAAAAAACAAAACGAAAAAACCTGCCAAGGTGTCAGGTGTATGCTTTAAAATCTCAGCTCTGTCTTCTCATTCAAGCCTCCTTGATGGGAACGACTTCCTCTTTTTTTTTTTTGTAAATATAGGAATTCATTTTAGGTTTGAAAGTACTTGGTATAAGCAAAATATTATATGAAACTTGTTTGTATATGTTAATCACTTGCCAGCATGCTTCACGAAAAACAATCGGTATAATGATTGATTTGTGAATCAACACTTGTTCATCCGGGACTTGCAATGGGCCTTTCTGTTTCTTTTTCCCACGAAAGGCGCCTACTAGCTGAGGCTGCTCTTCAGAAACTAGACTTGTACACCGCAGAGCAGGCCTTTGTGCGCTGCAAAGATTACCAAGGCATTAAGTTTGTGAAGCGCCTGGGCAACCTGCAGACCGAGTCCATGAAGCAGGCTGAAGTCGTCGCCTACTTCGGCAGGTTCGAGGAGGCTGAGCGGATGTATCTTGATATGGACAGAAGGTGAGTTAGGACGCGGCAGGCGGCCCCAGGTACTTCAGAGTTGTGTGGGTTTTTGTTTTTTTTTTTTTGGTAAGTGGAGAATCTAAAATAAATATATCACTTCTTTTGACCAAATTATTTTCAAGTGAGATTATAACCTGGAGTCCACACACCCCTCATTCATTTGCATTTTCTAGTAGAGGAAGTTTTCTTCTCTGTGTTCATGTCTGTTAATGACTAACTATGGGAATGACTAACTGGTGCGGGGAAAAAAAGATGATGGGGCTGTAGCACTGGGGGCTTTTTATCGTTTATTCCGTGGTTCAATTTCATTATTTGTGTTCTCTTTCTCAATTTAGACCATTTAATTTTCTGTCGTCAAGAGGCATAAAATTTAAAAGAAGTTTTGGGCTTGAGTTTGTTTGTATTCCATTTTTTGTTTATATAAAATGCGTCTGAACCTCATTTCAGCTATAAACATGCCTCATTTTCTTTACTGTTATTTATCCCCCAGGAGATTACTAATATAACTTAAGCCCTGCAAATGAATATGAAACCAAACACGTGTTTATGCTATATGCTTGATTTTGTAATAAGTCTGGTCATGTCTTCAGAGATTACTGAAAAGAAATGATTGTTCTTGAAATCATCATGTTGCTAAATAAATTGGAAGTCCAGGGAAACAAAAGAGAAGAAATTTTTTTTCCCCTTTTCCAGCACCTAGTCTGTTCATGTAGCTGTAACAAAATATCTGAGACTGGGCAATATATTAAGAATAGACTTGTAGTTCAGGCCACCGAAGATTAGAGATGGGAAACGGGCACTCCCTTGACTTGCATCCTCTGGTCTGCTTTAACACAAACCAGGAGGAAAAGAAAGCTCGGCATCAGAAGCAATGGGTGGCAGGCCTATTAATGGCTGATCTGTACAGTGATCTGCCCTCAAGCAGACCCAACAGGCCAGTCCACTGCAGTGGCTTTCAATGTGGTAAGCCTGGGCTTCAGCAGAAGTCAGCTTGTGAAGAGCCCTGGCAGCTCTGCCAAGAGTTGGATCACTGGAAATGGACCTGCCCTGGAGTCGAAGGATGCCCAGGTCAGAGCCACAGATCTATTTGGCTCTAAGCTGAAAAGCCCTTCACTCAGCCCAACTTCCAAAGTGACCACTGCAGCTGAGGGGATGGTCAAGTAGGGTCAGCAACATTGCAGGCAGAACTGTCAATTTCTTGTTAGAGATGCCCCCTGCCTTTACCTGGCCAGCTCTCCTCCCAGGCCAGCCAAGTAATGAAAGTCAACAGAGTGCCTTCCCCTAGGAGGTTCACACCTCCCTTAGGATATACCCCATGTGAAGAGATAGATAGGTCTGGGCCTCTGAATTTACAAGGCCTAAAGCCCACCAGATTATTATCAAGCCCCTTCTATCAGGTTCTATTTGCCTCTCAATCAGAAAACTTAATTGTAGATTAGACAGCACCTTTCTTAGCTCCTCTAATAATGACTCTGTCCTTTGTTCTAGGCCCTGTCTAGTGCACTTGGGCCTCATTCCTTTGTAATCATAACCTCTACTCTACCACCAATGGCTCTACTCCCAACATGTGTGTACTGATGGTCCTCTTCCCCACTTAATGCTGTATAATTGTTCAAACCTGGTAAATGCCACTCTTAGGATCATTGGTTACTATCCTCACTCTGTCTTGTATGACCTTGTCTAAATATGATCAGAGTCGGCAAACTTGGAAGGCTTCCATAGCCTTGGCAACTCATGACGACAGCCTAGGATGGTTACTGGCGCCATAAACTAGAGTGTCAATTTGTTGGGTCAACAACAGGAGCCACTGTGCACTTGCTCCTCATGTGGGATCTCTGTCCTTAATGTGCTGTACAGTGTGATTTAATGCTATAACTAGTACTCAAACAGTATGTTTCACTTTGTGTTTCTATGTGGGTGCAAACTGTTGAAATCTTTATACTAAATTGATCTTCTGTATATAAAGAGAATTGAAAATGAATCTTGATGCAAATGGAAGGGGAGAGGGAGCGGGAGAGGGGAGGGTTGCGGGTGGGAGGGAAGTTATGGGGGGGGGGGAAGCCATTGTAATCCATAAGCTGTACACTGGAAATTTATATTCATTAAATAAAAGTTAAAAAAAAAAGAATAGAAATTTATTTCTTACTGTTCTGGATTCTGGGGAGTACAAGATCAAGGCAAGTTTGGTGTCTGACGAGGGCTGTTCTCTGCTTCCAAGATGGTACTTTGAACACTGTACCTGCACATGGCAGAAAGCAGAGGGCCAAATCTTTGAAACATCTTGTAATGGCATCTATCAGCCCATGAGCTGGACCTAATGACTTCCTGAAAGGCCCCGCCTCTTAGTACTACCGCAGTGGGGATTAAAATTTGGAGGGGACGCATATTCAAACTATAGCATCAGCTCTCTCCATTGCCTCTTACCTGTCAGGCTAAGTAGCTAAAATATTTAGAGTTACCTCATCTGTCTAGTAACTACTGTATTCTCAGTACCTGGAACCATACCTAGTACAGAGTGGGTATTTGATAAATATTTGTCAAATGGATGAATGAATGAATGTCATCATTTGTAGGGATCTCGCTATTGGTCTCCGGCTGAAACTAGGAGACTGGTTTAGAGTACTCCAACTCCTGAAAACTGGGTCTGGTGATGCGGACGACAGTCTCCTTGAGCAAGCCCACAACGCCATTGGAGACTACTTTGCTGATCGACAGAAGTGGTATGTGACTTACCTGGAGCACTTTGTGTGTTCATGCATCCCTTATATTGTAGCTGCCTAAGTGCTGGGAAATAAAGACCATCCTTGTAGATCCCAAAATTCACGTAGTGCTAGATTCACAGTGGAGGGTCAGAGGTCCTTGAAACTGTGAGATAAGCACTGCAAGGTTTGCAGTTGGCAGCCCTAAAACTTGCACTTGGCTCTGCGCAGCTCTCTGCTGTTTGAGCCACAGTGTACAATTCCAAGATGATAGATAATTTATTTCTGAACAAAGTTAAAAATGTATCCTATATCTGTGTATTTTTTAATTAGCTTACTTCCAGAAATCATTGTCTTTTGTGCGTGGAGTTTCAGTTTGATCGATATACTTAGTATTTGTGTCAGTGTTTGAGAATACTACGGATTAAAGCCTTCCTAAGGATATTCAAAGACTGTTACTAGAATATACTGCACACTCTTTAGATTTCTCCCTCTCCCCGACATACACATGCTTCAAAGGTTTTCTGTGGTTGATATGATGAATAGGGTGATCTTACTACTGGTAGTTCTAATGAAGGAACATTTTTGGTAAAAGAGATTTCCATTCGTTTTAAATTTTCTCCTTTTCCTCTTTGCATAGGTTGAATGCTGTACAATATTACGTACAAGGCCGGAACCAGGAGCGCTTAGCTGAATGTTATTATATGTTAGAAGACTATGAGGGATTAGAGAATCTTGCCAATTCACTTCCAGAGAACCACAAGCTGCTTCCAGTAGGTATTTCAAAGTGTAGTTTTGTGGAGTTGATAGGTTATTTTATAAAATTTAATGTTACAGTCTGCAAATAATCTTTGTAATAAGAAAAATTTAAAGTTATTTTATAATTCTATAGTTTTTTAGACACAGAATAATACTTTTAATTATAAAATGCTATATCATTATTCCAGAATACTTGAAAGTAGAGGGGGCAAATCAGTCATGCTACACTACTATGATCACAGTCTTGTATTCCCTTCAGTTTTATATTTTTTTTAAGATTTTTATTTATTTATTTGAGAAGTAGAGCTACAGACAGAGAGAAAGGTCTTCCATCCACTGGTTCACTCCCCAAATAGCAGCAATGGCTGCAGCTGGGCCAGTCTGAAGCCAGGAGTCAGAAGCTTCTTCCTGGTCTCCTACATAGGTGCAGGGGCCCAAGGAGTTGGGCCATCTTCTACTGCTTTTCTGGGCCATTGGCAGAGAGCTGGGTTGGAAGAGGAGCAGCCGGGACACAAACTGGTGCCCATATGGGATGCTGGTGCCTCAGGTGGAGGCTTAGTCTACTATGCCGTAGCACCGGGCCCTATAACATTTCTTTTGAAAGTTAACTGAATACTTGAAATATTTTTAGATGAAGTGACAGATTGCCAGAGATTTGCTTCAGAATAATCTGAAATTATTTGAAATTTGCTAAGCTTGTGTTTGAAAAAGTAGCTCAATTCTATTAGGGTCACAATAAAATATTTAATGTTAAAAAAACTCCCCAAATCAGTGTTCTCTTTCTTTTGAATATCCTTTTTAAGCTTTTTAAAATTAATTGTTGAATACTTTAAATGGATTTGCATTTTATTTGTTTACTATATTAATTGCTAAGCTGAATATTACAGAGTTAATAGCTCTTGGGGTAGGCATCTGATTAGGACACCCATGTCCCATATCTGAGTATCCGAGTTTGATACCTGGCTCCAGCTCCTAACCTCAGCCTCCTGCTGGTGCAGCCCCTAGGAGGCAGCAGTGGTAGCTCAAGGAATTGGGTTCCTACCACCACTTGGGAGTTCCCAGCTCTTGTGTCTGGCCCTGGTACATTTCCGCCATTGTAGGTATTTGGGGGAATAAATCAGAGGATGGAGGCTCTCTCTGTTTGTCTGTCTCCCTGTATTTGTGCCTCTCAAATAAATAAGTAAAAATTAAGGAGAAAACTTAGTTCTGAACTGTAGGATTTGGACAATTGTATGTATCTGTTAATTGGTTGACAAGGATTAACTAGAAATATCATTCGCTTTTCTCTGTTGTGATTTAGAGCAGTTAAGCTTGCAATAATGGCATTTTCACCCACTCTCATCCAGGAAAGAAGCTGAAATGACTCGGAATGCTGGGTGTGGGAAACCACTAGTGTGTCATGTGTTAGTGTCCTGTGTGTCTGATGAAGCAGAAAACATTGTGCTGTAGACGATCCAGAATTGTAGTGTTACTGAGGAAATGCTAATAACAAGTAACTCAAATAATACACATTTTTAAGGAGTAGCGTTCACTTTAAATGCTTTTAGAAGTACATGATACTTACATGGTAAACACAGGATGCACATCTGTGTCTAGTGCGATCACCATCCATACACAAACACCTGTGCTTAGGAGAAGGCTTCCGAAAGCTCATGGGAAATGAGTATTTTCTCTGAATTCCATTCCTTCATGAATCTTCTGAAGCCCCCACTTATGTCGTCATAGGACACAGATGTGAGGAAGTCACCCCAGGCTGTTCCTTACGGATAGTAAGATTATGAGGAACTTTACTTTCTTGGGCTTTGTAAATATTTTCCTCATTAGAATTGTTACTTTATAATCAGACAAATATAAGCATTATTTAAAAGATCTTTGGAAGTGGGGTGGGGAGATAAAAATGAGATATTCTGAAAGGAAAAAAGAGTGACTTGAAAATGGAGATTGCAGACGAAGAGGCAGGGTTTCTTGTGGTTCCCTCACTGCTCTCACCCTCCAGCTGGGGGCTCTGCTCTGGGCCTCGCTGCCTGCACTGGTAAATGGCAGACTTCTCCAGGGCATTTCTTCATGGAGCCATTTGCGAGCTCTGTAAATGCAGGTTTTCCGTAAGCCTGCAACTAATGATTAGCTCTGAACATACTGCCAGTTGTTTTAGCTTGTGATTGGTGGGAGCCTGAGGCTTCTGTACACTGGTGGCTGGCGTGGGAAGAGTGGAGTAGTGCAGTGTCTTCAGGCCCATTGGCAGCCTAAGCCTGCGCGGATCTTAGGGAAACATCCCCTCCGACTTGCAGCCTCTGCCCCATGTCTGTTTAAAGAAAACACCACTCTGACTGCCAGTAAATGTAATATTCATAGGCCCCTGTGGACTTTGGCTGAATTAAAGTGTAAGTGATTTCATTCGTCTGTGAAGTCTGACAGTACCCTTTTTGTCTTTCCAGGAAATAGCACAAATGTTTGTGAGAGTTGGAATGTGTGAACAAGCAGTGGCCGCGTTTTTGAAATGTAATCAACCAAAGGCAGCGGTGGATAGCTGTGTACATCTCAACCAAGTAAGGAACTGGAACCGGGGTCTGTGCGCTTGTGGGCTCAGAAGTTTTTGAGTCAAAGACAAGTTACAGTTGCCATGGTCATCCCGTAGGGACTGCTGCCCGTGTGAGGGCTGGAGAGCTGACCTGCATTTAGTGGAAGGATCCAGCCAGGTGTTCTGTCCCTGAGAGCTGGAGTTTGCTCTTGGCTCTGGAGGTGCCACCATGAGGGGTGACTACTCATAACCAATCTGCAGTGGGAACATGAACAAACCCTGTGCTGTTAGTCTGGCAAATGTGTGTCTGGAAGTAATTTCTTAATTTTCTGCATTTGATTACGGTTGAGTTTTGATCCCAAGAAGGACCAGTTCATGGCTGATCACTGCCTGTGGAAGGAATTGAGTTACTTTATCAATATTTATTTTGGCAAATCTATTTTTCTTACCCTTTATAGAAAACATATTTGACATTTTTATGAGCTGAAATTTAAGTAAAATTAAAGTACAAAATTATAGAAACTGTTGACTATCAAAGAATACCTTTAAATATTTTTCTTAAAGTATTTTATAGAGCTCCATTTACTTAAAAATAATTTTTAAATGTTAAATTTGATAGGATGTTTTCATAACTGAAATTACATGTTTTGTTTTATTGTAAAAATATCTTTTTTTGCTCAGAGTTTGTGCAAGAATAAAATTGGAAGGTTAATGTGATCCTAAATTTTGAAATTTTCCTTTCAGATGCACCTCTGAAGCAAATCAGTCTTAGCTTATTTATTCATTTTGACACATATTTAGCTTATAGAAATTATAATCACTCTGAATTTAAGTGATTTTCAAGACATAAATCAGTTTTTTATTCTGAGTTGTGTTATTTATTATCTTAAATTATTTTACATTTTGTGAGTATAAATAGTTGAGTGAATGGTGTATTTTTTTTTCCTAGTGGAACAAAGCTGTTGAGTTGGCTAAGAGTCATAGTATGAAAGAAATTGGGCCCCTGTTAGCTAGGTACGCATCTCACTTACTGGAGAAGAACAAAACTCTTGATGCCATAGAGCTCTATCGGAAAGCCAATTATTTTTTCGATGCCGCTAAACTGATGTTTAAGGTAATGTCTCAGTCTTGGTGAGTATTTGGTTTATCCTAGCTACGGGTCTTTTTTATATGTTAAAGGACACATTTTCCATTTTCTGTGGAAACAAATATTTGTTACAGCGAAATCTCTCTGATTTTATTACTAGTGGAACAATGTGTTATTTATATGATTACCTTTCACCACAAGGCTATTAACATTGGCATTTAAACAAGGACACGTTTAATGCTGAAGTTAATGAAGAATTAAAGAATTTACTGGGAACTCAAAGTACGGTTTCCCTTAGCTGACAGTTAAATCCTGTCAGTAGTAGGGTTGTGAGTCCTTTTCAGTGTGTAAGTCTTAAACATTACACTTTCACAATATTTATTTGGAGGGACTTTAGCTAGAGCAATATTCATGTGTCTAAATTTTACCTTCTGTTCTCTTCCCATTTAACTTAAAGAAAAGGGAAGAATTTCCCTCAAAATCAAGTAAAAGACTTCTGAGGGCTGCATCATCCTAAGAGCGTCACTTCTTTGTGTACGTGAACTTGATTCTTAGAATCTCTGCTGTGGAAGGCACCGCCCCTTCCACCGCACTTCCCTGGCTCTGGTTGAGTGATTTGCCAGTGGCTGTTGTTTTCTGACGTTGATTTGAGTTCTAACTCCAGGGCCTACGTACAGAAGTACTGAAGAAAAGAAAATGGGTTTAAAATATTTACCAGTAACATGTAGTATTTATATTCCATTCTCCTTTTTTAGAGAATTAAATTTTAATTAATCTTGGAAATGATTATATTTGTACAAATATAGATTAAGAAATACCTTCTCTAAATCCTTTCAATATGTGAAGATTGCCGATGAAGAGGCCAAGAAAAGAACTAAACCCTTGCGTGTTAAGAAGCTGTATGTTCTCGCAGCGTTACTTATAGAGCAATACCATGAACAAGTGAAAAATGCCCAACGAGGAAAAGTTCAAGGAAAGAATTCAGAGGTAAGGTAGAATTTTCAATAACATTAATTCATTTAAATAATCTGAAGTGTTTAAGACTAAAATGAGGCCTGCCAACTTCTCTTTACGGACAGGTCATTTAGCTTGCATTTCTGCGTCTGTTTCCCTAATAAGTAAGTTTCAGGCTTCTGTTTCACCCTGGCCCAGTCGCAGCTGTTGTGAACATTTGGGGTGGGAACCAGCAGATGGAAGATCTCTGTCTGTCTCTATCTTTAAAAAAAAATTTTTTTTTAATTTCCTAGCCTAGTAAATGCTCCTTCCTAAACAGTGAGTTTTTACAACTTTCCTGGAATATGTAGATTATGTGTTAATGAACCTAATATTAAGTTTAATCAATTCTGTATTAAAGTATGATTACACCAGTTTAACAAAATGAATTATAATGGAAAAAATTCAGCCTATAATGACAGTTTTGTAATCAGAAAATCTGCTAATTTAGGAATGAGCATTTGGCACAGTGGTTAAGCTGCCTGCTTGGGATACCTGCAGCCCATAATGCAGTGCCTGGTTCAGCTGCTGGCTGCTCTGCGTTTGATCCAGTCTCTGCTAATGCCCATGGTGGGAGGCAGCAGGTAGTGGCTCTGGTTCTTGGGCTCCTGCACCATGTTGGAGACCCTTCTGGCTGCTCCTCTGGCTCACCCTGGCTTTTGCAGACATGTGGGGAGTGAACCAGCAGATGGAAGATCTGTCTATCTCTCCTCCTTTCAAATAAAAAAATTAAAAATCTGCTTATTTCAACATTTTAATGCATAACAGTTTCAGAAACTATGTTCATTGCAGTGATCATGGTTAGGTGGGAGTTGATACTGATGGAGACGGTGGCTGCCTTTATCTGTAGGCCACTTCTGCACTGGCTGGTTTGCTGGAAGAGGAGGTTCTGTCTCCAGCTGGTCGTCTCACAGACAATGCGTGGAGAGGGGCGGAGGCGTACCACTTCTTCATTCTCGCACAGAGGCAGCTCTACGAGGGCTACGCTGACACCGCATTGAAGACAGGTGGGCCTGGCATCTATTGTGTGTAGTCAGCTGAGTGTGGCGGGGCAGCTCCTTTGTTTGTCTTTATGTTAATTTTAATAACATTTCTCCTATGGACTTATTTTCATATGTTTGAGATTATGCTGCATATAATTTGTTTTGTGAATTCCTGTTTTTGAACTTCTAATTTTTCTTTTTACATTAAATGCAGTATATATAGTTGACAGAAATATCAGAAGTTTGAGATAAGCAGAAAGAACATGTATAATGTGCAGTGGATGTCCATTCAAATATTTAATATCCTTCTCTGTAGCTCTCTTGATATACACGTACTTTTAAAATAAGAAGAAAGGGGCCAGCGCTGTGGCTTAATAGGCTGGGCCTCTGCCTGTGGCTCCAGCATCCTAAATGGGCACCAGTTCAAGTCCCAGCTGCTCCTTTTCTGATCCTGGTCTCTACTATGGCCTGGGAAGGCAGTAGAAGATGGCCTAAGTGCTTGGGCCCCTGCACCCGAGTAGGAGACCTGGAAGAGTCTCCTGGCTTCGGATCAGCCCAGCTCTGGCCGTTACGGCCTTTTGGGGAGTGAACCAGCAGATGAAAGACCTTTCTCTCTGTTTGTAACTCTCTCTCTCAAATAAATAAATAAATAAATAAAATCTTAAAAAAAAAAAAGGAACAAAAAAAAAAAGAAGGTACACTTTTGTGTACTTTTTAAAAACAAGGATATGTTATAAAATATTTTAAGATTTGCATATATTTCTAAAACATTTGAAATTATTTATAAGATGATACTCAGCTAATAATCTCAACTAAAACAAAAAGAGAAAGAAAAAAGGTGGCTGGCGCTGCGGCTCACTAGGCTAATCCTCCGCCTGCGGCAGCAGCACCCTGGGCTCTAGTCCCGGTCAGGGCGCCAGATGCTGTCTGGGTTGCCCCTCTTCCAGGCCAGTCCTCTGCTGTGGTCTGGGAGTGCAGTGGAGGATGGCCCCAGTGCTTGGGCCCTGCACCCCATGGGAGACCACGAGGAAGCACCTGGCTCTTGATCAGCGCCGGCCGGCCGCAGCAGCCATTTTGGGGGGTGAGCCAACGGAAGGAAGGCCTTTCTCTCTGTCTCTCTCTCTCACTGTCTAACTCTGCCTGTCAAAAAAATAAAAATACAAAAGAAAAAAGGTAAAATAATGATTCAGAAATAATCATTGCTAACATTTGGGCAGACTTCCTGGTAGGCATTACTCTATGCCAGGCTTCCTTTTCCCTTCAAGAATATGTCATTATTTTTCTTTACTGGAAAATGTGGAAACATTCATTTTTTTTTTTTTTTTTTTGACAAGCAGAGTGGACAGTGAGAGAGAGAGACAGAGAGAAAGGTCTTCCTTTGCTGTTGGTTCACCCTCCAATGGCTGGCGCGCTGTGGCCAACTCATCGCGCTGATCCGAAGCCAGGAGCCAGGTGCTTCTCCTGGTCTCCCTTGCGGGTGCAGGGCCCAAGCACTTGGGCCATCCTCCACTGCACTCCCAGGCCACAGCAGAGAGCTGGACTGGAAGAGGGGCAACCGGGACAGAATCCAATGCCCTGACTGGGACTAGAACTCGGTGTGCCGGCGCCGCAGGTGGAGGATTAGCCTAGTGAGCTGCTGCGCCGGCCAATATTCATCATTTTTAATAGCTACCCAATATTCAGTGGTCTTTGTAGGCTGTGATTTATAGTGTACTTGTATTTACATGCAATATCAAGATCTTAATTTCTTCTGGATTAACAACAGTCAGAGATGTTTAGAGTTTTAGGGATGTTGACTCCACGGGGTGTAACCTTGAGAATGACGTTACAAACCACAGCACACGGGCACTGGACTCTTCCTGCTCCCTCCGCTTGGCCGCGGCTGCAGTGCAAACACTGTCACAATCCACCCCACCCTCCTCTGTCACGTTCGGTGTGACGCCCTGAAATCACCACATTGTGGTCCCTGGACAGTGTGAGTCCTTAGTGTTAGCTGTGATGATGATACAAATAGTGTTTTGGTACTGTTTCATCTGTCATTCTTTTACTTATGTTTAATGCTTAGGAAGTTTTTTACTTCAATGTTTTAAAATACTATATTTTTTTATAATTTCTGAGTTATCCTAAAGCCATTTGTTAATCATCTTATTATGTCTTCACAGATTTAAAATTCTGCCTTCGCGAAACTGAATTTATATTTTTAATCTCTTCCTAGACTGTTATTTTCTATTCATGTATTTCTGTGCCAGCACTGACCTTGTATTTGCTTTTACATTTTATATCTGGAATTTAAGCTCTACTTCTCACTAGTCTTACTTTTGGAAAAATAGTTTGGGTATTTTTTCCTGTATTTGTTCATACAGATCAGGCTTACACTTTTTTGAGAGGGGAGAGTTTCAATGAAGTCTCATTGAGTTTTGAATTAGAATTGCATTAGTCTATTGATATTGAGACCTCAGTATGTGTGCTTATGAATTTTCTCATCCAGAAACATCATTTAAAAATGTTTTATTAGTATAAAGAGAACAGATTTCATATATTTTGGAGGAACAATTCTAAGAAGATAGCTGTATTTCCCTCCCTCCCTTTCTCCTTCCTTCAGTCCCATTCCTTCCTTTTTTGCTTTAATTTCAGTCCACTCTATAATCACAGGCTTAATGCCCCGCTAATCATAATATTCAACAAGTAAAAGTAGGAGACCACAGTTCCACAGGAGTATAAACAAGGGCTAAAAACAGTCAAATCGCAAGATTCCATTTCATTCCTATACATTTTTTTGTATTCTATGTTAACTGTCATACATCAGAGAAAATGTATGATACTTGTCTTTTTGGGACTGTCTTATTTCACTAAAAATAATGGTTTCTAGTTTTATCTGTTTTGTTGCAAAAGACAAGATTTCATTCTTTTTTATGGCTGAGTAATATTCCATATTGTATATATACCATATTATCTGTATCCGGTCATCAGAGTTGATGGACCGTTGGCTTGATTTCAAATCTTAGCTATTGTGAGTTGAACTGCAATAAGCATGGGGTATAGATAACTCTTTCATGTGCTGATTTCATTTCCTTTGGGTAAATTCCAAGGAGTGAGATGGCAGGTCATTTGGTAGATCTATTTTCAGATCAGAAACATCAGCTTTAAAAAAACATTTGAGTATCTGTTTTTCTCCTAAGATTTGTAATTTTTCCCTTGTATGTGCAAGCATTTCTTTTTATTATTTATTTATTTATTTATTGGCAGGCAGAGTTAGACTGAGAGAGAGAGAGACAGAGAAAGGCCTTCCTTTTCCGTTGGTTCACCCCCTCAAGTGGCCACTACGGCCGGCGCACTGCGGCCGCTGCGCTGTGGCAATCCGAAGCCAGGAGCCAGGTGCCTCCTCCTGGTCTCCCATGCAGGTGCAGGGCCCAAGCACTTGGGCCATCCTCCACTGTACTCCCAGGCCACAACAGAGAGCTGGACTGGAAGAGAAGCAACCAGGACAAAACCGGCGCCCCAACCGGGACTAGAACCCGGGGTGCCAGTGCTGCAGGCAAAGGATCAGCCAAGTGAGCTGTAGTGTGGCAAGCATTTTTTTAAATATTTCTTTCAGAGTTTATTCCTGTTTTTGTTGACAGTAACGGTGGGATTGTGAAATTTTTAAATTTAGTTTTATATAGAAATCATTTTTATTTTATGCATTTATTTCTGAACTGACTTTAATTGAATAATATGTGATATAAGTTGTGCACTGTTAAAATGGTTGTATTTTATACCATTTATACATCATTTCTAGACTTAATAAGAAAAATTAGACCTTAACCTTGAAATTCTTCTACTGGGTGAATGTATCCATATACTTTAGTAATGATCCAAAACAATGTATGCCTTATATTATTATTGCCTGTGAGCCTATTGTGTCCTGGGTGTAAAATTAGGGGGTATTGTTTATTAACAACTAATTGAATATATTTTTTACAAATTTCTTTCAGTAAACATGTACATTCTTGTCCCCAAATCCAGTTTATAGGACTCTAACTGTAAAATACTGAGTGTATTTAAATTTGTTTTTTAGAATTTTATATATACAATAAAGTATTTTTATAATTACAAGATATAGAGAAGAAAATACAATTTGGTTACAACTCTCATTTAGTTCTACAGAATATTTTTTTAAATTTTTTTTATTTATTTGACAGAGTTAGACAGTGAGAGAGAGAGAGAAAGGTCTTCCTTCCATTGGTTCACCCCTCAAATGGCCGCCATGGCCTGAACTGCGCTGATCCGAAGCCAGGAGCCAGGTACCTCCTCCCGGTCTCCCATGCGGGTGCAGGGCCCAAGGACCTGGGCCATCCTCCACTGCCCTCCCGGGCCACAGCAGAAAGCTGGACTGGAAGAGGAAGAACCGGGACTAAACCCCGGTGCCCATATGGGATGCCGGCGCCACAGGTGGAGGACTAACCAAGTGAGCCACGGTGCTGCCCCTCCAGAATATTTTTTTTAAAAGATTTTATTTTCCATGTAGAACAATTTCAAATACAATATGGAGGCCTCTGGGGCTGGTGCCATGGCATAGCAGGTTAAGCTTGCACCTGTGGGATTGGTATTCCATATGGGCATTGGTACGAGTCCCTGCTGCTCCACTTCCAATCCAGCTCTCTGCTATGGCCTGGGAAAGCAGTGGAAGATGGACCAAGTGCTTGGGCCCCTGCACCCACATGGGAGACCCAGAGGAGGCTCCAGGCTCCTGGCTTTTGCCTAGCCCAGCCATGGCTGTTGCTGCCATTTGGGGGAGTGACCAGCGGAAGGAAGATATCTCTCTGTCTCTCCTCCTCTCTTGAAAAACAAAACAAACAAACAAACAAAAAAACAAGAAACAGTATGGAGGCAATTAAAGTAAGTTTTCTGAACAACTTAGATGCTCATTTTTCCTTTTCCTCAAAGTCTTATTCTTTGAGTTAGACAAATAAAAAGGCAATGATTTGCTCAAAGATATGGAGAGACCACAGGATCTTGTACTGCTTTGCTTTATTTTACAAAAATAAATAAATAAATAAATAAATAATGGGATACTATCTTGAGAATTATGAACACTATAGTTTAATGTTAACTTTGGAATGCCACAGAAATTTCTAATTTAAGTCAAAGAAAACATGCTTTTTTTTAAAAAAAGATTGATTTATTTATTTGAAAGGCAGAGTTACAGGGAGACAGAAGCAGGGCAGAGAGAAATCTTCCAACTGCTGGTTCACTCCCCAGATGGCTGCAATGGCCAGAGCTGCACCAATCTGAAGCCAGGAGCCAGGAGCTTCTTCTGGGTCTCCCACGCAGGTGCAGGGGCCCAAGGGCTTGGGCCATCGTCTGCTGCTTTCTCAGGCCATAGCAGAGAGCTAGACAGGAAGTGGAGCAGCCAGGATTTGAACTGGCGCCCATATAGGATGCTGGCGCTGCAGGTGACTTCTTTACCTGCTACACCACAGCGCCTTACTCAAAAGATGGTGTTTTGTCACCAACATTTGTTTTTGTCTGTGTGTACACTTCTAAGTGGGCATAGCCATCTGCACCATTTAAATGTTTCACAGAACCCGAGCCGTTAACTGGCTTCACAGAACCTTGGTGATCTCAAACGTACTTCTTCCTCCAGCATTCCTGTCTCTAAACATTGTTTTCTTGAAGATTTGTTAAAGTTTATGTGGGTTAAACCAAAACGCATGAACGCAGAGTCTTCCCCAGGTTTGCTCCTCTCATGACTGTTTACCAAGCCCACGTTGTCTTCTCTTTGCAGCTCTTCACCTGAGAGACTATGAAGACATCATCCCTGCTGTCGAGATCTACTCTCTGCTAGCACTCTGCGCCTGCGCCAGTAGAGCTTTTGGTACTTGTTCCAAAGCCTTTATTAAACTTGAATCTTTAGAGACCCTCAGTTCAGAGCAGAAGCAGCAGTATGAAGATCTTGCTCTGGAAATCTTCACCAAACACACTCCGAAAGATAACAGGAAGTCGGAACTGGACAGCCTTCTTGAAGGGTAGGCTACCTCTGAGTAGTAGATGCCCTTCTAGCTCACTGGCAGCTTGGATTTCTGCATGCGTAAAGTCTAATGAAACCGCTAAAACTTGAAGTAATTTGCCCTACCATTTACTCCATTGTATGTAGCCTTTCAAGTATATCAATACAGTAGTTCTTCATTGGGAGAAAAGTTTTTATTTGAAAACTTTTTTTGAAATAGAAGTATTTTATTTGAAGTTTATTTTGAAAATGTTTCATTTGGTTTTTAAGTACATTAAGTAAAGTTAGACTGATTAGATATTTTAAAGTATAACTGACATTTTCCCTTTATTTTTATAGCGGAGAAGGAAAACTACCAACATGCATTGCCACAGGAAGCCCCATTACTGAGTATCAGTTCTGGATGTGCAGCGTATGCAAGCACTGCGTTCTTGCCCAGGAAATACGCAACTACAACTTCTGTCCGCTGTGCCACAGTTCGGTGGGCTAAAGAAGTGATGAACTATATATATCATTGTGAAAAACATGTAGCATATGTAATATGTAAATGTGTATGAAGGTTGATTTTCATAAGTTCTATATTTTGTAGTTATATTTTTATAGAATATATATATAATGAATAAAATGCAGCTACTTATAGAAATACAGCTATGAAATAATAAGGCTGATTTTTATATAAAATATATGGAAATCAATCTTATTTTCTATCTCTATTATTTTTCTATATATGATCTGTCTTGTAGTTGGTTATGTGATTCCAGGAAAATATTCCAAATAAGAAATGTTTTTTCCTATAGTTTCAAGGTTACTGATTTATTAAAACATCTTGGGAGTTGGGGATTAAGGAGGTATGGGAAGGGGCAGAGTTGAACTCAGGGAGTTGACATCGGCCGTATTAGCAAGAGGTCAAGCTATTGTAGTGTTGAAATGAGCACTTTCTAGCTGAATTTACTTTAAATATTGACTGTCTTCTATATTTTTCTTATCAGAAGTGAGGAGATAGCATTGTAAGAACATTTTTATAATTTGTATTTTTTTAAAGCCTTATTCTTCATCCTTTAAAAAAACCTATCCTTTTAGCCTTATTCAAGAGGTAGAAGTTGATAGTTACTCTTTCATTCCATTGTGCAGAAAACTGGGCTGCACAATGGAATCAATACAGAAATATCCATTTTGTAGGTACAATTTCAGTTGAAACATTGTCACCAGGTTGGACCCTTCTTGCTATAGGAGTGGTTCTTGAAAATATCTGTTTTGATTTATTGTCATTCATGTAAAAGAGTTGTGATAAATAATTGATAATTTCTGACTTCTCTTACATAGCTACTAGTGTTCTCTTTTTATTTTTTGTGAACTCACATCCTCTCATTTTGTAGCTCAAGACCAGACTTTAGCACTATTTCATCAAGATTAGTTGCCTGGCTGATATTTAGTGGAGACAATAAATAAAGAAAAATATGCAGCATTGCTGCTACAGCCACAGTACTAAGATTAATTTACTCTCTAAATGTAGTATGTTTCTGATAGACAGTGAGCTCATGTGCTGATTAAAATGAAATCAGTCTTTGAAGTTTCTTTGTTCATGTGTCTTGCAGGAAATTACTGGTACAGTGGCAGCCTACAAATATGCTCCCAAGCAATCGGTCGCAGAGGTCACAGGACAGACAGGTTCATGAGAATGCTCTAAATGTGTTTTATTGAACAGGTGACATGCACAGAGAACACTGAGAAGGGGTGGTGGGTTGACTCTATCGTGCAGCGTGCCAGGTACTGAGAACAGCACAGAATGTGAATCCTGGATGAAGTGATGCTCTGTGTCCTACCTCTCACTCGGTTGTGTCAGCCTCCCCCAGCGGGGAGTTATGGAGAGAACCAGAGCTGAGGTTTGAGGCAGGGACTCAGTCAGACGGAGTGTGTCTTGAGGCCAGCAGCGCACACTTGCTCTACAGAAAAGGCTCAGGGGCAAGTACACCTGGCCAAGCTGTGGCTTGCCAGTTAGTCTGCTGAGCAGCCATGGGCTTTGCAGGCAAGAATAAGTATGACCGATGGATAATTGAGTCAAGACCTCACACACACTAAGGGCCTCGTAGGGGTCAAGCATACTCAGTGTGTCATAAATATTTTAGTGCCTTTGTTGCCTTTTGTATTTTTCCTGCTTCATGAATATGGGTAATCTCTTGCTTTCTCTTTCTATCTGTGGTCATGCATATATATTCTATTAACTGATTCTAAAATGTCTCATAAGTTACTTATCTAAATATAACACAATGAATTTCCTGTGTTCCTTTTGTTTTCTCTATAGAATAGAATATTTACGCTTATCAAAAATTATATTTTAACAAAGAGATTGGCCCGAGAGACTCTTTTATTGAACTTGATTACATTTTTCTATAGGACTTTCTATTTTTCTTTGCCTCATCCATGAAAGAGAAATGTCCAGGGGTGTAGAGATGGCTCACCTGGGTGAAGTGTCCTGCAGGACATTTTGTTCAGAGCTGTGATGTTTGCTCTTTGGCCTGATGCCTGAATATCTTTTCTTCTTTTTTCCCTTTACTAGCCCAGGAATCAGCTGAGAGCTCATTAGATTGTCACGCCACTAGCCCTTACTGTGAGCTTTTGATTATACTTCCATTTGCTTGAATCCAGAATCATCTGTTGACCCTCAAGCTTCTTCTAACCTCTTATCACCATAAATCCTATGACGCTTGAGCCTTATAACTTTTCCTTTACCTAATTATTTCAAATAGATCTTGAGTTGCGGTAGATGACCTTCTTGTTCAGTTTTGATTTAGAAACCAAAAGCTCTTTAAAAAAAGTTCATACCTTGTGTACCTGCTTATCGTGTACATGTATGTGTACATGTACATGTATGTGTACCTCTTTTATACTATAAAAATTTATGGCTCTTTGGGATCCATATCTGTGGAAGTTTTAATGAACTGCCATAATGTCTTTTGGACTTCTGTCAGAAATGGTACTAGAGAGAAAACCCATCCCACAGAATGAATTGATCCTATTGGTTTTATTCAACATGAAGGAAACTTCAAGATAACAGACTAATAAACTCTCCCCGACACAGAGAAGCAAAAATGATCTATGTAAAACAAATAGAGACAAATTAGATAGACAGAATTAGGTAGTATATTGAAGATAGCATAAAGAAGCAGTTGTGTTTTCTCTCTTCATTCAATAAACGTGAAATGGCTCACTTTGAATAATGCTGAGTTGTTCTTTATCATAAAACTTGCCTGGAATTATGTTATATTTCAAAGTAGTATGGTAGACCAAGCTGTGGCAATGATGGAACCAGCTGATAAAGCTGCACACACACAATGTACCTAACAAGTAACACGCCCTGAGCATTGTTGACTTGCTGTCATTCACAGATGCTAATTTCCTTACGAATTGTTCTACTGCAATGCATTTTGAAACGATATTTCTGTATTTCCAGAGCTGAGATCTTAGGTTTTATGAGGTATTAACTGAAAAATATGAAAATAAATCCTGAAGCAAAAATGACTTGTGTTCCTTTATCTATAACTATGGATTACATGGTGTTTGCTTTGATTTCATGTAAACATTTTCATGGGTGCTGGGTAGGAGAGTATTTGGCTCCAGATGGACAGGGGGACAGGGAGCAGGAGGTACAATGGAGGTACAATGGATGTGCAACACCGCTTTGCTACCAAATTGGGGGGAAACAGCAACCTTATAAAGGTACTAGTTTGGGGTGAGCATTGTGGCTCATGCTTCAGCCATTACTTGGGACACTGCATCCCATATTGGAGTGCTTGGGGTTGAGTCCCGCCTCTGCTTCTGATCCAGCTTCCTGCTAACCAGAACCCTAGGAGGCAGCAGGTGATGACTCAAATACTTGAATCCCTGCCACCCATGTTGGAAACCTGGATTGACGTGCTGGCTTCTGGCTTCAGCCTGGCCCAGAACTGGCTGTTTGCTTTTGGGGAATGAACCAGCAGATGGAAGATTTCTCTCTCTCTCTCTCATTTTTTTTTTTAAAGATTTATTAATTTATTTATTTCCTTGAAAGAGTTACACAGAGAGAGGAGAGGCAGAGAGAGAGAGGAGAGAGAGAGAGAGAGAGAGAGAGAGGTCCTCCATCCAGTGGTTCACTCCCCAATTAGCCACAATGGCCAGAGCTGTGCCAATCCGAAGCCAGGAGCCAGGAGCTTCTTCCGGTTCTCCCACACAGGTTCGGGGCCCAAGGACCTGGGGCATCCTGTACTGTTCTCCCAAGCCCCAGCAGAGAGCCGGGTCAGAAGTGGAGCAGCCGGGACTAGAACTGGCACCCATATGGGATGCCGGTGCTTCAGGCCAGGGCATTAACCCACTGCGCCACAGCACTGGCCCTCTCGCTCTCATTTTGACCTACAAATAAAATTCAGTAAATCAGAATTTCTTCTTTGGATGGTAGGCCCATGTCAGATAATTAGGGGTTGCTGTGAATAACTCCTTAGAGGTCAGACAGAGCTCTGCTTTGTGCCTGTCTGTGATAAAGAAAGCAGCATGGACTGAGGGTGCAAAAGAAAAAAAAAGGGGGGGGGGATTGTCACCAGACTTTTAAGATAAATCAAGAGTGTTGAATTTGATAATGTTGTAGCTCCGCGATCTTAACCAGTTTCTCAAATGAAAATAGCAATATTATGTTGCCCCCTGCTGTCTATTTTTATGATTTTCTCAATTCATTTTTTAAAAAAACTAACATTTATGGTTTTTTAAGTATGAAAGTAACATGCTCATGGTAGAAAATTTCAAAAATTATGTAAGAGTATAGAGAAGAAAGTTAAAAATCCTACCCTTTTGGAAAATAAAAAGCATAAATTAATATTTTAGCTGAATTTGAGAAGAAAAAAACAGGTAAAACTGAAGAAATTGGTATATTACAAATAAGTGCATTTTGACAAGAGCATGTTTGTTCTTAAGATATTTCTCTTAAAAAGTAGACCTTAAGAATCTTAGGGCTACTTTACTTAACTACTCATTTCTTGTTTGGCATAGTGTACATTTCCAGTTAATAAAATTGAGAGAAAAATGAGGTCCTTCTACATCCTTTACAGTAGCTCAAACTAAAACCGACAAAACAAATACTGGTGAGGATATAAAGCAGTTGAAACTCTTGATACATTGCTTATGGAAATTCAAAATAAGTCCTACTTCTTTGGAAAAGTTCAGAAGGTTCTTCTAAATTTAAACATACACTTACCATAGACCTCAGCAATCCTACTCTTTGCAAGTTACCCCGGAGAAGTAAAAACATTATTCCACGAAGACCTCTATGCAAATGTACATAACAGCTTCATTCATAACTGGGAAGCAGCCCTGTGTCCATCAGTGTGAACATGTAAACAAGTTGTGGGATGTCCATACTGTGAATCCCTTCTCTGCCACAAAAAGGAACATTGACGTGTGGTCCTGTGGGAGAATCTCAAGAGCATCCTGCTGAGTGAAAGAAGCCAGACACAAAAGATGACCTATTGTATGATGTTATGTATAGAAAATTCTACGAAAGACAAAAAGTGCTGAGGTATCCGAGGTCCAGGAGAAGGCTAGGGGTTTGACTTCAAAGAAGTACAAAGGAACTTTTGGGAAAATTGGGAAGTTCTACATCTTTGTTTTGGGTGGTAAGTACATTATTATGCATTTGTCAAAACTCATCCAATGGTACACTTAACATTGGTAATTTTATTTTTATTTGGATTTAAGAAAAAGATATTGAGGTGAAATTGAGTTGCTGTATGAGTATTATATCTTTATAATGAGAGACCAGTTCCTAAGAGATTTCTCTAAAATTACATCAAAGCTGATTAACAAAGCAAAAGTAAAGATACTAGAGAAAAAAATGGAACAAGAACCATTTAATGTAGAAGAACTTAAGAAAAAAAAGGACAAGTTGTAGTTGAGACAAATAGAAATCAAATAACAAGGTGGTAGACCTAAAATCTGCTATTTGAAGGATTTTAAATGTTAATGGACTAAGCCTTCCAAGTAAAAGATTATCCAAATATATTTTAAAAAGCAATATTCTGTTTAAAAGTAGAGATAGGTCAGAAGTAAAGGAGGCCGGCGCCGTGGCTCAACAGGCTAATCCTCCACCTTGCGGCACCAGCACACTGGGTTCTAGTCCCGCTCAGGGCGCCGGATTCTGTCCTGGTTGCCCCTCTTCCAGGCCAGCTCTCTGCTGTGGCCCGGGAAGGCAGTGGAGGATGGCCCAAGTGCTCGGGCCCTGCACCTGCATGGGAGACCAGGAGGAAGCACCTGGCTCCTGGCTTTGGATCGGCGCAATGCGCTGGCCGCAGCGTGCCAGCTGCGGAGGCCATTGGAGGGTGAACCAACGGCAAAGGAAGACCTTTCTCTGTCTCTCACTGTCCACGCTGTCAAAAATTTAAAAAAAAAAAAAAGAAGAAGTAAAGGAATGAGAAAAGATGTGGCATGCAAATAGTAAGGATGGGAAAACATGTGCTTCTGTTAACACCAAAGTAGACATGAAGCCATGAGTATTGCTAGAGATAAAAAGAAGTATGTATAGTTGTATAGAAATGCAACCGATTCCTGTATGCTGATTATTTATCCTGGTACTTTGCTGAATTCATTTTTTTGTTTTCTAATATTTAGGTTGTTTATATATGAAGAAATTTCAAAAGGTTAGTGAAAAGTGGAATTAAAAGATACAAATATAAATTTTCTTCTCAACATAAATTCTAGACACTTCTCTGAGCAATGAATCCAACCATTTAGTCCCATCACTGAAGAACTGAGACCCTGGGAAACACAGTGTCACTAACCAAAGACAAATGGGCACCCTTAAAGGTGTTTTTTGATCTTGGGAAACAACACGATGACAACAGGAAGCAAACCAGGCCCATAAGGTGGGTGTCTAAGAATTTCCCAGCACAACTCACAAAATGGCCGTTGTTTGATGAGAGGAACGAGCGGGAGCAGGGCTGGAGAAGGGTGGAGAAGGGCTCTGTTGTCAAACTGCCCTGGGCTTTTTTTTTTTTTTTTTTTTAAACTTTCTCACACCCTTTGGCCCTCAAGAAAGTCGTTGGGCAAAATGTCAAACAAAGATATTGGCATTTCAAATCAGTGCCTAGATTTTACCCAGTTCCACTTCTGACTCCAGCTTCCCACAAATGTGGACTCTGAGAGCAGCAGTAATGGCTCCGGTAACGCAGTTCCTGCCAGTCCATGTGGGAGACCTGGATTGTGCTCCTGGCTTCTGGCTCCCAACTGCACCCCCCAGGGGCCGCTGTGGGCATCTGGGGAATGACCCATCACATGGGATCCACCTCTCCCTCTCCCTCCTCCCTCCCTCCTTGATACTCAAATTAAAAATGCCTTGTTGGGGGGCAGGTGTTGTGGTGCAGTAAGGAGAGGGGAGAGGGCGGTCTTCCACCTGCTGGCTCACTCTCCACAATGGCCGGAGCTGCGCTCATCGGAGCCAGGAGCCAGGAGCTTCTTCCAGGTCTCCCACGTGGGTGCAGGGGCCCAAGGCTTGGGCCATCTTCCACTGCTTTCCCAGGCCACAGCAGAGAGCTGGATCAGAAGAGGAGCAGCCAGGACTCAACCCGGAGCTCACATGGGATGCCAATGCCGCAGGCCGAGGATTAACCTACTGCGCCACCGGGGTGACCCCTACCCCAGTATACTTTTCATCTTCACTTTGTTTTTTCTGGTGGGCAGGTGCTAAAGGAGTCTGGGAAGTTACACAGCGTGGAGGGACCCAGAGACGGCCAGGCAAGGTTAGCAGTTTAAGTGTAATTTTTAGTCGAGCTACGCGTCCCGCACTTCATAAATTACTGCTCGAGTCCGTCTCTGGCACAGCCAGCCAGGCGGTGAGCCCTGCCGTCAGACCACGGCCTCTGGACACGCGCGCTTCAGCTCCTCACGCAGCGCCACGGGGCCGACGGCCACCGAGGCATCCGAGGCGGCGCCCTGAATGCGGACTGGACGCCGACACCGAGCGTCTCGGGTGACGCAGCCCACTCGGAACCCCTACAGGCGGGTGTGGCGGGCGGAGACGCCGACCGGAGCCACGCGGGGCTCCCGGCCCGTCAGCCATTCCTCCAGCAAGCCACGGCGCCTTCTGCTTCCGGCGCTGCCCCGGCCGCGGGAGCTCAGGCCGCAGACTCGGGGCGGCGTTGGAGCCCATCCGTCCGCCGCTTCTCTAGCAAGCGGAGCCAGGAGGCACCAATGGAAACCGAAGCACAGAGGGGCCCGGGAAAGCTCCCCTGGGCCCCCCAGCTTTCTGCCCGCAGAGGGCGACATCTCGCGAGACGACGGGTCCGCGGAGGGCACAAACTCCCTCCGCCTCAGCGCCGAGGCTGTGCGGTCGCGCTGGATGCCGGGATGCGGAAGTGACTTTGAGGCTTTGCTACTCAAGCCAAGTCCGCCGTCCGCCGCGATGGAAGGGCAGCGGAGGCAGGCAGGCCACGCCACCGTGGTACTCGCCCAGGCTCACTTCGAGAAGGGCGAGTACGCGGAGGCCGAGGCGCTGTACTCCGCTTACATTGGCCAGTGCGCCTGTGCGGCCGCCGGCGGCGCGAGTCTCGGGAGGTAACTATCGCGAGAAGTGGGGTCGCGGCGAGGCCTGCGGGGAGCGTGGCCCGGGCTGGCTGGGCCCGGCTCCTCCGCCAGGGCTAGCAGTACTGCAGAGCGACGGTCGTTGGTCCTCAGGCCGAGGCGGGACTTGGGCGAGGGCGGCGGCGAGCCCGGGGAGGCAGCCCACCTTTTTTCCTTCTTGGAGTCTGTTAGGGAGACCGGTTCTGTGTCTTGAGAGTTCCTGTATTTTAGATTTGCTGAATGCATGTTTTTGATGTCAGTCAGTTTGGCCATCTGTCGCCTACACTGTGAATGTGCAGTTAAATATATTTAAAAATGTATTTTATTTGACGGGTGACCCAGAGGGAGGGAGTGAGATCTTCCATCCTCTGGCTTACCCCCCAGATGACCACAGCAGCGAGGGAAGCCGGGAGCCAGGACTCCATCTGGGCCCCCCGTCCTTGGCCATCTTCCCCTGCTGTCGCAGGTGCGCCGGCTGCAGGCCCGACCGAAGCCGGGCCGCCCGGACAGAGGATGCCCGCCTGGCAGGTGGCGGCCCAGTCAGACAGAAATGGAATTCCGCCCGGAAGCGGTCGGGTCCGGTTACTGTCCCTTTGTGTGGCTCTGAATGTCTGCGGGTCCAAACAGCTTTGGGTTGTGATGGACGCGCTGCTTGGTTGTGCTCCTTGCTGGTGTGGATGGCCCAGGGCTTGGCTGAACAGTGACTGGACAGTTGTTAGAGAGCCTCCTCTCTCCTCAGACACTTTGGTTTTTCTTGGCAGGATGCCAGCTTGTCCTACCTGTGAGGCTCAACTAAACACTGAGGAGTTACCTACCCTGTGTTAAGCTCATGTGGAATTAAACCAGCCAGACACAGTTGCTTTCTCATTTCAGTAATACACCAGGGTAACCGTTAGAAATTTCTGAGCAGCCCATAAGATGGTATCTCAACCCCCTTCCCCTGCAAAGATCAGTAAGCCCCGAAAGCTTTCCCATCCTTTGTTTCAAGATACAGTAGATTTCAGGAAGTTTCCAACAGCAGCAGGCGTGGGAGGTCCTCTGGTCTTGTATTCTTCCTCCTGTGGGCCTCTCAGCTCAAGCAGCCAAGCTCGGGCAGCAAATGTCATTTCTGCCGGATACCAGCATGGCACAGAAAATCTACCGTGGCCTGGTAGAGGGGAGTTCCATCCCTGCCCTCCCAGCTGGGCCCTGTCTCATTTTGCTCTGTCCTGTTTCTTACCTGTAAAATGAGCGTTCAGTTTCCTTAAAAGTCTAAAATTGTCCTAGGAACTCATGGGTTGGAACTGAATTCTGTCATTTCAGCCTTCCCCCTTGACTGTATCTTTTGGAGTTAAATTTATTTTTAAATATTGGGATGCCAAATTGTTTTTGACACAGATTTGCTGTCTTTGAATGCCTTTTACTCTAGTTTATAACAAATTTAAAACATATTCAAAGGTACGTTAGTCATAAACCTAATTTCCAAATACTTTTTCTTTGCCAAGCTAGCAAATGCTAAAAATCCACACATTTGGATTCGGTAACTCAGATTTCATTACAAGAAATACTGTTGTTACTGAAAAAACAACAACAACAACAACAACAACAACAAAAAAAACCCCTCAGTATTAAAAAATGTAGCTTCATCTGTTAGCCCATTTCTTTAAACGGGAAACAAAATTTCTGCAAGAAAAGTAGGCTATTAGAATTTGTCGTGGTGAGAGCTAATCCCATGACTAGCGTTCTGTGATCTCTGGATGTGAGAGTTTCCAGCCAAGTTCGGAAGCTTCAGTTTACTGACTAAAACCTTTCTGTTGTCCTGTGGCTGCATTTGCCCTCCAGCCTTTCTGGGCAGCCGTTCAACCGGTGTTGTAACAGAGCGGGACTGAGGCAGGGCCTCGAGAGCCCTAGGGTTTGACAGTGGTGCTGGTGGCATCCAGGAGCGTCCTCGTACCCAGGCTTCCTCACAGAACAGAGGTTGTCTACGCTGACATCAGCTCCTCGCCGCTGTTAGCAAACCCAGACCTGAAGGAGGCGCCCGGACAGCCGTCCAGCCTCTCCCAGAGATCTGAGGGGTCAAGATGTCAAGAGAGAAGACATAGATAGATAACCCTGACTGTGGCCACAAGTCTTTTCTGAAGGACCGTGTTTTGGGCTAAGGAGGTATGATGGGAAATGACAAATAAGTTGAACCTGTGTATTCTCCCATTCCAATTTGAGGATCCATTTGGGCAAACAGGAAACAACGCCCCTGGCTTTTGGGGCTGAGCCCCTAATGTCCTCTGTGCACCTGATTTGTCCTGTGCAGAGCAGAGCTTAGGGCAGCGGGGGAGGTTCAGCGAGGGGGGAGCTCTGACCTGCTGAACTGGTGGTTGGTCATCTGCCCCAGACAGTTCAGTCTGCTCCCGGAATGCGCATCGGGGCAGCCTCTGGAGCCATCAGAGGCACAGCTGGTTCTGCGCGCACAGCAAGTCCAAAATGGACCAAGCGCTGGGGGCTTAAGGAGCCCCGTCTGCAAGCAGGAAGGCAGCCTGGCCCCAGGAGGACCCCAGCTAAAGCTGGGAGGTAGGCGGCTTCAGCCCTAGCGATCCCTTTGTGGAATTTTCAGATTCATGTCCTTTCCAGACAAAAGTTTTCCGTGTAGATAAAGCACTCCATAGGTTGTGAAGTTGGACAGTGCCCGCAGGAGGCTGGTACCTTGGTGTTTCTAATGTGGACTTTTCTGTTCAAAGCAAATGCAGCCCTGAGGATTTGGCTACTGCATATAACAACAGGGGGCAGATTAAGTACCTGAGGGTTGATTTTTACGAAGCCATGGATGACTACACGCGCGCCATAGAGGTCCGCCCCAGTTTTGAAGTCCCCTATTACAACCGCGGGCTCATCCTGTATCGGCTGGGTAAGGCAGCGCGGTCTTGCTTTTTGTCATCGACTGGGTTCTGTTTTGTCAGAGCTGTCACATGCTGTCAAGCCAGTGTGGTGATCACCAGGCGGGAGAGTTGCAGGAAATTCAGGTGTAGCGCTTGGAACAAGGGGCGCCCCCACCTGCGTTTATCCGAGGTTTATAGAGGACAGCGCAGCCCTGGGCAGGAATTGGCCCCGGGCAGGAGCGGGGCTACCCCTCCCCTGTGCCTGTGCATTCCCAGCTGAGAAAGGAGGGTCCCACTGATGATCACCTGGGAAATGTGGCTGAGGGCAAGTCTTTGAGAGGGCAGAAAGCGAAGAGGTTTTAGATTCGTGCATTAAAGGGACCGTGCCTACTGTTTCTCATTTAAAGTGTCAGAGAAAATAAATGTTGTTTCTGAATTTACTGTCATTATGTGAAACATGTGATGTAGTGTTTGTTGGAACTTGATGCTGATTTGCGCTCCTTACCTGTTAAATCTCAAAAGTAAGCCCACTGCGGTGTAGGAGTTCTGTGCTGCAAGGCACACAAGGTCACTTCGATATGCGATCACTGTCACTCCCTTCCCAGGAGCGAGTGACAGCATGTAAGTAAGAAAGCAACAGGACTGTATCCCAGCTTCCCTACTGATAACACAGAGACTGTGTAGAGAGACTCAGCTCTTTTCCTCTTTTCTGCTTTTTTTTCTTTCCGATTCTGAATGCAGGATATTTTGATGATGCCTTGGAAGATTTCAAGAAGGTATTAGACTTAAATCCTGGATTTCACGACGCCACTCTGAGCTTAAAGCAGACTCTCCTAGACAAAGAAGAAAAACAAAGAAGAAATATTGAAAACAGTTGCTGAAAATTTAAGCTTGATAGAAATATTAACTCGTGATTCTTATTCCTACATCTACGTGTCTCCAATTTAGAAACTGACACATTGTGATTTATGTTGACATTTAAGAGATCCATGCATTGTCACTGAAAGATAAATAATGTATTTATAGTTGTTAATTTCATGTTGAAAAACTGGTGAATATGTATCCTCTTTATAAAGTGTAAATAAGTAATATCAATATTATATGTGTATTTTATTACAATAAATATTTAAGGAAATGTGTGGGTTTTCTTCAGTAAAGTATTTTCATTCCCAACTTTTTATTTCAAAATTTTATACCTATAGAAAAGTAGAATGTGTAATACGTTTCACCAGTAAACTCTCTACTCAGATTCAGCAGTTGTTAACTTTATGCCCTATTTGCCTTTCCTCTGTATTTAAATATATAGCCGAACCATTTGAAAATAAGATCCAGGTATCACAGTGCCTCATCACTAAAGATTTTAGCCTGCAGCTTAAAAGGATAGACATCCTCCTTATAACCATTCCATTATAACACCTAATAAAGTGAGTCATTCTATCATGCCATCCATATCAAGCCCATACTCATGGCTTCCCAGTTATTTCCAAAATGTGTAGGTTTGGTTTCCAGATCTAGAGTCAGTCCCATTTCATTGCACCGTGGCGTTGTGTCCCTGAGTTCCTTTCATCTCCAGTTGGCCCTGCCTGTTTCTCTCCACGTTTCTTTCATAATAAAGTTATTTCATCTAGTTAGGCTGCAGAGACAACATCTAGGCTTCGAAATACACATGTGCAGGAGAGCAATGAGGAAAAATGCAACTCACACTTGGTTTTCTCTAGAAATCATTGGTAAGATAGGTTGAGGCTGGAATACTGAACGTAGTTTTCTGTTTCTGGAAATGAAAGTAACTGTGGTCATCAACATTGGCTGAGCGCTCACCTTAAGCCGCCACTGTTCAAACTCTGTTTATAATAATTTTGGGGTGGGGTGGGAGTGGGTGAGGTGGGTAACTGATGGAGATAGTTCTTAGCACTTGGTAAAGATAAAGCGTTAGAAAATTTTACTTTATGTGGATGCTACCAACAGACAGGCTCTGCTAAGGCTGTCAAGAACTGGGGGAACTGGACAGGAAGCACGCCGAAGCCAGCCGAGCCCATCTGCAGTGTTTTAACTGGTGCAGTCCGTGCAGACCCTGCACCTGGCCACCCCCGTGGAAGAGCTGTCCTGGGGTCAGCAGGGGAAGCACCGAGCAGCTTCTGTGTCCTCAGACACAGACCCCCTCGCCAGCCCTGCGTGAGCCTGAGAAGTCAGAGTGGTGCCTGGTGTGTAGTTCAGAGGTAGCACCCGCCAAGCACGGGGGTTTTGGGCTGCGGGTAAATGGACATTAAGAGGAAATTAAATTTGATGGCCTAGAATGAGAACTCTGTTTCTGGGATTAGTCACATCTTCCAGTATGATTTATCTTTTCAATTATTGAAAATGTCCCACAAAGAATTTATAAAATTGCATGAAAATGTAGAAAAATCTCTTTTAAGAAATATTTTTTTTTCTTTTTTTTTTGAAGTGAGGTCCCAAAGTCTTGGGAGAGCTCAAGGGCATTCGTTCTAGAGAATTCAATACTTAAATTTTTTTTTTCTTGACTCATATTCTGTTTCCTTTACTCTTTTAAAAAAAAATTTTTTTTTTTGACAGGCAGAGTGGACAGTGAGAGAGAGAGAGAGCGAGGTCTTCCTTTACCGTTGGCCACTGTGGCCGGCGCACCGCGCTGATCCGAAGCCAAAGCCAGGTGCTCCTCCTGGTCTCCCATGGGGTGCAGGGCCCAAGCACTTGGGCCATCCTCCACTGCACTCCCAGGCCACAGCAGAGAGCTGGCCTGGAAGAGGGGCAACCGGGACAGAATCCGGCGCCCCGACCGGGACTAGAACCCGGTGTGCCGGTGCCGCAGGCGGAGGATTAGCCTAGTGAGCCGAAGCGCCAGCCTCCTTTACTCTTGGCAGGGATCAGGTGTAATATGAAAAAGAAAACTTGTGTGACAATCCCGTTGGGTTTGTTGGGTTTGAACATTTCTTCATCCTTCTCAGAAGAATAGAAGTGAGGGCTGTTCAGAATCAGCACTTGCACACTCTTCTCTCATTTTAAGTTACTGGAAATTAAAGTGTAGCACACGTACCTTGTTTATCTTCCAGGCTTTAGCATTTAGACTCTAGGTTTCTGACTGACCAGCACCTTTTATATCCACCTTAAAGACACTGGTGTGCCTATTTCAGTTCATGTTTCCTATATTTCAGTGTTTGTTGTTTTTCTTTTCCTTCTCGGTAAAACAAAGTTTTACATTGTTTCTTTCCTTTCTCTGCAAAACAAAGTAGAATAGAGTTGTGGTTTGTTACAAAGTTCATCTTTCATAAATCTTGTGAAAGGCAAGGTACCATAGAATAAGGGGATCAGGATAAAATATTAAAAAAAAAAAAAGGGGGGGTGGAATCCAAGCCACTTTTGAATTTTCGAAGATCACTCAACGCCAGTGGCGAGCACGGAGCTCCCTCTGTTTTCCTGCAACCTGAAACTGAATGAAACCACGGACTGATTTTATGAGAGCGCCTGTAGGCCAGCTGGTGAGACACACACTACGTTTCCAGTCAGCTTTGCCCATTTCTCTGTGGGTCCTTTTCTGTTCCCTGGTTTCGCTGTCTCACCAGCATCTCTGCTGTCCCATTCCTAGAGTCTCGGCTCCCTGCCTTTTTGCCGCTCTTAAATCCTTCTCCATGGACATCGTGTTTCTGCCCTGTCACCCAGGGTAGCTCAGTCCAGCATTCACACTGACCCTCGCGTCAGTGTCTCTGCCCAGCCTGCCTCTCAAAAATTTGACTGAAGCTTCGAATCATGAATACCTCAACAACTTCAGCTGGTCCCTGAAAATGCTTCTGTGAAATGAAAAGCCATTAGATGAAAAAATACTTCTGTTAGTTTTAATGAGAAAATGATTATTTTATCCTAAGATACCCACTTTTCACAGATAAAATATGTCAGTTGAGCAATGAAAACAAGCTTCTATAATAATTTGAAAATAAACAGTTTGTACATACGCTAATATCACAAATGTTTACTTTTTTCTTATTTTTGAGACATAAAAATCCAAATGTATTGAACTGTGATTCAGGTATCATATAATTCACCCATTTAAAGTACACAATTCAATGGTTTAAAAATTTTTTAAAAATTCAAACTTTTTTTAAGTTAAAAAAATAATGGTTTTAAAATATGAGGGGGGTCTTCAAAATGTTTGTGGCAAGTGAATATTATGAAAAAACTGCACGGATTTCAAAATATTTTTTGCACCAAAATGAACTTGTCTGAACTTCGTTTCCCATAAACTTGTTAAAGTACCCTCACCTTGCATGTTCAGAATTTCTGCATCTTTTTTTAGTGATTTATTTATTTATTTGAAAGGCAAAGTTACAGAGAGGCAGAGAGAGAGGTCATCCATCGGCTGGTTCACTCCCCAGATGACCGCAACAACCGGAGCTGCGCCAATCCGAAGCCAGGAGCCAGGAGCTTCCTCTGGGTCTCCCACGTGGGTGCAGGGGCCCAAGGACTTGGGCTATCTTCTACTGCTTTCCCAGGCCATAGCAGAGAGCTGGATTGGAAGTAGAGCAGCCAGGACTCGAACCAGTGCCTATATGGGATGCTGGCACTGCAGGCTGCGGCTTTACCAACTACACCACAGTGTGGCCCCTGCACCATTTTTTAAAACCAATTTTTCAACCTTTTCAGGTCTTACATGAGTTTTCTTGTGTGCACACAGCACTTAAGAATAAGGTCATAATAGAGAAAAGCACCTTTAGGCTAATTAAAGACTAAACATAACAGGAAAGGCACAAAACAGAGGGTTTCAGTTTAATATGTAGCTGATTCCAGGCTGTTTCATGTGGTACTCTCTGGCCAGGAACTTGTATTTCGGAAATCTAAGGATATGTTTCTGAAAGTATGATATTAAATTTATTTCGGGTGTTTAGGTTAATAGATTGTTATTTATAAAAGCTAATTGTTGACATACATGTAATAAAATGTTTCAAGAGCTTAACAAACTGAACAGTTGCTATTTGAACCAAGTATGGAATTTTAACAAGTTCTATAAAAATTCATTTTGGTGTTTTCTGTGTTTCTTGAAACTGACAATAAATCACAGGAATGGGATTCCAGTTTAAAATGGCATTCGGTAACAAAGGAGAGATTTGTTAGACCTCAGGCCTAACGTCAGGCACTTCTAAAGGCTCTGTGCACGCTTTAAGAAAAGGAAACTCGGTGATCAAACCAATTTGTGTTCATTGAAGAAACAAAGCTACAGGTAAGAAACAAAACGGTTGGGGCCAGTGCCATGGCTCACCTGGTTAATCCTCCGCCTGTAGCGCCAGCATCCAATATGGGTGCCGGGTTCTCATCTCGGTTGCTCCTCTTCCAGTCCAGCTCTCTGCTGTGGCCCGGAAAGGCAGTGGAGGATGGCCCCTGCACCCGCGTGGGAGACCAGGAGGAGGCACCTGGCTCCTGGCTTTGGATTGGCCATAGCTCCAGCCGTGGCGGCCATTTGAGGGATGAACCAATGGAAAGAAGACCTTTCTCTTTGTCTCTCTCACTATCAAAAAAATAAAAAAAAAGATACAAAACAGTTTTATGTTTTTGAAAGTCATAACAAGACCAAAAATGCACCTGTGTAGCAAAAGATGAATGATAAAAAAAAAAAACCAGAAAACTCTAAGTCCAAAAACATTGAAATTATGGCCTGTGAATATGTAAAGAAAAACAGTAACGTAAGAGAATACCAGTGTAGGGGTGCGTGCGTCCACACACAACCATGCCTTCCACCGTGCACGGAAGAAGGTCTCATTTTTCCCAGAGAAGGAAACTGAGGCTCAGAAATGCAGAATCTTGCTCAAAGTTAGGTTCAAAACCTATCTAAACATTTGAAACTGCAATTAGTATCAATTGATTTTTTTTATTGCTGGTGTAAACCCAAAGTAGATATGGGGACTTTTTTTTTGTCCTGATAAAAAAATTTAAATTGCTCATAAAATGTTTTAGTGCCCATGAAGGTGAGTATCAAAACAATGTTAAAATATATTTAGTTTTTATAATGGAACATTACTGCAATGCTAGAACTGCTTGTAGGTCATTTTCCTCCCTGATTGAAAGCAGACACAAAAGATGGTGAAAAGCAGATTAATACTAAGAGCTAACTCCATTTGGAAACTTGGAAGCGGGGGCTGCCAGTATGTAAATTTGTATCTTATGTCGAGAAAAACCATCCAAGGCTTAGAAATAAGGCAGGAGGGACGGTGCGTGTTCTGGGATCACACGGAGCACAGAGTAAGACCCACGAGGGACTGTTGGATCTTCTGGGATGTGTGGTGCCCTCCTTGGGTTCCCTGTTTCCTCTTGACTGGGGCCCAGGCCAGGTATCTTGACCACTTTTATGCAAAAGGGCTGAAATGACTTCTGCCCAGTAGAAAAGATGAGCCCAAAGGTTATGGCTTTATTGCCCCAAAGAACATGAGTCATTTCAGTATCTAACCTAACGTCTTTGCTCCCGAAGTCTCTTCTTCATTAACTGGACTGCTCCCTTACCACCCTGGTGGTTCTCTCATTAATAAAGTCAACACCTGTCGTGTTTTCATCCCAGATTCTTACAGAAGTCATGTGCAACTTTGGAAGACTTGTATTTTGCTTCTGCTAATGCAGCGATAGTAAATAGAGTGTATTCCCATGTAGTTCTGTCGTTTCCAGTGGGAGGGAGGGCAAAGAGGGACTCTCGGCTCTCGGAGAACGGAGGCCCCTCTAACTAGAGATGGGAGAAGAAAAGTGAGGCTCGCTTCAGGCTGCCGCACAACACGCAGGCCGGGTGAAAACCCATTCACGTCGGCTGAGCAGGCAGGACTGGGGGCTGGCAGAACAAGAATTCTTCCCATGAAGACCAGCTGCATGCGGACTTACGGCAAGTGCACCAGCCTCTCCAACGGGGAGCGTGGGGTGGCGGCACCTGCACGGGGTGGGGGGGGCAAGCCTTGATCTTTCAACTTACACCCAGCCATGACAAGGGCCAGTGTCCACTCCTCCACCCCTGCTGTTCTCCTCCTCACCTCCCTGGCTTCGTTTTGTTCGGCATTCTCTTCCAGGATATCCTCTTTTCCTTATGTTAAACTATGCTCATTCTTCAAGGACCGGCCCAACAAACAACCACCACCATTAAGCCTCCCTTTCCCACATTACCACAAACTCATCTATTTCACTGTCCAACTTTCACTGCTCATGGCCGGTGCTGCGGCTCACTTGGCCTGTGGCGGCGGCACCCCGGGTTCTAGTCCGGATTGGGGCATTGGATTCTGTCCCAGTTGCCCCTCTTCCAGGCCAGCTTTCTGCTGTGGCCCGGGAAAGCAGTAGAGGATGGCCCAAGTGCTTGGGACCTGCACCTGTATGGGAGACCAGGAGGAAGCACCTGGCTCCTGGCTTTGGACTGGTGCAGTGCACTGGCCGTAGCAGCCATTTTGGGGGTGAATCAACAGAAGGAAGACCTTTCTCTCTGTCTCTCTCTCACTGTCTAACTCTACCTGTCAAAAAAAAAAAAAAAAAAAAAAAAAAAAGAAGAAGAAGAAGAAGAAAACTGCCCAGACGGCCTGGCACATGCACCCTGGCCTCTCAGTGTGGTTCGCAGACTGGCAGTCCTGGCAGCCCTGCAGCCTCTTGGCCTCAAGTCAGACCCACCGAGTCAGAGTACGCATCCCCACCAGGCCCACGAGTGATGAAGGTGTGGGGAACACAGGTCTGTGGTGCTGGTTCTCAGAGCGTGGTCCCTGGACCAGCAGCTGCCGTGTTGCCCAGGAATGGGTTAGAAATACAAAATTTGGGCCTCACCCCAAAGCACTGAACTTGATTCCTTGAGGGGTGGGGCCCACGTCCTCCAGAGATTGTGATGCAAGCACATGTTTGAGAGCCCCTATGTGCACGACTCTGCCTGCAATCTACAGTGTTACGTTCCAAAGATGGGTCCCAGAGGGGCCATGCTGGGGTGTGTGTGTATGTGTGTGTGTGTGTGTGTGTGTCTGGCTCTCAGCCCAGGCCCGAGTGTAGGCTGATCGATGTCCTATGGATGATGATCAATTTCTACTTCCCCTCACCTGCTCCACACAAGTGGTAGGGGTTGGGGAGAGGGGGGAGGGGTGGGGCGGGGGGTGGCAGCGGGGCGGGGGGAACTTGGCAGATGAAGGAAGACTTCCCTTTGTTTCCTTGAGTCTTAATGGCTTGAGTATTTGGGGACCTTCTGCTTCCTCTCAAATGGAGACCATCTGGGCCATGTTACTTTGCTATCACGGTGGCCTGCCTGGATCCGGCATTCTGCCCCAGTGGTTCCACGTGGGTTTTCTCCCTGGAAGAAGTTGTTTGTACTCGCTAGTGAGCAAACAGCAATATTGGCTGACTGCTCTGCGTCCTGGAGCAGGAGGCCGTTCCTCCAGGCAATGGCTGTGCCTAGCTCTGGCCCGCGATCCTGGCGAGGAGGAACCTCAGACATGACTAAATGTATAGCCCGCTCTGCCTTCTTATTCACACGCGCCCATAAAATCGTGCCTGTGTTCCATCATCGTCAATTACCAGGGCCGCCAGCCGGCCGGCTGGGGAGCAGACTGTCCTGGCCTCCAGTGCTCCTCCTCAGGCTGCTGGCTTCGCGTGGCCAGACACAATTCCTTCTGAATTGCTTAATGGGCATACAATTTTAATCAGAGTCACAGGACGCTTGGGCTGGCAGTTCTTGCAGAAATCATGTTCTCTTTTTTGCAGGTAGACAAATAGGGGAGAAGGTTCTGGCTTAAAGGGCACAGAGTTGGTTAACAATGGAATCCTGACCAGATCCAGCCCTTCTGATGCTGTTTAAGAAGCGCAGCTTGAGGTCTGTGTTGTGGCACAGTGAGCCACGCTGCCACCTGGGACGCCGGCATCCCATATTGGAGCATCAGTTCAAATCCATGCTGCTCCTTGTCCTATCCAACTCCCTGCTAATGTGCCTGGAAAAGCAAAGGAAGATGGCCAAGGTGCTTGGTCCTTTACCAGCCACATGGGAGATACGGATGGAGCTCTGGGCCCCTGGCTTCTGCCTGCACCAGCCTCGGCCATTTTGTGGCCATCTGGGGAGTGAACCTGAACCAGCAGATGGAAGTGCTCCATCTCTCTCTCTCCACCTTTCAAATAAATAAATATTAAAAAAAAAAAAGAATTCTAGTGACTGCTATTTAGCAAAAGCACCCTATCATGTTTATTTCCAGGAATCCTGAAACCAAACCATAGACCCATCTCAACACCCAATTCTTTGCTCAGGAACACCCTCCAAGATTGGAGCCCCATGCCCACAGCTTAGGGGCCAGAAGCCTACAGTGGAGGAGAATGTTACAGGCACAGAAAATAAGTCCCTGAAGTAGACAGGGGGTTAAGTGTGAGGCACAGGCTCCAGGCCAGGGGATGCGGGAGTGGAAACCGGTACAAAGATCTTTGTGAGAGAAGAGAGGACATGAGCCCGGGCGAGTTTCCACTGACTGGGGTCACGATCTGACTCCCAAGTAGGGAAGGAGAGTGTAAAGGAGAGGTGCAGAGGAAGGCAACCCCCAGGGCAGGTGCAGAGCAAGAGGGTGGAGGGCTCGTGAGATGACCTCCCCATGAAGCACCTGCCGCTGTTACCCATGTGTTCGTAGTTAAGCCTCGTGATGCCCCTTCAAGACAAACATCCTCTCGGTTTTACCAGGACAGTCAGGGACTTCAGTGAGGCTGGAGTCCAAGTTGGTAGAGTCTTGGATTCTTTTCCTTACATCCAAGCTCCCTCTCTCTTTTTCTCTCTGTCTCTCTGGGTGGGGGGGAGCACCTGTCCCAGTTTGCCTAGACCTTTCTCAGATTCGAAACTGGAAGCCCAGCAGCCCGAGAACCCCACTCTGTCCAGTACAAACCTGGAGATGGGAGTTCTTGCCAGGAGATATCCGGGCCTCCCAGGGCCCAAGTTGACCAGCAGCTCTGTGGACCAGTGATGGGGGTAGGTGGTGCTCACAGCCCTGGGCTGGCTGCAGCTCCACCAGCCATTGTCCCACACCATATAACTGTGGAACAGGGGTCATCAGTAAGAACACTGCCTACCTTGTTCTAACTTAGGCCTACAAGAAGTTGAAGACAAGGGAGACAGCCAGGAAGACAAATGACTCAGCCATCGGGAGAGCCAATCCAGGGTCAAAGACTTAGAATTAAGCTCAAGTCAAAAGGGACATTGAAAGCAGCCAAGTCTCATGGAAAAATGAGTGAGCTTCAGAAGCAGACTTGGGGGCCGGCACCGCTGCTCACTTGGCTAATCCTCCGCCTGCGGCGCCGGCACCGTGGGTTCTAGTCCTGGTTGGGGCGCCGGATTTTGTCCCAGTTGCTCTTCTTCCAGTCCAGCTCTCTGCTGTGGCTTGGGAAGGCAGTGGAGGATGGCCCAGGTCCTTGGGCCCCTGCACCCGCATGGGAGACCAGGAGGAAGCACCTGGCTCTTGGTTTCGGATCTGTGCAGTGTGCCGGCCACAGCGTGCCTGCCATAGCAGCCATTTGGGGGGTGAACCAATGGAAAAGGAAGACCTTTCTCTCTGTTTCTCTCTCTCTCACTGTCCAACTCTGCCTGTCAAAAAAAAAAAAAAAAAAAAAAAAAAAGAAGCAGACTTGGGAAGGGGAGAGTGTGGCGTAACCGCCCACCAGCCAGGCCTCCCCATCCCAGCCTCACTGGGGTTCTGAAGGGCGCAGTAGCTAGCACTGGACTGGGGGGCTTCTCTGGGAGAAGGGTTGGGTGAGGGGATGTAGCGTGGGGGGTTGGGACTCCAACCGCAGAGTGTCAGCGGCGTGAAGCCTTGATCCTGGGTGGTGGCAGGCATTCATCACAAAGTTCACGACAAGTGTGTGTCACCAGGAAACCACATGGATTTCAAAAATTTTTGCAACAAAATAAACTTATTTTTAAAGTCTATTTTCCATGTACCCCTTGAAGTCCCTTTGTATTAGCATTTCTTCCTCCTCCCCCAAGGGCCCAGGCCCTTGGACTCCAGCTGCAGTACCTAGGCGATGGCTACCATCCCCACTCAGGTGCAATCTTCCAGCTCATCCTCTCCAAGGCTGCTCCATCTGCTGCTTCCTGGCTGAAGCCTCTCTCACTCTCCGTGGAGCCTCCCTCCCTTTTCTGGATACTTACACCCATTGGGTTATACTCTCTGCTTCAGGCCTTTTGCTTTTTAAAGCAGTTCAGGTTTTAGTCAAACGACAACCTGCAAATCCCACCTTATTAGGGGCCTTGTGGGGATCCCCTTTTTCTAAGCCAATACCTTGCACCCCCACCGCTCTGCCTTTTGTTTGCTTTTGGTGTTTCTGGAATCTTGAAAATTAACAAACCAAACAGGGAGAATCCACTGTGGTCCATTAGGGGTGCAGATCCATCAGGGACTTGGGCAGCCAGGGTCCCTCCCCCAGCCCTCCCAGCTAACCCACACCCGATGCTCAGCCAGATTCCCAGATGGACCACTCACGGTTAATGGTTAAACATGGCCCTTCTGACCAGCTGCATGGCTAGGAGAGTGTGGGCTGGGTGGAGGGCTCAGCCCAGGATGCATGATCTGGAAGGGAGGCAGGCTCCATAACCAGGCTCCAGGGAGGAGTCATTTTGACCACTCTCCTCTGAGATTGTTTCAAGACCTGGCCAGGAAGGGTCCCAAACAAGAGGTCTACACCTGAAGCCATTAGGTCATACTTGGGGAGGAAGTGCTGCTGTGTCTGCCACCTCCCAGAGCTATGGGACACTCACCTGGTGTGCTGGCGAACGAGGTCCCCAGAAGTCACTAGAAAGCAGGCATGCGGAGAAGGGAGCAGGCTGGGCTCAGCTAGTAGCATGGTGTCCAACTGGGAAGTGGGACAGACTCAGAAGAAAGTGGAGTTGAGCTGCTGATGAGCCTAGGATGCAAAAATATATAAAAAAGTTTACTTATTTTTTATTTGAAAAGCAGAGAGAGAGGTATGGGAGAGATAGATAGATAGATAGAGAGATAAACCCCCTATCTTCTGGTTCACTCTCCAAATACCTGCAATAGCCAGAGCTGGGCCAGACCAAAGCCAAGAGCCTAGAACTCAATCTGGGTCTCCCAGGTGGGTGGCAGGGACCCAACTACTGCCATCATCTACTGCCTCCCTGGGTGTGCATTAGCAGGGATCTGGAACCAGAAGCCAAGCTGTGACTTGGACCCAGGCACTCCACTAAAGGCTATGGGTGTTCCAAGTCATGCCTTAAATGTTATGCCAGATGCCTGCCCCAGTAACTATTTCTGTGTTTCTTCCTTGCTACCTGAGAAACCAGACAACATGGCTCAAGTCGATCATGTCATTTTACTAAACAAATTCCAAGCCAACAAGTTTCAAAGCCCTCTGTGGTGGAATGCCAGGAGTTGTCCCTTTTTGGGGAGGGGCAGGACCACTGAAGTGGACAATTACTGACAGGACAATGGGGCTGGCGTCTGCTTGGTTACATGTGCTTATTGTCCTTGGCATCTCCTGTCATTCACAGGATGACTTACAGGGCATCTTGGGCAACAGCAGCACATCAGCCACCAATGTGGCCAGAAAGCAGGTGGTCAGCCAGGACCGTGGCCAGGTCCCCTGGGTACTGCTCTCTAGAGAGAAGAAAGGCAGGGTTTCAGGGTGGCATGAGTCTCAAGTGATGTACTTTCTTTCTTTTCTTTTCTTTTTTTTTGACAGGCAGAGTTAGACAGTGAGAGAGAGATACAGAGAGAAAGGTCTTCCTTCCTTTGGTTCACCCCCCAAATAGCCGCTACTGCTGGCGCACTGCACCGATCTGAAGCCAGGAGCCAGGTGCTTCCTCCTGGTCTCCCATACAGGTGCAGGGCCCAAGCACTTGGGCCATCCTCTACTGCCTTCCTGGGCCACAGCAGAGAGCTGGACTGGAAGAGGAGCAACCGGGACAGAATCTGGTGCCCTGACCCGGACTAGAACCCGGGGTACCGGCGCCGCAGGCGGAGGATTAGCCTAGTGAGCCGTGGCGCTGGCCATCGAGTGACATACTTTCTACAAAGCTCAGCCATTGGTCTCTTGGCTTAGCAGGCACACAGCCCCTGAAGCCCAGGCTAGACAGTCAAGTCCAATGCCCTGGCCTGAGTTCAAGATGGGCATGAGGTGAGGGAGTTACTGAAGCAGAAAGACTAAGATTTCTGGGCTCATAGGGACTTCCTTCTTCTACAAGGATAATTGAACTTGTTAAAGGTCTCATAAAATGCCTGAAAATTAGCATAGCCAGACGCTAGACCAGCTCGATGGGAGACAGCCAGGCGTTTCTGGCCAGCCTTTAGCACCCACCCAGCTCTGCACGTGCAGTCTCATCAAGCAGAAGTTCCTTGGGCTGGAGAGCAGAATGGGCGGAGCGGAGACGTAGCCGTGGTAGCTTGAGCACCATGGAGAGAGAGGAGTCTGCAGGCAGGCCCCGAGAGCAAGCAGGAAGCAGCCGCCTGCCAAAACCGGGAGCGTGGAGTCAGGAGGACTCCACCATGCGATCCTGGTCCAAGGTTCAGGTGCTGGCGTCCCAGGCAGAGCTCCCAAGAGGACAGCAGGCAAGGATGCGCTCTGTCTCATCAAAGGGTGCTTTGAGGATCAACTCTTGGGTTCCATGTGGGAGGCGAGTTTCCTAAACCTTACACCTGCGTTCACCTGGTGACATAGAGCACAACTCCTGTCCCTATTTCCACCAGCTGGAGAGCAGGGAGGGAACAGAGCTCCAGATGCGATGGTGAAGTCTCAGACTGTGTCTGTTGGGAAGACCTCATTACAGCAGGTCCGTGGTTTACGGGAGATGCTCCACCTGCCCTCGGGGGAACACTATCCCTTTCTCTTTGATAATCTTTCTCTCCCCCGAAGCCTGCTCTTGTCTCTGGTGAGTCAATCTCTCATTAGTCAGTAACTCAAGAGCCAGGCAGAGTGGAGGACAGGGTCAGTGAGAGCCATTCTGGGGACATAAACACCCTGTTAGCCCAAAAGTAACTTGGCATCATGGATCAAGTGTTGTCACCATTTCTTATACAAATAACCCCTCGACCTACAACAGGTGAGAGCTATCTGAAGTCACCTGGCCTTGTTGCTTTGTATGTTGGCTTAACAAGCAGCGGAGCCTAACAACCTGCCCAGATGTCTGGCCTCCCTATTTTTCACTCCTTAGTAGACCAGAGCCAAAGGAGGTTTGAGAGTTCTTACTACAATCACCTTTTCACAGGACCTCAAGTTACCTGATCTCGTGTGAGTGTGGATGACAGTTCCGAGGATGGCCTACGTCATTTTTTTTCTAGGTTTTAATTGGACGATTAGCTCGAAACATGGTCTTCTGAAACCAAGATCAGACTTCTGATAGAACTCAAAACTCACTTTAACACTGTCCATGGTTGTAACTTACAGATGGTTAATGCTCAAGCTGAACCAGTCTGGTGGGTATACTGAGGCCTAAGGCAGAAGCTGGTCTGGACCGGATGGGCTACACTTGCTAAGATGTGAGTTCCTGTGCCAAGTCACTGCCTTCGGCCATGTGTGTCAAGATGCACCGGGCATTGTTCACACGGCTTCAGAACTCTCTGGGTTCTGAGCTCACACCCAGGGATCATCCATCAGCAGAAGTTGTAGGACGTGTAATTACTCTTGGTGATCCTGAGCCTCACTGGTGTGAAGGATTTCTAGCAGGCACGATCACCGTGAACCTAGTCCCACGCCAGTCAGCCTAAGCAGCGTCCTCAGTCTGCAGACCCAGCAGCGGTGCTGGCCGCCAGTCCAGCAGCCGACCCAGCAGCTGAGAGCCAGGTAGGAAATGGGCACCAGGTACATCATGAAAGGCTATTTGTTCTGTATAAGAGAAGTGGAAAGACCTGCTTGCCTCACCTGCTTTCAAACCCAAGGCAACCACCAGACACGTTGCTCAGCGGATGTAAGGCAGAATGCGACCCCGGGAGAAACGGACACAGGCACAGCCTGCAGCTGGACAGGCTGCGTGGGCTGCCCCTGCGCCCAGTGTGGGCCGAGCTCAGAGCACAGCAAGCTAAGAGGCCTGCAGGTGCGAGCTCCTAGAACTCAGGCTTAACAGGGAGGCTTCCAACGGGAGGCGAGTGTGGCAGGGGCAGGGGCTCCTCCCCAGGTGGGCAAGGTGGGCTAGGTGGGCTAGGTGGGGCTCCCACCTCCAGAGTCTCACCAGAGCCCATGGAGATGTACAGGTTGTGACATGGCAATGGCCTCTCCTGTATGGGAAACAGGTGGGCAGGTCAATCCTCCCACCATATGCAGGCCATGCGAACATTGCTTGTTGAAACCGAGCTTCTCCAGAGAAATCCTAAGGGCTGAGGGCCCATGCGTGGGGGCACCAACTTTGACCCTTTGCACTTCTGTGCAGGGTACCACCTGGTCCAGCACAGCGCCCACCAGCTTTCAGGCCTCTGTTCCTGTGCCTTAAGCACCATCTGCACCCCCCCTGGCCCAGTCAAATCTTATTTGCTGGAGAGGACCTAGCTCACAGGTGATAAGGCTTAAGTACTAGGAGACTATTCCATGAAAATGGCAAGTGTGGGTGTCTTTCCCCAACTGATGCAGCGGTCTCAGTGCCTGGAGGCCCAGCATCCTCACTGGGGTCACTCAGGCTACCCTCCAGGTCCTTCTCTTTGTAGGCAATCACCCTTGGGGCCCAGAGGAAGGAGGGGCAGAGCATGGCTTAGCTGCAGGTGGGCCCCGCACCTGGTTCTGTTAGCCCAGAGGCTCCTATGGTCTGATTAGCCCTTCCTGATGGCAGGAAAAGCATTTGTCACCCCATGAAGAAGGGCGAGGAAGCATGAGGGCCCAAGGAGGATTTGGTTCGAGTGGAGCAGAGAGGCCTGGCCAAGGCCCACCTCTCTTGGGGCTGAGGCACCCATCTCTTGCTGATGGGCACACCACTGTGGGTGAGTGGGGAAGCAGAATGGAAGAGAGCTGACATCTAATCTCACTTGTTCTGGTCCAGGGCTCCTGGTACCCCTTAGATTCTCAGATCCTCAAACCCTGCGTCGAGGCTGTGCTGGGATCCAAGCTGGCTTGCCTCCAGGACACTGTAGCCAGGCCCAACCTTGCTGCCCCCACCTGAGGCTTCTTTCCAGACCGCTGTCACCTGGGACACCTTTGATTGAACCCTAAGCCTCACCTGTGGGCGCCTGTGGGCTGCTTCCTGGAACATCTGCAGATGCCAGAGGCAGGGGTGGGCCCTGGAGGGAGGAAGGGAGCGCCTCCTGCTGGGTCTCTCCCGCAGCTGTGTAAGTCACAGCCGCCCCCAGCGGCCTGTGCTTTCCTCTGTCCACCCTACAAGGCTCCTGGGCTCCTTCAGGCTTGGGTCAGCCCCGGCAAGACAAAGGAGGAGTTGTGGTCTCTGCTCCAGAAACACAGCAACACATGCTGCGGCAGCCGAGGCCGCTTGTGCCAAGGGGAAGCGGTACCTGCAGTAGCACATGGCAGGGAGGGTGGGCGGGCCCCCCAGGGGGCCTTGGCTTGGAGGACGGCCTCTTTTGTCCCCTGTTGTCCATGCCATCTGCCCCGGCAACTGTCCGAGCCCTGGAGCCCTTGTTTCTTGGAGCAGTGGAACCAGGGTGGCTCACTGGGTTCTTTCCTGGGTGACCACATGACAGCCCCGGAAGAGGCCCTGGACCCTGGTTCCCTGGCAGCACAGACACAGCGGGAGCTCAGCTGGGTAGAGGGAGGCAGCCCTGTTCTCTCAGTCATATTTCTCTTGTGACATATGATGTAAGTATAAAAGGTTCACACATCATGGGCAGAGTTTAAAGGCATGTTTCACACCATGTTCTTGGTCACCCCAACAAAGCACCGTTAGCCCCATGGTCCTGCCTTGTTCACTTAGCCACCCTGTTTTCCTACCACGTTTATGGCTACGGATCTCTGTGCAAAGCTGTTCAGTTCTCTTGACTGCTCAGATCATCTCAGCACGGAGGCGTTATAAATAACACCGGGATGGATGTTGGTTCGCGAGGACAATTTCGTTAAGATCAACTGCCGATGGGGGAATCTGCAGCCAGTGAGTCCCTTCATTTTCAAGGCTTTTGGAGAATGTTGCCACATTTTTCCCCCAAGGAATTTTTAAAAATATTTATTTATTTGAAAGGCAGAGTTAGAGAGGCAGAGGCAGAGAGAGATGGAGGTCTTCTATCCGCTGGTTTACTCTCCAAATGGCTACAATGGCCAGAGCTGGGCCACTCAGAAGCCAGGAGCTTCCTCCGGGTCTCCCACACAGGTGCAGGGGCCCAAGGACTTGGGCCATCTTCTACTGCTTTCCCAGGCCATGGCAGAGAGCTGGATCAGAAGTGGAGCAGCCAGGACTTGAAATGGCGCCCATATGGGATGCCGGCACTGCAGGCAGAGGCCGCTCCCCCAAGGAATTTTGCCAATCTACACACTCATCAGCAACTTGATTTATTAACTGGGACCCTGAGCCAGCCCTAGGAATAATGGTGGCTCACATGTGAGTCTCAGTTTCGGTACATCCTTGCCAGTGTTTAGTTCGTAGACTAAACAAATCTAAAATTTATTTCAGTTTGCATCTCTCTGAAATTCGGAAGGCAGAACATCCCATGTGTGTGTACTTACTAATTGGAGCAACTACTAATTGTGTGTGAGAGTTGTCCACTCACCTCTGTGGACAACAATGTGGATGCTTAGCTACTTGGATGCATTTGTTGTGTAATACACATAGCTACTCTTTATCACTTTTGTGTCAGGGGTTTGTAGAGCTGAGTGAGACCTGGATTTCGTTTGGCCCAAACCCCCTAGAGTGAGTTCAATGGTCGTCCCCAGAAGAAATGTCCATGTTTCAAATCCTAGAACCCACATAGGAGATTCCATTTGGAAAAAGTCTTTGCAGGTGTCATTCAGTTAGGGGTCTTGAGATAAAGAGAACTCCTGGATTCTCTGGGTGGAACCCAAACCGAGGGCAGCGTTCTTTAAGAGAGGGGCAGGAGGAGAAAGCCGTGGGAAGATGATGGTGGGTGCCGGAGTGTTGCTGCCACCAGCCAAGGAATGCCAGGGGTCACCAGGGGCTGGGGGAGCAAGGCTGCCTTTCCTTCCGGAGTCTTTGGAGGGAGGGAGCCCTGGGGACACCTTGGTTTCAGATTTCTGGCCCTGGGGACTGCGAGAGAGCAGCTTTGTTGGTTGCGGCGACCATGCTGGAGTGGTTTGCTGCAGAGCAGCCGTGGGGAATCGCACAGACGGGCAGAGAGAAGCAGGCCAGGGCCATCTTCAAGCCCAGGGGCAAGGGCTCAGGAGGAGGAGGAGATCTCCCCCAGGCTCCCGTTGGCATGTGGCTTGACCTGTGGGGAACCTAACGTCGTAGGAGATGGAGTGCATGTTCGTGGCTCTCGCTGTGGCTCTGCTACCTGCTGCTCCTGTGCTGCTGGGCCGGTCATCTTTCCCTGGCGGGCGTCATGGCACGCTGAGTAGCACGGCGTTGCTGTCGCTGGGTGGAGTCTCCCGTTAGGCTCCAGAGACTGGCTTTGCGCCCCTGATCTTAACACGTGGTGGCTCTTTGTGAGGTGAGGAGTGGGTAGTGGCTCCTAACTCGAAAGTTGTGCCTTATTTTCCTCCTTATTCAACGAGTACTGCTTTTGATACCCTGACTGTTACCCATACCCTTTAACTAGCTGGCGGGATTAGAGACGAATAGCCCAATAATATGAAGTGTGCAGATCCTGGACCCTCGCACAGGGCAGGAAGAAGAGAGGGACTTCCAAGCACTGTCCGTGAATATCTGGGTATGGTCACTGCTGTGGTTTGAATACAACGAGCTCCTGTAGGAGTCTAAGCCCCAGAGTCGTAAGTCAGTGGTGATAGGAAGGTGGGAACGTGTGGTGTTGAGGAAGGGGTCTGTGAGAAGTGATTATTCGAATAGATTAGGCAATTAGGGCGGAGACCCTGTGAGGGTCCTGTTGACTGTATAAGGAGGGGGGGAAAGAGACCACACATGTGGTGCTACATACATGCTGCTGCTTCATGTGTTGCAGCCAGGGGACCTGTGCCCTGCTGTTTGGACCTTGCACCCCCAGAAGCATGATCAGAATAAACCTCTTTTCTTTATGAAGAAGCTTGCCCTGGGTATTTCGTTACAGTAACAACACCCGATGCAGCCTCCTTTAAGCTTTATGCAAAAGAGCCAGGGCTGCAGGCTCCACTTTGGTAGACACTAGCACAGGTAGCTATGCAGTGCCTACAGTGTCGCTGGCACCACAGAGGTACTGAATTCCTACTGTTAATTGAATTAATTTAAAATACCACAGTGCTTCGTTCAGCTATTGAAACATTTTAAAGTATGCTTGGAACACCGAATTGCTATGTGAAGTCTCTGAGATGACACCACGGGGGTTGTGGGATCTAAATGCAGATCAAGTATTTTCAGTGGAAATTTATTATCTAAACTGAGATGTGCTGTGAGAAATATATGCCAGATTTTGAAGACGGTACAAATGAAAGCCTGTAAAATAGCTCCAACAGTTTTATATTGCTTATGTGTTAAAATGGTAATATTTTGGATATGTTGAGTCGCACAGGGACATAGCTGAATTCCACTTAAATCTGCCACTTACTAGCTCTGCGGTTTGGATAATTCTCCCCATCTCTCTGGGCCTCTGTTCCCCTTTACCCAAAGCACTGAGCAAAAAAGACCTCCTGTGCTCATCCAAGGCCATGAGCAGGTGACCATGAGGCCACTTGGTGGGAGAGAGGTCTCTGGCCAGGCAGGGAGGCCGAGCCTTGGGCAGGGGCTCAGCCCCTTCCTCCCCTTCCCTGCAGAAGCTCCCCAGGGCTGGGAACCAAGATGTGCTTGACACCTGCTGCCCAAGCTGCAGACCTTGCCCTTGCCCTTGCCCTTGCGTTCTGTTGAATGCAGGAATAACATCGCTTGTCCTCCCAGAGCCCTTCCTTCTTCTCTGCTGAGTGCTTTTGGGTCTGGCCCAGCCTCTCCCCTGTCTCTGGGCTCTGCGCTCTGCCTTCGGCCGGGCTGGGTGAGAAGAGAGAAAGGGGGAGGGGCTGCCCTGCTCTTCTCTGGGTTTTTAGGTCTTCCCCAGGTCACTGCAGGGCTGGGACCATGGCTGTGGAAGACAGGAGTGTCCAGGAAGTACGACTGGCTGGGGCTCAGAGAGGAGCCTGGGTAGCTTATGCATGGCGTAGTGTGAGACCAGGCCTGTGTGAGAGTCGTGGCCCAGGCTACGGGGCAAGGCAGAGGAAGTAGAAGCCATGCTGGTCTTCCTTGACTATGCAATTCCATGCATCTGCAGCCTCTTCCAGCCGCACTCTATAATGTTCGTGTTGGAGCACCTGTTATGGGGCAGGTACCTGTGGAGGCCAGTTAACCAGGTGAGGGCTCTGTGGCCCACTTTCACGACTGGCTCGGCCTGTAAATGCCTATGCAGGTGTCCAGATGACCTGTGCAGGTGGAGGAGGCCTTGTGTCCCTCCTAGGACCTGGGACCTCAACTTGGATTCAGTCCTCCAGAAAACCTTGAGTCCACACGGAGGAGGTTGACTGATGTCATGTTCCCTTGCTATTTTCTACGTGGCCACTGGGTGTCACCCATGCTCCATGAGTGGGCCTCCCTCTCCACAGTCCAAGGCTCCTTGAGGGCCTACTGTGTGCTGGCCTGGCAGGTGTGTTTCCTTGTCCTGCCTTTGTGCTGATGGCCGTGGGCCAGGCTGGGGACGGTGTTGCTGCTCCTAGAACGCCCAAGCTGGCTGTGACGTCAGGGTTTCATAGGGACTATTCCATAGGGTGTTTCTCTGTAGTGCTCTCAACCATGTGGTCTCTGGGCTGACCCCCTGGAGAAGGTTCTAGGGCTCTTGGTGTCCGGCTAGTACTTCTGTATCTCACGGAACCCCAGCTCCCCACTGCAGGGGTGGGCATGGGAGTCAGGTTTCATGTCAGGTCTGGGCAGGCGGGGCGAGGCCTTTGGGAGAGCCGGGTGCCCACACCTGTCAGCCTCAGGCATGGCCTCCCCACATGCTGGAAGACAGGCAAAAAGGGAGTCCGGTTCTCATCCCCGTGCCGCCTCTGGCACAGGTGTGTCCGTCCAGGCTCGGCAGAGGAGTGACTTGTGCAAGCTTCTCGGCCATGTTGGGGCTGAGCCCCTGTCTGCTGCAGCTCCGTCCCAGAGGAGGGGCCTGAGTGATGTTCCCCAAAAGCTGTGAGCTGAGTATCTAACCCTCTTTGCCTCCAAATGAAGCCTCATTTGAAACATGGTCCCTGCAGGTGCGATTGCACGGGATGAAGTCACGCTGGAGCAGGGTGGTCCCCAAATCCAACATGGTGGTGTCCTTGAAAGAGGGGGGCATTTGCAACTGGACAGGCACAGAGGGAGGTTCCAGGAGAAGACTGGTGCAGGCTGGGGCGGGGCTGCTACAAGTGGAGGGGGCCTGGATCTGATTCTCTCTCCCAGCCCCCAGAGGGGCCAGCATTGCCAACACCTTGACCTTGACTTTGGATTTGGTGTCCCCCTTACTGCTGTTGAAGCCACTCGGTTCACTTTGTGGTACTTTATTTATTTATTTATTTGAAAGATGGAGTTGGGGGAGGGGAAGAGGGAGAGACACAGATCTTCCATCAGCTGCTGTACTCCCCAAATAGCTATAAAGGCTAAGAGTGGGCCAGGCTGGAGCCAGGAGCTTCTTCCAGGTATCCCATGTGGGTGCAGGGGCCCAAGCACTTGGGCCATCTTCTGCTGTTTTCCCAGGCACATTAGCAGGGAGCTGGATTGGGAGTGGAGCAGCTGGGGCTTGAACAAGTGCCCATATGGGATTCTGACACTGCAGGCAGTGGCTTTACCCGTTACGCCACAGCACCAGCCACACCTGAGGGACTGCTTTGGCCCATGGATGCCTCCCTGCCTCCCCAACCAGCTTGTCTTGCCTCTTCTCCAGTGAAACAGTTTCTTCTTGTCTCCCCCAGTCTTCCCAGGCTCAGACAGTGCACCCTGCCCTGCCCCGTATCAGTCCCCAGCCAGATGCATTTTTTTTTTCAGGGAGTTCTTCGAGCAGGCAGCAGATGAAGCGGACTCCCGCTAAAGGGCAAGCTGCTAACACCCAGGTTGTGTGAGGCCAGGGAAAGCCGCTCCTTGGCTCTCCCAGGGGGAGTCTGTGTGCTTGAGAGGAGTGAGTTCCTGAAGAGCCCCCTTGTTGAACGAGGGCTGATTGCAGAATGGGAGTGTGTGTCTGCAGTGTGATCCATTTGCCTCCTTCACCCGTTTTCCTTAGGACGGGGGCCTGAGTCCCGAAGCCTCATGTCTGTGCTGTAGACTTGGAGGCCCAGGTCCAGTTCTGGCTTCTGCCCAGCTTTGGGGGCCCCCTGTGCTGGCCCAGCCCTCACCCCAGAAGTGGAGGCACAGGCCAGCTTCCCACTCAGTGTCTCCTCCTCCCATTCTCCCGTGGTTCCGCTGTGGCTTGTAAAAGCAGGATGGCTGGCTGGGGTCAGGCTGTTTGCAGCCTGCCTGACCAGACAGGTCATTCCCCGGGGATGGATGGAGCCGGCAGCCAGGCCCAGTTGGCCTTCTGGGAGTGGGGCTGGTTGGAAGTGACCATTCCGGACAGTGTGGGCTGTAATGAGCCATGACCTGGGAGGGTGGGGGGGGGGCACTGAGAGGCTTGGGAGGAGATGCAGATGGCAGGGCTGTCTCCTGAGCTTCTCTCTAGGAGCCCCTAAGGGACTGGAAGTTGGGATCCTGAGCTAAGAGCCGGGAAGGCAGGCAGAGTGCTGCTCGGTGGAGAAGGGGCTGGGCTGGGTCGGGTGGCACGTCTCTTCCAGGCTGGTCACCCCAGGATCAGTCCTGGGGTGCCTGACTCTCCCACATGGGGTGGCTCACACCGAGAGCAGTGCTCCTGCTTCCGGGGATCCTTCTTGTGGTCTACTGGGGTGACACTGTGAATTCATGAGACCCCTGTGCACGCCGTGTGGTGACCCAGAACTGATGGCTGGGCTCTGTAGAAGAGATGGCTGTGTGCTGTAGAGATTGGAGCAAGGGAGGGAGAAGGTCGCTGCCTGATGAGGCGTTTTAGGGAAGGCTTCCTGGAGGAGGTGGATTTTGAGCAGGACCATGAAGGCTGGACAAGCTTGTCCAGGGAGACAGTGCTGGCTGAGGGTGCCCTGTGGACAGAGGCCCGTGGGGAGGAGGGCGTGCAGGGCAGGGGCAGCCCCTCCAGAGCCGTTCCAGCAGTAGGAGCTCTCACACCCAGCATCTGTGCACCCTTGGGGCTGGGCCCGCCTTTCACCCCACTCCCCAGCTCCAAGGCTCCCATGACGTTCGACTTCTCGAGAGTTCTTCCCTCTGTGTCCCGGACCTGCCTCGTGCCTTCGCTGGGCTCCCAGGATCCTCTGCATCTTGACGGCTCTGCCCTGCATGGCGTAAGCTCTGCATGCTGGGGTCCCATGGCCACATCCAGACCCAAATACCACCGTGTTGGCTGGGCTTTTCCCATTCCTCTCGGCCTTCCCCTCCAAACCAGAAGCCATTCCTCCCTCTCCGCCCTTGGCTACTAGAACCCTCACAGCCTCCCTCGGTCCTCATTCTGCAGAGGCTGACTGGGCTTCCAGCATGCTGGATGCTGGGGACTCGCCTCCCAGCCTGCAGAAGTCCTGGGGACAGGTGCAGGATGAGATGCTGGCTTGGCCAACTGAGAATTGTGGCCTGTCCATGCCAGTGTCCCAGGGCAGGGCGGGGGTCCCTGCTTCCCAGCTGGGGTGGGAGGGGTGCCTGTGTTTGTCACCCCAGCACCAGGTGGTGAACCAGGAGCCGACTTGAAGAACCTGGCTTCCTCGTGTGCAGTGGGAAGTGGGGGAGAGTCTGACCTGCTGGCCGGCCTCAGAGGCAGCGCCGTTGGAAACAAAATCCTGTTGCTGTTGCCCGGCAGCGCTGGGAATTGAAGCATGTACGGAAACACGATTCATAAATCCACGCACTTTATTTTCACTGTTCCCAGGCTCTGATTTCCAGAAACAAAATGTCAGTGTTATGGCTGAAGTTCTCTTAGTTTTAGGAAACACATCATAACCCAGGATTGTTTATGCATAGTTCATATATTATATGACAAGAATGGTTTTGAGAGTAAGGCAGGGTCACAGGCCTGGGGTTATGCTGAAACAGGATGAGCTGGCTGGGGGGATCCGTTCTTGCTGCTACTTAGGTTCCAAGTCCTGCCCTTACCCTCTGCCCCCGGGAAGTCCTGAGGGACGGGTTTCTTCTGGCAGCTGTGGCTGTGGGTACCCTGCCACCGGGGCCTGCCAGGGCCTGCGTGTGCACGCATGTCTCTGTGTGAGGGAATGCAGGCGGGCATGCACATACATGGTCATGTGTGTCTGTGCGTGTGTATGCCCGCAGGGCATCATGTGTGTGCATGTGTGCATGTGTAGGCATGTGTGAGCACAAGCCTACCCATGTGATCAACGTGAGCAGGAACACAGGCTGTGGCGGGAGAAATGGGCTCCCCTCCTGCCATCCACTGATGACCAGCGTGACCTCCTCTTTGGCCGTGCACCTGCTGACCCCTTCCTCGAAGGTCCCCTGTGTGTGGTTGTGTGTGTCTGAGGGCTGATGGGGCTCTGGGTAGCTGGGGGCTTCTGGAAGTGCTCCCAGGGGGTGTGGGGCTAGACAGGCTCTGAGTGTGGGGGTCCTCGGGTTCTGGGTCGCTGACGCCCTGGCGCCTGTCTTAGGCTCTTCTTCCCCAGAACGCTGGGACGCTGCCGTGTGTGCGGAGTGGCCAGGCGGGAAGGTGAGTACTGCTCTCATGTCTGCTCTTGGCACGAGATGACAGCCTGCTTGCTGGCGAGCGGTGCCTCCGGGGCACAGTTTATGGCCTTGTTTATGAGCAGGGCAGCAGTTCAGGCCCATCTTTTCGCATGATGTGCCAGAATTAAAAATAAGCTTTTTGCTCCCTTCGTTTCCGCCAGTGCTCTGGTTTGTTTGATGCTCATTGTAAAAGGAAGCAGTTGCGTCTAGAAACTGTTCTGGCCACCGTACTTAGAAGCTGATGGCTTGGGCAGCCTGTGGTGGGCACTGGGCTTCCCTCCTGGTGGCTCTGAGGGAGAACATACTGGGGCAGGTCTTGGGGGCAGCAGTGGCCACACCTGGCCAGGCGCTCTCCAGGTGTGGAGTCCTCTGGGATGTCCCTGTTCCTCACGATCCCCCTTTTAGGCCCCAAAGATTTCTGACAGTTAGAAATGGCCTGAGGTGCTGGAGACCCTGTGGGCGTCACCTGGAGGAGCCTCGGGACTTCCTTCCCTGGGGAGCTCTCCCCTGGGAAGATGTGCCCCCACCACCCCGCTGTCTCTCCCAGCTCACTCCAGCAACACTCCTGCTCTCACTCTGAGAAGTGTGCTGTGAGGTTTCAGGGCCCAGGAGATGCTGCCCAGGCAGCCCCGGGACGCACCTCTCCAGAAACCTTATGATGGAGACCTTACTTAGGATGGCAGAAATCGCCCTTGGCCTTGGCAGAGGCACCTTGAATGAGACTGCTCCATACAGCTCAGGTCCTTCCAGAACCAGTCTCACCTACCCTTTGGAGGCAGGTACCTGGCAGGTGCAGATTGGTGGGACAGACAGGAGAAGGGTCAAGGTCTTTCTGAAGCTCTTACCTGCTAATTATACATCTGAAGGATGTGGAATGTGGAGCAGCAGCGTGGGGAGGGAGCCTTTGGAGGTTCTAGGCTCCTGTTTTGCAGCCTCGCTGGACTCAACACTTTGGGAAGTGGCCACGACACAGGCCCACGTGGAAACTTCCCCTCCAAGGCATGGCGGCCACTCAACCTGGTTCCTGCCTAGGCACCGTTTTGTCCTTTGGGAAGGGAGGGAGAAAGGGGGCCATCCTCACTGCAGACGCTGCCTTATTTGTCTCAGGGGGCGCTATGAGCGGCACCTGCCAGTCCCTGGGTTGGGAGTGGTGGTGGTGCTGCTGCGATGGGGCATGCTTCTCTCCCAGGGGTGACACAGAACTGTTAAGTGGCAAAGAAACTTGAGCGTTGTGTCTGAAGACACCAATCCATGTTCGAGTTGTTTCAATTTACTGGTAATTCAGGGGACCTGACTTCTCCCTGGGAAGTGTGGAATGTGCCTTTTTTTTTTTTTTTTAATTGCAATCAATTCTTGCCTTGGCTGTTGGGCAGCACCATGTTGGGGCTGGGAGATCCATTTCCCCAACTGTCCTTTGAGCCAATTCCCCCAGACTCCAGCTGGAATCAGGGTAGCCTCGCCTCCCCCTGCCCGCTCCTTCTTGGTCTGCTTGGAAGCTTTCCTGGGGCCGTGTGATGGGGGCAGGGGGGCTCAGTTTGATCACAGAGTTCTATTGCAACCTGTCTTTCTGGCGCTATTCTGGCAATATTGGCTGTTGCTGGAGTGAGCTGGGAGAGAAAGCAGGGTGGTGGGGGCACATCTGTGTTTTATGAAAACTGACCCCAAGCTCTGCACGCCACAGTGTCCTCCTGAATCTCCCTCTTGCACTTGGAGTTGACCAGATGGTTATTAGGTCATCCTCGTGCTGGGGTTCTCGTTGTCGGAACCTCTCCAGGGGCCGAGAGGTGAGCTGGGACACGATCCCACTTTACTCTGACTTTGTCACCTGGGCGCCAGGCGAAGGGAGCCAATCTCGGGTCAGGGCTGGCAGATGTGCAGACTGAACAGTTTGGGGAGTAAAGTGAGCCTGCAGCCCCAATATTTTTTAACAGTTAATGCCAGGACAGGAGACAGAGAAGAAAAGAAATTTGTTTTCATTTTGCCTTAGAAGGTAATTTGAAAAAAAATTATCCTTTGAAATGTTGCCAGAAGAGAAGGAATGAAACCCGGTGCAAGTTCAGAAGTTGGAGCCTTGCTCTGGTTTCAAATAAGGCATTAACAGGCCTCTCCCATCATTCAGCATGAACACATATACCCACAATTTCTCCGAAATTTGATTTTGTTCTCCATTTCAAGGGAAAAGAAATGTGTTGTGAACACTCTGGGCCCGGTTTCTCTGGCCACAACAAGTGAAACTGAGGCACGGGAACTGGAATTTCACAGCCGCCTTCCGAGGGGCCTCGTGTGCCCCCAGCTGAGGGGGAGGGGACAGCCACCAGGTGTGGGCCCCTGGGAGGGGCGTGGGGAAGAGCTGCATGTTATGGGATGTGGATAGAATTGATATTTAAGTCTCTCTCTGGAAATTTAAACTTTGATAGTTTACATCTCCATTTAATAGCATATTAAATCATTTTATAACCCTTAACAACTGTTTAATCTCTTCATTGTTGAAAAATGAGGTAATTGATCTAAACCATGTTAGGATATGCCAGGAAAAGAAGTTGACTGCAATGTGCACCCTTCCTGTGGCTTCCAGGGCATCCCAGGGCCCACATGTGTGTTGGGTGTAGGGTGGCTGCCTTCCCCGCAGTGGGGTCACTATGTGAGTGGGGCCTGGGGGCTGGAGTCCGGCCCTCTGGCTGTGCTGCTCTGCCATCTCAGATTTTGGTTCCTAATTGGGCACTGTTGAAAACATGCTTTTCTGGCCGACACTGCGTTCTATGATTTCTCACTGTGTTCAGCAAGGCCGTTTGTGCCTCATCCCAATTCGATCGCTCATGGCTGGGCGAGAGGGAGGGACCGTGTGCAGAGAGCAGGAGCGAGCGAGAGCGCTGGGGCTGTGCTATTCCAAGAGCAAGTCTGCCTTCTCCTTGGGAATGACACCAAAGAATACCTTCTGAGTGAAGTATGCTTCCCTTCCGAGATTACAGCATTGGTTGATCAAAGTCCCCTGGAAATAGCTTTTGGCAAGTCTGGGGCCCTCTGTAACTCTTCTTCCACTCGGGCAGGGCGGCCCAGGGCCGAGGACCCAGGGTGGGGACACGTCGGTGTCCTGGGCGTCTCGTGACAGCTCTGCAAACCCGGTGGCCTCACGCGGGCTTGGGGCATTGGACGTGGTTTTGCTTCTCTGGAAAATTGATTGTGGCGCACGGGCTGGCGTTCTCTGTCCAAGTAATGCAATACAGGCATCTTCGAAACTTAAACAAGGCTTTGGCAACCCTGGCGAAGCGTATTGTCGTCGGCTACGTGTCCTGACGTCCTCCGTGGAGTTCAGGAATGTTTGGACCTCGGCCGCCGAGCCCTTTCTGGTTTAAGTTTAATGAAAGTCCAGGCGATCCAAATGTGTACCTGGCAGGAGAGAAGAGGCCCTCCACGTTAATTATTGCTAAACTAAACTGTCTCCTTCCAAGCCCTATACACAGCCCTACACATTTGTATACATTTTGTATGGTCTATTTCCATTATAAATTGCCCATAAATTAAATACAGATTTTCTTGGGAACATCTTAAAAAAAGGAAAAGATCTGTGTGATACATGTTTCTGGGATTGGAGGTGACGTGAATTACAAAGGGGGAGGGCGGGCCTGGTGCACCGACTCCCCAACATGGAGGTCAGGCGTCTGGGTTAGGCAACCTGAGTTGTGTGTGAACGGATGTGCAGCGTGCCTTTCCTCCCTCCTTTCTTGTCGGGAGCTGCGTGTCATGATTTAGAGAAGGATGGGGACTGATGGATTGACCGAGACAAGCTGGAGCGGGTCCAGGGGAGGACGGGAGCACAGCGAGGGATGAGAGCATTCGCTCCTCTTCCGCGAAGAGCATCCCCGGGTGGCTGCATTTCCAGGAGGGCCGTTCTCGGCCGCAGGGGGCAGCCTTGTGCCCCCATCCTCTGCTAATTACAAAGCACTCCGGTGCGGTGCGTTGAGGATGAAATGAGAGCGGTTTGTCTCTGAACTCGCTCCTCATTCTCGCGCATCCCCGGCGTTCTCCCGAGAGGAGAACCCAGGGTGCTGTGTCACCTGCGCCTCCGCCCCCCAGAGTTGTACCTAATGTGGAGCCCGTTCTATTTGTGTGTCGGCCGGCCTTGCGCCTGCTCCTTCCTCTCTGGGCTTCCTTCCTTCCGCAGGGGTCTGCGTGCCTCGCTTCCTCCCTCCTCTCTTTAGGTTCCAATCAAGCACATGTTCCCCGAGTGCCCTATTTAAACAGGTATTCCAAGTACGCCCTCCCTCCCCTCCATCCCATCTCTTCTCTGCTTTATTTTCCAACTTCTCTCTATTTGAGATGCTGTGTATGTTACTCATTATTACAAACAACAATAAATATAGGGCCCACGAAGCAGGGGTTTTTGTCTCTTTCATGTTCCACTCTGCTGGGTGCCCGACACCCAGGAGGTGCTCAGTGCAATGTGTTCCGTGACTGTGTGGAGGAACGCTCGGGCACGTGTGTTTGCAAGGGATGGAGGAATCGAGGTTGTGAAAAATAATTTTAAGAGACTGGACTTAACCCAGTGGAAAAAGGGGCAGATTGTAGTCTCGCCCGAAACATAATTTTCGCTCCCCTAGGGCATGAATGCCCAGGGAGGAAATAGTCCAGGAAAGTGGGGCAGGCTCCTGCCCAAGGGCAGAGAAAAGTCTAGGATCCCAGATATCTGCGATTCTGTTTAAGGCCATCAAATGTTCTATTCTGGGCTCTGCTGGAATCCCATATCCTACAATTTTGGGGTGCTTCTGTGGTTCACATGATTGCAGGGCTTCTCCCAGATCATTTAGCTTTGGCTGGGGAACCCAGATGATGCAGGTTTCTTCCACAGAACATGAGCCTGCAGGACACCATTGTTCTGCTCTGGCTGGGGCAGCCTCTGCACCTGCAGCAGGTGGCTGGGCCCTGCTGGCCCCAGGCTGCCTGTCTCATGGACTCCTGGGTGTTGCCCAGGGCCCTGTGGTGCTGACGCCGTATCTTGTGCACAGATGGAGTACTCCTTTATTTTTTATCACCTGTTGCTTGCAGGGCTTTCCCCTTGAGTCTGCATTGGTTGTAGGGGCAGGCCCTGGGCGCTGCCCTAGCATCACATGGGACATCTCCTTCCTCTCCCTTTGAGAGTGAGCTTTGAGGTTGGGTGCTGTGTTCCCTGGGTGGCAGCAGTGATGGTTTAAGTGACTGGCTTCCTGCCATCCATGTGGGACACCTGGACTGATTTCCTGACTCCCAACTTTGGCCCCATTGTGGGCATTTGGGGAGTGAACCAGTAGATGGGATCTCTCTCTCTCTCTCTCTAAAATAAATAAAGGCAACACAAAAAGACTTTCTGCAGATGTGAGTTCGGTATGTTGGCTGGGACCAGGCCTGGGTTCTTAAGAGTAAGACCCTAAGGGATTTTATCCTAAGGGATAAATGAACAAGTTTCTAGTTACACCCCCTGGGGCAGCACAGGGGCCTTGGCAAGAGCTACATCTTGGGGCAAGACAAAGACAGCTCCTCATAGAGCTGGGGCTGCCAAGCCGGGAGCAAAGCTATTGATGGGGGACAAGGTGCTGGACACTAGACCCCACAGGTACACAGGAGGGGCCGGAAGCCACCGCCTTTCCCACCCTGTTTTGGGGGGCAGTACACTGGGGCTTGCATGGAGCTCAGGAAGAGACTGGGGACCCGAGGATACAGATGTGGCAAATGCCTTCTGGAGGGACAGTCACCTGGCATGGTCAGTGGTCTGTGCTCCAAATGGCCACAATGGCCATGGCTGGTCCAGGCTGAGGCAGGGGGCCTGGAGCTCCATGTAGTTCTCTCATGTGGGTGGCAGGGGACCAAGCACTTGGACCAGGCATGTTAGCAGGCAGCTGGATAGGAAGTGGAGCAGCAGTGACTCAAACCAATGCCATAGTATGGGATGCATGTGTCATAGGTGGCAGCTTAGCTCATTGTGCCACATTGCAGGCCTCACATTACCTTTTTTTTTTTTTTTAAAGATTTATGTGTTTATTTGAAAGGAAGAGTTATATAAATAGATAAATAGAAAGATCTTCGATTTGCTGGTTTACTCCCCAGATGGCCCCAATGGCCAGGGCTGGGCCAGGTCAGAGCCAAGAGTTTCATCCAGGTCTCGCACATGGGAGGCAGGGGCCCAAACACTTGGGCCATCTTCTGCTGCTTTTCCCAGGCTGTTAGCAGGCAGCTGGATTGCAAATGGAACATCTGGGAAATGAATTGGTGTCTTTATAGGATGCTGGCGTCACAGGCTGTGGCTTTACCTGTTATGCCACAACTCTGGCTTTGCTGTTGGAATTTTTTTAAAAGATTTATTTTATTTATTTGAAAGATAGAGTTACAGAGAGAAAGAGAGGGACACACACACACACAGAAAAAGAGAGAGAGAGGGAGAGAAAGAGAGAGAGAGATTCCACTGGTTTACTCCTCAAATCATCACAATGGTCAGAATGAAGCCAGAAGCCAGGAACTTCTGGGTCTGCCACATAGGAGCAGGAGTTCAAGGAGTTGGCCATCTTCTGCCACTTTCCCAGGCCATTAGCAGGGAGCTGAATCAGAAGTGGAGGATCTGGAACTTGAACTGGTGCCCATATGGATGCTGGCATTGCAGGCAGTGGCTTTACCCACTACGTCACAATGCCAGCCCCTGAATTTTAAAATTATGTAGGCATCACTTTGATCGTAATGATAAAACAGGTTCAGAAAAACTTCATTACATGAATGTGTCCATCTCTGTCTTATGAGCTGGGGTGGTGATCAGCGACAGATGACTTTGGGGGCATGGTGCATCTGCCCAGCCCTCTTTCTGAACTGGTGAACCCCAGGCCTGTGCAGAAATCCTGTGTGTGAGGAAGCAGCTCTCTGTGTTGGAGCCTGGAAGGGCAGGTGCCAGGGGACTGAGCTGTTCCAGCCTGGGGTCTGTGGGGTGGCTGGTGGTGGATGAAGTCTTCCCCACTTGGGTTTTATAAATTGTTCTGTGGGGTCCATTAGAGCTGGGTGGGAAGGAAGAGTGATTTTTATGGGCCATTTACACATGGCCTTTGTGCAAGGTCCCACATGTTGCCAGCTGGACAGCGGGCTGTTGGCTCCATCTATGCAAAGCCCTGGCCTGGAGCAGCCCCACCATGAGATGGCACCGTGGTTGTGTGATGCTCCCTGGGACTTGTGGCTGGGCAGATGGGACCCAGGCCTGGGATCTCACGTGGAGGGTGGCTCCAGAAACACCGGGAAAAGGTAAAGTCATATGCTGTGTCTCTCCATCAGTCCCCAAGAGCACTTGAAATTGCTCGCCTCGCGGCTGGCATGAGTTGTCCTCTCAGGGAGAACCATGACCTTGGAGCCAGAGGTGCTTCTGTCATCCAATAAACCGGCTTTGGCTCTTACCATGGAAGAAACAGGCTCCTCCTCTGTGGGAGGGGAGGGGTCACATAGGAGGTCCCTGGGAGGCTGAGAACCAACTACTTTCCCTTAGCTCATGTTGCCTCTTTGGATCAAGGAGAGGAGGAGCCAGGGCTGGAGAGATTGGCAGCACAGCTTCCTGGAGGCCCTGCGGGGTAGGGTACCTGGGCCAGTGGTTGCCTTCCCACCTGCGACTTACCTCTGCAGTCCCCTCTGGCATGGATGAGATGCCCTGGTGCCCTCCCCAAGGCTGCGTGGCACAGGGTGGGGTGCTGGAGAGCTCAGTCCTGTGGTCTCGTTCCTCAGCATTGGGTGTGTGCTTCGTGCACTTCCTGCTGCTCACCCTGGGTAGTTTATCAACAACAGAAATGTAATTGGTTCTCGGTTTGTCTTAGTGTGTCTTTCATCACTGTAATGAAATACCTGAGGCAGTCTTTGTGAAGAAGGAAACGTGGTCTCCAGCTCCCAGTTCTGGAGAGTCGAGGGCATGATGTGAATTGGCACTGGTGGGCTCTCGCGAGGCCCTGGTGGTGGATGGGGTCACAGCAGGGCCCATGTACATGGAGGAAGCGGTCACAACTTGAAGCAGGGAGCTGGGTGGGGCTGGCACCCTCTCGGGAGAACTAACTCAGGGCCAGGGAGCTACCTGATTCCTTCCTGGGGGCATGGCCTCCTACAGCCCAAGAACCTCCCACTGGGTCTGCCTCTTACAGGTTTCCCCAGCATGCACATCACCGCCCTGAGGACCAAGCCTCCACCACATGGCCCACGAGGGACAGACCACGTCTAATCCGCAGTATTGTTCTGGATACTGGGAGGTGCAGTGTTAAGAGGCTGCATCTACTGGGGTCTCCTGGCTGAGTCATTGCGTGACGGCAGGTGTCACGTGGAGAGGGAAGGGGTTCAGATTCATCCTTCTTCAGGAGCCTACCCCAGAGATAGCCGACCACTCTACACTCCTCATGACCTTGCAAAGCTCTCACCACTGTCATGCTGGAGATCGAGTTTTCAATATACTGGGGACAAACAGACACTCTACTAGTGTGTGAGAATGACACATCCCTCACACGTTCTGTGGTGGGGGCCACAGGTGGGAGGTGGGATGCTGGTCTGAGGCTCACACCTGGACCTTCTGGGCCACCAAAGGACTGAGTTCACACACTCTTGGCATCACTGGTGTCTCATCCAATGTGGGATGAGGGTGGTGGTACCTGGCCTGGGCTGCCTGTGTGCTCTGGCTGTATGGCCTTGGGGAAGTCTCTCCTTGAGCTACTGCTTTCCTTCTGGGGGAATTTAGAAACAAGTTGCGACTTGGTTTCCACTGCACAGAGACACTGATGCTCGGCTCCTGCCTGTGCCTCTGTCTTGTTGATTTCTGACTTACCTGGTGTCAGTGTTTGGAAGCAGCTCATGCCACTGCCATCTTGAAATTCCGAGTAAGTTGTGGCAAGAAGACCCACAATTTCTTTTTGCATTGAGCCCCTTCAATTATGTAGCTGGTGCTGTCCCTGCACCCAGCCAGACTCCCCGACCCCCATGTAGTCCAGATGGATGGCGGGAGCCAGGGAGGGCAGAGGTCTCTCAGGATGGCGGGGAGTGGTTAGTTGCTGGCTGGGATGGGGCTGGGTGGCATTGACTGCTTGAGCTGGTGAGCATAGCAGAGCTCCTTTCGGCAGCCTTTGGGCCTTGCTTTATGTGGAGTTTCTTCCTGTGTCTCCATTCCGGCTCTCTACATTCTGCTAATTTCTGTTCTGGGGACAGGTTTTATGGTGTTGTCAACCTAAATAACCAATGGAGAGAGATTCTCCAAAGATAATGGATTTATTTGGGAATGGATGCGATGGGAATATCCATTCTGGAGTACACAGTGTGCGAGGAGGCCGAGGCGAGGGGGAAATTTTTAAAGCCAAAGTGAGGGGGGTTACATGAGCTGTTTGAGACAATTGTGCTTGCTTACATGGTGCATTACAAAGGTGACATCTGTGCAAGGTTGGGCAGAGGTCCTTGCGGAAGTACTCTCTGTGCAGTGTTGTGGTGGTTTTTGTGCAAGGTTGTGGTTCTGGAAGTCTTTTGTGATGCTTTTTGTTACCTGGCATTTGTGTGATCCCTTCTTCCATAAACTCCTTGCTTGCTACATGCATGTATGTGCACACATATGTGTGCGTGGATATTTGTATGACTATGTACACCATGCATGTGTATGTGTGTATACATATAGTATATATAGATATGTAAGACAACTGCTGGTATGGAATGGAGTTGCAGCATAAAATGTGGTGCTTAGTATCTGTGGGTGTGTACGATTAGAAAAATTTACATTTGAAAAACTTGAAAAATAAGTAACCAGTGTGAATTTGCTCCATGACACTTGAGAGTAAGACATGTCACATTTTTTCTAAATTGAATAGACACAAATGACTCCGTTTTGGTTCCAACAGCTTTTACAGGGTTGGCCAGGATAGGAGTCAGGATAGGCTGGGGTAAGTAGCAAATTAACTCAGAAACCACAGTGGTTTAATACAATACTTTTTCTTGCTCACGATCGCTGTTCATCACAGGGCGAAGGGACTCTGCTCCATGCATTCAGTCCAGGGCCTCACTGGTGAAGCTCTGTCGCCTTGCAGCTGTACCCTGTGTGGCGCATGGGCTCCCTCGATGGCTGTGAGAGGAGAAGGAAGGCAGGAGGGTCTCCCACTTGAATGCGACAGCCAGGGAATGGCACAATCACTTTTGCTGAGAGCTCATTGGCCAGAGTTGGCTGCACGGCCCCACCTAACGGCAAGGGAGCGGAAGCGTGTGGTGTTCTTCCCTTGGGAACGGGTATGGGTGAGCCCTGGGCGGATCCTCTCCTGCTTGCTGAAGCCTCCCCAGCCCTGAGCCCTTGCCTGAGGCTCCCTGGGGTGAGGGCCGTCCAGGCTGTCCCGGCCACTTGCCTGGGGTGCTTGCTGCCCGCCAGCCTGCCTGCCTTTCTTCTGGCACTCAGAGGCATTCGCCAGCAGCCCCAGCGCAGCCAGAGGATCTGCGAGTTACCTCACTTTGTTCACATTTATGTGGCCAAAGCCCATTGCAGACAAAACACCAATAAAAGCCCAGGCCCTGGGAAACACAGGGCTGCAGGGAAAGAGAGGAAGCGGGGCTGTTCTCATGGCCTAAAACATGTCTTTTTTTTTTTTCTTTTTGGCAAAAGAGAAAACGAAGTAAGTTTAAAAACAATGTACAGTCCACGTTGGATGGCTGTAGACTACGCACGGCCTTCCGCGCTTCCAGCAAATTATTCACGATCCGAGCGCTAGCTAGACGCTGACACCATGTCTCCTCCTCACACTGACTCAGCCCCACCTGGGGCCCGGCCTGGGGCCTTCTGGCCGGCAGCCCTTGAAGGATTCCATACCTGAGCCAGGTAACTCCTCGTGGGATAAACAGACAGGCTCTGCAGAGTGCGGCGCAGCAGGACCTGGTCTCTGGGCTTTGATGCTGTGGGGTCACTCGTCCATCCTGGGCCGCTCCAGCACAGGCACCTGTCCAGGTCTCAGAGCTCTGGCCAAGCCGGGATTGTGCGTGGTTTCCGTCTCTGGGAAAAGCCCCTCTAGTTGCTTCTGCAGGTAGGGAGGGATTGCCATTCATGTCTCCCCACCTCGCGTTTTCAGTCCTGAGGAGCACATTTGTCCCAGTCCTAAACAGCTCTGGCAGGACGGTCATGGGACTGACACCAACCCATGCTGCGGTCTTGGCCAATTCTCTTCTCTCCGTGGATCCTGATTTAAAAAGCAAGGGGCTCCCAAGTGATCCATGGGAGCCCTGTGTCTGCAAAAGGCCTTCCTATGGGTGATGACCTCAGAGTTGCCCTTCTGTAGGGTGGGCAAGGAGAATGCTGCTGGTGCCCCTTACACACCTTTTATCCACCCAACTCCCCTTAACAGGCCCTGTGCACCCCACAGGGCTCCATCAAACGTAACTGGAACATTGCCACAGTGGACCACCTGACAAGAGCTGAAATTCTGATCGTGCCCCATCCCTACCTCAACACAGCAAAATAAAACCAAAATGGTTACAGAGCTTGCCCCAGACCCAAGACCGAGGGCAGGAGATGGGCAGTGTCCTCATGAGAGCGACCTCTTCCTCCCGTGTGGCTTGAGGCACTAAATCATTGAACAACTGGTCACCTGTATTCCCTGGGCCTTCCCTTCTCAGCCAAGTAGGTTTGCCCAGGGTCCTCAGGGCTTTCTCTTAGGGTCATGCCTCCAATGACCTGGGGCAGCTGTGGCCTGGTCTTTGATCTGTCATGATGGACATTTTGGGATATGTCACCCAGGTTTCAACCTCATCTGCAGAGTTCTCTCCAGCTGAGGTGGAGGGGCAGGGAGACTCAGTGGCCAGCAATCAGGAAGGCCTTGCCATGCTTGTCACCTCTGAGACTGGGCACGGGCTGTGCTGGCTGAGTTCATTCTAGATGATTAGTGAGTATTTGTGGAGTCAATGAAGGCATGGTAGCAGGAAACAGGTAGATTTCGACTCCACAGAAGGCACTTCTAAGCCACAATCACTAATCTCTGGCCGTGCTGATCCGGGGCTCCATGGTCCCACTGCAGGAAGCTCAGCATTGGAGTGCTGGAGGGGGGCTTGGACCAGAATGGCCCTCAGTGTCCCTTCTCACCCTGTGACCTTTTCATATCCATCTCCCCCTGCCCGCACTGGCATGGAGATCTTAGGATCCAGAGAGGAAAGGTGGTCCTGCTTTGGCTATGGCAAGTTCGCCGGCCACGTGGCTTTCTTTGTCTCGGGAAAGTCGCTTTCCTCCTGCCTGATTAGCCTGGTGAGGATCAGTCTGGGGAAATCTCTGCTCGTTAATGGCGTGGAGACTGAGCGGACAGAGATGTGTGTGTCCTGGGAGGCTTAGCCTGCAATGCTTCGTTTGCAGGCGCCAATCACAGGGAGCCCCCCCATTGGGCAGCCTAGTTTTTCACTGGGTCAGGGCTGTGGGTCTTGCTTTGCTAGGTTCCCATGCAAGAGAATTTGTAATGTCTGGGTTGGGGAAGCAAGGCTCACATTTCAGTTTGACTCTTTCTGGCTGGGAAGTTACCACTAAGTCACTGGACACACCTGGCCCAAAGAAAGCAGGTGTCCACTCTGGGCCTCATAAAAGCAGCCAGTGTCTTAGTGTGTGGTATTTGGAGTTGCTGTTCAGTGCTTGGAGTCTTTGATGGGATTGGACTCTAACCCTTTGGTGGCCTCACAGGCACTGGATCTAGGAGGGATTTCAAAGCTTCCTCCATCTACTCTTACCCCTTAGAGGAATTCCTAGGGTGGACTTTAGTGGGTGGTTATCTTGTGATAAGAAAAAAACTTGGAGTCAGTAAGTATCCTTTGAGGTGTCCCACTGCACTCCAAGTTGAAAAGATGGATAAGGAGACATCTTGTAACCCTAAGAGTCATATAGACTTGGTAGCATGATACCCGAGAACATCCCTGTGCTAACCTGGGTTTTGGCTTTGCCCTCTGCAACCCCAGAACCCATGTCAAACCCAGGAGAATCCTACAGAACCATCATTTCTGATGTTGCCCTGGAATTTTCCTGAAAGTAGGAATATGTGGGAGGTATTCAGGAGAGAGTAAGCCCTTTCTCCATGGAAACAGCATATTCTAGAACTTTCTAGCCTGGGGAGAAATCAGATGCTGGGTTTAACTCTTTGAACTCTTTACACTGTTACCATGTCTGTGTTTCTCAGGCAGAAAATGAAAGTTGGTTTCCTGTTGGCTCTGCACCCCCTCTCTTAGCCGGGTGTCCTTGGGGATTCCTGGGCTGACTTGCCCTTCAATGCCGATGATCCATCTCCTGTGTATGAGTGTTGGGTAAATCCAGAATCCTCCAGAAGTCCCCACCAGGCAGGCTACACTTCCAGGACAGCGTTGACGAGTTGATGTGCAGCCTGGAGAGGAAGCATGCGTGGCTGGCATCTGCAGGCACTCCTGGCTGGGATGGAGACACAGCAGGCAGGCTCTTCTCAGAGCCAGGCGATCTGGCCTCTGTCTGGCTTGTGGGAAAGGGCATTCTTGTGAGGATGCTTTGGTGGGAAAATGGGTTTGGCCACTGGACTCTGCTGGGTTTATGTCTTTGTGGTCTTCCAGGGAGTGCTTCGAAAAAGGCTACCAGTTGATGGGGAAATCTTCAAGAGCCATTTGGCCCCACTCCCTTCTGTTACCTCCTAGAGTTCTCTGCCCTATAATTGCCAACTCAGAGGTCTTAGGGCCTATTTCTTCCTCTTTGCAAGTCTGAGGGCTTTGATTCTCATGGACAAATGTTGCACACACAGAGCTGCACAGCCCCATCCCAGTACAGAGTCTCTGGGAGCACAAGCTCACTTTTGTAGGCAGCTGTGCAAGGCATGGGAAGATGCACCTGTTTTACTGCACAGGCCTGAGAAGTGGGAAGAGGGACATTAACTGTTGGCATAACTAAAATGACTCCTCATGATGATGACCTCCTGGGAATATGTGTGCCAAGAGCCAGAGTCCATGTGCAGGTTCAGTTCAAGGTTCTGGCTGTGGCCAGAGACTGAGATCTCTGGATGTACCTCCCCCGTGTACATGTGTATATGTGCAGGCGCACACATGCTCATGCCTCTGCAGGAGGAAGCAACACCCATGGAATACTAGTTATATGAAGTGTTGTCCAGATTGCCATCTGTACCCTTGGGCATGTGTGTGTGTCCATCATACCTAAGCCCAGGGTGAAGACTTCCATTTGAACTTTGACCCCATGTGTCATGCCACTACTCTCTGTCTCATGGGATTCTCTGTAGAGCTTTCCTCTGGTTTAGTGGGGATATTGGACCCAGCATTGGCAGCTCCTTGGGGACTGCACAAGGGCTGCTGCTCTGGGGCCATTCTCACGGCCTCTGCTAACCCCAGAACAGAGGGGAAGGGGTTTGCGAGGGCTCCTGCCTGTTGGCCATCCAATATGTTTGACAGGATACCGGTCTGATGAGTGAAGGTCTAGTAAGTGAGGACCACATGATTGGCTCCCCACTGAAATGCTCCCAGTTTAAGAAATTGGAGGGTGGGAAACATTGTTGGTAAGCATTTCCAAAGCTTCCCTTATAACCCGCTTCTCTGGACATGGTAACCCCCAAATATGAAAGAGCCAGTTGTTTTATTTTTAAAGTAGGAACTTTTCTGGACATCTCCCATCACTAAGGTCTAACCTGGGAGCAAAAGTAACCTGGTATGAGGTCTGGAGAATCCAGCCTCATGAGTACTGGGGAAGGGGAGGAGTAGGGGGAAGGGAGAGATATTTTCTGTGCTTATAGTGAGTCCAGTGATGGGCGAAGTTCTAGTATCGGCAAGTGATGGCCTTGGGAGAGCTTACTGGAGCCCAGGGAGGGGCTCTGGGCTCAGCATCCTCAAGGCAATAGCTCCAGGGGTGGCTCCTACCCCAGGTTTCCTGCTTCCAGTTTGGGGCTCTCTGTGTTCAGGAGATTGAGATGTACATGTTGGGTTGGGGTTTGGTCTGAAGAAGAAAAATCTTAGAAGTGAAGGAAAGCCCTTAGGGGAATTCTGGGATACGGGAAAAGAGAAGAATTCTATAGAAACAGGGAATGAGCTGATCAAGGTGTGAGAGGATTGTAGGATCTTACCAGAAGAGGTGGCTAAAGTCTGGGTGTAAGTATTTGGATCAAGAAGACCAAGGAGCTAAAATACCACATACTAACCTCACAGAATGGCTGTTTCCAGAGGAGGAAGGCTGTGGTGCGCCAAACCCTGTTCCATGGTAGTTTATCTTGTGGGGAGCCATGAGCCTGGTACTCCTGATAGAGGGATGCTGAGGTTGCTCAGCAGATCTTGCCTTCATTTCTTTACCCAGGAATGCACTCAGGTGACAGTAGATTGGGCAGAATTGGCACCATGGACTCGTAAACTTTCCTGGGTTTTTCTAAGTTGTTCCCTGTACTCCAGACAAAGGAAATGGATGAGTAGAAATGCCTTGGCCCCTGGGCTGGAATTTGAGTGCTGTACTTCCTCACCCAGTGACCACTGGCCCACCTCTTTATTCCACCAGGCCTTTCTTTCCAATCACTTGGTGGTAATGGCACCTCCTTGCTGCTTATCCATTGCATTTTATGCCATTTGCCCTCCCCTGTTCTTCTGATAATCCACTCCCTTCTTTAGGGCATGGCCTCCATCTATGTCAATTGAGTGGTCCTGGAAGGCGCTGGCAACCAGACTCACCCTCCTCCCACTGCTGCTCACCATCACAGTGAGGTCCATCTTTTGATTCCACTCCTCTGGTCCCAGTCATTTTTCAAGATGATTTGATAAAAGAACATGACCAGAATTGTTCCTGAATGTGTGTGAGACACCCACGGGGGGAATCTCCATCAACAAATAACTGAGGGAGACTTGAAGGGGTGCCGAGACCCTGTGAAGTAGATGGAAGCTAGAAGCCACCGTTGTGCTACTGCGAATGTGACCAGAGGTCTACCCTTGGCTGGTGGGGTCTGAGAGGATGCTGAGCTACAAAAGGGTTGTATCAACTTGAGATATTTGCCTTTTAGGGACGGAAATCCCACCCAAGATAACTTAAGCAGAAAGGGAACTTATCAGCTCACGTTTCTGAACATCAGAGGTTGTGCTGGTTTCGGGCTTGGCTCAGGCACCAGCTCACTCAACCAGTGTCACCAGGAACCAGCATCTCTCTCCATTTCTTTCAACTCTGCCTGCTTTGGACTGACTCCATTTAGAAACAAGAGCCCGCCCTCAGGGTACTGAATGGCTGCCTTAGCTCCCTATCTGATATTCCGTCAGATTAAAGTCCAGCAGGAAACAGCAGCAGTCTCTTCCTAGAAGTTTTAGCCAATGTCTCATCACCTCTTATTGGTTCTGACTAGGTCTCATATCTGTCTTCAAGTTAATCGCTATGACTGGGGGACCTGGGGGATCTAATTGGTTAGGCTTACATGATAAGCTCCAGTCCTGATTGCTGAGTGGGCCCCAGCAGGACTCAGGGTTTGAGAGCAGAGCAGAGGGTACAGTCATTAGCAGAAATGTGGGTTGATGCCAAGTGGCTGAAACACAGATATCTCCCCTGTAGACCTTCGACACCCTGCAGGTTGCCCAGCACCCAATCTCAGCACAGCACATGTGTTCTGATCTTCATCACGGACATTGTAATTGTCCTGAGCGTGAAAAACTTGGTTCCTATATGAAAAATAATGGTCGTGAGAGAATGCCAAAAGCTACTGTTGGTGGTAGACGTGTCGAGAGACTGAAGTGGGTTAAGAGAGTGAGTGTTCTTAGAAGTTCTGGCCAAATGAGAAAACGGAATGTTGAATTCAGCTGAGGTTTGCACCCATGGTATAAATGAAGTCGCCATGTGTTCTCTGTGAAAACAAGACCAGGCATTTCCTGAGGCCATTTCAACAGCGTCTCCAACTGGTTTAAAATGGCTCTCCGAGTAGGAGAAAGCTAACACAATTGTACAAGCAGTTACCTGTGATTCAGGGAAAGTCACAATCCAGAACAAATATTTGTATGTCCTTGACTGTGACATCTAAGAATGTCCACCCTTCTTTCCATTTCCACAGCAGAAGGAGCTGTGGCATCACATGGGATTGTGGTAGACTCTTGTATTTTTTGCATGCCCAGCATTCATTTTCCCTTCTTCAGGTAACAGCACCTTCCTCCTTTGAAGAAAGACCCCTCCCTAGTTCTCATTCTATGGGGTTCAGGTGGACCCTGCAACTGAAGCCCCTTGGCACCTGCCCCAGAGACTCCAGCAGTGACCACATGGCCGGGACTGATCAGTCTGCCTACTCCATCTCCCTGGCTTCAGTAACTGGCTCAAGACTGGGCAGACAGCCCATCAGTGGATTGAAATCCATTTCAAAACTTCCATAGGAGTGATGAAGAAAGAGACATTTGGGTGCCAAGCTGGTAGATGTTAGCTGAGAGCCGCTGGGGGCTGTGCTGCCACTCCAGACAGTGCTTGGGAATGAAGACAGCAAGAGATCAGCAGGATCAAGATTTTGGGGAGAGAAAAGCTCCTACCATAGCATCTAAGTGCTGGAATCCAGCTGTGCCTGCAGTGAGACTTAATGCTGGAATTTTCAGTTGCAGCCTTCTCCTCCCTTCCTTCCCTGCCTCCTGCCCTCTGTCTTCCCTCCTCCTCCTTTGCTGCCTCCATGCCAGTTTTATTCCTTTATCCAGTAAATAGTTACTAAGTGTGACACGTGTTTATCAGTATTTTCTCTGTAGCATCAATTGTGATTTGTAAATAACAAAGAATGCTTATTATTTATGAAGCCCTTTTCCACGCATTCTCCCCATCTCCCCATTCCTCCTTCCTGTCCTATGACCCCCCCCACCCCGCCCCAGTGCATCCTCAGGATTCTGACTGCAGCTGACAGGGCTCAAAACTCATGTTCTGCACTGAATGAGGAGACAGTCTCCATATCCATCTGTTGTGTTCTCCTTTCCCTGCTCAGCCCAAGGCCCTCCCCAGGAGTTTCTGCAGCCTCCACATGTGCCGGCTCCCTTCAGTATCTTCCAAGAGGATTTTCCAGGCTTTCACTCCCCTATCCAGGCAGACCCTGACTTCCAGCTTTGCTGGGCCCCCCAGTATTGTGTTATTATTAGGTGTAGTGACTAGGCTCCACCACTCTTTTCCATCCCCTACTTTTCAGGCGCCACCATCTTACATGTGCTGTTTCTAGTGCTCTCACCTGCAGCCCACAGCTTGTCTTTGAAGGACTGCCCTCATGTCTTTGGGCTATTGAAGATGCTTTGCTTTGCTCAGGAACCAGGAGTGGGCACACCTCTCCCCCATCAGTGACTATTAGTGGTGGCGGCGGGGGAGGCGTATGAAAACCCTTGCAGAAGGTTTGTCAGTCCTAAGGTGTAATTTCTACTTTGGTGTCTTCCAACAGGTAAGATTAAAACTATCTTCTGTGAGTGTCCACCCAAAGTCAACCCTAATTTCTTTCTCACCTTCCCTATCCCATTCAATCTCTCCTTGTAGTATTTCCTTAATCCATCATACAAACTCTCATCTCAGGGACCATTTTTGGAGAATCTGGCCTAAGTTACTAAGCTCCCCCTGTCTTTGTAGATGGGGAGAATGCTTTTCCAAGGTCTACGATGGAGCAGAGTCCATGGGCCAGCTGCTTGCAATCTGCTCTTAGGCATGCACGTACCCTTCTTGCCCTTGTTTGCCCAGGGAGGTCAAAGCTCAACAGTTATTGGGATGATCTGGTCTGGGCTGTGCCTTCTTAGTGCCCCATATTTGTGGTCTCTCTGCCACTTGCATTGTTTGTTACCTTCTTGTTGGCTGATGCAGCATCTGTGGCTGCATCCACTTGGCTCCTAGGATTAAATCTGTTTCTGTGTCACCTAACTCATTAGAGGAGTCCCCCAATCACCATGAGAGGAACTGCTTCATGGTTATGGACATTTATTGCTGGACACTGATTTCTTTTCAAGACTGGACTATCTCTTTTGATTTAGTCCCAACACTGAGCCAAGGAGATTCCAGTTAGGACCACCAGCTGTAGTTCTGGCAGATTCCTGCACAAATTAGGCCTTGTATCCTTTGGAACTAAGACAGCTATAATGGCTCATTCCTTCTCCAGCAGCAGCTCTCAAGGACTTGCTGGAAGAAAGCAAATCCTTTGAGTGGCCTGGATTCTTATTTTGCTTCCACCACGACTTTTCTGAGGGTTTTCTGAAATATCCATCTCTGGGCCACAGTTTATTCCTCTGTTAAATGGATGGGTTGGACTGGATGTTTCTAGAAGGCCTTTCCAGTGTGGAAAGCTGTTCTGGCTGAGGAAACACTTGAATGTCCAAGAACAGAACCTGAACTTTCGACAATGCACATGGCGGACCCAGAGGAGGGAGTCCCTGAGTTGGCAATTGGCAAGGCAGCCCTGGTGTGCATCTTGCCAGGAAGGGGAGTTGGGAGTACAGACGAATGGGCTGGGAAACCTGAAGCTGTGTGACTAATGTTGATATAAGCATCAAGCCCAAACTTGAGGGCTCAGGGGGAGACTTCCTGGAGGAAATAATGGTGCCACTTAAAGACATCAAAATTCATTATAGTTGGAGCTTAGAGTGAGCCGTGGGTAGTGAAAAGCAGTGATTTCTAAGAGAAAATGGCAGAGAAGCAAGAACCAGATCATGCTGAGCCTTGTAAAAAACATCTGGAGAAAAGTCTTGGACTTTATTCCAAGACCCATGTGAAGGCTTTTAAACAGTGGAAGGACATGATTCAGTTTGTGTTTGAGAAAGATTGTTCTGCCGGCCATGTAGTGAATGGGCTGGATGGGCCACACTGGAGGCAGGGGGACCAGCTGGGAAGCTGGGACTGAGATGCAGCTGGGTGATGGCAGCAGGAGCGAGGAGAGGAGTGCAGTAGGGGAGGGAAGCAGATGGATGCCAGGCAGTTAGGAGGGATCAGGGATGGAGTCAGTTTCCATTTTTGATTGGACCTGAGACGATGAAAGGAGAGAATGAGTCAAGGGGAGTGCTTGAGTCTGATTTGGAAATGAGGCAGATGGAGGCACCAATAACTGAGATATAACTCATTGTATCAGGAGTGTGCTGAGGCTGGGGTCAGGATGGGTGTTTGGAAATCCCAGATGGGGCATCTGAGTTGAGAGTTGGATAGTTGAACACTCTACCCTGGGGAGAGATCTTCTTATGGCTTGGGTCTGTCCCTGGAATTCATGAGTTGTAAAGTTAACCCCAGAGTCATATGTTAATGGTGTTTGGAGGCAGGGCCTTTGGGAGGTAATTGGGGTTAGATGACCATGAGGGTGTGACCCCCATGATTACAGTAGAAATTTTAGGAAGAGGAAGAGAGACCTGAGCTGGCATGTTTGCTTTGTCTCACCATGTGATGCCCTGTGCCATGTGGAGACTGTGCAAGGGGCCCTTACCAGATGCAGAGCAGGTGTGATGCTGTGCTTCAGAACCATAAACTAAATAAAACTTTGCTCTTTGTACATGACCCAACCTGTGTTATTCAGTTACAGCAATCACAAATGGATTAAGACAGTCGCTGATTTGAGAGTTATCAACTTAAAAATTAATTCTGGCAGTGGAGGAGCTGGTGGCCAGATCAGAGAGAGGGGTCTAGGGAGAAGAGGGGAGTTCTAGGAAGCCCTCAGTCCTCTCAGGACCACACACACTTCAGAGCAGGGCAGAATATGAGTGGATCACAATGGAGAATAAGAAGGAGCACTCAAAAAGGCAGAAGAGAGAAAGGGTGGTGTCTGGAAATCAAGGTCACTGAGTGCTTCAAAAGGAAAGGAGTGGTCACTTATGTCAGTTGTGGATGGAGACTCAGAAGTGCTAATTCACTTAGGGACCAGTAAGAATATTCCCAAGGATGGGGTGGTGGCAGAACTTGAACAGGCTAAGGAGCGGACAGGGATGGAAGAGAGAAGGTAACGGGTAAAAAGCTGGACAGGCTAGGGAGTGAACAGGGATGAAGATAGAAGATAACCATTCTGAGAAGCTTAAGTAGCCAGGAGGATCCTGTCATCAAGATTGTGATATTAAGAAATAATTTCCCATTAAACCAAGCCAAGGCTTCCAGTGGAAATACTGGGTATAGGCAGGAAATAGAAAAATATCCGGAGTTATCTTCTTGTATCTGAAAGCAAGAATGCTCTTGGAGAGTGCTAGGTCTGCGTGAAAGGAACCAGGAGTACATTGAAAAGGCTCCAATAGCAAAAGATAAGAACCCCTGAGTTCATAATAATACTGAAAAATTGAAAAACTACTTGGTCACCTTGGGAAGAAGATGATAGGGAAGAAGTTTATTATCCTTACAACTGGGTAAAGTGCCAGAAAGAACCTAGTGTTTTTCCTGTTTAGAAACATATACAATTATTTATTTGAATGGCAGAGAAAGAGCATAGAGAATGAATATTCCTCTGTTGATTCACTCTTTACCCCTGACCCGCCCTACTCCAAATAGCTGCAACAGCCGTGTCTGGCCGGGCTAAAGCCAACCAAGAACTCTAACCCAGTCTCCCACATTTGTGGCAGGGGTCCAAGTACTTGGGCTATCTTCTGCTGCCTTCACAGGTACATTAGCAGGAAGCTGGGTTAGAAGTTGAATAGCTGAGACTCAAACTGGAACTGTGGTATTAGATACTGGTATTGTAAGTGATAGCTTAACCTGCGCCCCAGTGCTGGCCCCTGTCCTGCCTTTTCTATATCAGCTATACCACACTGTAAACAACATTTTAAAGAGTGGATGCATCTTTTATAGCAATATTCCAGCTGAAAAAGGAAATGATAGCAGAGTGCAGGCGTTGAACATCACTGGCTACAAACATCACAAACACAAGAGTAATGAGACATTAAAAGGAACATCACCACCAAAATCTTGCTGAATGAATCAAATCTGAGCCTGATCCAGCTTCTGGACTCGACTAGCAGAGGAATATATTGGACTATACCACGAGCGTGCAATCAACAAAATCCAAAGGTTGAGGGAAACTCTGATACATCAGAAGAAAAGAAAGGGAGTGGAGGGAAGTTATAGATAATACATGCTTAAAGGATGTATCAAATGCACCATAAGCAAGACTAAAAAGATTTTATTTTATTTATTTGAAAGACAGAGTTACAGAGAGAAGCAGAGATAGAGAAAGAGGTCCTCCATCCAATGGTTCACTTCCCAGATGGCCACAATGGCCGGAGCTGTGCCCATCCAAAGCCAGGATCCTGGAGCTCCTTCTGGGTCTCCCATGTGGATGCAGGGGCCCAAGGACTTGGGCCATCTTCTACTGCTTTCCCAGGCCATAGCAGAGAGCTGGATGGGAAGAGGATCAGCAGGGACTAGAATTGGCACCCATATGGGATGCCGGCCCTGTAGGCCAGGGCTTTAACCCGCTGCGTTGCAGTGCCAGCCCCTGCATCTGTTTTTATATTACAATAAAAACATTTAGAGTAAAATTATGAGTGCAGAAGGATTTGAAGAGGATTTAGGGTAGCACCTAGAGTGGAGGAAGGCTGTTTGGTTTGTGTAAAACTGGGGACAGATTTGGGCGTGTCTAAATACTGATGGCAAAGAGTCAAGAGCAAGAGAGAGGAGTTGAAGATAGTAGGAAATCAGCACAAGGAACCTCCAACAGAGGAGGTATATAGGAGGACGAACATGTGGAAGGATTGACCTTGGACAAAAGAAGGAAAACTCCCATTTTAGTGGGAGGGAGATAGGAAGGGGGCAAAAGGGACAGTTGATATGCTTGGTGGTGAGATGCTGGCCAAGTTCCTGTCCAATGGAAGCTCTCTCTTTTGCGGAATAGAGGTTGTGGTTGTCTTCCCTGAAGTGGGAGATGAAAGAGTGTGTGGGCAGAGGCAGGGCTTTGAGTGTGGTGACCATTTGAACTGACTCGTGGGGAAAATGGGAGCAACATTGCATAACTTGGGTGACCAGACATTTGTAGTGATTCCGAACATGCGCTGAGCAGGTTTCATCAGTGGCGTTTAGCTACCTGGAGTTAGGCAAAGGGAATTTGCAGTCTAGATGATCCAGGGTTGCAGTTTTCTTAGTGGTGGTGGGCCATCAAAGAGACAAGGGTTTGATTTGAGAATATTGACAAGAAAGGATTGTGGATTTAAATAGGGAAGCCCCAAGTGGGTGAGACAGGAAGGGAAGACCAGAAGGAAGGGAGGTTAAGAGGGAGAAGGTCAAAGAAATGAGGCCTGGCAGTTCCTGTGAGTCGAATAATTCAGAGAGCAGGAAAAGCATATGTATATAGCAAAGAAGGCTCACAAATGAGTGATCAGGAAGAATGCAAGGCTGTAGTTTAAGGTTTCAATGATGGAAGAGTACAGATGGAGACAAGGTCTAGAGCTTAGCAAGATGGTTAAAGTGGAGAGGAGGCGATGGTTAATGTCAATTAGAAGTTCAAAGATGTAGAAGATGAGTACTGTGCATCTCTTCTTGCTTTTCCTAGAGGTTTTTAGGCCATCTAGGGACTTTGGTTGGTGGATATAGTTGTTAGGCAGATACTGAAGTTTTTGCAGAGTGGAGAGAATGTTTAGAGGTTGGTGAATAGGAGTGATATGAGTGAGAGTGGATAAGATTGCTTGAAGGTGAGAACCTCCAAAGAGCCAGGATTTGCACAGTCAGGGTAAAGAATTCTGGATCTGAAAGAAGATGAGAGGTCAAGGACGATGTCAGCCCCACCTCTTGATCTTCTGCAGCTTCCTCTTAGGGAGGCAGCGGGTAAAGCCCTGTTCTTGAGGGGTGGGAGACATGTGCCCCCTGACTGTTCCCAGATGACCACAGCTTTGCAACTAGACATACTTTTTGGATAGCAAGTCTAGCCAAGTGTGGTTAGCCCTTTGAATGGCTGCCATGGATACACTGTTTCCAGCACCTGCCTGACATCTCCTCTGTGCTTGTGCCAATGGCCAGGCCCTCAGAAGTCCCTGCACAGTGTTACTCCATGTTTGATGTCCCTGAAAGAGGAGGGAACACATAATCATGACTTTAAAATAAACAGCAGAAGACAAAGTATTCTGGTTCTTGGCTCTACCTTGTGCTGGTGAGGTCATCTCTTTGAGTGGGCTCTGGCTGTGGTATGCTTGGAGGCCTTCGAGGTTTGGCAATGATTGGGCTTTGTAAGTAGAGGGCTGAACCTGTTCAAAAAGGACAGCTCCTGTTCAGCATAGTTAAAACTAGACTGGTGTAGAACCTTGAGCTGGCAGAGCTTGTCCAGGGCTTTCCCACTGCTGGTCTGTCTGCCTCTGTCTTCCTGTCTTTTCTGTCTTTTGGGGATGGTGCATTATCAACCAGGGAGATGACTCAATGCGTATGCCATCCAATACAAGCCAGATCTATGCTGGGTGCTTGGCGGTTCTTCATGATTATTCAGAAAATGCAAAAAGGTGCAGGGCTAATTTCCAGGGCTATAATGAAACTCTTGACAGTAGGAGAGGTCTTCATAAACAGTCATGCAAAGTGCATGTTATCCTTTCATTCCATTTTCTCATGGATTTTTGTGGTACTCCTTGGAAAACAGGAGTCTTGGAAGGAAGATTGCCACACAGATATCTTCCATCTAAGTGAGATCATGTTCGTGCCTCAGTGAGTGCCACAGGGGTCACGAGGAAGAGATTGAGAGGGGGAAAAGTACAGAGGCCAGAGGTGCGATGTCAAGAGAAGACACCTAATTAACGTCTTTGTTCTCCCTGGAGCTTAGATCATCACTCCTGGAGGGAAGGTTGTGTCAAGCGCATTGTGTGGGCTCCAGAGGAAGACAAATGTGGATGTCTGATTTAACTTTCATATTTATTCAGAAGAAAACCACCTATAGGTGATGTGACTTGGATCACATTGAATCTATAAATTGCTTTGAGTAGTATGAGCATTTTGATATTCTTTCAATCCATATATGTGGAATATTCTTCCAGTTTTTTTGTATTTTATTTTATTTCTTTAATGTTTTGGAATTTTTTTTTACTCTATATAAACTTCATGCATTTCATAAATACAACTTTAGGAACACAGTGATTCTTCCTGCTGTACCCACCCTCTCACCTGCTCTTTCACTCTTCTTCCTCCTCCCTCTCCTATTCTCATTCTTACTATTTACTAAGATCTATTTTCAATTAACTTTATACATATAAGATTAACTCTATACCAAGTAAAGAGTTCAACAAATAGTACGAAAAAAATGTTTCCTCAGCAGTTAAGATAAGGGCTGTTAAAACTCAGTGCATCTCAAATTGTCAATTTCATTTCTATAGGTTACCTTTTAGGTGCTCTATTAGTTACCATGGATTAGTGAGAACATATGGTATTTTCTCTTTTGTGACTGGCTTATTACACTAAGCATGATGTTTTCCAGTTTCATCCATTTTGTTGCAAATGACAGGATTTCATTTTTTTTTTTACCATTGCATAGTATTCCATGGTGTACATATTCCATAATTTATTAATCTAGTCTTCAGTTGATGGATTTTTGGGTTGATTCCATATCTCAGCTATTGTTTACTGAGTTGCAATAAATATGGGGGTACAGATATATCATTCTCTGATATGCTGATTTCATTTCCTTTGGGTAAATTCCCATGAGTAGGATGCCTGAGTCATGTGGTAGGTCTACATTCAGATTGCTGAGGCAGCTCCATAACTGCCTTCCACAGTGGCTGTACCAGTTTACATTCCCACCAACAGTGAATTAGGGGACCTTTCTCCCCACATCCTCACCAGCATTTATTGTTTGTTGATTTCTGTGTGAAAGCCATTCTAACTAGGGTGAGGTTAAACCTCATTGTGATTTTGATTTGCATTTTCCTAACAGTGATCCTGAGCATTTTTTCATGTGTCTGTTGGCCATTTGAAAAATGTGTGTTTAACAAGTTCAGAGTCGGTGAACTCAAGGGGCTTCCATAGCCTAGACAGCTCATAGCAAGAGTCTTGGGTGATTGCTAACGTCATAAATAAGAGTGCCAATTGTTAAATCAACAACAGGAGTCACTGGGTACATGCTCCCCACGTAGGATCTCTGTCCTTAATGTGTTTTACTATACCTATACCTTGTGCGGTTGTGTGAGTGCAGTCTGTTGAAATCCTTGCTTAGTATATCCTAAGTTGATCTTCAGTATATGAAGGTAATTAAAAATGAAACTCGATAAAGGGCGGGATGGGAGAGGGAGAGGGGAGGGCCACGGGAGGGAGGGAGGTTGGGGGGGAAGCCACAACAATATAAAAGTTGCACTTTGTAAATTCACATTTATGAAATAAAAAATAAAAATAAAAAATAAATAAATTTAAAAAGAAAAAAAACATCATCTGATTGTCATTTTATTTGTACATTGCAAAGTGTTATTAAAAAGTATAATACGTAATATTCTAGTATATGCAATATATTTCAATAAGTTGCAGTAATATTAATTTGTAATTTTAGAGTCATTAATATGTCCTTTTATTTACATTTTTCCTTAACAAATATGGCCACTATCAATCTCATCAAGGAAATTTCTGTGTAAACAGCATTGTGATATTGATTTTCAGCCCTTATAATGGCATATACAAATTTTTTTTTAAAAGGAAAAAGTACTCCACTGTATCCAAGGATGTCAGGGAAATAAATTTCCCATAGGCAAAATTTTAATTCCAAATGCTAAAATACCTCCATCTCAACCCTAGCTGGTGTTAAGAAAAATCACATCATACAAGGAGTTATCACTGACAAAGGAATAAAGACTATGAAGGTCCCTCACTAGGTGAGAGCAGCATTGCCGAGGCAGGGAAATCTCAAGGGATGGCTGATATCAAAGGAGCAGTGAACTCTTTTGCTTCAAGTGCAGCACAGAGCACAGAACAAGACTGATTGTCATGTTTTAAGTGCAATCAGGGTAAGAGAGAAAAATAAAAAAAGGCTTTTCAAGACTTAGAGGAAAAGACCTTAAGACAGAACCCATGGAGATTACAGCTTTGGTTTCATAGATGCTTGATTTCACTCACACACATTTTTGTTTGATATGGATGACATGGTTATTTAGTGCCATGAATGTGTAATTTTCCTGTTAATAAAAGGTATTGCTAAGTGTGTAAAAAAATGTGTGTTTAAGTCTTGCCCATTTAATACCTGGGTTATTTGTTTCGTTATTGAGTTTCTTGATCTCCTTATATATTCTGGTTATTAATCCTTTATCAGTTGCATAGTTTGCAAGTAATTGCCCCATTCTGTTAGTTTCCTCTTCACTTTGCTGAGAATTTCTTTTGCAGTGCAAAAGTTTCTCATTTTGATGTAATCTCATTTGTTAATTTTGGCTTTGATTGTCTGTGCCTCTGGGGTCTTTTCCAAGAACTCTTTGCCTATGCCAATGTCTTGTAGGATTTCCTCAATGTTCTCAAATAATTTGATGTTATCAGGCTGTAGATTTAGGTCTTTGATCCATTTTGAGAGGACTTTTGTGTAAGGTGTATGGTATGGGTCTTGCTTCATACTTCTGCATGTGGAGATCCAGTTTCCCCAGCACCATTTGTTTAAGAGACTGTCCTTGCTCCAGGGATTGATTTTAGCTCATTTGTCAAAGATAAATTGGTTGTAGATGCATGGGTTGATTTCTGGAGTTTCTATTCTGTTCCATTGGTCTATCTAATTTTTTTTAAAGATACATTTTATTTATTTGAAAGGCAGAGTTACAGAGAAAGGCAGAGACAGAGAGGTTTTCCATCTGCTGGTTCACTCCCCAAATGGCCACAATGGTCAGAGTTGGGCCAATCCAAAGCCAGGAGCCAGGAGCTTCCTCCAGGTCTCCCATATGGGCACAGAAGATCAAGATCGGGGACCATCCTCCACTGCTTTCCTAGGTGCACCAGCAGGGAGCTGGATGGGAAGTATAGCAGTTGGGACTCGAACCTGTGCCCATATAGGATGCTGGCAGTGCTGGAAGGGGCCTTAACCCACTGCACCATAGTGCCAGCTCCTATCCATCTGTTTTTGTACCAGTACCTGGCTGTTTTTATTATTACTTCCCTGTAGTATGTCTTGAAATATGGTATTGTGATGCCTGCAACTTTGTTTTTGTTGTATAAGATTGCTTTGGCTGTTCAGGGCCTCCTGTGTTTCTGTATGAATTTCAGCATCATTTTTTTCTAGATCTGAGAAGAATATCCTTGGTATTTTGATTGGTATGCATTGAATCTGTAAATTGTTTTTGGTAATATGGACATTTTGATGATATTGTTTCTTCCAATCCATGAACATGGAAGATTTCCCTATTTTTTTGTGTCTTCTTCTATTTCTTTCTTTAATGTTTTGTAATTCTCATCATAGAGATCTTTGACATCCTTGGTTAAATTTATTCCAAGGTATTTGATTTTTTTTGTAGGTATTGGGAATGGGATTGATCTTGGAAGTTCTTTCTCAGCCATGGTGTTGTCTTTGTCTACAAAGGCTATTGATATGTGTATGTTGATTTTATATCCTGCCACTTTATCAAACTCTTCTATGAGTTTCAATAGTCTCTTAGTGGAGTCTTTTAGATCCCCTATATATAGAATCATGTCATCTACAAATAGGGATTGTTTGATTTCCTCCTTCCCAATTTTTATCCCTTTGATTTCTTTTTCTTACCTAATGGCATTGGCTAAAACTTCCAGGACTATATTGAATAGCAATGGTGAGAGTGGGCATCCTTGTCTGGTTCTGGATCTTAGTGAAGTTAGCGAGTTAATTCTTTAAATGTCTGGTAGAATTCAGCAGTGAAGCCGCTGGTCCTGGACTTTTCTCTGTTGGGAGGGTCTTTAGTACTGATTTAACTTCTGTCTTGGTTATTGGTCTGTTTTATGTTTTCTGTCTTCATGGCTCAATTTAGGTAGGTTGTATGTGTCCAGGAATCTATCTATTTCTTCTAGGTTTCCTGATTTGTTGGCATAAAACTCTTTGTAGTAATTTCTGATGATTCTTTTTATTTCTGTGGTGTCTGTTGTTAAATTTCCTTTTTCATCTCTAATTTTATGGATTTGGGTCTTTTCCTTTTTTTGTTACTTAGGCCAGTGGTGTGTCAATTTTGTTTATTTTTTCAAAATACCAGCTCTTCATTTTGCTGATCTTCTGTATTTTTTTGGTTTAATTTTGTTTATTCCATAATTAAAAAAATTATTTATTTATTTGAAAGTCAGAGTTAGAGAGGCAGAGGCAGAGAAAGGGAGAGAGGGAGAGAGGGAAGAGAAAGGGAGAGAGGGAGAGAGGGAGAGAGGGAAGAGAAAGGGAGAGAGGGAGAGAGGGAGAGAGGGAGAAAGGGACAGAGGGAGAGAGGGAAGAGAAAGGGACAGAGGGAGAGAGGGAAGAGAAAGGGAGAGAGGGAACAGAGAGGGAGAGAGGTCTTCTACCTGTTGGTTTACTCTGCAGAAGGCAGCAATAACTGCAGCTGTACCAATCTGAAGCCAAGAACCAGGGGCTTCCTCTGGGTCTCCCATGTGGGTGCAGGGGTCCAAGGACTTGGGCTATTTTCTGCTGCTTTCCCATGTCATAACAGAGAGCTGGATTGGAAGTGGAGCAGCCAGGACTTGAACCTGTGCCCATATGGGATACTGGCACTGCAGGCGGCAGCTTTACCCACTACACCACAGTGCCAGCCCCTCTTCACTAATTTTAATTATTTCTTTTCTCCTATTTATTTTGGAGTTGGTTTGTTGTTGTTTTTTCTAGGTCCTTGAGATGCATTGATAGCTCTTTGGTGACTTTCAATTTCTTGATATAGGCACCAGTTGCTATAAACTTTCCTCTTAACTTTGCTTTTACTGTACCTCATAAGTTTTAGTATGTTGTATTTTCATCTTCATTTATTTCCAAAATTTTTTTGATTTCCCTCTTGATTTTTCTTTCTTTTTTTCTTTTAAAAAGATTTATTTATTTATTTGAAAGGCAGAGTTGCACAGAGAGAGAAGAGGCATAGAGAGAGAGGTCTTCCATCCACTGGTTCACTCTCCAATTGGCCGCAACGGCTGTAGCTGTGCTGATCTGAAGCCAGGAGCCAGGAGCTTCTTCCGGGTCTCCCACGTGGGTGCAGGGGCCCAAGGACTTGGGCCATCTTCTACTGCTTTTCCAGGCTGTAGCAGAGAGCTGGATCAGAAGAGGAGCAGCTGGGACTAGAACCAGCACCCGTATGGGATGCCAGTGCTTCAGGCCAGGGCGTTAAACTGCTGCACCACAGCACTGGCCCCCTCTCTATTTTTCTATGACCCATTGTTCATTCAGGAGCATGTTGTTCAGTCTCCATGTATTTGCCCATGTTCTAGAGATTCTTGAGTTGTTGAATTCCAGCTTTATTCCATTTTGGTCAGAGAAGATGCATGGTATGATTTTATTTTTTTGAATTTGATGAGACTTGCTTTTTGGCCTAGCCTGTGGTCTATCCTACAGAAAGTTCCATACACTGATGAGAAGAATGCGAATTCTGCAACTGTAGGATGAAAAGTTCTGTAGATATCCATTAGGTCCATTTTTTCTATAGTGTTGATTATTTCTGTTTTTTATTTGCTGATTCTCTGTCTTGTTGATTTGTCCATTGCTAAAAGTGGGGTATTTAACTCCCCCATTACTATTGTATTGGAGTCCGTGTCTCCCTTTAGATCCATTAACATTTCTTTCAAATAGCTAGCTGCCTTGTAATTAGGTGTATATACATTTATTATAGTCACATCTTCCTGTTGAATTGATCCCTTAGTCACAACATAGTTCCCTTCTTTGTCTCTTTTAACAGTTTTTGTGTTAAATTATATTTTGTGTGATATTAGGATGGCTATACCAGCTCGTTTTTGGTTTCTGTTTGCATGGATTATTTTCTTCCATTATTTTACTCTCAGCCTTTTTTGTATCTTTGTTGGTGAGATGTGTTTTTTGTAGGCACCAAATAGATAGGTCTTATTTTTTTAATCCATTCAGCCGGTCTGTATCTTTTAACTGGAGAGTTGAGGCCATTTACATTCAAGGTGGCAATTGATAAGTAATTAATTGACCCTGCCATTTTCCCATAGATATTCTTATTGTTTACTTTGGATTTTGTTTTTGCTTTTACTGGGAGATTTTCTGCCTTCACATTCTTTCATTCTGATGACCACGTTTCTGTGTTTCTGTGTAGCACATCCTTAAGCATCTTTTGTAAGTCTGGATAAGTGGTGACAAATTCTTTCAATTTCTGTTTGTTATGGAAAGTCTTTATTTCACCTCCATTCATAAATGAGATCTTTGCAGGATACAGTATTCTGGGCTGATAGTTTTTTTCTCTTGAATTATGTCTCGCATTCTCTTCTAGGCTGAAGGGTTTCTTATGAGAAGTCAACAGTAAGTCTAATTGGAGATACTCTGAAAGTAATCTGGCATTTCTCTTGTGTATATTTTAGAATCTTTTCTTTATGTTTTACTGTGGTGAGTTTGACTACAATGTGTCATGGTGAAGATCTTTTCTGGTCATGTCTGTTAGGAGTTGTATGGGTTGTTTGATAGTATCCCATAAGTCTCCAATGCTGTTTTTTAGTTTTCTAATTTATTCTTTTTTTTTTTTTTGGTGTGACTGAAAAATTTCCAGAGATTTATCTTTTTTTTTTTTTTGACAGCCAGAGTGGATTGTGAGAGAGAGACAGACAGAGAGAAAGGTCTTCCTTTTTGTCGTTGGTTCACCCTCCAATGGCCGCTGTGGCTGGCGCATCGCATTGATCCGAAGCCAGGAGCCAGGTGCTTTTCCTGGTCTCCCATGTGGGTGCAGGGCCCAAGGACTTGGGCCATCCTCCACTGCCTTCCCGGGCCATAGCAGAGAGCTGGCCTGGAAGAGGGGCAACCGGGATAGAATCTGGCGCCCTAACCGGGACTAGAACCCAGTGTGCCGGCGCTGGAAGGCGGAGGATTAGCCTGTTAAACCACGGCACCGGCCGAGATTTGTCTTCTAACTTACATATTCTTTCTTCTGCCTTTCTGAGTCTGTTGTTAATGCTTTTCACCACATTTTTTATTTGATCTATTGAATTCTTCATTTTCAATATTTCATTTTGATTTCCCTTTAAAATCTCAATTTCATGGGAAAAATCTTCATTCATGTCATGTATGGATTTCTTTAATTTGTGGATTTCCTTCTGATTGCTTGTAAGTAATCCTTCAATCCATTTTTTGAATTCCATTTCTGACATTTCTTCAATCTCTTCATCTTCACTCTCTAGTATTGAAATGTTGTGTTCCTTTGGGGGTGTCATGTTGTCTTCCTTATTCGTGTTTCTTGAATTGCTGTGTTTATTTTTAGGCTTTTGTGGAGATACTTTTTGGTTTTCTTGTTTGTTTTCTCTGAATATTTTGAGAATTGGAATTAGTAGTCTAAAAAGTTGGCAGAATTCAGCAGTAAAGCCATCAGGTCCTGGGTTTTTCTTTGTTGGAGGGTCTTTATTAGCCTATTTATGGTTTCTATGTTTTGATAGATTGTATGCATCCAGAAATCTCAGTTTCTTCTAGATTTCCCAATTTGTTGGCATAGAGCTGTTTGAAGTAATCCTGATAATTCTTTTATTTCTGTGGTATCTGTTGTAACATCTCCTTTTTCATCTATAATTTTATTAATGTGGGCCTTCTCCCCACCCCCTTCTTGGTTAGTTGGTCCAATGGTGTATCAATTTTGTTTATTTTTTCAAAAAACCCCAGCTCTTCATTTCACTGAAGTTTTGTATAATTTTTTGGTCTCAATTTTCTTTATTTCTTCTCTAATTTTAATTCTTTCCTCCTACCAATTTTGTGTTTGTTTTTGTTTCTCTAGTTCCTTGAGATGCATTGTTAGATAATTTATTTGATGTATGCACTAATTGCTAAAATTTTCCATCATAACACTGCTTTTGCTGTATCCCATAGGTTTTGATATGTTGCATTGTCTTCTTCATTCATTTCTAGGAACTTTTTGATTTCCCATTGATTTCTTCTATTACTCACTATTTGTTCAGGAGTGTCTTGTTCAATCTCCATATGTTTGCATATTTTCTGGAGTTTGTTAAGTTGTTAATTTGCAGCTTCATTCCATTGTGGTCTGAAAAGTTAAATGGTATGATTTAAACTTTTTTGAATGTTTTGAGACGTGCTCTATGGCTTAGCATATGGTCTATCCTAGGGAAAGTTCTCTGCATTGATGAAAAGAATGTGTATTCTGCAGCTGTGGGATGAAAGGTTTTGTAGATATCAATCAGGTTTATTTTGTTCATAGTATAGATTAGCTTTGTTGTTTCTTTGTTGATTTTCTGTCTACTTCATCTGTCTAGTTGATCTAGTTGAGTGGTGAAAGTGGGGTATTGAAGTCCTCCAATATTTTTGCATTGGAGTATATGTCTGCCTTTAGATCCATTAATTTTAAATAGCCAGGTGCACTGGCATTGGGTACATATACAATTACTATAGTCACACCTTCCTGTTGAATTGATCCGTTAATCATTACATAATTCCCTTCTTTGTCTCTTTTAATAGTTTTTGTGTTAAAGTCTATTTTGTTTGATATCAGAATGGCTACTCCTGCTCTTTTTTGCTTTCCATTATCATGGAATAACTTTTTCATCTTTTCACTTTCAGTTTATGTATAACTTTGTTGTTGAGGTTTGTTTCTTGCAGGCAGCAAATAGATGGGTCTTGTTTTTTAATCTATTCAGCCCGTCTATATGTTTTAATGGGAGAATTTAGTTCATTTACACTCAAGGTTACTACTGATAACTAATGAACTGGCACTGCCATTTTCCATAAATATTCCTATCGTTTGCTTTGGATTTCCTTTGTATTTTTATTAGGAGATTTTTCTGCCTTCACATTATTTCATAATGATTATTTTTCTGTGTTTCTGTGCATAGTCTTAAACATCATTTGTAGGGCTAAAGGAGTGGTGAAAAATTCTCTTAATTTCTGTTTGTTATGGAAGGTCTTTATTTCACCTCATTCATAAATGAGAACTTTGCAAGATACAGTATTCTGGGTTGACAGTTATTTGCTTTTAAGGCTTGTATAATGTTTCTCCATTTTCTCCTAGCCTATAGGGTTTTTGATAAGTCAGCTGTGAGTCTAATGGAGATTTCTTGAAAGTATTCTGGCATTTCTCTTGTGCACATTTTAGAATCTTTTCTTTATGTCATACTGTGGAGAGTTTGACTACAATGTGTCATGCTAAAAACCATTTCTGGTCATGCCCATTAGGAGTTCTGTGTGCTCCCTGTACTTTGATGACCCTTTATTTCTCCATATTAGGGAACTACTATTTCATTGAATAGGCCTTCTATACAATCTCTCTTACCACACCTTCAGGAACTCCTACAGCTCACATGTTATGTCATTTGATAGTGTCCCATACATCTTGAACTCTGTTTTAAATGTTTCTAATAATCATTTCCTCTTCCTCCTCCTCCTCTTCATCTTTCTCTTCCTCCTCTTCCTTCATCTTCCTTTTCCCTTTTTTTTTTTTTTTTGGGTCTGCTGAGATATTTCCAAATATTTGTCTTCTAGCTTGTATGTTTCTTCTGCCTTACTAAGTCTGCTGTTACAGCTTTCCATTGTATTTTTTATTTGACATATTGAATTCTTCATTTCCTTTTTTTTTTTTTGACAGGCAGAGTGGACAGTGAGAGAGAGAGAGAGAGAGAGAGAAAGGTCTTCCTTTTTGTCGTTGGTTCACCCTCCAATGGCCGCCGCGGCTGGCGCGCTGCGGCCGGCGCACTGCGCTGATCCGATGACAGGAGCCAGGTACTTATCCTGGTCTCTCATGGGGTGCAGGGCCCAAGCACTTGGGCCATCCTCCACTGCACTCCCTGGCCATAGCAGAGAGCTGGCCTGGAAGAGGGGCAACCGGGACAGAATCCGGCGCCCCGACCTGGACTAGAACCCGGTGTGCCAGTGCCGCAAGTCGGAGGATTAGCCTAGTGAGCCGCGGCGCCAGCCTGAATTCTTCATTTCTAATATTTCAGTTTTGATTTCTATTCAACACCTAGTTCATGGGAAAAGTTTTCATCCATTTTTTTAAACTTTTTTTTAATGAATATAAATTTCCAAAGTACAGCTTTTGGATTACAATGGCTTTTTCCCCCCCATAACTTCCCTCCCACCCACAACCCTCCCCTCTCCCGTACCCTCTCCCTTTCTTTTCACTTCAAGATTCATTTTCAATTATCTTTATATGCAGGAGATCAATTTAGCATATATTAAGTAAAGATTTCAACAGTTTGCACCCACACAGAAACATAAAGTGTAAAATACTGTTTGAGTACTAGTTATAGCATTAATTCACAATGTACAACACATTAAGGACAGAAATCTTACTTGAGGAGTAAGTACACAGTGACTTCTGTTGTTGACTTAACAAATTGAAACTCTTGTTTATGGCGTCAGCAATCACCCTAGGCTCTTGTCATGAGTTGCCAAGGCTATGGAGGCCTTTTGAGTTCACTGACTCTGATCATATTTAGACAAGGTCATAGTCAAAGTGGAAGTTCTCTCCTCCCTTAAGAGAAAGGTACCTCCTTCTTTGATGACCCATTCTTTCCACTGGGATCTCACTTGCAGAGATCTTACTTATAGGTTTTTTTTTTTTTTCCCCAGAGTGTCTTGGCTTTTCATGCCTAAAATACTCTCATGGGCTCTTCATCCAGATCCAAATGCCTTAAGGGCTGATTCTGAGGCCAGAGTGCTGTTTAGGATATCTGCCATTCTATGAGTCTGCTGTGTATCCCGCTTCCCATGTTGGATCGTTCTCTCCCTTTTTTATTCTATCAGTTAGTATTTGCAGACACTAGTCTTGTTTATGTGATCCCTTTGCCTCTTAGTCCTATCATTATGATCAATTGTGAACTGAAATTGATCACTTTGACTAGTGAGATGGCATTGGTACATGGCACCTTGATGGGATTGAATTGGAATCTCCTGGCAGGTTTCTAACTCTACCATTTGGGGCAAGTTCGATTGAGCATGTGCCGAACTGTACATCTCCCCCTTCTCATATTCCCACTCTTATATTTAACAGGGATCACTTTTCAGTTAAATTTCAACACTTAAGAATAATTGTGTATTAATTACAGAGTTCAACCAATAGTATTAAGTAGAACAAAAAAAATACTAAAAGGGATAAAGTATTAAGTTATTCATCAACAGCCATGACAAGGGCTGATCAAGTCTCTGTTTCTCATAGTGTCCATTTCATTGTGTATGGATTTAACTCATGAATTTACTTCTCATTGCTTTTGAGTAATCCTATGATCATTCTTTTGAATTCCTTTTCAGGCATTTCATCAATCTTTGTCTTCACATTCTAATATTGAAGTGTTGTGTTCCTTTGGGGGAGTCATGTTGTCTTCTGTGTTCATGTTTCTCATGTTTCCATGTTTATTTCTAGGCATTTGTGGAACCACTTGTTGGTTTTCTCCTTTGATGGCTTTTATCTTTGAGCTATGCATCTGTGGCTCAGTGCAGTGTCTGTTCCTTCAGTGGATATTTAGAAGCATGTGCTGTGTGGGACCAGTGAGCTTTGGTCAGTGCTTTGGTGTGGTCCAAGGGTCCAGGGTGACAGCCACATTGGATGTAGTAGATCTCTACTGTCACCAGGAGGGAGGGTATGATCTTGTTTGCTGGTGTGATCACAGCCTCACCTCCTTTCTGCCAAGATGATCAATGCCCAAGGTGAGCCCACTGTGCTACACAGTCCAGGCAAGCATTCATAAGAACCGCAGAAAATCTCTGTGCAGTCTTCAGTGTGAGCACAGAACCCTCGGCAAAGACCCACCCCAGGCATTCAGGAAATTTTGAGCCTCTGAAGCCAGATACAGGGATTGTCCAGAGACCCAGTTATACTCCATCCCCTACTGTATAGTCACCACTGTCATAGCTCCCAGGGCTCCCACAGTCACAGGGAGCAGGAGATCCACTCTCAGCCTCATGAGGCTGTTCTGTCCCTGAAGAGAGCCAAGGTGGTCTCAGAGCCAACTGCCGGTTGGCATCCTGCCTTGGTGGTGATATAGCCGGGGAGGGGAGCACCTCACAGGCTAAGTGGGCACCCCACCCCCTGCCAACACTCCAGGCCAAACTCAGAATCAGTGGGGACTGCAGATTTATCCCTCAGATAAAATCCTCTTGTCACATGTGAGTGTGAGCCTCAGCAGCCTGTACTCACCTTTTAAGATGCAGCGTCCTCCCTGTTATTTGCTGGGAGCCCTTGTTGGGGGTTGGGAAGCTGGCAATGTGCTCTCACAGGTTTAGGTGGCACTCTGCCTCCCCCCGCCCGACTAGTGTTCCAGGACAGACTCAAAGTCCCTGTCGTCTGCAGGGTTCTACCTCAGGCAATATGACCAATGACATGGGCTGCTGCAGGCTCCTCCCCTATCTCTTTTATTTTTTATTTCATAAATGTGAATTTACAAAGTGCAACTTTTGTATTGTTGTGGCCCCCCCCTCCAACCTCCCTCCCTCCCGCAGCCCTCCCCTCTCCCTCTCCCTCTCCCATCCCGCCCTTTACCGAGTTTCATTTTCAATTACCTTCATATACTAAAGAAGATGGTATCTCCTCCTGCTGCTGATTCTGATACTGGTAGGAGCACTGCCCTACTGTTTGCTGTCAAGTATGGTGCTTGCATGGAGTTGGGGAGGGGAAGGAAGCAATGTGGCTTCTCTGCTCCAAGCCCGACAGTTTCTCAGACCCCAGTCGGCCCTTCGGCTGAAATAAAAGTGGGTAACTGTAGAATGCCCTCAGCTACACAGAGTGGCGGGACACGCAGCTATTTCTTCCTGTCTTGTCATAACATGGCAGCTCACAGCCGGCAGCTGGCTGCAGCCGTGTCTCTGTATTCTCTCCTCTTGTCCCACAGAGTCTTCATGGTGTTTTCAATTCAGGCCCCTGGAAATGTGATCCTTCCTTTGTTGTTTTCATATCCCGGAGCAGCTGAAGTTAGTGTGACTACACCCTATTCAGCCATCTTGGATCCCTCAGTAGGTCCAGAGTAATTCTTGGTGGAGATGATGTTTTTCTTAATTGACCATAAAACACACCATCTGTTTTGGACAGTGTATGTTCACAGGCGGACTTGAATTCTTTCTTTTTCAAATGAAAAGCAACTGTGTGGAATCTCTAATATTTTTCTATCTTTAAAGCCTTGAACATCAAAAAGCATGAAACTTTGGCCCTTGAGCACTTTACTACTTTGTAGTAAAGTGTGCTTTGTCTTCTGTGGGTCCAAGGTTCAGTCTGCTTTCGTGGGCATCTCACTGCCGCCGGAGTTGATCACTGCCTCACTGCCTCTTCCTGAACAAAAGCCTTCTTCGTCAAGCCTCTGGGGCAGAAGTTTCTTGCTTGTCCACCAGCTGGTCTGGCAGTATCGTTGCTGGTTTATCTTCTGACTTCTCTATGGCTCTGTTTCCTCTTTGCCTGCACTCATGTCCTTGGGCATCTCGGGCATCTCCCCTGGTGTGGCGGCTCTGACACCATCTGTTGGTAGGACAGCCACACGGCCTGGTTTGCTTTAGGATAATTCTGGTCTTTGCCTTAGGCTCAGTATCCTCAGGGTCACCTTTCAGTCTCAGGAAAAGTTCAAGTTTGAAAGCAAAGTTACAGGATCACCCTATCTGCGGGCTGAGGACTCTTTGTCATCTCAGGAACTCCGTCCTTGAACTCAAGACTTACATATCCAGCTGCTCACTGAATATCTCCCATGGGATGTCAAAGATTTGAGTCCAAAATTTACCTTTTAGTTTTCTATTCCAAACATGCACTTTCTACAAGTTTGTACATAATGAGTTCATTCTTCTGGTCACTCAGTCTAAATCCTCAACTTCTCTGTTTCATCGAAGGCCTACATCTGATCTGTTAGCAATTCTCGTGGGCTGCATCTCAGGTGTACATTCAGAGCACAGATGATGCTTGTCTCTAGAGGGCCTGGATCAATCTATTCCAGTCACTGGCATCACCCTGTAGGGTTTTGGCAAGTTATGTTTTTCAAGGAATTTTCCCATTTCATACAGGTTAATGAGCTTACTGACATATCATTGTGTATGGTGTTCTGTTGTTAACCTCTTGATGTCTGTAGAATGCGTGGTGATAACCCTTCCTTCGCTTCTGATATTGGTAATCTGTATTTTCTCTCTTTTTTCTGTATCCTTTCTGTGCGTGGTTTATCGATTCTCTTAGCTTCTCAAAGATCACATTTTTGGCATTCTTAAGTTCCTGTTTGATTTCTGTATTACCTCTGTCTTCCTATTCATTTTGGGTTCAATTTGCCCATGTTTTTCTAGCTGAAGGTAAAATTTTGTATCACTGACTGCCACTCCTCTCTAATATAAGCATGGAAAGCTATGAAATTTCCTCTATGCACGCTTTACCCGCATTTCACAAATTTTTTAAAAAAGATTTATTTGTTTATTTGAAAGACAGAGTTACAGAGAGACAGAGGCAGAGAGAGAAAGAGAGAGAGAGAAGAGAGAGAGAGAGAGAGAGAGAGAGAGAGAGAGAGAGAGAATCTTCCATCTGTTGGTTCACTCCCCAGATAGCCACAATGGCCAGAGTTCTGCCAATCCAAAGCCAGAGCCAGGAGCTTCCTCCAGTTCTCCCATGCAGGTGCAGGGGCCCAAGGATTTGGGCCATCTTTCATTGCTTTCCCAGGCCACACCTGAGAGCTCGATCAGAAGTGGAGCAGCCAGGACTCAAATCGGTGCCCATATGGGATGCTGGCACTGCAGGCAGTGGCTTTAGCTGCTACACCACAGCTCTGGCCACAACAAATTTTTAAACATTGTGTTTTCACTTTTATTCAGTTTAAAATATTTTCTGATTTTTTTGAGTTCTGGGAAATTTATTATTTAACTTCCCATTATTTGAGTGCTTTTACAGCTTTCACATTATTATTGATTTCTAATTTAATTTTGTTCTGATTACATAATGCACTTCATAATGCTTTAATACTTTTAAATTTACTTGGATCTGTTATGACCCAATATATATGAATTATTCAATATGCATTTGAAAAGAATGTATAATCTAGAGTTGTTGACTGCAGTATTCTGTGTCAACTTGGCCAAGGTGTTTGATAATGTCATTCAGATCTTTTATCTCTGTACTGATTTTTTAAAAAAATGGTAGGTTTTATTTTATGTATTTATTTGAATGAGAAAGAGAGAGAGAGAGAGAGAGTCTTCCATCTGCTCACAAAACCTGGGGCTGGGCCAGGTTGAAGCCAGGAGCCAGGAACTCCATTTGGTTTCCATGTGGGTGGTGGGAACCTGAGTACTTGGCTCATCATCTGATACCTCCCAGGTACATTAGCAAGAAGCTGAAGTGGAAGAGGAGACGGGTCTTGATCCCATAGTTTGAAATGGAATGTGGGGATCTCAAGCAGTGCCTTAACCTGCTATGCTACAGCACCTGCCCCTCTGTAAGGTGTTTTTTTGTTTGTTTGTTTTAGTTTGGTTGTTCTATCAGTAACTAATAAGGGGTGACAAAATCTCCAACTCTTTATAGCTTTCTCTATCTCTCCATTTATTTCTTTTAAGTTTGTGTTTGTGTGTTTTAAAGCTTTGGCATCACCTGTAGGCACATTTAGGCTTGTTATGTAGAATCCAAACCTTTTTCATCATAAAATATCCTTTCTTATGATATGTTTGCATAGTTTTTTCTTTTTTCTCAACCTATTTTTATATTAAAGTTTTTCTTGTAGGTGATATATGTTTGTGACATTTTAGTCCATTCTGATCATGTTGACCTTTCAATTGTGGTGTTCAGTGCATTTGCCATTGAATGTAATTATTGATGTCTTTGGTAGTAGGTCTGCCATTTTGCCATTTGTTTTCTATTTATCACATCTGTTTTATATTCCACTGTTTTCTCCTTTTCCATCTTCATTTGGACTAATTGGATGTTTTTTACTATCCCATATTGATTTCCCTACTGAATTTTCAGCAAGACGTTTTGCATTATTCTTTGGCGACTGGGCTAAGGGCAACAGTGTGCATCGTTATTACTTTACTTATGCATTGGTCCGCATAAAATGTCAGCTTCTTGCTCTAGTCAGGTTCTATTTTCCCTGCTCCCTTTCCAGACAGAATGTAGGTAACATCTACCTTTTATGATACCTTGCGTCTGATCCATTAGTGAATCTTGTGGGCTGCATCCCGTGTGTATATTCGGAGCACAGTAGTTCTGATTTCCAGAGTCCGTGGACTGTTCTAGACTAGTCACTGACCTCACTGTTTAGGGTATTACAAATATTTCTGTCTCCCTGTTTCTACCTTGGTGCCTTAAACTCCGTTCTCCACATTGCAGTGTAGAGCTCCTTGGCAAACCTGCCAGATCATGCACTTTCTTAAAATTCTCCTGAGGCTTTGCGTTCAGGCACAAAGTGAATTCGCCAATCCTTAGGTTTTGCTTACAGGAAAGTGAAATTACCAGTCCCTGCAAGAATAGGGTTTCTGAGACCTCTCTGCTATTGCCTACATTTTCTCTTACTCATTTGCTCATATTATCAAGAAATGCTGGTTTCCCTCAAGTCAATAGCTTTCTTAAAAGGCAAATCAATCAATCAATCAATATTTAATTTGGTACTAAGCAAGCACTTTGGGTTTTGGACTCATTGTTATGGAGAAAGTGGGTTGCACTCCAGTAACTTCAGCCTCTGTGTAGGGGGTTCTCACTGGCTGGTACGTTATAATGTCACTGGAGTCCTGGCTTTGGGTGGGGAGAGGGGAAACTCTGATATTCAGGCAGTAACCCATGATAAGGACCTCAGCCTGTGAGCTGGAGTCTGCCAGGCCACAGCTCAGCAAGACCCCAGGGGAAATGAGGGAATCTTGTGTTAGGTAGATGTGAGATGTGTAGAAAGCTCTGAGCAGTCCTGCCATGCAGTGTCTAAACAAAGACGTGGATACGGGACCAAGAATGTTTTTGTTATTATTTTTAATGTCAACCTTTATCTACCTTTTTGTTTGATAATCTTATTTTTTAAAGAAAATTTGTAATGTACTCTCTGTAACAAGTTCAAAAACCCCAAATGCATGGTTAATTCGAAATGAAGTATGATTTTTTTTTAACTTCCATGAAAGTCAGTGATTGATTTGTAACTTACAGAAAATGTTTGTTGGTAGCATGTCCTATGATGACCACATGGAATCCAGAAGACACAAGTCTATTGAAGAGGCAACAGCATCTCAAGAATTTTAAGTCTGTGTCTGAAGTAGTTAGAATGCAAGAGGTATTTCCGTATGTTATGATTCACTTAGACCAGACGACTGTTCTTCTATGTTAATCTCACTCATGTTCAATTTCAAATTCCTCTGGCCATGAGTGGAAAGGGAAGTGACAGTAGTGGAGGCAGGAGTTTCATTTGCAGAGTGACTTCTCCAACAGTTACACCAGGCCGGCATTACATCAGTGTCACATGGTGCTCTAAATACAATGTTCATTAAGTTAATTTTAATACTTGTTTCATGTTTTATCCAATTTATGGAATTAAAGTAATGCTTTTGTAAATTCATCATCAAAGTTGGAAGAGCTGAAATGAATGCATTTGTGATTTGTTAAGAAACTGAACATTGAAGATTTTTTTTAGTGATTATGGAAATACAAATTTTGATGGAACACTGTGTTATAGAACAAATAATTTTCTTACTAAATTAAGATGTTTATAGACCAAGAATGTCCTTGAAGTTGGTTGGGTGCAGACATAATTAAAAACTCTTTCCAAACAAGCTGTCTTTTCCCTATCAAATGTTGTAAATAATTTTGTATATACTCAGAAAATTGAACTCCAATAATTTTGTGACAAAACTGATTTTGAGTCCAAAAGACCACTTTACTATGGCAGTGGACACTTTCTCCCTTTGCTGCCAATCAGCCTGACACAAAGGATTTTTGAACTTTTAAGGAATTACTTTGTGAATCATAGTAAGTGTCCCAAAATGTTGTTGAGGTTTTACGTAAACAAATCTTCTACAGTTTGATTCATTTTGTCCAAAACCAGCTGGAAATACTTATCAAAGCTGAATGAGTGGCTCACTGGCCTACATCACCAATTTTGGAATCTTTCAGTGAATTTCAATTATTGAGAACAAAGCCTGAATAGGAAGATGTTAAGATTTACCCCCCATGGAAGTGAGAAAAGCTGGGATTTTTAAACAATGAGTGCTTAAATGGGGTACAGTGTTTGACACTATAATTCCAGGAGAGTGTTCTGGGACACCTGGAAGTGTGGGAACGGCCTCATAGTGGGACTCGTGTGACCATGAACTCAGCTCAGGAACTCTCCACTGCACAGGAAAGTCAAAGTGGACTTTTGATTCTGGACATCTGAAACTGGTGAACCGTTGAAAAAGAACTGTAAATAGAGACAATTTATTTGACATATTTTTGTCAAAGAAAACTTAGTCTGAGGCAAAAGGAAAATATCTGTAGAGAAATATTTACTCATTTCAGTATGAAAAATAATTAAAATGGACAGTATGTTCAATTTAACTGATTTTTCTCTAAGCGTACCAGGTATCACAGACCAGGAGGCGGAATGTTTTCACAATTAAAAATTGTGGTCTGAGAAGAGAGATCAGTTGAACGAGTCAATGATTTTGAATGCATTAATCATAGCATGTGACTCTGAACAAAATTGCCGACTATTTTATTTTTGTAAAAAATCTAAAATGATTAGTTGAGATTGAAGAAATTACATTCTTCAGAAAAACTCAGTGATACAATATGAAGGGTCTTCAAAAAGTTCATGGAAAAATGGAATAGAAGACGTTCATTTGGGTGCAAAACAATTTTGAAATCTACATATCATTTTTTATTTATGTTTTCTATGAACTTTTTTTTAAAAGGACACCTATTCTTCAGCATTTGCTAAACCCTGAGAAATAACTTTTTTTTTTTTTAAAGATTTATTGAGGCTGGTGCTGTGACCCAGTAGGTTAATCCTTCTCCTGTGGCGCCAGCATCCCACATGGGCACCACTTTGAGTCCAGGCTGCTCCCCTTCCAATCCAGCTCTCTGCTATGGCCTGGGAAAGCAGTAGAGGATGGCCTGAGTGCTTGGGCCCCTGCACCCATGTGGGAGACCCAGAAGAAGCTTCTGGCTTTGGATTGGCCTGGCTCCAGCTGTTTTGGCCATTTGGGGAGTTAATCAATGGATAGAAGACCTTTCTTTCTGTCTCTCCCTCTTGCTGTCTATAACACTACCTCTCAAATATATATATATATATATATATATATATATATATATTTAAAATAACACCTGTGAAGAGCTCAAGTGCATGGTGGAGATCATTATCTAAAACAAAAAAAGATTTATTTATTTATTTGAAAGGCAGAGTTAGAGAAGGAGAGACAGAGAGAAGAGAGATCTTCCATCTGTTGGTTCACTCCCCAAGTGGCCTCAATGACCGGGCCTGGGCCGATCCAAAGTCAGGAGCCAGGAACTTCTTCCGGGTCTCCCACATGGGTACAGAGGCCCAAGGACTTGGGCCATCTTCCATTGCTTTCCTAGGCATGCTAGCAGGGAGCTGGGTTGGAAGTGGAGCAACTGGGACATGGACATGAACTGGTTCACACACTAGGGGCCAGCGTCACAGGCAGCAGATGAATCGCTGTGCCACACCCCGGTCCCTCCACAAAACTTTTTGAAGTATCTTCATGTTGTAGAGTGATATGTCTTAAATAAAAATATGCACATATACAGCAAGAATACATTCTGCTTACATTATATTTTAATGTTCACATAATCAACATCAGCATTTTTATTTAATCCACAAATTGACACTATAATTTTAGAAATTTTATTTTTGGAATTAGTTTTAACAAATTTTGTGGTTTATAAAATAAAGTCAATTTGTTATTCAGTACATAAATATTATAAAACTTACATAATTTTTATTACTTTTGATCCTCCTTTCACTCTGCAGAGTGGTTCATTGTACAGTCATCCTTGTTATTGTGCTTGCCATTATTAAAACTTACAAATATTCTGGGGTCCCATCTTTCCATAGTAGTTATTTTGTACTTTCTGCTCTTTTGTCTTTTTTTTTTTTTTTTACAGGCAGAGTGGACAGTGAGAGAGAGAGAGAGAGAGAGAGAGAGAAGGTCTTCCTTTACCATTGGTTCACCCTCCAATGGCTGCTGCGGCCGGCACACTGCGCTGATCCGAAGCCAGGAGCCAGGTGCTTTTCCTGGTCTCCCATGGGGTGCAGGGCCCAAGCACTTGGGCCATCCTCCACTGCACTCCTGGGCCACAGCAGAGAGCTGGCCTGGAAGAGGGACTGGGACAGAATCCAGTGCCCCGACTGGGACTAGAACCCAGAGTGCCGGTGCCACAGGCGGAGGATTAGCCTATTGAGCCGTGGCGCTGGCCAGTGTCTGCTCTTTTGGTGATTACTTACGGCCATGTGGTGACTTTGCCTATGGAAAGGTGGGCAGAAGTAACGTGTGATGTCTCTAAGAGCCGCTCTCTGATCTGCCTTTGCTGTGGTGCCCATGGACACATTGGTCAAAGGAAAGCTACCATTGAGTTGCAACCTCAAGGGATGACAGCTGGAATACAGCTCCTAGGGACACTGTGGAAGATCAACAATGAAACGTGATCAACAAATGCATACACCGATTTTTGTGCCGTTAAACTACTGAGACTTTGGAGTTGCGTGTTATTGTACCATAACTTAACCTAATTCACATAAACAGCAAGATAAAACAGATTTCTTTCTTTCTTTCTTTTTTTTTTGGACAGGCAGAGTGGACAGTAGAGGGAGACAGAGAGAAAGGTCTTCCTTTTGCCGTTGGTTCACCCTCCAATGGCTGCCACGGTAGGCGCGCTGCAGCCGGCACACCGCGCTGTTCCGATGGCAGGAGCCAGGTGCTTCTCCTGGTCTCCCATGGGGTGCAGGGCCCAAGCACTTGGGCCATCCTCCACTGCACTCCCTGGCCACAGCAGAGAGCTGGCCTGGAAGAGGGGCAACCGGGACAGGATCGGTGCCCCGACCGGGACTAGAACCCGGTGTGCCGGCGCCGCAAGGCGGATTAGCCTACTGAGCCGCGGCACCGGCAGATTTCTTTTTATTTATTATTGTTTATAGCCCTTGCCTGTGTTCCTGTTGAACTCTGTTTTTTTTTTTTTTAATTTGGTGAACTATGTAGAGGTGCATTAAGCCTTTAACTATAATATAAATTAAAAAATATGTTAACTTAAAAAAAAATAAGACAGGCGATGGGTCAAAGGAAAAATCAGGGTATAAATGTAAAACTAAGGCAGAGGAAGTCCCATTCTCAAATGCTTTCCTGTATATTTCCTAGTGTTGGGCCAGTATTTAACTGTCTTAGCAGTCGAAGTAGATAAAGAAATCCAACCAGTCACAAGGTCCATAACATAGCAAGAGACAAGATGATCAGAAGAATCCGGAGAGAAAGGTGGGACATCGTGTCAAATATTGAACAACTTTCCTTCCGAAGTACTGAGAGTCTCACGTGATTCTTTCTGACTCTGGTTCTCAGTATGAGCAGGGGACATGTGGTAATGTTCAATTCAGGAAAAAAATCAGTGGAAGGTGACGGTCCAAATCAACCCGGGCAGCGCTTGACGACATGTTCCAATTCAACAGGAACGTTCGAGAATCCACTGCCTGAGAGCCTAGCCTGCTGTCAGTCCTTCCAGAAATACAAACTCATGATGGTGCTTCAAAAAGTTGGTGGAGAATGGCATAACCAGATAAGTTTATTTTGGTGCAAATTTTTTGAATTTTATGCATTTTTAAATAATATGCATTATCATAAGCTTTTTGAAGACTCAGCATTTTTTTTTTCATGAGAGCTCTTTTAATAAAAATTGAATAGGAAGGCATTTGGTTATATTTTCTGGCAAGGTCCTGGAACAGAATCAGACCTGGGTGCCACCTTCTAGAAACTTCCCCTCCAGAGGCAGGACAAGACGCACAAATGCTCACAGCATGGAGTGAGTTAAGTGCATAGAGATGAGCCCGTACCCACTCCCTGCGAGCCCAAGGAAAGGTGGTGGCTCTCAGGAGTAACTGACTCATCCCCTGTTAGGGACAGAGTTGGCCTCCGTGCTCTGTACGTTGGCCGCTGTCTAGGGTGTCTGACTGCTTGGCCCCATTGTCTCTGGGGAGCTTCATATCCAAGAACCACCTTAAAGGCCTGGAGGAAGAACGTGCTGTGTTGAATAAGCCACAGCATCAATTAGACCGTCTCTGCCCGAGGCAGCCGTGGTGCTGAGTGAGCTCAGGGGTAGGAACCTCAGCCAGGGCTGGATGAAGCCTGTGAACCAGTGACCCAAAGACTGGAATGTTTGCAAGAGTCTATTTTTGTTTCAGATAAAACCGGAAACAATGAGCCACTTGGGGAGCCAACCTCCTGGAGATTGATGATGAAAGTCCCCGGGGGAACTATGTGGGGCTCTGAGCTCACCAGCGTGTGTCCCTGCAAGGCAAAGTCTGGACGATGAGGAATAGGCGAGGGGACTCCAGCCAGGGCGAGCAGGGTCTGCACTTCTTTCCCAGAGAGCTCGTCGGGATCTCCATCCATCTGTCTGCCTCTGCCTACCCCGCCTTGCCTGAGCCGGTGTCTGGCCCTGTGCTTGGTAGGAGAGGCACACAGGAAAAGGCATCAGGGCTGCTCTGTGGCTTGGAGGAATCCCACAGGCACAACCCCATCACGGGAGGCGTCTGACCCAGGGCAAACCATTTGGAATTCAGGGTCCTGAGTCCTGGGGTTCTCTCTCAGTGGAGAGCATGTCTTTACTTCAGTCCTTGGCTGCTCCAGGAGCTGTTGAGAGTGAGCTCTGTGTGCCTGGTTCTCGGTTTGGTTTAGGCTGTTGGGGAGGTTGAGGAGTGAGAGAGGGAGCACCTCTTTAGCCAAAGCCAATTCAGAATGGGGATGAGGAGACTTGGCTTGCAGCAGGACCTGCTGGCACTGTTTTCAATGTCTTGGGAAGCCTGTCAGTGATCCAGCCTGGCTGGCACATGTCGGGTCCCCCACCATGAGTGTGGTGTGGCATGGGCTGTCTACCTGCGAGGGTATGGCTTGGGAGTCGCATGAGTTTCCTTTGCAGAGTTTTGATATCTGACATGCAGGAGGAAGACAGCTTCCAGCCTCGACCCAGGGCCAGAGTAAAAAGCAAGTGGACCCCTCCCTGGTACCCAGACCCTGACATCAAGGTCCACTTAGCCAGGATACCTGAAGGCCTTCCCTCATTGGTTACTCATTGAGAGATGTTCAGCAGCAAGACCCACAGCTTTCCTCAAGGTGCTAACTCTAGCGGCTTGGAATTAAGAGGGAGGTTGGTGAGCTGTAATCTTTAGCTGTTCACCCATTCATCTCCCCATGAAGAAAGCACACCAGGCAAGCCTTAAAGCTCTGCTTTGAGTTCAGGTTTTCTGTTGCCAAGATGTTTTGAGAGAATCAAGACCTTGGAGAGCAAGAGGAGCTAGGACTGATCAGTCACTGAGCTGTGAAAGTTCCCAGCTCCCATGATGATCACTCATTCTTTCATTCCATCAACATTTCCTGAGTGGCTCGGCCAGTGTTGGGCTGGGCAGCAGGCTACCCAATGGATCACATGGGATTCTGCCTTTGAGGTGTGCAGGACCTAGGAGTCAATGGACATGGCTATAAAATATCATACCACCCAGGAGGCCTGGGCACTGCAGGGGAGGAAGGATATGTTCTGAGGATGTTTAGCATGTTGGCACCAAGAAAAGGCTTTTTGGAGGAGAAGGTGTTGCAATGGTTAATTTTATGTGCCAACTCTGTTAGGCTAAGGTGCCCAGATATTTGATCAAACATTATTATACATGCTTCTGAGAGGATATCTTTTACTTTTTAAGATTAACATCTGAGTAGAAAAACAAGATGACCCTCTATAATGTAGCTGGGCCTCATTCAATCCACTGATGGCCTTGAAAGTGAAGACTGAGGACCTGCACTGTGGCATAGCTAGTAAAGCTGCTGCCTGCAATGCTGGCATCCCATAGGGGTGCTGGTTTGGGTCCTGGCTGCTCCACTTCTGATCCAGCTCTCTGCTTATGGCCTGGGAAAAGCAGCATAAGGTAGCCCAAATGCTTGGATCCATGTTCCATGTAGGAGACCTGGAAGAAGCTCTAGACTCCTGGCTTTGGCCTGTCACAGCCCTGGCTGTTGTGGTCATTTGGGGAGTGAACCAGCAGATGGAAGATCTCTGTCTCTTCCTCTCTCTCTGTAACTCTGCCTTTCAAATAAATAAAACTGAGTCTTAAAAGCAACATTTCTCTTTCTGAGGAGTGTAGATGCACGCACACACACACACGCACACACATTCTGTTGGTCCTGTTTCTTGGGAGAAAGCGTCATTGGCTGAGGATGCCTTAGGAGTGATTGCTCACTTGTGTGAATTCCTGGCCTGTACACGCATGAAGACAATTCTGGAAGGTTCAGCACCACAGACTAAGGGTGCCCAGAATGAAGTACCCAAGGAGGGTGAAGCTTTGGCAGAGAAAAGGGCTACTTTGGTCGACTGTCATGGTGGACGTGTGGAACACGAAGATGACCAGAGGTCGGCGTGGGCTGGCTATTCCTGCATCGGAGAGGAAGAGATGAATAATCTCAGAGTACAAGTCATGGCCAGGGCCTGAGTGCTTCTGGGACTGCCCTGTGGCTTGCGGCACCATGATGTATGGTCATGAAACAGTGGATAATAGGGAGATTCTGCCGATAGCTTCACCACGTCTAAGAGCGAGGACCTTGCCTAAGAAAGGCGAGGCGCTCAGAATTGGTCACAGGACCTTTGTGCAGGCTCGGCTGAATCAGAGTAGCTGGGCCCCTAAGTCTGCGCTGCCTCCTCCATTAGAGGCAGCACTTCCAGCTGTCTTTTCCAGCTGACAGGGGACCTCATGGGGGCGGGGGGGGCAAGTCTCCTGAAAGGCAGAGTTAGAGCGAGAGCGAGAGCGAGAGAGAGAAAGGTCTTCAATCTGCTGGTTCATTCCCCACATGGCTGCAGCAGCTAGAGCTGGGCCGATCTGAAGTCAGGAGCCAGGAGCTTCTTCCAGGTCTCCCACATGGGTGCAGGGGCCCAAGCATTTGGGCCATCTTCTTCTGCTTTTCCCAAGCCATTAGCAGGGAGCTGGAGTGGAAGTGGAGCAGCCAGGACAAGAACCAGCACCCATAGGGGATGCTGGTGTCACAGGCGGTGTCTTTACCTGCTATGCCACGGCGCTGGCCCTGCCAAGTCTCCTTAAGATGCTTTCTTACCACCCCTCATTGCCACCTATTGACTCTCGATTCACAGCTAAGTCAGATCCTCGCGTGCCCAAGAGACATGAGAACACAGTGCAGCTGGAGGAGGACAAAGCTTTGTGGCAGAAGAGGTGCAGCTGGCTGGCCTGGGTGGCAGCTGCATGGCTGGACAGGGGCAGATGTGTCAAGATGTGCATGTTTCCTGAGGAAGCTTGGTTCAGTCTGTTCCCTCCAGCGGCTTGCAGTGACTCTAACCATTTGCTTTCTTTTTGACTTGACCTTGGACTCAGTGATGGCCTGCACTAAATGAGGTTGATGTGCCAGAACTTCATTGCCTACTGCATGCAAAAGAATCAAAAAGCTTAAAAAGATAGAGGTGTCTGTCTCCTCTCTTACCCTCTCCCCCACACACGAATGGTCTCATGCCATACACTGTTACTTCCCCAAATCGCCCAGCTGGTGAGAGCTGGGACTTGAGCTTCAGTTATCTGACTTTAGATTCCCTTTTTTTCATTTACTGGTCTGGCCCTTGTGGGAGCTGCCCTGCATAGTTGCGTGGCATGTACCAGACACAAGTTCCCACACTTTGTTCCGGGTCTTTCAGGGGGAGGCCATAGGAGTACAAGCATCACATGGAAGAGAAAATGAAATTCTTAGTGGCCTGAAGGTAATTCCAGCCAGCTTTTGTCTTCCAGAGGGAGCCATGGCCATCTGACGGCTGGTTCCAGACCCTTGACCCTGGGGTCGGAGGCCTGACCGATTAGTGGCTGCCAGCAGGATGAGACTGGGGTTTCTTTCTGCTTGTGGAACCTGTGGCTCCTGCTTGGCAATCGGTGCTTCCAGCTCTGCTTCTAGAGTCCTGGAGCCTGAGGAGGGCCAAGGTCTGGGTGGAGGAGAGTGAGGTGGGGAGGAGCCAGAAGAGCAGGTGCCTCCCTTGGTCCTTGGGCTGTGCTCAGGAGCAGGTTCAGCATGGGAGTCTGAGAACACGAGAGGAAGAATGACAGAGGCAGTAGGAAGGATGGAGGAGGAGGAGCAGAGGTGGGAGATTGTATTATGTGTGTGCGTTGAACAAGGGGATTCACTACTGGGACAGCTCCTCTTCTGGGTAAGGGCAAAGATGAGGCAAACGTTCTATTTCCTCTAGTACAACATGGGGCATATAATCATTTCACCATGTGTATGGGATTTTTAGTTACATAATGAACAAAAGAAGATAAAGATCCAGCCAAGAGAACAGCAAACCATGGACATAATGCTCATAAAAGCCCTTAGCCAGTCTCAGGGCTTGGCTGCCAACCTGCTCTGGGGTGATCGGGCTGGACAGAGCCAGGCGTGAGGAGCCCTCCAAGAGCCCAGAGGAGGAGGTGGTGTGGGGGAAACAGCAAGGAAGGCCAGCCCTTAGCTGCCAAGAACAGCAGGTTGCAATGCTTAATGTCGACGCTCATGCCAGTGTGCTTAGGAACTGTTGTTATTTTTATGAGAAAAATGCAGAAAGGCTAATCTGTCTATTTATGTCTGTCTGGAAACATGTAATTACCGAAGGGCTGTTCTGGTGCCAGGATCCAGCCGCGGCTCTTCCTCTCACATGATGTCTTTCGGAGGCTGGGCCTCGTGCCCCAGCACAGCTCTGCTGAGTAGCCTGCCAAGGGTCTTGAGCACCAGTGGGGCAGACAGACAGACAGACAGATGGACCAGGGGAAGGATCCCCAGAAAAGCAAGATCACTGGGTTAAATGCTTGTATGTGTTTTAGCTTTTTGGCAGGTGGTAATTTCAGCATTTGTTCATCAAATCTATGGCTGCTGTGCAAGGCATCATCCATCACCCACCTGTCCAGCCAGCCAGCCACACATCTTTTTTCTAAAGATTTATTTTATTTGAAAGACAGTTACAGAGAGAGATAGAACCAGAGAAAGTGAGAGAGGACTTCTATTCTGTTGTTTCACTCCCCAAATGACTGCAACAGCCAGAGCTGAGCTGATCCGAAGCCAGGAGCCAGGAGCTTCTTTTGGGTCTCCCATACAGGTGCAGGGGCCCAAGGACTTGGGCCATCTTCTACTGCTTTCCCAGGCCATAGCAGAGAGCTGGATCAGAAGAGGAGCAGCCGGGACTCGAACTAGGGCCCACAGGGGATGCCAGTGCTGCAGGATTTAACTTGCTGCATCACAGTGCCAGCTCCCAAGCCATGCATCCTTTTTGCAAATGTGTCATGCCATTCACTAGCCTGAGTCACAGAGATAAGACATGGCCTCTGGCGGTTGCTCTGGGGTGGCCTCAGCTCTCTCTGGATTTATCTTGAATTCTAATAGGAGTCCGGGCTTTGCAAAGGTTTGGGTGGGATAGAAGAGAAAGTGAGATTCTCAGCTGGTGCTGGGGACTCTTGGTGATCTGGTCCCAAGCTATTCTTTCCATTCTGTCTCCTGCTGCCCCTTTTCGGCCCCTGCAGGTCCCGCCTCCTCACCTTGGCCCAGATTGGTCTGCTTGCTTAGGCTTCCCTCCCTTGTCCTCTGGATTCCGTTTGAGGTGTTGTCCTCCTAGGAGCTCAGTGGGCTCAGCTCGGAGCAGTGAGGAGCCCCTCTGAAGGCAGCAGGGGCTCTGGAGAGCAGGCAGGTTTGGGCTGAGAAGGTGGGGGTATATTGGAAAGGAAAGCCAGTCCACGTTTCTTGATTGGAAGAAGCAAGTGGCAGCCGTGTCACCCTCGCCTAGCCCTGCAGTTCCTCCCCCAATTGAAGGCAGCATCACTTACCGGGAGGTGGGCTAGACGAGGTCATGTCACTCTGCCTTCTGCATTTGAGGGGTTTCTAGATCTGCGGTTCTGATATTTCCCTAAGGGTTGGAGAAATTGCTCTTATACATCGTCACTCCTGGAGCTATTAGAAGTCATTCTGGCTGATTCTGAGGGGCTTTTCACTGGGTTCAGCTAATTCTTTGGTAGCGTGGGACTGTGCTTCAGGAAGGGACAGGCCCTGGCAAGGGAGGGCACTTGGCTCTCCAGCTGGGGCCAGCTGGGCTGCAGCTATCTGCCCTAGGCCTGGCTCCTTCCAGCTAACCACAGCCTAATCTTCTGGCTGGCAGGGGCTGCGTGTTGTCCACAGCTGCAGATGCCTTGTGACATCACCCTCCCAGATGCACAGGCACTGAAGCTGGCCTGGTTGGACTTAGTGCCGTGTTGGCACTGAGCAGGTGCATGACAGAGCCACAGATGCAGGGGCTACAAGGGTGAGTTTCCCATGGAGCAAGTGGTGGATGAGTGGCTACACCATCTGGGGCCTCTCTTCTCCCTTCTGTAAGATGATGAGGCTGGACTTGATGTTTTCTGGCCCTGTAGTTATTGGGCCATAAGCTGTGTGAGCTGGATGGTACATAGGACAGGGCCACAACAATTCAGAGAGGCGATAAAAGGTGGGGATGCTGAGGGGGCTCAGTCATCACCCATTCTGTCCAGCCTCTGGGATACATCTAGTATCTGGTTGATCCACAGACTCAGGGACTAAGGAAGTTAGACTGGGGTTACGTGGCCAGGCCAAGAGGTCTTTTTTTTCCTCCTTCTACAGTGACAACCATATAAACCCTATGGTGCACCTCTTAGTAGTGCCATCTATCTCCTTTGGTACAAGAGGGTACTGGCACCCAGTTCTGGGCCAGCAGGGCCTTGGTGGTACCAAGGTTCTGTATGGAGAAGGGCCAGACCCAGTTGCCATAGCCAGAACTCAGGTGATGAGCCCCATGTGGTGAGGGACCCCAGCAGGTGAGGCAGACTGAGAAAGCTTCCCAGAGGAGGTGGCACAGAAGTGGAGAGGTCAGGTGGGGAGAAGAGTGGCCTAGGGAGGGACAGGGCACAGTGAGCTTTCTCTGGTTGGCATAGGGAGGAAAGGGCTGGGAGCTGCTTTGCATTGTTTAGACATTTTTAAACAATTATTTAACATATTTGAGGGAGTGGGTGGGGATAGAGGCAGGGAGAGCTCCCATCTGCTGGTTTGCTCCCCAAATGCCTGATATAGCCCTGGGCTGGGGCCTGAAGCTGGAGGAACAGCACCCGAGTTTCCCTCACTGGTGACTTGAGACATCACTGTAGCTTCCTAAGGTGTGCATTAGCAGGGACCTGGAATTGGGAGCAGAGCTGGGACTCAAACCCGGGTACTCTGATGTGAGATGTGTGTGTCCTAACTGTCAACCCGACTGCTGCGCCAAATGTCTGGCCTGCGTTTTGCACATTTTTTCCTTTGTGGATCTGGGGTTGCTGAAGAAATCCCTCTGGAAATGCATTCTCACTCACTGTCTCTTCAAGATGTGAGAGGGGACACCCTAGGCCATCAGCACGCTGGTGTCGTAACCCTGGATGCTCGTACCTCACCAGGGCCCGAGAGGCTGGAGATGGGGAAGCTGAGACCTGGAGGGAGGTGGATGGGCAAAGGTTACACTGCAGGTGGGCTGCAGAACTGAGTCTGGAATTTCAGCGTGGATTCTCTGCTCAGTGCGCTGCGGCTCTTCCTGGGCCACACCTCTCTGCTTTTGGGGCTTTGTCTCCAATTCTTCCCTGGCTGGCGGTTGGCCACCCCACTCTCCCTGTGCCTGCTTCCCTCTCTCTAAGTTTTAACTGATACGTGCAAATTGTATGTACTTACGGGAGACCATATGGTGCCTTTGTGACATCGGTTGTTATGCAGTTTCAAGTCCAGGTAAATGTAATGATCTCCTCAGACTTTGCTGCCTCTTTTTGGTGAAAACATTCAAAATCTTCTCTTCTAGCTTTTAATACATGCAGCACATTGTCATTATAAGCACCATCCTGTGCGATATAGCATGAGAATGTCCTTCTCCTACCCATCAGTCAAACTTTCCTCCTCCCTCCCCTTCCTCTCTACTCTCTCCAACTCTCGGAACCAACGTCCTGCTCTCAACTCTGATGAGATCGAGTATTTTAGATTCTGCATGAGTGACATCACATGATACTTGCCTGACTATGCCTAATTCCACTTAATATAACACACTCCATGTTGACAAAGTGACAGTTTCATCCTTTTTTTTTTTTTTTAAAGGCTGAGTTACTATTGTGTGTGTGTGTGTGTGTATTATACTTTATTTATCAGTTAAACAATTAGGTGTTTCCACTTCTTGGCTATTGTGAATAGTGCTGCAATAAACAGGGAGCACAGATCTCTCTGAATGATTGATTTCATTCCATTAGGATGTACACTCAGTGATAGGAGTACCAGATCATAAGCTTATTCTATTTTTAGTTTTTTTGAGGAACCTCCATACAATCCTGATTCACATTCTAATCAACATTGTACAAGGATTCCCCTTTTTCCACAACCTTGCCAGCTCTTGTTGTCTTTTTTGATAACAGCCATTCTAACTGGATTGGGGTGATGTCTCATTCTGGGTTTGATTTGTATTTCTCAAATGATTTTTGATGAACATTTTTTCATGTATCCATTAGCCATTTGCTTGTCTTCCTTTTGAAAACTGTTCAGATATATTACCCATTTTCAATTGAATTTTTCATGTGCTATTGATTTTAGCTCCTTATATATTCTAGTTATTACTCCTTGCATATGTATAGTTTTAAAATATTTCCTCACATTCTGTAGGTTTATAAATTGTTTCCTTTGCTGTGCAGAAGCATTTTAGTTAGATGTTTTCCCATATGTCTAGTTTTAATTTTGTTTACTATACCTTCAGGGTCTTATTCATAAAATCCTTGTTCATTCTAATGTCCTGAAGCATTTCTCCTATTTCCTTCTAATAGTTTCATAGCTTCAGGTCTTACAAGTGGGCTTTTATCCATTTTGATTTGAGCTTTGTATGTGGTGAACTCCAAGGGCCTGGTTCTGTTCTGCATGTGGGTACCCAATTTTCCCCACAGCATTTATTGAAAACACCGTCCTTTTCTAATGCATGTTCTCAGCACCTTTACTGAAAATAACTTGGCTGTAGAAGCATAGGTTTATTTATAGCCTCTCCATTCAGTGGATTTTCTACCTTCTGATATTCTCTTTTTACTTGTGTGTTTCTTTATTTCAACTTGAAGAACTTGTTTTAGCTTATCTTATAGGGTAGGTCAGGTGGTGATAAATTCTCTCACCTTCTGTTTCTCTGGGGACATTTTTATTTCTCCTTCATATCTGAAGAATAGCTTTGCTGGGTCCAGTATTCTTGGTTGACATTTTTTCCCCCCTGGAGCACTGTGAAAATCTCATCCCTCATCTCCTGGCCTGTACGGAGAAGTGATGAGAAGTCTGCAGTCAGCCTAATTGGGAGACCCTTACGTGTTGTTTCTTTTCTGTTTTTAGCTTTGAGAGTCATCTTTTTATCTTTAACCTTGGAGAGCTTTATTATAATGTGACTTGGGATAGAATTGGTTCAGTTGAATTGGACTGGTTACCTCTGATCTTCCTGCTTTTGGGAATTTGCATCTTTGTCTTAGTTTGAGAAGTTTTCTGTTGCTATCTCTTGTCAAAGCTGCTTTCTGCTGCTTTGGCCTTTTGAAGCACCTCTGGAACTCCGACAATTCAAAGATTTGTTCCAAAGTTCTTTTAATATTTTGTTTTCATTCCTTTTCATTCTTTTTTCTTCTTTTCCCAAGACTGTGTATTTTTAAATAGCCTACTTTTGAGCTCACTAATTCTTCAGTTTGTTCAATCCTGCTGCTGATGCCTTCTATCACATTTTTAATTTCACTTAATGTACTCTTCAGTTCAAGAATTTGTGCTTGAGTTAAAAAAATTATGTCCATCTCTCTAAATTTCTCTGTTCATGCAACGAATTGCCTCTCTGCATTTTCTTGAATCTCGTTGAGCTTCCCTACAACAGCAATTTTAAATTCTGCATCCAAATGTTTGTGCATATCAGCTGCTACCTGATTGGTTGCTACCACCATACCTTGTTCATTAGGTGAGGTTATGAGTCCCTGTAAGTACCTGATGCTTGTTGGCATACAATGTGTCTGAGCTTTGAAGGATTACAAATTTTGCAAAGTCTTTGTAATCTGGCTTAGTTTGTGCCTGCCTTGCAGGAATTCTAAGCAGCTTTCTTATTTTTTTGGAGCTTGAGGACACTTCTGCTATTTCAGCTCTGGATGGTGCCCTAGGTTGAGGTCTGCCACAAGGCTGCCACTTTACTCCACCTCCCTTGCTTTCCTCTCTTGAGATGTACTTGAGTCTTCTCTGCCCAGGGGATGCCCCTTTCTCCTCCTGCCCAGGTGTTTGTGAGTCTCCGGGCTGTCCCACCTCTGCACTTCTACTTTGGACTCATGTTGCTGCAGTCACGCTCCTTAGACCTTTAACTCCTTGTGTGCAGGCCTTGCATCTGGTTCAGCTTGGTCGTCACAAGATGCACAGGGTGTCCAGAGAATGTGCTGAATCAATGCACATGCTTTTATGTTCCTGCTTCGATCTTTCTCCATTCGTGCCCCTCCCCATAAGGGCACGTGCCATTCTCAACTGGAGCCTGACACCAGGCTTCCCCACCATGCCCCTAGTACTGGGGACCCTGGGTCCTTCTACCCCCAAATGGCCCTCATGCTTGCTTGGAGTCCTTTAAGTGGCCCATTTTTTTAAATTTTTATTTATTTTTTTATTTTTTTATTTTTTTGACAGGCAGAGTGGACAGTGAGAGAGAGACAGAGAGAAAGGTCTTCCTTTTGCCATTGGTTCACCCTCCAATGGCCGCCGCGGTAGCGCGTTGCGGCCGGCGCACCGTGCTGTTCCGATGGCAGGAGCCAGGTGCTTCTCCTGGTCTCCCATGGGGTGCAGAGCCCAAACACTTGGGCCGTCCTCCACTGCACTCCCTGGCCACAGCAGAGAGCTGGCCTGGAAGAGGGGCAACCGGGACAGGATCGGTGCCCCGACCGGGACTAGAACCCGGTGTGCCGGCGCCGCAAGGCGGAGGATTAGCCTGTTGAGCCACGGCGCCGGCCCCATTTTTTTTTTTTTTTTTAAACATGATGCCTTCCTACCTACATTCCTGCCTTTGTTTTTCCCTCCCTCCCTCCCTGTCTTTGAAGGACAGAGTGACAGAGATGCAAACAGATAGAGAGATCTTCCAGTTGCTGGATTACTGAAGCCAGGAGCCTGGAACTCCATCTGGGTCTCCCATATGAGAGGCAGGGGCCCAAGCAGTCAGGCCATTGTTTGCTACCTTCCTATGTGTGTTAGTTGGGAGCTGGATGAGAAGTAGAGCAGCTGGGACTCAAATCAGCACTCCAATGTGGCATGTTGAAGTTGCAGGCAGAGGCTTAACTCACTGTACCACAATGCCGACCCCTTGAGGTGCATTTTGAGCCACCCATGTGGATACTCGTGGGCTTGAGGCCTGGGGGGTGTCTGTATTTGGACTGGGCTGGATATGCAGCCTGGGGGCCCTGAGACACAAGCAGGAGGCTCTCATGGTACGGTACTGCAAGGCAGTAGAAGAAGGGAAGGCGAGGGTGGGGTCACAGGCTTTCCATTTTCCTCTGGCCCCAGGAGCTATGCACTCTAGCAGCAGGCTGAGTGACCAGGCTCCTTATGAGAGGTCTCAGGGACCTGGAAGTGCCTGCTGGGTTAGCAGTGGGGTGGTCTGGGGCAGATAGGCCTTGACCTCCTAGTGCATCGACTCTTGGGGTTTACTTATCCTCGTATTTACAGTGATATTCATGGAACACCCACCATGGTTCATACTTCCCACTGAGGGCTTGGTAGGTTTTAATCTTTAGGCTGCCCCTGCGGTGGGTACTAATGCCGTCTCCAATCTATGGAGGACACTGGACCTGACATTGCCCAGGAAGGACTCAGATCTTCATCTGTCTGAGCCAGCTCCCTTCGGTGGTGGCTCCCTCCTCCGGTGGCAGCCAGTGTTGGCTGCCCTCAGCCTCCCAGGCCCCCAAAGACCGGTGCCTGGCCAGAAGCAGGAAAGCCGAGGCTTGTCCTTGGTCCAGCTCTGGGCAGAGGGAGGGTGGATGTCTCTGCAGCACCTGGAGGAGTCTGCATGGAGGCAGGAGCTGGGGCAGGGGTAGTCTGTGGGTGGTGGTGGTGAGAGCTTTTCATCTGTTGAATCTGTGAGTGCACTTCAGCCCGAGTCAACGTGGGGTCCTTGCTGCCCCCTGGGATGTGGGCTGGGACGTCAGTACCCAGCTTTGGGCTGTCTCTGCATGTGGCATGCAAAAGCCCAGCATTTTTGGTGTACCCAAGAAGACTTTGTCATAGTATTATTAAGATTACAACGTCAGCTTGAACATCTGTAATCTGAAAATCCCAACTCTGAGACTTTTGAGTGCTGACCAACTAGGGAATTCTATGCAAATATTTCAAAATCCGAAGCACTGTGAAATCTGAAACACAACTGGCCCTAAGCATTTGGGACAAGGGAGGCTTGCCCTGTGTTGTGATAGGATTATCTTGCAGTCATTCCCAGGCCCGGTTCATCCTGGTTCCAGGTACGGAAGATAGCATGAATTATATATGCTGTCCCTGAGCAGTGAGAGAGAACACGGAAGGTCCAGAGCAGTGTTGTGAGCAGGCAGAGATCAATGTTCCTCTCTGTGTCTTGGGTTCCGCTCTGCTTGTCCTTGTGTAGCCTCTGGGAGAAGCATGGGGAGTGTGCCCGCCGGGTCGCCTGCCCTTGGGTTTGGAAAGGATGGAGGCAACCCTTTCGGCTGTGGGGCAGGTGCCGGGTGAGTGTTTTTGACCCACTTTTCCCCAAGCTCTGTTTAACTATCCACCGAGCTCAGCTTCCTGGCCCTGGGAACCAGATACTGTGTTCTTGGTGACTCACTCGCACCAAACCTCTCCTGGAAATTCTGGATCAAGTGGGTTCCAGGGCCCTTTTCAGTTTTATTTCCAGTGGTAAAACATTTGGTGTTTGTCTCATGCTTCCTCCGACTCCCCGACTCCTCAGTGGAAACTACCTCCTGCAGTGGAGGGGGGGGGGCAGGGCTGCTCCCTCCCGTGAACCCAAACACCAGGAGTTCTCTGAGGCTGGGCTGCCCGTGTCCCGGCACCCAGCAGGGTGTGCCAGGGCTGCGTCCCTTGTCTCTGCAGCGTCTGCCGTCTCTTTTCTGTTTGGCGTCTCCCTTGGGTTCCACGGCTTGGAGGAGAGGCCAGGCTGGGGCCAGCACTGAGCTGCTGGATGTACCTCCTGCTGGGAGCCCCCTTTCCAGGCCCTGTCTTCTCCCTCCCTCCTCAGACCCCAGGCAGGGCCTCCCTCACCAGCCCCTTGAGTGCACTCTTGATCCCAACTCAGCCTTGGGGGTTAGACCTGTTTTGCTCACCTGAGGCCCTACGGAGACAAAAGAGGGTAAGCGTGAGGATGCAGCTGGGTGGGCTGGGTCCTGGTGAGGGCTGGGGAAGGCACTACCTGCTGTGCTGGTCACTTTGGCAGCTAGAAAGTTCTTGCCCCTGCAAGGTGGCCGTGTGACCGCAGGTTACATCTTGCAGTGGCTTTGGTTGCTGTCTGTGAGCCAGGGCACCCGTTCCCAGGGAGGCCTCTTTCGCCTCTGGGGTGGGGGGCACAGCTCCTGCTTCCAGGCATTTTGCCAGCCTTGAGGCTCTCTTCCAGCTCCTCCCCAAAATGCAGGGTCCAAGGTGAGGGGCCTGGCTCTTGGCTGTCAGCTTCTAGCCTCCACTGCATTTCTATAATTCTCTTACTCTTGCTTTGCTTCTACAGAACCCAGTGGAGGTGAGGACTCGATCCTAGGCCCCAGAGGTGGAAAGTGGGGAAGACAGAGCTGCTCTGTTCTCTCCAGATTCCCAACCTGGCCCGGTGCTTTCTTCTCCCATGCTGTGTCTCTCCCCTCCAGTGTCTTCTTCTGTGACACTGAGTGTGCTTGAGGACCCTGACGTTGAACCCTTGATGCCAGGTGCTACCAGGCATTGGCAGGGAGCAGCCGTGTGTGATTCCATCCTGGGTGTCTTTGCCCCTGAGCTGATATCCGACCCTCGTCTCTCTTTGAACCTGGTTTTATGTTTGTCCCTCCAGTGTCACTTCATGAGGTTTCAGGGGCCAGAGGGATCCAGAGTTAATCAATTGTAGGTCATGCAGGGCCAATGTCAGATGCCCTGCCCCGTGGCCCTTGGTATGAAGGCAGTGAGTCTCACATGCCTCTGCTTTGTGGGAGCCTTGGGAAGGGCACATCCCAGGGGCTGGTGGCTGGAGAGCTCCTGTCCTTTGCAGCGTTCTCTGTGTTGGGTCAGTCTGTCCTGCCTGAGCCCCCTGTTCTCAGGAAGCTCCTGCTCATATGTTCCATTGCTTGTCTCAGACAACTGTCCCGCGCACTGTGCTGTTGCTAAGTCATAGCAATGGCTGTTATTTTTGGAAGCTGCCTTCTATGAAGACCAGCCGAACACCGGCTGCTTTTTTTTCTCCCTCTTTCAAATTTCCTCCTTATGATTGTAGAAATTACAGAAAAATGCTTGGCTCGTCATGTTCAACAATATATATGGCCGATTCCCTGTCATTGTGTTAATCCTAGAAAAATAAACCTTTTGGCATCTTGCAGATTTTCGCGGGGTGGAGGGGAACACGGGCTCCCCTGAGTGCCGAAAGCCGTTAAATGTCTCCCTGTGTAGCCTTGTGCCCAGGAAGACACAGGCGTGAGTCATGGGACTGGGTCGGCCTTAAACGCCGTGTCTCGGTTATGATGGAGTGTTGGGGTTGCGCAGTCTTCAGGGAGCGGGCTGCTGGGACAGCAGATGGCCTTGAGGGTGCACATGCAGAGCTGCAAGGGGAGCCCAGGCAGGGCAGGGGCTGCAGCTCGACCTTTTTGAGCAGGAAGTCAGCAGGCTGGTTTGCCACGCCCATGAGGATGCCATGCCCATGTGGATGACAACAAGACCTCGGGGGTGATTCCTTGGCTACAGACCTGCTCCTGGTGATTTTGGCTGGCCCCTTAAGGCAGTCTCCCATTCCTCCTTTCATAGGAGCTGTGAGATAAGGGGGGCAAGTGAGACTGTGTCCATCTTATGGATGAGAACAGGGAGGCCAAGAAGAGTCATTTGGCTGAAGCCACAGAGGGACATAGAGGCCAGGCAGAGAATGCACGAGGCCTCAGCATTACAGAGGCAGCCCTCTTTGCTGTGTACATCCTCTACCACTCATACTCCACAGATGGGCTGTTTGCTCCCCTTTCTCTACTCTGGGAGGCGCCAGCAGTCACTGGGTCCTGGTGCTGTTGACCCTCCCAGCAGGTGCCATTCTCCTTGAGCCATCGTCTCCGTCCACTAAGGAGCTGGTGTCTTCCTTAGGTGACAGGTGCCCACCTTTGCCAAAGCCTGGGCCAACTCCAGCCACCCTTGATCTTGGCGGGAGCTTGGGCCTTTGAAATCTGCAGCCCAGCCTTCCCCCAGCACAGCCCGGAAACATAACTCTTATTTCCTGGCTCCAGGATCTGTCCCTTTGAAGACAAAATTGCTGTTTTCCTCCTCGAGGCTCATCTGAACCAAAGCCGTATTTCAGTTTATTGACTTGGCTTGAGCATGAAACCACAGGTGGGGAGAGCACAACCTTCCCATCCCAGGGCCCTTTCCTTTGGGAAAATGGGGAAGGAAAAACTGGCCTTTTCATGGCCACTGTCCTGCCATGGAGCTATTGCCAGGTCTGAAAACTGACCCAGACTTTCCTTGGAGCCGTTTGTGGCTCACAAAATTGCAAGAGTTTCCTTCAATTGCTTGTAATGTTCCTTGGAATTTACAGTCTGGGGTGTTCCCCAGGGTACTGTCCTCTTGCAGGCAGGACCCCCACATTGTCCAGGGGAGCAGGTTCAGAAGGGGGAAGGATGGGTGCGTTGGTCCTCTCCTGTGGGATTGTACAGGGGTCAGCACTCCGTAAAACGAAGGCTCTGGGAGTTTTGAACTTGGCTCCCCATTCGGTTGGACGTTCTCCAGGCTCTCAGTTTTTGTGGCAATAGGCAGAGCTCATTCACTGAGTCAGAAAGAGGCTCGATGTGGAGGGGATGGTTCATGGTTGTGGTGCACTTGGGTAGGAGGAAAAACTTCTAATGTTCTTAGCACAGTAGTGCAACTACGGTCGACAAAAATTAATGGTGTGTTTCAAAATAGAGAAGGTTTCAAATGTTCCCAACGTGAAGAAATAATAAATGTCTGAAGAGAGGGATATGCTGGTTACCCAGATACACCAGATCTGATCATTACACATTGTGTACATGGATTGAAATATAACACTGTGCCCCATAAATATGAGGGTACTCCAAAAAGATTTTGAAAAATGGGATTAAAAGATGTTTATTTTGGTGCAAAAAATTTTTGAAATCCATGTACATATGAGGTCTTTGAAAAGTTCATGAAAAATGCACATTATGACTATGCAGTTTTCAATTTTTTTACACAAAATTCCATTTTACATGAACGTTTTGAGGTACCCTCATATGTATAATTATTGTGTCAATTAAAGTATATTAAAAAAGAGAAAGAGGCTTAATGATGGGGAGTGATGAATGCTTTTAGAACATCTAATTATCTCTGTCACTTATTTATGAATTCTTGCACTCTATTCCTTCCTTCTTTCTTTCCTCCCTCCCCTCCCCTCCCCTCCCTGTCCCTCTCCACCTCTTCCCTTCCCCCTGTGAATCATCCATCTTCCATCCCACCATCTTTCCTTCTGCCTGTTCAACCAATCTGCCTCTTTTTCCTTCTCCCTCTCCCTTCCTTCCTTCCTTCCTTCCTTCCTTCCTTCCTTCCTTCCTTCCTTCCTTCCTTCCTCCGTCCCTGCAATCCATCCATCCAATATCCATTTTTGAGAGCTACTTCTGCATAGTTGGCATAGATATACTAGTACATAAATATGTGTGCTGAAAACACTATTACTTCAAAATATGTGACATTATTTTCTGACTTTTAGCATCTCTCTCTTTTTTTTTTTTCTAGAGCATGGATTTGAACCCAGTAATGTTTTGATGAGGTTTTCCTTTGTCATTCAGAGAGCCACTGTGGCTTTCAGCAGAGCAGCATACACAGGTCCTGCAGCGATCACTGACAATTTAGTGTGTGGGGGTTTCCTTCTGAATTCTAAGCATGGCAGCAGGATGACCACCAGGTCCTGCCACCCACCAATTCCTGTACATACTCTGTGCTCTGGTCATGATGCCTATACGGTACTTGGAGCACCTCTTCCTCTTTTACGCATGCATACTTCTCCACGTGCTGTGAACTCTGCCTGGAAGGCCCTCACTCCTACTATTCACCTTCATATGAACTCCCTTCACCATGCGTTCTCTTCACCATGTTGCTTTGGGCCATGACAATATCTGGCTAGTCTGCTGAATACGAGTGTGCACACCTGTGGGTCCCGCAAGGCTCTGAGGCCAAGGCCTTTCTCAACAGTGCTTGAGGAGTTTGAGCCACGACCCGCAGCGGTGGCTAGCAGGAGTGTGGGTACTTGCCACGTGTGGCTGGTAGTTGAAAGGAACACACGCACTATGAACGGCATTTCATATTTCCAGACTTTGATAATGATGAAAGCCCAGAAAAGTCAGAGAAGTAGCTTCCACTGACCCAACACTTGCTCATACTCACATCAGTGCCTCTGCCCTAACCAGTCCAGGACGCATTGGAGTCCTGGCAGGAACAAATGGAGATAATGGGAGGCAGTTTAACAAAGGGACTGGGACCATGAGCATAGGGTGATGAGGTACAGTGGGATGGGCAACCATGGGAGTCAGGTTGGGGGGGGGGGGCAAGCAGTTGCCGAAGCTGCATCTGTAGCCATGGCTGTGTGGCTCAAGAGAGGCTGTGGGAGGAGCTGAGACTCCAGTGGCAGGCGTCTCAGCTGTCACCTGCTGTTCCTGTGCCAGTATCTTCCACTGTCAAAGCCAAGTGGAAACCAAAGGGAACGTGAGCCCTTTCCTACAGTCCCAGGTGGAGCAGATGGCACATGGGAAGCGGTGACAGAATGTCCGGACCATGGTCTCTGCAACTGGGCAGTGCTTGCCTGGCCATATGCAGGTGAGCAGCTTGCTTCCAAGGACCATTTGTGCCCCAGAAGAGGCCTTCATGCCCAGGGTTTGTTGTAACTCCCAGATGGGTTCAGGTCAGAGCTTGAGGATGGAGTCTTGCACAGGTTGGCAGGGGGCAGTCATTTCCCAGGGGGACACAGTTCCTGACGGCATGGGCAGTGCCTAAGGGGCTGCTGGTTCTCACCCTTTGCCCCTCCCTAGGAGGTGCAACCAGGAGCTCTTGGTCTCAGGAGTGGGAGGGGCAGGGCCGGAGTCCTGGGTTGTGCTCAGTGAGACACAAGGACCCAGTTTCCTGCAGGTGGGGCTGGGTGCAGGTGAGTGAGCCGCTCTCAGCCCGTGCATGTTGGGACTGAGCTTCCAGAGACTCTTGGCTCAGTCGTGGCACACAAGCCTTGGGGTTAGTCCTGAGCCCGAACCTTGGCGTTCAGCAAGCTGTTTAACCTCTCTGGGGTTCAGTTTCCGCAAATTTACCACGCGTGATAATTCTGACCCTGCAAACTTGTGGTGAGGATTGGAGAGTACATGCGTGACACCTATTTGTTGCCCTCCATCGACACATGGCTCTTTTTGCATTTTAAAATTTTATTTATTTGAAAGTCAGACATACAGAGATCTCCCATCTACGGCTCACTGCCCAGGTGGCTACAATAGTTATGGCTGGGCAAAGCTGCAAATTCAATCCAGGTCTCCCACATGGGTGGCAGGGAGCCACCACCTGCTACCTCTTGGTCCCCATTAGGTGAATGACCTTAGGAGAAACTAAGGCAGCTAAAGAGTTATGACAGTGTTCAGGCTCCAAAATGGACTTTTTTTTTTAAACGTTCCTACAAGGCACACTTACCAGGGAAAGTTGTGGAAAATTCGATGCTCGGTTTATGGTCCCAAGAACATGAGAAAGCTCTTCTGCCAGTTACAAAAAAGATGGATGTTGTTTCTGGGAGATGGAATGTTGTACAGTGGCTCCGGAGGAGACGGTGAGTCAGACGTGCTGAGAGCTGGGCCAGGCTGTCCCCTGCGTCCCCCCGTGAGTCAGCGCTGCCCACGAGGCCTGGTGGCAGTGGGCCCAGCAGGCTGTAGGGCCAGGTGTGGGCTCTCACTCGTGTAGCTGCAGCTGTGCTGTCCTTTGTCCTCTTGGGGATGTCAGACTGCCTTGCGATGCCAGCACTGTTAGCCAGGCCGGCTTGGGTCTTGCCCCAGCCTTTCTTGTTTTCTGGAGAGGATCCCTCCTCTAGATCCATAGCTCCATGCCCAGCCTTAACCATGTGCCTCCAACAGCCCACCCAAACTTCTCTCATTTTTAATTTCTAGGGATGTCCTGCTGGCAGTGTTTGGCCTGGCAGAGCTAAGGTGGAAGAGGATATTGTGGGCTTTGAAGGGTGAACAGTGACTGAATCTGGAGCCAGAAGATTGTCCTTCCAGCTGTCCCATGGGGAGCTAGGCTGCAGAAAGTTAGGATGTGGGACACCAAACTAATTAGAGCGAGAGTGAGGGGCCGGCATTGTGGTGCAGCACTCTGCCGCTCCAGCATCCTGTATTGGAGCTCCAGTTGGAGTCCCAGCTGCTTTGCTTCGGATCCAGCTTCCTGCTAATGCGCCTGGGAAGGCAGTGGAAGGTTGTCCAAGTTCTTGGGCCCCTGCCTCCCACGTGGGAGACTCGGATGGAGTTTTGGGCTCCTGGCTTCAGACTGGACTAGATCTGGCTGTGAAACATCTCTTTGTTGCTCCCTTTTTTCTCATTCTGCTTTTCAAATCAATCAATCAAGCAATGAGCCTTAAAAAGAAGAGTGAGAGGGAGAAAACCTCTGTGGCTAATGAGGTGTCTGGGCAGCTTTGACTGGAGGATGTCTTTCCTAGCGCATTACGTGGGGGTGTGGAGCAGAGAACACAGGTCCCTGTAAGGAGATCTGGTTTCATGAGGATTACATTTTAAAAATCCACTCACATAAAAGTACACTGGGATCCATAAATAATGTGTGTGTGTGGGAGGGGCAGGTGGACATTTAGCATGGTGGTTAAGGCACGTGTTGAGATGCCTTTGACCTCCTGAGTGAGTATCTGTTTCCATGCCTGGTTCTGATGCCTGACTCCAGCTTCCTGCTAATGCTGACTCTGGGAGGCGGCAGTGACGGCTCAAGGAGTTGGGTCCCTGCGGGGGAGACCTGGACTGAATTCTCCACTCCCAACTTTGGCTCCACCTGTTGTGGCCATATTGGGGGTGAAATTGTGGATGGGAACTCTTTGTTTCTCTGTCTTTCAAATTATTAGAAAACCAGTAGGGTGTTACTACTGTCAGGTAAGGAGAGGAAGTATCAGAGAATAAACCACTTACCCCAGGTCACATGGCTTAGGTATGGTTAGAGCTGGAGTCCCCTCTTCCTGTTGTTCTGTGTTGTCTCGGCATTCTTTATCCCATGCAGCATGGGGCATGAGCTTGAGAATGAGATGTACCTGGGTTTTCATTCTGTCTCTGATATTAACAGACTAGGCAACTAGGGAACTTCTCTGAACCTCAGCTTCTTTGTTAGCAACATGGGGTTATCTTCCAGGATTTAGGTAAGGATGGGGAGTAATACAATCACAGTGCCTAGTATGTAGTAGAAACACAATAAACCGTGGCTGTCCTTTTGATCACTCAAAATACAGCCCAAGTCCTGCCTCCCTCTGAGCCCCTGAGACTACCCACAGCAGCACCTCCCTCGCTGACCTGCCTTCCTTATCTCAGAGCTGTGGGGACCGGGCCCATCCCAGCCACGCCTGGTTGCCCGAGTGCTGATTCCTTTTTCTGGCCTCCCCGGCTCCCTGTGCCTTCCCTTGCAGCCCCACCCGTGCTGTATCAGGCCCCCGGGTTTTCATCCAAGTGTGGCGGTGACCTTATTCCTGCTAGCTGGGGTGGCTCTGTGGGTCAGGAGAAGCCCAGGCAGTGGCTCCCTGCCCTGCTGAGCACCTGTGTCCTACATGGAGCAGAGCTTTGTTTGGGATGGCAGACCCCAGGTGTTGAAGCAGGAGGTATCTCAAGACCTTCAGAGGAAGAGAGAGAGCAGTGGGAGGGGGTCTCCAGCCCTGCATGGTGTCTCTGGTTTGTAATGGGAGTTGGAGGTTCCACATAACTGAAGAAAGGGACCTGCCACACCTGAGGTCAGGGGGAAGGGACCAGCGTGTATCAAGTCTGGCAGTGTCACCCCTTAATCTTCCAGCCCTTCCATCTTCATGGGAGTTGCATGGACTGATGTGTGGACCAACAGACATGTGGGTGGCGCATCCGGGAAGATGCAGCTTGGGAGTCGAGCAGGCCCAGGTGCCCAGAGACACAGTGGTTGCGTCTGGCATAAATGGAGACCCCCATGTTCTGTTTTCACACTGTGGCAGTTCAGTTCCACGCACAGCACCCTGGGATGGGGCATGGTGGGGGCTCGTGGCCAGGGAGGTTGCGTGTCTGGGTTTGTAGTTCAGAAACACCAGTCTGGCCTGCATGGGGCAGTGAGGTGATGGAGGCTGTGGCGGGACGTGGGCTAGGGAGGAGGCTGATTGGGTTCCTGTGTGCTGCTGGTGGTCCCCTGGGGGCAGGAGGCTTAGCCAGGCTGTGCTGACCCGGGGGAAGGTGGGAGGACACTGTCAGGGCTGCAGCCTTGGCCTTGTTTCCAGGGGCAGGAGCCCAGCCACGGCCCAGACGCTGTTATGGGCTGGGTTCCTGCTCCGTACCACAGTGGGGCCTCCAGCCTTTCCCACAGCCTCCTCTCCTGCCTGGGGCCAGAGTGTGGTCCACAGCTCTGCTCCATTCCACAGTGATGTGGAGAGTGTCTCTCTGGTCTCTGGAGAAGGTGGTTCTGGAAGCAGATCTTAGGTCAAAGGCAGGTCCAAGTTTACCTGTGATGGGCTGAAGGACCTGGAGTCTTCCTCACCTAAAAACTTGTGCTGACCTGGGGTCAGTCAATGCATATGCACTGAACTGCATCTGTGTGAGTCACAGCGGGGGCTCTGATGCTGGCACAGGTGGTCTCCGCCCTCAGGCAGCCTTGGCCGTGCTGGGGCAGATGTAAAGACATTTCTGCAGAACAAGGCAGAATTGCGCCTGCCTGAGAGGTACAAGTGCAGCACTGGGGGCTCTCAGAGACGAGGAGATGATACTCTGTTGAGCTAACCAAGGAGTCCTTCCCAGAGGAGGTGCCCTCAGCAGATGGGTTGATTGTAGCAGACAGAGGCAGCCTGTGACTCAGCTAGAGTGTCCGCTGTGAGTGAAAGTCAGAGTTAGATGGCGCGTGTGGGGCTTGACGATGGATTGCATGTGTACTTTCGGTTCCCTGAGTCTTAGCTTCCATTTACGAAAGAGTATGGCTTACTGAACACTTACTAGGAATGGGTGGCAACTCTAGGAGGCATTCATAGTATTGCTTCTACTTTATAGATCAGGAATTGAGATTCAACGAGCTTAGCTTGTCCCACACCCCGTGACTGCTCTTCTGCAAAGCTTGGAGTCCAACCCGAGATGATTTGATTTAAAGTCTGTCTTCTTAACCACTCTGTCCAACGTCCCGTGTAGCTTTAAAACTCTTGCTGCTTTTCTTCTCTCTGAATCCAAGGTCCTTTGTAACTCGGTCCTTGCCAACTTTCCAAGATGCCTTTGTGACACACACAGTCCATCCCTGCGCAGCATCTGTGACTCTCCCTCTGGGTTTTTGCACATCCCTGGGGCAAAACACATGCACATAAGGAACAGCCGGAGTCAAGGGACACATGTCCTGGGTTGTGCCTTAGTGGGACGTCCTCTCCTACAAGATGGCTTCTCCGTGACCACACCTCCCAGCCCTCCGCCAGCCTGGACACACACACAGAGCTCCATGAATCACCGTGCAAGGCTGGGTTAAAGATGCTTTCTTCTGTCGGTGGTGTTCTGTCCATGTCTGTAGTTCTGCCCTGACCCCAGGCTGGAACACGGCATTTACTCAGTTGATAAGTGTTGCTTGAGCAAATGAGGGAGAACTTGGCCGTCCGCAGTTGTTACTGTACTAGGAACAGGCAAGTCTCCCGCAGCCTTTCATGCAGTGAGTGCTGTGTATTTAGTGAGCTTCCTAGGCCAGCTGGTGATCCCTGAAGATGATACTCTCCTTCATTAATAAGGGTTAATTGATCAGTTAATCAACCACTCGTCCAATAGATATCCGTCGATGCTGGCTTTAGCTGCGATGGCTGCAGATCTGTCCTCAGAGAGCTTGTGTTTCTGTGGAGTTCAGACCCATTGCTGGTCGCTCCGGGGATCTGGAAATGGCTGCTGCCTGATTTGCCTTTATGTAATGCATTAATTTAAAAAATACTTAAAGCTCCATTGTACTCGTAACCTTTGAACCAGCAGGTTATTGCTGTGTTTGGGAGAGAGCATTTACCCAAGTACTAAATCATCACCAGTCTGCAGGGAGACACTTTTCTTATTCAGCGATCCGGGGGCCCTCCCGGCACATCTGTGATTCATACTGCTTGTTTCATGTGAAGCGGGGGGTCCTGCTGAAGACTGCACGATGGTTAGATTTAGCATCAATTGCAGTACACGTTAGGGCTAAAACCTCAATACCGCAAGGCCATAGCAGGAAGAAACCATTAGCATATTCATGATCCCCGTGTCTTCTACTCCTGTAGCTATTGTCGAAGGTAACGCTTTTCCAGCTTTCACGGGGCTTTGTAATCTATCAAGGGTCTCTGCCAGAGAAGAGGACTACATAAAATCCAAACATAGCCTCACTATTCTTAGAAATTCCTATCTTCAGAGATGGCAGACTTCCTTAAAATAAGCAGAAGATGGCCGGGCAGCAACCCCTCTCTGCACAGCTCGCGACTTGCTCCCCCTTCTCCACTTCCCTCAGTCGCTGGTGTTCCGTTCTGCACCGTGGGCTCGGCAAGCCGGGTTCCGCTTTTCACGTGTGGCCTGGATATCCTTCCCTCTGATGTAAAGTCATTACATTTTTAATTTCATTGTCCCCTGGCAGCTGAGAGGGGATGAAGGCATCCAACTTTCACCTGTTTGGTTGGCTTTGTCTGTTAGCGAGTGAGAGGCCGAGGACGAGGGACTGCTTTGGATTGTGGTAGCAGTGGAGGGACCCAAATGTCTCCAAACATCACGACATTTGCCACTTCGTACTTTGAGTTGTGAACTATTTCATGTGGGTTTATATGTATGGTTGGGGACCACTTGGAAAAGAACAAAAACATCCTCATTTCCCCTTCTCGTTTTACTAGTTTAGTTCTGCCTGTGAATTACACATGCCCACCCAGGTGCTAGGTCACTTGCTCCGAGTAGGGTCTGAGTTCCCACCCCCTGGTTGTTGGCTTGAAACCTATCTGGCCCTCTAGCTCTTTCCCCAAGAAGGGCTCCAACATTTTGCAGCTGATATATTTGGAGTAAAAATGTTTACAGGCCCAGAGGAACGTTAGTAACATTGCAAATGCTTTTCATTAAGACCAAAAATGAAGCTGAATTATGGCTGTGCGAATAGAAGCGAGTGCGAGCCTTGGGTCTCTAGGGTCTTGAGGACTTGATTTTTCTGTTTTGCTTCCTATATGCTTGGAAGCAGGGGCTTAATTCCTAATTAGGGAAATTGCTGATGTTAATGCAATTTGATGTTTATTGAGCATCAGAGACAGAGGATAGATACAGAAGGAATTCTTCTGGAGTCATGCACACAAGATGCTCTGGGGAGAGAAGAGACTTCTTGGGGGGGGGGAGTTTGGATGGGTTTGGAGGAGAAGAGCTTGGAATTCGGCAGAAGGGGGTGATTTTGATGCAGGAAGACCATTGCCAGTGGAAGGGCCAGGGAGGAAGCTTCATGAGGCTGCAGAGTGTAGATGGGGGGCGAGGAGTACCCAGGCTGAAAACGCGGGGGGAAGCTTTACCCGTGAATACGTGGGATTTTGCTTCAGAGTCTAGGTTTGAGAGAAGTGGCTTGTTGGACATCTCTTGCACATGGGTGCAGTGTATCTTAACTCTCTGTTGGGACCCCAACACGAGTGCACAGGGGGCCTGCTAGATTCAGCACCAACCAGTTCCTGCCTGGACACTGAGGGGACCCCATATGGTTAGGGGAGTCCACTGGCACCCGGGAGTTTCTCCCACAACAACATCTGAATGGCTGCTTCACTGTGTGACTTTGGGTAAGCTTGCAAATCTCTACGACAACCAAATAAACCAGTGCTGTGGGTGGAATGTATTCAGAGTTCTTTAACAATGCTACTGACTTCTTTGTCAGATACCTGGGGTGTCTGGAGGCAGAGCCTCAACCTTTGCCTTGTGCGTGCTTTTCCAGATGTGCCACACCTTGCTGTGTGCCGTCTGTCCACACAGCTGCCTGAGACACTCGTGTGCTCCGGCTGCTTTTCTCCGGGTTGTCTCTAGTATCCTGCTCTCCCGTCATTTGGGAGACGCATACGTTTGGGCGAATGCAGAAGGAGCAGACAGTCTGATAGGACAGACAGACAGATAATGCTGGCCACCTGGAGCCTGTGGGATCGCTCAGCCCCAGTTGCCTGAGGACATCCAGAGCTCAGGCAATGGCAGTGGAGAGATGAGAGGTGGCCACGTCCCCTGCTGCGGTTGAGGAATGCGGACCCTGCTCCCAGTTCTAACACCTCGGCGGGCTGCCGGGTGTGGTGCTAAGCCAGCCGGCTGCCAGCCTCCTCGTTCCCAGGCCTATAAAAATCTGTGGCCATGCCAGTTGCATCACCACACCCAGAGCAGTCATGTTCCTGAGCAATCCCCAACGTGTAAGGTTTATCTTCTGGATTCCAGCCTTGTGTCTGAGCACCCCAGCCTGGCCTTGAGCTCTGTGTGAAGTAGGCGGAGCTATAAGCCAGGCATGAGGTTTAAACTGGCTGACGCCGACCTGTGTTTTGCTCAGCCAGGTTAAATTCCGAGATGCGACTTGATTAAATTACAACTTGTTCATGGCACTGATTGTGAAGGAAGAGTGCCTGTGTGGGATTTTTATATTCTAGCTCACTGATGGATGGTCATGTCAGGGAAAGGTAGCCATTGTCCAAGGCAGAATTCATCATGAGGTGGTGGGAAGCTTCCAGAGAGTCCAAACTGGGGCTCACTCGCTCAGTGCCCTCAGAGGAGTGTCTTCCTAGCAGCGGTTTCTAGTTTCTGACCTGTAGGACGAGGCAGTTGGAGCACATGAGCTCTGAGGTCAGCTCAGCCCTTCTTCCTGCTGTAAACACAGTGGCAGCACGAGGATATTTTTAACGCACTGTCCTCTACTGCAGTCTGAGGTTTGGTCATGGTGACCCGACAACCCTGGTGTCAAATACTCTCACTCGCCAGACCACACATTAGAAAACCACTGTGGGTTGTGCAAAGCCCCGCTGATCACCCGGCCATTCACCACATTTGTGTAAAGCAAGCCTCACCGTGTCTCCTGGAGAGGAAGGGAGATGGTCCCAATTTTCTGTTTTGTAAAGGGAGGAGAGCAGAGAGAATTCTGTTTACCAGGCCCAACACTTACGTCAAAATTACACTTGTTGTAGTCATTTGAGAGAGGAAGAAAGAAGCTATGGAGACAAAGGAGGGAAATGAAAATGAGGAGAAGAGAGGAGAGTAGAAGGAACCGGATCCACTCAGTTCAACCCACCTTTCCGAGGATAGAGAAGATATGGGTTCTCAGAGCAACATTGCGGTCATGAATATGAACACATTTATTTTTCTTGCACTCACAGGCTTTTGCTGAGCACACCAGTCCAAGAACTCTTAGTTTTCTCTGGGCCAGGGGTACCCTCCCCTGGCATACAATTCCTGATGGAATGCAAGCACTCGAAGTTCCGTGTTAGGCTGATCATGTGGGGACTTTGACAAATGCTTGTCACCCCCGGACAAGTAGGCATGGCCCAGGGAGCTGGATGAATGTAGAAGCTGCTGTTGGCACTTCCCCCAGGAAGATTTAGAAGTGGAGACATTAAAATAATCCGGCTCTACTTTATAGTGGAGACACTGGCAAAGGCTACCTTGGCTCGGTGACCAAGTCAACATAGCTGGGGATAAGTCAGGTTGGCAGCATGGAGCCTGGGAGGGTGTGATGAGGGAGGCACCTCGACACCTCACTTGTGTGGTATTTCTCCCCCTCCAAAATGTATCATCTCAGTCTCATGGTGGGAGAAACATCAGACAAACCCAAACTGAGGTGCACTCTTGGAAACACCTGACTGGTTCTCAGATACATGAAGGTTGAGAATAATGAGAAACTGTCACAAACCAGAGGAGCTTAAAGAGACACACGGCCTCACTGCCCTGGGTCCTGGAAGGGAAAAACCAGAGAAATCCGAAGAAAAGCTGGGGTTCAGCTTCTGGTAACTGACCGATGTTGGCTTCTTAGCTTTGTCAACTGCACTGTGGACATGGAAGATGCCAACAGTGGGGGACACTGGGGCCTCTGGGCCACCTTTATACCTTTTTTTGTAAGTTTAAACTTCTTTCAAAATAAGTTACTAAAAAAGCCAAAGCACCTGTTGTGGATTCTCTGTGTGTCCCAGCCTGGCGAGTTCTACCCTCGACGTTGCCCTCATGCTTCCATGCTTCTTCCTGGGTAGGAGTATTCTCTCTTAGCACGACCCCACGGACATTGCCAAGTCCATCTGCTCTTGAGAACGGCCCTTCATTTTCTTAGAAGATGGATGTAAAATGTCTCATTAGAAAACTTTCGTATACAAGCCTTGTGATTAAATGGTTTGCCAAACTGGGTTAGAGCAGGCTGAGTGTCCATGAATCACAGGCGGTCATCTGAATGTGTCCTGCACAATCTTGGCTGTCATCACTGTTGGAGACACGTGGCCACACAAATCCACTCAGCCTTTCCTGAAAATGAGAAGAGTAATGATCACAGAGGCCAAGGAATGGAGTTTCTAAGACAACCGGCAGCTCCTCATGCAGCCCGGGCTGTGTGCCCGGCTCCTGGCAGGGCTGGGAAGATGGGCTTAAGCTCATGTGGGGACAAGGTGTCACAGCCCTGAAGGAGGCAGCACAGGACCTGAGTGTCCGGTGGAGGATAGGCAGCCCTGGGCAGAGCCTCTGCTGGCTTCCAGATGGTGTTGCCACCGTAGCTGGGTCTCTGGACAGCAGAGTCCTTGTGTAGCTGGGTTGGCCATCCCACTCTGCTGGGACTGAGTGCTCGCCTAGGCTGTGGCACTGAGACTGGGAATCCTGCCTTCAGTTGATTTGGCTTAAGGAGCGGTGGTGAATGGGCCTGCACAGCGTTTGTTTGTATTGTGGGCTCCTCCCTGGGCTTGTGAATTAGGGGAGAAGCAGCTGTGTCTCTGGGTTTTGACCCACAGGGAATCCCTGTGCATATGCTTGTGAACAGGCAGACTCTCAGGTCCCTCCTCCACTGATAGTGGCCATGAAGCAAGATGAGGGTGACTCCATGGGGTTGAGAGGCCCTCAAGATTGAGAGAGGTCATCTTATGTCACAGCGAGTGGGGCTGGCTCTGGTTGACAGAGGGGTACACACACATCGGTGTTGTCTGGCACCATGGCTTTATGGGTTTCGACCCATGAATGCCCAAGCACTCCTTCTATATTTATTTATTTTTATTTGACAGGTAGAGTTATAGACAGTGAGAGAGAGAGACAGAGAGAAAGGTCTTCCTTCTGTTGGTTCATTCCCCAAATGACCGCTATGGCTGGCGCTGTGCTGATCCGAAGCCAGGAGCCAGGCACTTCCTCCTGGTCTCCCATGTGGGTGCAGGGGCCCAAGCACCCAGGCCATCCTCCACTGCCCTCCTGGGCCACAGCAGAGAGCTAGACTGGAAGAGGAGCAACTGGGACTAGAACCTGGTGCCCATATGGGATGCTGGTGCCACAGGCAGAGGATCAACCAAGAGAGCCACAGCGCTGGCCCCTCAAGCACTCCTGAGCCAACAGCATGACAAAGGCTGTTCCAGGCACTGGGTCAGGCTTGGGGACAGAAGCAGCTCTGGGGTCTGTGCTATGGCTTAGCAGGCTAAGCCTCTGTCTGTGGTACAACATCCAATATGGGTACCAGTTTGTGTCCTGGCTGCTCCTCTTCTGATCCAGCTCCTTGCTAATTTGCCTGGGAAAGCAGTCATGGTGGCTCAAGTGCTTGGGCTCCTGCACCCATGTAGGAGACCTCCAAAAAGCTCCTGGCTTCAGATTGGCTCAGCTCTGACTGTTGAATCCTTTTAGGGAGTGAACCAGTGGATGGAAGACCTTTCTCTCTGTCTCTCCCTCCCTGTAACTCTTCCTCTCAAATAAATAAAATATAAATAAACCAAAAAACAAACACAGCAACTCAGGTCCTACTAGGGCCACTCTAAAGCCTCCCTCCCTTGGAATCCTACCCTCTCTCCAATCCTCTACTGGTTGGGTCTTCTCCAGGACCCCTTTAGGAGCAGTGATCTTTGTGTCACCCTGTAGACAAAGGGTGACTCGTGACCTCCTTGTCTCCAGCCCATCTTTCTGCCCCTCCCTCACTTGCCCCTATCAGAATCAAGTGTCCTGGAAGCAGGCTCTACCCTCGCTGCTCCATGCTGCTTGCTTTGTGGCCTATTTACACTGGTTCCTATGGTTGCCTCTTCAAGAACAACCTTTGCTGGCAATATTTTCATGACACCCTCCCTGGTTCCCCACAGGAAGTACCTTCTCCTTGCTCTGGGGCCTGCCCCCAGCATGGCTGGGCCTGGCATCCAGGCTCTCCCCAGGCCCGCTGGACAGATCTCCCTGGGGGAGGATGGCTCAACTGCAAGCCCTGATACAGACACAGGCTGGACACTCTGCTTAGGGTCTCTGGGTCACTGAGATGACCAGATGCCATCAGCCTCCAGTGGTATTTCTCAGAGACTAAGGCTTCCCGGGGCACAGCCGTGTCACATGTGGGCTATTGACAACAGTTGGCCATCTGAGTGGCTGGGACCTGTCTCGTGCCCTGTCTATGATTCTGTGTTTCCTTGTCATGTGGTGACCCCAGAGGGCTGGTGCACTGGGCATTAAGGCCTACAGGAAAGCCCGGGCTCCTGTCCTGACCTCCAGCCTACCCTGAAAGCCCACAGTTGAGTTAGACGTGTGCTGGCCCTGTCCCCATTGGATGGGGTTGGGCTGGAAGCTGGCAGACGACTGTGTTGAGGCAACCATGTCCCCAGGAGAAGTGGCAAGCATCTTGACAGGATGGTTTTATGAGCTGGGAAGCATCTTTCAAGAGCAGCAGACCCTTCATCCAGCCAGAAAGAAAACAGCACTAAGCACAGACACAAGGCGAACTTCCTGCTGGAGCAGCGACTGTAGCCCCATCTACCAGATCAGGAGACTGAGGCCAGGAGGCATGAAGGGCCTGAGTCAGAGAATTGTGGGTAAATGAGAACGCCTGATCTGTCCTTCCCAGGTCGTGCAGATGTTGTCCTGGCCTAAGCAGTGGCCCTACCAGCGCCCTTGGCGTTGGAGAGCAGTTTCTGTTGTGACAGTAGCGGCCTCTCTGCTCCAAGAGGGAACCTGGAGTGTGTGAGGGAAGAGGAAGTGGAGGAGAAGAATTTGGTTTAAAGATTTTAGTTATTATTATTATTATTTTTAATGTAGAGCGACAGAGATGGAGGGCGGGGAGGGATATCTTCTATCTATTCCCAAGTGGCTGCAACAGCCAGGTCTGGGCCAGGCTCAAGTCAGGAGCCAAGAACTCTCTCAGGGTCTCCCATGTGGACGTAGGCACCCAAGCACATGGGCCACCTTCTGCCTTCCCAGGACTCAAACTCACACTGTGATATGGGATGCGAGTGTTGCAAGGCAGCTGAATGCACTCCCCAATGGTGGCCCCAATAGCAATTCTTTAGCTCTTGCTGTTTGGGACCCAGGATGTTTCTTCCCTAGTGACAGTGACAATAACAGGGATCCCATTGTCTCTGTCATTGTAGTTGGTCCTGATGCCCTCCACCAGATGAGCCAGAACCCTTTGTCTCCTGAGCTCCTTTGCGTGAAAGGGACAGGGATGGCTGCTTGGTGGTCCAAGGCCCTGGGAGAACTGGTTAACCCCTGGATAGCCACTTATGGTGGAGCACTCTTTGCCCTTGCAGCTGGATGTGGTAGGGCGATTTGACAAAGTGGGGAGGCCACTTCTGGGCTGGACGCCCTGTCCAGGGCCAGCATCTTCGGCCTTTTCTCAAATGGATTGGCCAACTTCTGGGCTCCCTGCTTCTTCTCAGCAGCAGCGGTCAGGTCACCTTCACCTTGGCCCTCTTTCCTGTTAGCATCTTGGGAGGCTGGAGGAGAGAGCTGTTGAGATCTCACGGCTTTATGTGGCTGGGAGTGACAGTGGTTTGCCAAGGTGATCAACAGGGCTTTCCCTGCTCTCTGATGACTCTGAGAACCCAGGTGTACTTACGGGGTGCCAGCTGGGCGCTGGGTCTCTCAGTTAGGGAACAGGTTTGACGGCACAAGAAAAAGTACAAGTGAAACAATTGGCTTAATGAAAGAGGGTTTATTTTCTCAGTGAAGTAGGAAGCCTGGCGGTGGAGGCTGGGGCTGCTACTGTTGTCACGGGATCTTCATGGTTCTGGCCTGAGGTTTTCTGCTTCATGGTTTCTCCATGGCGGCTCCAGTCCAGCTGTCATCCAATCAGGGGCAGGAAGATGCCAAAGGAAATATGGGGAGGAGGGGGTGGCATCACGACTCCAGCAGGGGTCTCGGGGGCTAGGACTGGGTCCCTTGGCCGCACAGTGCGGGAAGCTAACGGGGGTCAGCGGTGTCCCTAGGCTGAGCAGTGTGGAGCTTCTAACTCTGCCCCCACTGTCTCCCTCAGTGCTTCCAAGGGTCCTGGCACTCAGGAAGGCTGCATTTGTCCAGCTGGGCCTCACTTTCCTCCCAGATGTGCAGAACACACGTGGTCCCTGAGTCTTCCCACCTGCCCCTGGCCCCGACACTCCACCTCTGCCTTATCGTGACTCACGTCCATCTTTGGTTCCTGCGACTACCGCCCGCTTCCTGCTCATCTATCTTGCATCCAGTCCAGCTTCTTCACCTGACCCCCAGGTGTAGCCTCAGTGCTCCTTCAGCCGTGTAGGCACTGCCCAGGCCCAAGACCTTGTGCTTGCTCCCTGGCCCGTGCACGCCATCTGGAGAGCTGGGCCCTGAGCAAGCATGGGGCAAAGGGACAGCAAAGGTGAACCTGGTGCAGCCTTTGCTTTGCCTCAGTGGGGCTGTCTGCCCTCAGCAAAGCTTGACTTCTCACAGGGTCTTGGGGGAGGTGTCGGCTCTGGTCTGGTCAGGAAGGGGACAAGACAGCCTCTGCAGTTTGTGCTCAGTACTTAGAGGATAATCCAGACATTCCTTCTCCCTGGGAGCAAACTGGGAGTTCCAGGCAACCAGATTATGCCCCAAAGGACTGGAATGATGGCCCCTTCTCCCTGGAGACCAAGGATAAAGGAGAGGACATTGACTTTAAACTGAAGAACAGCATGTTTCACTTACTGAAAAAGAGGAGTGTGGCCCAGTCTCGGGGATGCACCTGCAGCTCAGAGTGTGCCAACTGCTCCCAACCAAGCAGGAAGAACGCTCCTCTGACTGCCATTTCTCTCTCCTCTTCCTGCCAAACGCGTATCCATGCGTCAAAGCTCACTCACACACGCCCTTCTCTGCAGAGTTTATTCTCAAGCCAAAGGGAGAATTAAGCCCTTCCTTTTCTGCGCTTCCCCAGTACCCTTAATGGTTCTCTTGTATCATAATGAAACTTCCTGGTACGTCTCCCACTGAGCTCCCTCGAGATCATGAACTATGTCTTTTTCCGTATCAGTGTCCCTGGGACTTCCCTGGAGCTTGGTATAGAGGAGGTGCTCAGTGGAAGATGTGGCTTTCAGTGAAATCTGATGCCACTGCCAGGAGACGCCTGGTGCTTTCCTTCACCTGCCATCTGCAGGCTGCACCCAGGGGTGGCTACTCTGAGCACCTCCCACTCCTTCTCCAGGACATCTGGACTTCCTATCACCCTAGCCCAAAGCCCTAGGTTTCCAGTAGCCCCTGCCCCCAGCAGAGGCATCAGTAGATGCCCTTGTGGGGAGAGGGCATGTGCCCGGCTGCAGAGGCTGAGCAATCCCAGTACTGTGCAGCGATGTGTGCACCCAGCCTCTGCAACCCACCATGCAGTGCTCTTAATTGTCCTCTGCGTGAACCTGGCGCAGTATTTTAGTGTGTCCTATAGAATAATATTGAGAGAATGAACAAATCAGTGGCAGAACCTTCTGAGATTTGCCTAATTGCAACTCAAATTGTTCCCATATTGGAAATTACATGGCTAAGATGCCTTTTGGGGAACTAAATATTAGGAGCCCAGGAAGGTCAGCCAACAACGAGTTGCTGGGGATTTTTTCTCCGTGAACTCTTACCGAGACATTTTCCTGCAATGAGACATGGGTAGGTTGACTCAAAACAGATTTCGCAATCGCTTTATCCAATTTTGGACGGCTTAATTCGGCAATTCACGTAACCCTCTTTAATCAGCCTCACATTCGGGGGTTGTTGCAGGATCAAGCACACTGGCGATTAGATGTCACTCAGGACAGCACCCAACCCCAAGTGGGGAGACCGTGGTCAGCCCCTGCCAAGACTCTGGGAGCTGGGACTGTGTCTGGGGCTCTATGTCACTGTGAGGGCTCAAGAGAGGCAGGCAACCTGTGATTCTTGTTCAGGGACATGCAGACATCTCATGGCCTGAATGGGGTTATGCCTGCAGATGGTGGGAGTGAAAGAGGTTTTTGGGGTTAAGACTGTTTCAGTTTTGATGCTGTTACAAGGAGTGTCAGGGTCCTGGGCTTTTTGGTTCTGACATTCAATAAAAGTAGATTGGCCCTAAGCCCAGTTTGGTACCCCCAGGGAAAAAGCAGCTTCCTGTTCTCTATCCTTATGGCGCTGGGGAACCACATCCCTGGAACTGGATGGAGAAGTAAGTACAGTCGGTGGCATCTACGTTGTTACCTCATGGGGGCCTAGGAGGGCACAAAGTCCCTCCCAGGGAGCCTTCCATGGCCTGGCCCTTTAACCTTTCCGGGTTCTCAGTTGCTCCTTGTCTTCATGGGTATGCATGCCCATTCTGTGGGGCACCTGGGGAAGAAAGATCCCCATTTTATGGGATGAGCAGCCAAGGCAATTCGGGGAGGTCATGACAGAGCCCGGTCAGTACTAGTCTGCTGCTCCCAGTCCAGGGGTGGCTTCTTGTTTGTTTTAAATAAATCTGTCTCTTGCTGGCTTATAAAGCACTGTTGAGCAGCTGGGCCAGGCTTGGTCTGAGTGTGAGTCATGCATGTCACCCTCTATGCAGATGACTCTTTCTTAGGAGCCTTTATTCATTCAGGCTCTACCCAAAGCCCCCTAGCACCTGCTGTTTCACTGGGGAGACAGGGCAAGCCCACTACAGAGCAGGTGTGCTCAGAGCTCAGGTGGGGAAAGAGAGGGCTGCCACGTGTCAGGTATTACCCTGGGTGCTGCGTAGATACCATGGTATCTGGAGAGCAGGAAGTCAGCACTGTTGGCTTTCAGAAGCAAGGGACATCAGTGTCGCCCACGGGGATATGTGTGTGTGGCATGCAGTGTGTGCATGCTATTTGTGGGGTGTGTGTTGTATGTGTGTGGTGTGTGTCATGTGTTTGGCTTATGTGGTATCTGTACTGTGTATATTGCATGTGTAATATGTATACTCAGTGTGTGGTGTGCATATGGTTGTGCAGTGTGTTTAGAGTATGTGTTCTTGTACAGTGTGAATATGGCATGTTTGCAGTGTAATATCTGCGTTGTGTGGGTCTCACTCTATGTGTGTATTTGGAAGGCAGTGGTCACAAAAAGCTTCCTGGGGAGGTTGTGGCCAGCACTGCATTGACCCCTGAAGGGGGTGTGGGTTTAGTGGGAACATTGCTATCAGGTGGGAATGAAGTGGGAACATTGCTATCAGGTGTTGGTAAGTGGGAGCAGGGAATCGAAGGGCAGGGGCTGTCATTTGGTCCACACTGAGGGCCATGTCAGGAGACCCAGTTAGGGGAGCTGCTCCTTATGGGAGTTTTGCTCCCCATTTGAACAGGAGAGTCAGGTCTTTGAGCAAATCCTCCCCTTCTAGATACTGCCTCCCTCCCAAGATAGTGATCCTGACCTGAACATACACTGCAAGGAAATTGGGAAGCATGAATGCAGACAGGTGTGGGCACGAGGCTTGGAGAATAAGAGAAACAGGAACTTGTGGGCTGGACCAGGAGGCATGGCGTCTACAGCAACACTTGTGCTATATGTGTCAGACAGGAGGTTATGTACACAGTCATGTGATGCATGAGGTTGCATTCCCTAGTGACATCACAGCGATAGTAGTCTGTGCAAGCTGCGCCTTCTAGGATGTTTGCACAGTAACAAAGCAGCCTAACGAAGAATTTCTGAGAATGTATCCCTGTTATTAAGAGATGCATGGCTGTATTCTGTTTAGTGTGTGTGTGTGTGTGTGTGTGTGTGAGTGGGTGGGTGTTACACTGATGAGAGGTCAGGATCTGTGTTCCCTAGAGAAGCTCATGAGGTTTCCAGGACACTGCCCCCATGAAGCCTGCATGCAACAGTCCCAGATGAGCCCCATGCTTGCATCGTGTTGATTAATCTTTGTTGTGGTGTGTGTGTGTATTGCACCCTTGGAGTGGTCTAAGGAGGAAGGCACTTTTTCCTACCAGGAAGTCGCCCATCTGGATGGGAAGGTGGAATGTACAGGCACAAAAGGTTTGAGAAACCACACCCCTCCCTTCCACAACACTGTTTTCCTCTGAGAGTCCTCTATTCCTGGATTTTGATGCATGGGGTGATCTGAGGCTCACCTGATTAACCTGCGAGCCTTGGCCTTCTCCCCACGGCTCTGGGGAATGGGAGGAGAGCTGGGAGCGATTTGTATTCCTCACCATGTCGTTACTCAGATATGCAGCGTGTGTCAGCATGTAGGCACTGGAGGGGCTCGATGAGCCAGGCAGATGCAAGTCTTCTCTGCAGGGGAGTGCTGTGTAGTGAGGGTGAGGCCCACAGGGTGTCAGAGTGCAAGGTGTGGTGGGAGTACTTCAGAGGACATCTAACTGAACCCAGGTGCTCTCAAAAGGGAGGAAACCTTATATCTAGGTCTCCAGTATTGAGTCTTGTCTTAAGACTCATTCTTTCCCTGAAGGCAATTCAGTTTTAATGAAGTTAGATTTCTGGGAATTCTGCCCTGAGCATGTCTGGATACCCACACAGGCTTCAGTTTGGACCCCTGCTATTTGCCATGTGGTCAAGGAGAACTGAGCTCAGGAGTCCTGGGCACTGAAGGAAATGTCTTTGCTATGGGCTGAGAAATTGGCCATGGTCACGCCATGTCTAGGGAAAGGCTGAGTAGATGAGCAAGCTTCAATTCCTCTGCAAATCTCTCAGTGCTTGGCTTGTACTGCTGGAATCAACCTGGGGAGAGGGATTCCATAATATTTTTTTGCATTTTAGCATGTCTGGACTACCTTTGCAATCTCTTACCTGTGCATACAACATGCAGAGAAGTCAAATATTCCAAAGTACAGGTTGGAATGTCCCTAGGGAACCTGTAGGATTCCAAGGAGATGTCATAGATTTTTGTCTTAAGTAGATTACAGCCTGAGAGGCTTCCAAGTTGTCTCTGGAACTTGAGCTATAAACATCACTGAATAAGACACATACAGCTCAGTGTCTGTAGGAAAGCCCAAGACTGGAGTCATGATTGGCAGGCAGCTTTGGAGCTGGTGGGAATTTTGGGGTCTGGCATCACTGAACAAACAGGCGACCTGGAATTCTGAGTTGGTTCAGTGGGAGCAGATGGTTTGGCACTGATGAGGTGCATGGTCATGGCTGCGGGTGAACCACCTGCTGCAGTTGGCACCTGACCCTCGTGGCCCTTCCACAGTCTGGAAGCCCCTTTTCTTGGCTCACTTAAATTGGCAGTGTTGATACACAAGGAATGTTCCCTTCAGAGTTAAGGGCTGTTATCTTGCTAGGAGAGAGCCAAAAGCTTTCTCTGGGTTTCCAGCATGTAAGGGAGAGCTCTTCAAGACATCACCCCCATGCTGCTGAAAACATGCTGGACTGTGGCTAATAATTCAATTCCACATGCATGGAACTTCCTCCTCGGTGCCAGACACTGAGCATCGGAGAAGCCAGAAGTGGCTGAGACGTGGTTCCTGCCTCTGTGGTCCTCTTGGTCAGAACAAAGAACGGTGGTGCAGGAGAATCCTTCTGGCAGTGTGGTGGTGGGCAGTGTCATCTCCTTTTGTTAGGCCAAGAATGCAGCTGAAGAGATTTTGGTGAATGTAGTGGATCCACTTTTACAGCTGTACCAGTCCTGCTCCCTGCACAGTGTTCCCATACCAGTGCGGGAGACCCCGTAAGTCACCTGCATGTGGGCTCCTGTATTCTCAGCAAGAGAGAAGCAGATCCAAGAAGATAGTGGTGCTGGGATGGACAGAACTGAAGTAGGATCAATGGGGTATTAGGGTATGGGGTCCAAGAAGACTCTGGGGTTTCTAATTTGGTCGTCTTCAACTTTCTTTCCCTATAAAGGAAAAGCTAATGATGTAATTGTGTAAATGATAGGATTGTATAGAAAAGGCAGCAGCTGACTCCAGGTGGACATCTCTGAGGTGTGGGAGGGGCACAAGTCTGGGAATGGGATTCTGGGTGGTGGGTGAGAGGGTTTTAGGCAGTAGAATCCCAGAAGCTTTTCTTGCAGGGGCTTGAGTACAACAGATGTGCACCAGAGGAGGGCCACACCTGTAGACTTCCTTGGCTCATTTGGCTCTGGATAACAGGAATTAGGCTCTTAATACAGTCTTTTGAAACAATATGAGTGCTGGGTAATTGGCTGGATAGAAGAGATGGAAAGGCTTTGTTCATTCAAAACTGTGCTCAGAAAAAAGACAGAGAGAGACTGAGAGTTCTGTCCAATGGTTCGATCAGGCACATGGATCAGCACGAGACAGCACAGTGGGACAAGGACCTGCATGGATGCTGAGGGACAGAGGATTTCCAAGATGGCGGAGGAATAGTAGAATCAAAGAGGAGGACCAGGCCTGGGCTGAGAGAGAGGCCATCTCCTCTCTGCCAGGTTGTTATGTGTGGCCTATAACTAGTGATTAAGGCCAGTGTCTCCTGGGAATCACAGCATGCTCTTTTGGATGTCATTGTTACGGCTTTGCCTAGTGAACACAAGGCCTGTGAGCATTTATAATCTTGTTGAACAAATGGTTTGAGTGGGACTCACTGAAGTGGACCACGATCCCTTTGGTCAGACAGGTGAGCTGGCCTCCCACACCCATATTTTCATGCACACTGCTGTACTCTGCTTCCTTCTCATAATACTGTAAATTGAGGTGAAGCAAAAACTCTCTCTCTCTCTCTCTCTCTCTCTCTCTCTCTCTCTCTGTGTGTGTGTGTGTATACAGGTGACTGTGAGGAGGGAGCATACCTGCCACTCCTGGAATAATACCATGCCCTCAACTTGCACAGCTGTACACATCAGTTCCAACTTAGCCAACACATAGAAGCTTTGAAAAATTTAAGGAGGTAACTGTTGAGCTTAGCACTGGCTCTAGTCTGTGATGTAGACGAGTCCATCATACACTTTATCTGGAAAAGGGAACAGGAATTTGGGAGGCTTTATGAGGGAATGCTCCAACAGTGGGAAAACTTCTCTCTTGTCAAATGAGAGATAAAACTCCAGTGAAAGTCAGAAAGGTTGTTAACTGCTGTGGGATGATAGGGCATGGAAAATATGAGATCTCAAAAATGTAATAGAAGGGAGAGCCAGGACCTTGCTGAAGCCTGTCTGCATTTGTGTGTTGGTAGATTGTGGCAGGTGTCTGGGAATACTGAAATGTTATTTCCAAAGTCCTACTATATATGACAAGGGCAGTCTTCAACAACTTCATGGAAAATGTACTTAATGAAAATACTATGTATGATCTCAATTTTTTTCACATGCTATTTTTTTTCATGAACTTTCCAAACTAACCTTGTATATACATACATGTGTGCATATGAACAAATTCACTTGGACTCAAATTGCATATGGTGGGCTCATTTTATGTGCACTTATGTTATACGCTAACTTTATAAGTTAGTCACAGTTTAGGGTGTGACTGCTGCCTTTAGACCTCACCACACCAAACCATTCTATGGACAAGCATCAAGGTCAAAGGCAGAATCTTAAAATACAGATAGAATGAGAAGACTCTGTTAGAGAGGCAGGTGCTTTCTATACAACTTGTGATTCCCTGCAGAAAGGCGATGGCTGTCTTAATGACAGAGCGTTTTGAAAACTTTTAATTGAAGTAGAGCATACACACAGAAATGCACATCATATGCATGTGATTTGATGAATTTTTAGAAGGGAATATTCCTGTCCACTAACACCCAGAGTAAGAAAAGGACATCACAAGCCCTACGGGAGGCCCCTTAGACTCCTCCTGTCACCACCTCCCCACAAACGGGACCGCTGTCCTGACTTTTAATGTGATAGATTTGTTTGGCTCATTTTGAATTTTGTATAAATAGGAGCATGCTGTTTGTACCCCTTTGTGCCTGCCTTCTCTTATGTAGCACTGTGTTTGTGAGATTTATTATCTGCACTCCTACATGTTCAGTAGTCCATTCATTTTATCACTGTTCTGTGTATGCGTGAGGATCACGCTTTATTTGTTCTACTGTTGATGGGCATTTGAATGGCTTCCAGTTTCTGAACGTCACCAAATGCTCCAGAACTCCGTACAGTCACGCTCCCTTTGTTCTTCTCTTTAGTTTAGATTAACGTTTCTCTAACTGAAATGTGCATGTATACACAAAACTATAAATACTGTACTTTATGGGCTCTTGAAGGGATTTTCTAGGATGATTTAGGTCAGTGCCACTCGCGGTGTGATCTGCAGACCATGGCTGCTGTGGGAACCAGCTGCTGTTTGTCTGCAGTGAGATAGGAGCTTGTGCCAGAATGTAAATTAGCTGTCACCCAGCACACTCTGTAGTGCAACTAACATTTTAATTTTTCATGATAGGACTTCCTCGATGAAGGAAGCAGTATATTGATTTAACTTCTGGCACAATATTCTTATCTCAGTAAACTGATAGTAATGAGCAGTTCCTGAGGTGGCTACTTTGAGTAGCACTGGGGTAGATTATTTAAAAATTTAAACATTTGCATTTTATGGTGACTATGGAATCTAGTTTACTCTACTCCTAGTCTCATAAGTTTTTTTGCTGTGCAGTTTACACATTACATAGATTTCAATTTTCCTTTGGGGCTTTGTCCAAAAGTGAAAAGAAGTGAAAAGAAGCTCTTTCAGTTTTGCTGAAGAGGGAGCCACAGCTGAACCAAGATACCAACAGGTGCACATGTGCAGTTATCTGTTTCCTGGAGCACCAGGCCAGCAGCAGCCCTTTGGGGAATGTAAGTTAGATGATGCAGTGGCTCTTCAGCTGGGGATTGGTACCCTTAACTTGCTCAGTGAATGGCATTTGCTTCCAGTGTTAAGTATTGGGATTGGACAGTGGCATTCCTGTCCCCCAGCTGTTTTACACTGCTTGCTTCTTGTCTTTCCTCCATGTATTTGCCTATGCTGTGTCTTTCACCTGCAACACCTCTGTCTCTTCAATGCCACCCTTCTAATCATTCAAGTCCCATCTCAAAGATCACTGTCTTCCTTCTTTTCAAATGATCTATTGAGATGAAATTCTCACACTATGAAATGACCATTTTATTTTTAAAATGATTATTATTTTTAAAGTTTTATTTATTTGAAAGGCAGCATTACAGACAGAGAGGGAGAGACAGAGAGAGACCTTCCATCTACTAGTTCACTCTTCAAATGTCTGCAATGGCCAGGGCTGGGCCAGGCCAAAGCCAGGACCCAGGAACTCCAACTGGATCTCCTACATGGATGAAAGGGGCCCAAAGCCTTTGTCATCTTCCTCTGCTTTCCCAGGTCCATTAATAGGGCACTGGATCAGTGGAGCAGCCAGGACTCAAGTACATGCCTGTATGGGATGCTGGTGTCCCAGATGGTGACTTAACCAGCAGCACCACAATACTGTCTCCCAAAATGATCATCTTAAAGTGAACAATTCTGAGGCATTTAGTGTATTTACTACATTGTGCAATTGCCCCCTCTGTCTATTAACATTTCTATCACTCCAAAGTAAATCCCCTAGTCTACTGTGATGGGTTGAATTGTGCCCCTTCCCTGTCAAGTTCGGGTGGGGACTCATTTGGAAATGGAGTCCTTGTAGATGTATATGGTGGAGATGAGGTCCTTAGGGCCCTAGTCCAATATGACCAGTGTCTTTATAAGAAGGGGGATTGTGGACACACATGTGCTCACAGGGAGATTACCACGGGAGGATGGAGGAATACCAAGGTGACACATAAGAAGCCAAGTAACACCAAAGATAGCCAGAAAGCACCAGAAGCCAGGAGAAAGGCATGGACACATTTTTCCCCTAGAGCCCCGAGAAGGAGTCCATCTTGCAGAGACCTTGGATTTTCAGCCTCCACAGCTCTGGGACCACAAATTCCCATTGTTTAAGGCACCCAGTTTACAGTGCTTTGTTCTAGAAGCCTAGAAAGCTTTATCCCCTCATTCTCTCTCTGATGACTAACTTTACATTTCAACCCATCTAGGCTGTTACACCTAGTTGTCTTAAAAATATTTATTCATTTGTTTGAGAGGCAGGTAGAGAGAGAGGGAGAGAAAGAATGCACGTGTGTGAGAGAGTGAGTTCCCCTCCGCTGGCTCACTCCCCAAATGACCTGCAATGGCCAGGACTGAGCCGGGCTGAAGTTGGAAACCAGGCACTCAATCCAGACTCCCATGTGGGTGAGAAGACCCAGGTGAGCTAGCATCACTGACTCCCGGGATCGGCATTAGCAGAAAGCACAAGTCAGGAGCTGGACCAGGGTATTGAACACAGGTACTCAGATATGAGATGTGGCCATCTTAACCCCTAGGTTACATGCCCATCCCATTTGATGTTTGGATCCTTATGAGACACATGATCTACAAATTCATTCTTATTCTGTAGGTTGCCTTTTTTATTTTCTTGGTAATGTCATCTGATGCACATTTTTAAATTTTTTTTTCTTTCTTTCTTTTGGCAGGCAGAGTTAGACAGTGAGAGAGAGAGAGAGACAGAGAGAAAAGTCTTCCTTTTTCCGTTGGTTCACCTCCCAAGTGGCCACTACGGCTGGCGCATTGTGGCCGGTGCCCTGCGCTGATCCTAAGCCAGGAGCCAGGTGCTTCCTCCTGGTCTCCCATGCAGATGCAGAGCCCAAGGCCCTGGGCCATCCTCCACTGCCCTCCTGGGCCACAGCAGAGAGCTGGACTGGAAGAGGAGCAACTGGAACAGAATCTGGTGCCCCAACCAGGACTAGAACCTGGGGTGCCAGCGCCACAGGCGGAGGATTAGCCTAGTGAGCTGCGGCGCTGGCCCATCTGATGCACATTTAAAAAGTATGTCTATTTTATCTTTTTTCTTTTTGTTGCTCATGTCCAAGCATATATATGAATTAGTTGCTAAATCCAGGGTCATGAAAATTTATGCCTATTTCCTTCTCAGAGCTTTTTTGAGTTTAAGTCTTCTATTTAGGTCATTTATCCACTTTGTTTTTGTGTATGGTTTGAGATAGGGTCTAACTGCATCCATTTGCATGTTTGTACTGGAATGGCTATTCTTTCTCTCTGAATGGTCTTGGGACCCTTGTTGAAAATCAGTTGGCCAAGGGTGTATGAATTATTTCTGGATTCTCAATTTCATTCCATCCATCTATATGTGTACCTCTATGCCAGTACCACACAGTCTGATTCCTTTGACCTTATAATAAGTTCTGAAATAAGGAATTATGAGTTTTACTACCCTATTTTTTTCAGAATGGTTTTGGCTATTTTTTAGACCATTGAAATTCTATGTGAATTTAAGGATTCACTTTTACATTATGCCAGAAGGCTCTTGGAATTATAGTTGGGATTGTCTTGATTCTGTAGAGTGCTTTGGGTAGTATTAACAACTTGTCAGTGTTAGGTCTTCCAAACCATGAACATGGAAAACATCCATTTATCCATTTATATTTATTTGTATTTATTTTAATAATGTTTTGTAATTCCTGTGTAATTTTCTTTTACCTCCTTTGTTAGATCTATTCCTGGTTCTATTTTATTCTTTTAGATGCTTTTGTAACTGAAACTATTTTGTTAATTTTCTTTTGAGATCATTAATTGCTGGTGTAAAGAAACACAACTGATTTTTGTGTGTTCAACTTGTATCCTTCAACTTTGCTGATTTTTAAAAATAAGCTTAGAAATATTTTGAGAAATATTTGGGATTTTTCTAGATATAAGCTTTTGTTATCTATGAATCAACACAGTTTTAGCTCTTTCATTTGAATTTGGACACTTTTTATTTATTTTCCGGCACAACTACTCTAAATAGAACTTCCAGACTAGAACTGGTGGAGGGGCCGGCCCCACAACTCACTAGGCTAATCCTCCACCTGCAGCGCCAGCACCCCAGGTTCTAGTCCCGGTCAGGGCACCAGATTCTGTCCCAGTTGCTCCTCCTCCAGTCCAGCTCTCTGCTGTGGCCCGGGAAGGCAGTGGAGGATGGCCCAAGTGCTTGGGCCCCTGCACCCGCATAGGAGAACAGGAGGAAGCACTTGGCTCCTGGCTTCAGATCGGTGCAGCGCACAGGCCGTGACAGCCATGTGGGGGGTGAACCAACGGAAGGAAGACCTTTCTCTCTGTCTCTCTCTCTCACTGTCTAACTCTGCCTGTAAAAAAAAAAAAAAAAAAAAAAAAGAAGTGGTGGAGGTAGCATCCTTCCTTTATGCCTAAGCAAGGATGACTGTTTTCCGTCTTTCACCTTTGAATGTGATGCTAGCAGTTGGTTTTCAATAAATTCTGTTTATTATGTTGAAGAAATTCCTTTCCACTTGGTTTTCTGAAATTTTTAATGAAAGTTTTTTATTTTGTCAAATTTTTTTCTTTAATTAAGGTGACTATGTTGTTTATTCTTTGTTTTGTTAATGTAGTATATTATGTTAATTATGTTGAACCATTCTTGCATTTCTGAGATAAATCCTGCTTATATATGGCATAACTCCTTTTAATACTGTTTTGTTCAATTCACTAGGATTTTTGCATCTGTGTTCATAAGTGATATTGTGTATAATTTCCTGGGTTTGGTATCTGAGTAATATTGGCCTTGTAGAATGAATTAGGCATCATTTCTCCCTTTCCTATTTTTTTTGGAAGAGTTTGAGAAGCAATTCTGTTAATTCCATTTTAAATGCTTGGTAGAATTCACAAATAAAATGTTCTGGCTCTGGAATATTCCTTATTGGAATTTTTTGATTCCCAATTCATTTTTTTCCTTGTTATAGGTCAGTTCAGATTATCTATTTGTTCTTTTATTTTAAAAAAAGATTTATTTATTTATTTATTTATTTTTGACAGGCAGAGTGGATAGTGAGAGAGAGAGACAGAGAAAGGTCTTCCTTTTTGCCGTTGGTTCACCCTCCAATGGCCGCTGCGGCCTGCGCATTGTGCTGATCCGAAGCCAGGAGCCAGGTGCTTCTCCTGGTCTCCCATGCGGGTGCAGGGCCCAAGGACTTGGGCCATCCTCCACTGCCTTCCCGGTTCATAGCAGAGAGTTGGCCTGGAAGAGGGGCAACCGGGATAGAATCTGGTGCCCCAACCAGGACTAGAACCCGGTGTGCCAGCGCCGCAAGGCAGAGGATTAGCCTGTTAAGCCATGGCACCGGCCAGATTTATTTATTTTTAAAAGGCAGAGTTAGAAGGAGAGACAGAGACAGAGAGAGAGTGGTGCCTTTCATCTGTTGATTCATTCTTCAAATGGCCAGAATGGCTGGGGCTGGGCCAGGTTGCAACCAGGAGCCTGGAACTCCATCAGGGGCTTCCATGTAGGTGTTAGGGGCTCAAGCATTTGGGCTATCTTCTGCTGCATTCCCATGTACATTAACAGGAAGCTGTCAGAAGTAGAGCATCTGGGAATTGTACTGGCTCTCAGATGGGATGCTGGCATCGTTGTTTAACCCTCATGGTTTCTTCTTTGGCCTATTGGTTGTTTAAGAGTATATTGTTGGATTTCAAGATGGCAGTAGAGGCAGGGAGCTGACTGCTCGAGTCTAGGGGATGATAGTTAAAAAAAGAAGTGGAGAGAGAGTGCAATCTCACAGGGGAGTTAGGGAGAAAATTGCAGAGGGAACTCCATGCAAATTAGAGTGACACTGTGGATCTATGTGGAGGTGTGGACACACACAACTCTGGATCCCAGCATCTGAGAGCCTCAGCACCAGCTATGGAGAGTGAGGTGAGACAAGACTACAATATCCCAAGCCATTGATGATAAACCTGTGGGAAGAGCCTGGCATGAGTCCAGCTTGGAGGCCAGTGGGGGACAGTATACCTTCCGACTTAGAGGAAAAAAAGGGGGGACACATTTCTTTCTCCCCAACCACCCAGCACTGGTATCCTGTAACTAGCTGACAGAGGGCTGGCATTGTTTTGGACATATGTGACAGCTGCACCAGCTTGTGTCCATGCACCCAACAACCAGCTGAGACACCTGAGCCTGGCTGGGAGAATTGACAAGGGCTAGGTGCTTGTGACTATGGGAGCCTTGTGTGCTGGGATGGATGGTGAAAACTGTGGCTGTGTGGGAGGACACAGGGTGTTGCTGGGGCTCTGAGCAGTCACTGTGCGTGGCTTCACATGCTCAGGTCTCCCTGGTGAGAGTCACTGCTGTGGGATCTGTGTTCACATCGAGAATTGCATGAATCCTTTGTGTGGATCTTGTGGCAACATGGATGAATATTGCATCCACTGGGAGTAGCATCTGGACATTGATCTCCTTGGAGGAGAGGAGGTGAGCATGAGACTATGCCAAAGGAACTGATCAAGCCTCCCCTCTGACAAAAAAAATGAAAGAGCAGATTTAACATGCCCAACTAAGGTGTCACCTTGAATACTCTGCTCACCCTGGAGCACTGAAGGGAGCTCCTGGGCCACACCGAGCACATGCCTCTGGGTATTCACTGAAAGAACAGACACTCCACTAAGCCTCAGAAACATCATCCAAAGATAAAAGCCCTCACAGGAAAAAACAACAAATATCTCCACAAATACCTAGAAATAAACACAGAAATTCAAGAAACAAGAATAAGGAATACAATATGATGCCTTCAAAGGAACACAACAACACTAGAATGTGAAGATGAAGAGACTGAAGAATGCTAGAAACAGAATTCAGAAAGTTGATTGTAGGATTACTTAGAAGTAAAGAAATCCATACATGACGTGAATGAAAATTTTCCCCATGAAATTGAGATTTTTAAAGAGAAATCAAAATGAAATATTGGAAATGAAGAATTCAATAAATCAGTGGAAAATAAAAGTGCAAATAAAAAATAAAATATTCAGTGGAAAGACTTAACAATAGACTTGGTGAAGCAGAAGAAAGAATATCTGAGTTAGAAGACAAATCTCTGGAAATTTTACAGTCATACCAAAAAAAAAAAAAAGTAAGAACTTTAAAAAGCACTGTTGGAGATTTAAGGGATAGTATCAAATGACCCAAAGTATTGTTCTTAGGAGTTTCTGGAGGTGTGGAAAGAGAGAATGGATTAGAAAGCCTATTTAGTGAAATAATTACAGAAAACTTCCCTAATTGGGAGAAAGAAAGGATATCCAAGTACAGGAAGCACATAGAACTCCTAGTAGACATGCCCAGAAAAGATCTTCAGCATGACATATTGTAGTCAAACTCTTCCAGTAAAACATAAAGAAAAGATTCTAAAATGTCCACAAGAGAAATGCCAGAATAGTTTCAGAGGATCTCCAAATAGACTCACAGCTGAATTCTAATCAGAAAGTCTACAAGCTAGGAGAGAATGGTGAGATAAAGTCCAAGTCAAAAGAAAAAAAAAACAACCTGACAATGCAGAATACCCTGCAGAGTTTTCATTTATGAATGAAGGTGAAATCAAGACCTTCCATAACAAACAGAAATTGGAAGAATTTGTCACCATTTATCCAGCCTTACAAAAGATGCTTAAGGATGTGCTACACAGAAACACAGAAACATGGTCATCACTATGAAAGAATGTGAAGGCAGAAAATCTCCCAATAAAAGTACAAAGGAAATCCAAAGTAAACAATAGGAATATTTATTGGAAAATGATAGGGCCAAGTCATTACTTACCAATAGTCACCTTGGATGTAAATGGCCTCAACTCTCCAGTTAAAAGATAGAGAGTGGCTGAATGGCTTAAAAAACAAAACCCATCTATTTGCTGCCTACAAGAAACACATCTCACCAACAAAGATACAAACAGACAAAGTGAAAGATATTTCATGCTAACAATCTAAAAAAGAGCTGGGGTAGCTAGCCTAATATCAGACAAAATATAATTTAACACAAAAACTGTTAAGAGAGACAAAGAAGGGCACTATTTAATGATTAAGAGATCAATTCAACAGGAAGATGTAACTATAATAAATGTATATGCACCTAATTTCAGGACACCTGGATATTTAAAAGAGATGTTAATGGATCTAAAGGGAGACATAGACTCCCGTACAATAGTACTGGGGAACTTCAATACCCCACTTTCTCCAGTGGCCAGATCAACAAAACAGAAAATCAGCAATGAAACAACAAAGTTAATCGACACTATAGACCAAATGGACCTAATAGATATCTACAGAACTTTTCATCCTACAGTTGCAGAATTCACATTCTTCTCACAAGTGCATGGAACTTTCTGTAGGATAGACCACAGGCTAGGCCATAACGTAAGACACAGCCAATTAAAAAAAGTCATACCATGCATTTAGAAATCAGCATTTAATAGAGTTTTCTGTACCTCCATATTTATTGCAGCTCAATTCACAGTAGCTAAGATATGAACTCAACCCAAATATCCGCCAACTGAAGACCTGATAAAGAAATTGGGGGATATGTATGCCATGGAATACTACACAGCAGTTAAAAAAGTCCTCTCATTTTCAACAAAATGGATGAAACTGGTGGCAAACATTATATTTAGCGAAATAAGCCAGTCCCAAAAGGACAAATACCTTATGTTTTCCCTTATCTGTGGTGACTAACAGAGAACCTAAAATGTAACCTATAGAAGTAAAATTGACATTTTGAGAGATGTTGATGACTTTGAACAGCCTTGTCGTGACTGTTGAGGAACAGTTTTTCTTTTCATACTATGTGTTGAACTCTTTACTCAGTAGAGTTAATCTCATGTGTATGAAGTTAATTGAAAATACGTCTTAGTAAAATATAAGAATGGGAATAGGAGAGGGAGGAGGAAGAAGGGTGGGAGAGTGAGTGGGAAGAATCATTATGATCCTAAATTTGTATTTATGAAATGCATGAAGTTTGTATACCTTAAATAAAAGGTTATTGGGTAAAAAAAAAAGAATAAAAAAAGAGTATATTGTTTGGGGACGGCACTGCGGCGTAGTGTGTAAAACTGCCACCTGCAGTGCCGGCTGGCATCCCATGGGTGCCTGTTTGAGTCCCAGCTGCTCCACTTTCAAGGCAGCTCCCTGCTGATGTCCCTGGGAAAGCAGCAGAAGATGACTAAAGTGCTTGGATCCCTGCACCCATGTGGGAGTCCTGGATGAAGCTCCTGGCTCCTGGCTTTGACCTGGCTCAGCCCTGGCTATGTAGCCATTTGGGAAGGGAACCAGCAGATGAAAGATCCCTCTTTCTCTCTGCATCTGCCTCTCCTCTGTAAGTCTGACTTTCAAATAAATAAATCTTTTGAAAAAGAGTATATTGTTTAATTTCCACATATTAAATTCTCCTTTTCCTTCTGTTATTGGATTTTCAGCTCATTCCTTTGTGGTAACAGATGACACTTTGTGTAATTAAAATATTTTAAAAAATACAATTATTTTATGGCCTTACATGCTGTATACACTGGAGAATGTTCCATGTGCACTTGAGAAGAATGTACATTCATTCTGCTAATTGTGAGTCGAACGTTCTATCTTGGTCTATTGGGTCAAACTGGCTTATAGTGGTGTTAATGTCCCCTGTTCCTTAGTCTCCTGTCTAGATATTCTGTGCATTACTGAAAATGAGGTCTTTAATTCTCCAATTATTATTGTAGAACCATCCATTTCTCCCTTCAAATCTACCAATGCTTGCTTTGTATATTTTAGATATCTGATATTTGGTGCAAATATGTTTATAATTGTCGCGAATGATGAAAACTCCCTGATGAACTGATAATTTTATCAATATGCAAAGTTCTTCTTTGTTCCTTGCTCCAATTTGGCCTTAAAAATGTTACATTCCTACAACACTTAGTAGAATGTTAGTGATTTTAGAGATCTCATTTTTGTTTTCAGAGCCTTCTGTTGGACCCTATTCATAGGAGACATCTGGAAATGTTGGTTAGTTACATTGAGTCATACTTATTCCTGGGCCTTTGTGCTCCCTGGATACCTGGCAGTGCCTGGCTGTGTTCGGGTATTAGTCTGGACACAGTTCTCCTGAAGTGACACAGCGCTTGGGAAGGAACACTTTGAGGCAGAACAGAGGAGACAGGTGCCACTGGGGAGCTTTGTGAGGCTCTACGTGCACTGTCTTCCTCTTGTCTTCTTTTTCCCCTGCAGATTCTTTTTATCCAGGGGCAGTTTGGCTCAGAAAGTGGTTGAGTGTTGGGCTTTGTGTCTGAGGCCCTCAACTTCTAGAGTGAGCACAGCAGCCATTATGCTAGCTTGGTGTCTGTGCCAGTGAGTTTGTTTAATGAACAAAAAACATAATGACTTTAATTAGGTTTCAGTGTAAATAATGAACAAAATTACAGAGCAGGCCCTTTTGTCACCCACATGGAATTTATGGTTGTTTAAAATGTCAACACCCACTCAAGCCACTCCCATATTCACTTCTTGGTCAATCCAGCATTCCCATTAATCAATAGGATTGACTTCTGATGCCAAAGTGGAAACTCTGAGCTGGTCTCCACCTTAAACTCAGCGCTCACCCCTTCCTCACCCCCAACTGTGAGTGTTCAGCTGGGGCTCTAGTCTCAGCCTGGATGCTCGCTCCTGAGGGACTCTGATTTTATAGTACATTAGGCAGGGGGTGAGTGCAGAGCCAATGATGTCAGAGTGGATGGTACATGCAGCAGAAGAAAGGGTGGAGAGTTCTAGGTCTCCCACCAGAGCCCAATTCCACCGTGCACTGAGTGTCTAGTATATTGCACGTGCTGCGTTGAAGACAGAATCCCATGGCTAGGTGAGTTTACCGTAGCTTATGGCAGCTCTACCCCAGCAAAAACTGAGATGGATACAAGCCTACAGCGAGAACCAAGCAAGGTCTGGCAAAGGCCAGAGTCAAGAGCCTCCCACAGGTCACAATAGTGTCCACAGTCATTTGGGCCATGGGTGTAAAGTGGGACTTTTGGAGGGAGCTGCCACTGCTTTTTGGGTTATCAAGTCTTCTCTATAGTCTAAGAGCCCGTTTGTATGGTTTGGATAATTATTTCCCTCCTACCATTGTTCTCATCCTCTATTGTTTTTTTTTTTTTTTTTTTTTGACAGGCAGAGTGGACAGTGAGAGAGAGAGAGACAGAGAGAAAGGTCTTCCTTTTTTTGCCGTTGGTTCACCCTCCAATGGCCGCCGCGGTAGGCGCGCTGCGGCCGGCGCACTGCGCTGATCCGATGGCAGGAGCCAGGTGCTTATCCTGGTCTCCCATGGGGTGCAGGGCCCAAGGACTTGGGCCATCCTCCACTGCCCTCCCTGGCCACAGCAGAGAGCTGGCCTGGAAGAGGGGCAACCGGGACAGGATCGGTGCCCCGACCGGGACTAGAACCCAGTGTGCCGGCGCTGCAAGGCGGAGGATTAGCCTAGTGAGCCGTGGCGCCGGCCCTCATCCTCTGTTGTTAACATCTTACCTGCTCTCCTGGTATCTCCAACTTCAAAGTGCTGAGTGAGCAGTCCGCTCTCTCCCAGTTGCCCACCCTTTGGACTGGCACACCTCAGTGATGCTGAGAAAGGGCCCAGCTGCTCTTTCTTTAACCAATCACAGTGCACGTTCCCACTGCCTTTTCTGATGGGAGCTTCCTAGAGGCAGGGCCCTATGCCTGCTCAGGATTCTCAGGCGCTGAGAGGTAATGACTGAGTTCTCCCGTCTCTGAGCCTGTGTCCCCCCAAGACAGGGCCACCCACTCTCCTGAGCCCCTCATGGTGGTGCCCAGTGCAGCTAGAGCCAGCCAGACTTCCTAGAGCTGCCAGGCGGGTAGTAAGGCCGCGAGGGCCTGGTGTCCGGCTTCCAACTTGGACGGAGGAGCCATGTTCTGATGAGTCCCTTGTCCCCTCTGGCCAGCTCTCTTGGGACTGAGCTCTTCTGGTCCAGCCCAGTCTGTACTGCAGCTGTGCTTTGGAGGGGCCGAGAGCACCCCAGTGTGCCCGGAGGGTGGCAGAAGCCTCAGCTGCTCTGGCTCCATTGTGTGCCACAAACTGGAGGCCATAATGATCTCCTGGTTATTTATTGTCAAAACATTAATCACGCTGAACTTACTTGGCATTAATGAGGATGTAATGTGTACTTGGACGGGAATTTTTATTGTAGCGCAGCATTAACTAACTGGCCTATTATTTAAAGTGTTACCAGACCTGGTATGTACAAATGGTTTACTTTGCAGTCTCCAAGTGTTGAAAATTTGTATGGTTTGTGTCAAGAAAATATGAATATGGAAAACAAAAGGGGGCAGGGGCCGAAATAACGTGGGGCTGTCCTCTGGCTGGCAGGAAGACAGAGCAGACTCAAGGAGCGGGCGGCTGCTACGCAGCCTGAGCAGTGCCCCTCTGTTCCAGGCCTCTACAGGTCTCATTCCTGTGTGTCTGGGCTGGATGCTGGATGATGTGAGTGACTTATGGTAGTATTGAGGAGGCTTCCTGAGTCACTGTGGTGGGGACAAGGAGAAGCAGAAGGGTAGGATATAGAAGAGGCAAGAAAGCTGCAGCCCAAGCTGATGATCATGTGCTGGACAGATTCTTCCCTCTGTTACTGCTCAGTGGCATTGCAGCCCTTGCCCCCTGCACCTGCCTGTCCGTAGCAGCCCTGGCCCACACTGTCTGCCTTCTCTGAATGACCTTCTCTGAGGTGCTCCCGGCTTCCTGGCCATTGCATGTGCTGTTCCTGTGTTTGGCTAAAGTCTAGTCATCTTTGGAGGCTCAGCTCAGGCCGAGAGGGTTTGTGACATTTCCTGCTTCCCATACTCCGATGGTGGATCCATGTGCCCTTTCTTGGTAGAAGCAGGAAATGTCACGAACCCTGTCTATCTACCACACATGCCAGCATCTATGAGGAGCAACTCAGATGGGTATGAGATTCTCCTTGCCAGTCTAGTGTGGAAGGCAAGCCAGACATATACCCGCCCCCCCGCCGACATACACACACAATTAATCAACGAACAGGTGCCTGCTGCACTGTCACACAGAGGAGTGAGAATGGACCATTAGGATACTTACAAGAGGAAGAAGTCAGTCTGTGCTGAGTCTTGGGGAAGAGATGGGAAATAGCCATGCCTCTGAGGAGGTGGGAGGGGCACCTCTGGCTTGGGGGGGGGGCGCTCCAGAATGCCCCAGCCCTTCCCTAGTCTACTTGTTTTATGCTTTCACTTTATCTCTTTTGATCGCCAGAGCAACATCATTCAGTACACAAAAAATGAAGTCTTCTCATTTTATAAATGAAAACACAGCACAGCACAGAACAAACAGAAGCTCGGATAGGTTAGCTGACTTAGCTATGGCCCCCAGCCAACCACCTGAAGCAGAGGGAGAATTCTTGCCACTGAATGGGATTGCTGGTAGATGTTCGCAGTTGAAGTTGCTTTCCCACTGCAAGTGCTATGCTTACAGCTTTTGCTCTACTTTGACACAAGTTGGTGCCCTGAGTGAAATATTGCAATTGGGCTCAGTGGTTCCATTAGAGGGCTAGAGATTAAAAGAAGTCTATGTTAGCCTGTGCTCTTGTGTGTGCTTGAAGATGTTGACTGGTGAAAGCCAAGAAAAGCTGAGGAATGTGCTCTCACTGATGTGCAGTGACTAAACCCAGCATCCTTCAGAAGAAAATAAGTTCCAGGTGAGACACAATTTACTCAGGAGGATGCAGCAGCTGCCACTCAAACACTTGCCAGCATCCAGGGGTCAAGGAAAAGTCACAAAACTCAGAGATCCAGCCATTGGGCGTATATAAAGGACATGGCATAAGGCAGAGGACTTTAAAGGATCAATCCCATGGTAAAGGTTTTCAATTTGCTGTATTCTGCAATCGAGTTAGTTCACAGGCTAACCACATATTGGTCACTGAGGCTAATTGGAAGTAATCATGAGATCTAAGATGAGTTATGCTGGGGAGTGAAGGAAGGAAGTAAAAATGTGCAGAGCGTTCATGACAACTACATCATTGCCTCCACGAACCACGCCTGCTGGCCTTGTGCATCTACTCCACAGAGGCTACTCTCCTGATCTTTAATTTATTGAGAGGGGAGAAGATAAAGAGCAAACAAGAACCAGCAAAAGAGAGAAAGAGAGGAGAGGTCCCATCCACTGGTTCACTCCCTATATGTCCACATACTTCGGAGCTGGGAACCCAATCCAGGTCTCGAGCCATCACCTGCTGCCTCCCAGGATCTTACTAGGAAATTGGATTCAGGTACCAAACGCATGAACTTCAATGTTAGATGCAGGTGTCTCAACTGCTAGCCTAAACACCCATCCTTCTATTGATTTTTGAATGATGAATGTGTTCTCAGTTCTGCTCCTCGACTATGACTTTTACTTCCACAGCATAGCATCAGACACATGACCTTAGCATTTTTCCTTTCCATTTTGACTGACCCTGGGTCTAGTGTTCTCATTGCTTCCTGCTGCTCCCTATAAGCAAAGGCACAAATCTCGTTCTTACTCATTAGCTCAGCTATGAGGCATTCTCTGGAGCCCGCAGGCCTGGCAAGTGTGTGGTTGGGTGGGCTGGGCCTGGGGCAGCTTGCTGTGAGCAGATGGCTCTATGATTTGTAGGAGATATGTAGAGATATAGTACCAGTGAAGCCCATCCCAGCAGAAAACGGACTTGTTGGACTAGGAGTAAAGGCTCATGCCTCACAGAGGAGCTTTGAGGAGCCTCAGAGGCCAGAGTCTCATCAGAATTGGGAATCAGACAGAATGGGGCCCTATTCCTTATGGAGTCTTCTCAGGTGACCAAGGTGAAGGTCTATGTTATGGTCAGGCATACCAGTGGCTGTAGGGTTGTAACAAACAAATCTCCAACTCTCAGTGGCTTAATCTGGTAGAAATCTTGTTTCTTACAGAGAGTCTAATATGATATTCCTAGTGTCTTGCCAGGTAGCATTTAATATGTTCATTTAGGGACACAGACTCCTTCTGTCTTGTGGTTTTGCCTTTCTTTCTTTCTTTTTTTTGATAGGCAGAGTTAGACAGTGAGAGAGAGAGAGAGAGAGAGAGAGAGAGAGAGAGAGAGAGAAAGGTCTTCCTTTTCTGTTGGTTCACCCCACAATGGCTGCTGCGGCCGGCACACCGCTCTGATCCAAAGCCAGGAGCCAGGTGCTTCTCCTGGTCTCCCATGCTGGTACAGGGCCCAAGGACTTGGGCCATTCTCCACTGCACTCCCGGGCCACAGCAGAGAGCTGGACTGGAAGAGGGGCAACTGGGACAGAATCCGGCACCCCGACCGGGACTAGAACCCGGTGTGCCGACACCGCAGGCGGAGGATTAGCCTATTGAGCCGTGGTGCTGGCCTGCTTTTCCCTAGGGCTGTGGATGTCTCCTCTGGGTTTGTGTTTAGATGACAAATGGGGAAAGAAGGCCTATGCTTGGAAAGCTTTAATGGTCTAGGCCTAGCAGTGCAACACAGCTCTTCTGCCCACGTTCCATAGGCCAGAATCAAAGACATACCACACCTAACTGCAAAGGTGGTAGATGTTATGCTTTGTGTGCCCAAGAAGAAAAGGAAATGGATTTCAGTACATCAGTCTCTGCTGTACCTGGAAATAGTCATAGCCACTACACACAAGCTCCAACTATGCACCAGGCATGACACCAGTCTCTGTACGCAGAGTATTTGTATCCTGATGGATATTTGAAATCAAGGGCACACTCTAACCTACTGAATACTGGCCTTAGGATACAATGAACTTACCCTTTGAGAGGTTGTAGGGGCATCTTATAGACCCAGTCTACTTCTCATTGGTTCAAGGCCTATATCCTTTTCAACCTGAAGTTGAATGGTTTTTAGGAACCTGGATGACTGTAGACTGATAAGAGCCACATGGGGGAGACAGGCACAGTGGGTCTGATTTTGTTGACTGTGAAACACTGCTCCTGGGCCAGCATTTCACCAGGCCCTCCCTGGGGGTTGGGTGGCTTGGGAATCTCCCCATGAGGAGTCATTGGCCAGACTCCAGGCACCAGGTTGTCCCTGAGGGACACCCTCTCAAGCATTCTGTCTTTCCTTCCCTCTGCCTCTCTCTTCTTTTTCCTCACTATTTCTCCTGACTTCCCTTTTCTCCTAATTGACATTGTGGACAAGATCTGCTGGTAAGTTAAAAGAGCTTATCCAAGCTGACACTCTGTTTATAATTTATAGTTTACATTCCACTGTAGTCAGGTCCTGCCATTTCTTGTCCACAGCCAGTGTGTTCATTCTGCGTGCTTGGCATTGATTGTGCAGAGTGAGGAAAGCAAAGGTCAAGCCTTCCGTGGGTGAGATGTTGATGAATCCTGGGCTTCAGTGTGACAGACATGCGGATACCATATGAAGATGTTTACTCATTGCCCACAAGTAGCAATGTCTTTGCCATATTTGTGGAAACCATCCAGAACTTTGGCTCATGTAGGATGAGGGGGTGGCATGATTTTCCCCTAGTTATCCATGCAGAGCCCCCTGTTGATGAGCGGCTCCTTCCCTTATTCTTAATCTTGATCTTGTTTAAGATGCCTTCAGATTCTGATGTGGCTGGGAGCCAGAGCACACACAACAGTGCTCTCCTGGTTCTGTACAACTTCGGGTAGGTCAGTTTTCCTCCTTTGACCTTAGTTTCACTGCTCCACTGGCTTTCTCCAGGGTTTTGTCTATGGAACACATATGGGTGGGAAGACACGGGCTTCCAGGTGTCCTACCCACCAGGAAGTTTCAGAACTTGGTGCCAACAGCATTTTAGAATATGTTGCTTCCAGGCAAGTGCACTGAATAGAAGAAAATATACTGAGCAAATACAGGAATTATTATTAGCCTCATTTTGTAACTGAGAAAACTGAAGCCTAAAGATGGTTGGATGAACTGAATTTGTCCTCCTTGTCCCCCAACTCATGTGTTGAGGTACAAACCTCCATTGGGCTGGTATTTGGAGATGGGACTTCTGGGGGGTAATTAGGTATGTGGACAGGACCCTGGTCTGATGGGGTTAGTGCCTGTCACCTGACAACTGGAGCCTTCTCTTCGATCTGTCAGGTGCATATGCAGTGAGAAGATGGCTACCCACACACCAGGAAGAGGGCCCTCACTGGAATCTGACCATGCAGGTACCCTGATCCAGGACAACTTCTATTATCGAAGCTGCCCAGTCTGTGTTGTGCTTTGAATGAGCTAAGACATTTTTTTCCAAGGATACAAGTCTAGTAGGAGGTCACTCTTGGAATGGAAAACTTTTTCTTCCCAAGTCTAGTGAATTTTCTTTACATGATCTTTTTCTCATGTATGTATCCATTTAACTTGTCTCCTCAAGTAGCTATTGAACATTCACCATGTGTAAGGACTTAGGTTGTCTCCCACATTCTTCCCCATTTTTATATTTCTTCCTGTATCTTATTGTACCTTTTCTTTTTAAAATTTTTATTTATATAAGGTGAACACATTTCATGTGTTTCATATATATGGGTTTAGGAGCGTGGTGGTACTACCCCCCCAACCCTCCCTCCCACCTACGCTCCTACCCTCCTTCCTTTCTTATTTTTAAAATTTTTACAATAAGATATTTTCAGTTTATTTTATAATCACAAGCTTAACCCTCCACTTAGTAAAGATTTCAACAAATAGTAAGTAGAAAAAAATCCCACACTGGTCCTCAAGAGTATAAGGCTCTTGTCCTTTTCATTCCCATCTTCCTTCTCTATCAACACCATTATGATAGTTATTATAACTATAATATGTCAACCCCTCCCTAGAATATCCCTTTATAATGTATATAAGAGGCACTGCATTATTATGACCATGTAGGGTTTATTGAAATCCCTGGTGAGGTGGTTTGGAAGGAAGAAGGAGCCCTAATTTCTCTTCATTCAACTCATACATTCCTGAGTGGCTGGGGGACCTTGAGGTATATAAATAAGCTCCAATTGCCCAGCCAGCTCAGAATGGTGCTCCAATGGCCATATTCTTAATGACATTAGCTTTCCTTTATGAAGTCCCTACAGGCATCACCTTCTGTTTATTATCCATTTGATTCTTATGAGTCAGGGATTGTTATCTTCAAGGCCTGACTTGTCTCCATTGCCACCCTGGGTCACTTGGTGCCCCTGTGGAGCTTGCTGTGTTTCCTCAAGTCCTGCACAAATATGCATCCTAAGGATGATGAGTTGGTTTGATGGTGTTGATGTTGTAGCTAAGTTTTTCCACTTAACTGCAGCCAGTTTTTAAGGAGCAGGTCAGCTTGGAAGGATTAAGGAATTATATGTGATTAAAAAAAAAAGATCCCTAACCAGAAGCCTCCCCCACCACCCGACCTCATGACATTGTGTAAGGAGCAGAAGCCAATGGCTACTTTCTATTCATATTTCAAACTGAAATGAAGGCAAGAAGCTTATTGGTTTTTAATTTGATACCAGTGAGGCCTCCCGCACCAATCAAGGCTTCCCCTGCCTGCAACCTTCGAGGGCTTCTGATTTGTGAGGTGCTCAGAGATTTGGTCAAACACATCAGAGGATGCAGCATTGTTTGCTCACTTCAATGGTAATTTGGGTTTTGCCATGGTTCCCTAACGTGATATGTAAACCACATCTCTCTCTCTCTCTCTGAGAAAGAGAGAGCTAGAGAGAGACTGATTGATTGTATGTTACCATATGTATAGACCTTTGGTATGCCCTTTTAGTAGTGAGTAAAATTGCTTTTCTTGGATGGTGAACATGATATCTGGTCCTAACAGGGATGATTTTGAGGCTCTTTTTTTTTCTCCAGCTGAAATTCTCTTCCCAGCCTTCTGGCATCTGCCTGCCCCACAGCGCCTGTGTGACCCCAGGTCCTGGTTGTTTTGCCTCACTTGGGCCGCTTTGGGTCTCCAGGAATGACTCAGGATCCGCGCTCTCCATCAGCTTTGGAGTGGGGCCAACTTCATGCCTTCCTTTCTGCTGTCTTCATTAATACTGGGCTCGCGTCCCAGCATTCCTGAGAAATTGATAGAGACAGAACATCAATTGTAGTTTAGCTCTACAGCAGGGAAACTCACGGTGACAGGCTGGGGGGTTTTGTTGCCAGGGAAGTCGATGGGCCCTTTCCTGGAGCGGTCCAGCGTGGAGGCACTCTGGGCTTTTGTGAGGTCATCGAGTGGGACACAGGACAAGAGCAACAAGCCGCTAATCTGCTAATTGCAGCCTGGCTAAGTGATATTACCTTTGTACTTGGCTCTTGGATGTGATGAATGGCTCTGCATGTGTAAGAGAACCAAACCAAGGCGCCCACCCTCAGGCTCGGAGGGCACCATGATGTTGGATTCAGTACTCAGCAGGTCCGGATAGAGGCTGGGCTGGGCAGCAGTGGTCTGACCTGGAACTCCCTCCAAGAGGGGCGGTCAGATTCAGGACAGCAGAGGGTCGTGTTGTCATCCAGAGGCTGATGGATTCCTCTACTGGTTTCCCACAACATTTGAGAAAAAACAGTGGCTGCTTTTTCCGTGGGTCACTTCCTGTCAGGTGATTTTCAAGGGGCAGCACTCACTGGCAGGGGCAGTTCCGTGTGGCAACACACTGGGTGGACAGGGAAGCGAGATGGTGGATCTTGACCAAACTACGTGCTCCTCCTCTTGCCTTCTTGATCCTGGTAAGCAATACCATCTGTGCTCAAGTTGCCCAGTTCAGAGACCCTGGGGTTGCCCAGGACCTCCCCCCCTTTCCAGTCCTATGTCATGGAATGGCCGTTCTTGTTCTCTGTAATATCTCCCGAGGTTGTGCCCATCACTCCTTCCGTATTCCAGCCTACCGCCATCCTCCCCACGCTATACCACAGCAATGGTCTTCTACTGGGCTCCACTTCTAGTCTTCACTCTTGATAATCAGCTCTTCAGACAAAATTGTCTTTCTAAAATGCAAGTCTGACCATGTTACTACGTTACTTAAGCCTCTCAGTTGTTCCCTATTTTCTTCTGGGTTGAATTCAGACATTTTTGCCTGACTATGAGTTATGACCTGGTCCAGCCTTTCTCCAGCTTCAACTCACCTCATGCTTCAGCCGTCTTGCACTGTTTTGTCCAGCCACTAGGAACCTTTTGCAATTCCCTGGACACATCGAGTTCTCTCTTTTTTCTTGGCCTTTGCATATACTTTTCATGTGCCTGGACTCTCTTCCCCTCTTTCTTTGATCAATGCTACACCCCTCTGTGGTTTTTTTGTTTTTTTGTCTCAGCTTAGGTGCCACTTCTTTTTCTGAGTCTCTTGATGTAGACCAGTTTCTGTTCTCTTAGCATACAGTGTACTCCCATGCTACTGTTTTGATCACACTACACAGAAAATGCTTGTTTGTGTCATGCAAGGTATTTTATTTTCTTCTATAGGTGGTATAAAATTTTCATTTTAAAAGAGGTTTATTTATTTTTTATTTGAAAGGCAGAGTTACAGAGAGAGAGGGAGAGGTAGAAGGAGATCATCTGCTGGTTCACTCTCCAAATGGCTGCAGTGGCTGGTGCTGGGCCAATTGGAAGTCAGGATCCTGGAACTCTAGTTGGGTCTCCCACATGGTTGGCAGAGGCCCAAGTACTTGGGCCATTTTCTGCTTCTTTCCCAGGCTCATTAACAGGGAGCTGGATGGAAAGTGGAGCAGCTGTGACTAGAACCAGTGCTCATAAGGGATGCTGGTGTTTCAGGTGGTGGCTTAACCCATTTTGCCATGTTTGCCCCACAAAATTTTCTTGAAGAATGAAGGAATTGATTTATTTAGGAAAAGTTCTCGACAAATGACTTTGTTTGGAAGAAGGGCCTCTGGGGGGCGGGTTTAACAGGAGACAAGGAAATCAATTAAATTACTGAGCTGATGGAAATAAGTAGATGGGAGTAGAGGTATCAGTGGGAACAGATTGGGAGAATCAGACAGTAAGAGGGTGATTGAATCCCATGGTGGACTGGCCAAAGAATTTTCAATACCAGAATAACTCATGTTTGTTACAGTTGTAGGCATTTTGAGACATAAACGTCTGTTCCTTCCCCAAGCCTTCAGTAAAATTTACCCCTTGACACTAAGGACTTGAACATGTTGTATAAATACAGAAGTGGGGTGTGTAGGTTCATGTCTGGGTCTCTCACATGAAGGAAATAAACAAACAGACATAACACACAGAGGAAAGGGTAAGAAGTCAGAGGATGTCACAGGTGGTTGGAGTCAACTGGGATGCGAGTTCTCTTTGAAAAGTGGTTGGATCTCCCAAAAGTAGTTGACTGGGGGTATGGACTGGCTCTACTTAGACATACAAGGAGGGAGATCCTAGTTGGTACATGAGCTCAGATTCCTTGTCTACTTCCTCATTGAGACAAACCTATGAAGGAGATACGTGCTCATATCTGCATACCCACACTGAGCTTAAAGATTATGTATGGAATGAATCAAGGAGGGAAAAATGCTAAAACATGTGAAGAAGTAGGTACAACTTGTAGGAACTGTTTATCCTTTCAGAAAAGTCCTGGACAAAACTCAGGGCTTAGATCAAAGAGCCCATGCAGGAAATGGGAAGAAGAGGCCACAGAGTCCCCAGCTGATACCACCCCTTCTATCAGCAGGGGCTGCAGCCTGGTGATGTCTCCAAGCACATCCCTCCTAAAAATACATCCAGGCTTACCAAGAACCAGGACCCCGGCCCAGAGAGAGAGGCCTAGGCAGCAGGCAGGAAGGCCCGGCAGAAGAATCTGGGCTTCTCGGTGTGTCTGTGTGATACATCTTTCTGGGCTTCTAGGTCGGCATAGCTGTCTGGAAACCTCATACTGACTCATTTCTCAATGTCTACCAATGAGACATGGTCCCTGTCCTAAAGACATTTGCTACCCCTCTGGGAAGCAGGCCATGGATGTGGGAAAAGAGGAGTCACTCAAGACAAGGTGTCATTAACAGTAGGCCCTCTGGAGCCCAGATAAGGGGTGATCTCTGGTCCCTGTGAGTCAGACCTGCTTAGCAGTGGTACCTGCTGTGGCCAGAGAGTGGAACTCAGGAACCTGGCAACCCAACCACAGAACTTGGAGGCTTCTGCTTTCCTCAATGATTTAGTTTTCTTTTTATATGTGTGGTTCTTATTTTATTTTAAAAAATTATCCACATTTTTCCCATATTTCATGCCATCATTGCAAGAATAAGTTCATTCCCAGCATATTGGATCTTGTGATGACTCAGATATCAAAGACAGAGATGAATCCGCTCTTGCCTTTCCATGTTGAAATTGATATGCTGTTCCAAGCCCCAAATCAAATAAGTGCCTTGTGGTGGTCTTAATAAATCACCTTTTACCATACAATGGAAGTTGTTTCCCCCCTACTTTTAAAAAAGATGTCTGCCAGTGGAACAACCTGAATGAACTGCAGTGTTCTTGCCAAATTTAATTGTCTTGAAAACAACTTCATAGTTGACAGACTTTAATCAGATCCCTCTTCTCTGTTGCCTGGAAATCTTTCTTCAGTCCTCCTAACCCTGGTCCCTGGGGGTTTCACCCTGGCCCCCCCCTGCCCCAGGCCAGTGTGGGAGTCACTCTTTGGAAAGCTGGCCAGGGGAACAGCCATAGTGAGGAGTATTTGTCTGTTCCTCTCCAAGAAAGGACACAGGAAAATTTTTGCTAAGAATAAGCTTTTTGGAAGGACACTCAGTATGCTTTGGACTGGGCCCTTCAGAGGGGGCTGCCCCCTCTTGGGAAGCTGGGGGTGTCAGCTACAGCAGCCTCGGCTTGGCGTGGGAATGCTACCCCCATCAAGGGATGCTCACCTTCCCTTGGACACAGGTGTGTATTTCTCTTCCTTAAGCCAGGGGCCGGGCAGGGCTTCCTGCATCCTCCATGCTCCCTCATGCATTTGTGCTGTTCAGCAGGGCAGCCCCAGCATTAGCATCCTAGCAGTTCCAACGTGTCTGCAGATCCATCTGTGTCTCTGTGCTCCCTGACCACCTGGCCTTGGCTCATGCTCATCCCATGCCTGGAATGTCCTTTTCTCCCTCTTCTCCTGGCTGGCTCTTGCTCTCCCTTTAAGACTCAGCTCCATTATCCACTTTTCTTGTGCGGCTTCCTTGGCTCCGGGTTGGGTTAGATGGCCTTCTCTGAACTTCTGTCATGTCCTACACCCACTTCAGCCCTGGCTCCAGCTGCGTTCTGTTGGAATGCATGCTTCACTGGTTTGTCTTCTTTACCAGAATACGTGACCCTTGAGGATGAGAATGCTGTTAGAGTCATCGCTGAATTCCCATCCTTTAGCACAACACCCAGCACAGTGGATTCTCAGGGAGTATTTGTTGTATATGAGAGGGGGCAGGAGGAGAGAGCAGTGGGAGAGAGGGAAAGAAAGAGAACAGAGAGTAGACTTGATTTGGGGAGCATTTGTAGGGGCTGGGGTACCTTCTCAATGCTGAGCTCTAATTCACTGTCTGTGGACCTCACCGTGCCATTGGAGACACTAGCCTGGGGCTCAGTTGCCCAAGGTTTCTCAGAGCAGCCGCAGAGTCCTCATGTCTTGAAGTGCCTGTAGCCATTTGCTGTTGGTTGGAATCCACTGCTCCAAATGTCTCTCTTTTCCCCACAAGTGGACTCTGCTCCAGCTTGGCTCATTGGCTCACTTTTCTCTAAACGTGTCCTGTGGTTTCCGACGGGCTTGTCTTTGCTCCAGCCATCTTCCCATCCACCCCCCTTTCTGCCATTGTCTTGCATGTGGTCTCTTTTCCTACCATTTTCTAAGATCTTATTTCAGTCTTGATTTCTAGGAAGCTTCTACTTCCACAGCCCCCTCTACCTTCTCTCGCAAATCTACTCTTCTGCATTCCTCTGATCCTGACTGTGGCCATCCAATTTGCCATTGACCAGGGTCCCAGTAGGTATCCTGTCCCTCCAGTAGAATGAAGAAGTGGATTGCTCACCAAAGACCCAGATACGTCCACCTACTTCCTGAGCCTGGCTCCTAGTCAGTGCCCTGGAGGTGCTTGCAATCTTCCCTCCCTCAGACTGCCAGCTACAGGAGGAGGCTGCTTTAGGAAAGTTGGGCTTGGAGCCGTGCACAGGGATGGGGGATGCCCAGCAGTGGAGAAGGTGGGTGTTGGCATGGGGTGATTCCATGAACCTTCTAATCACACCTCCTCCACCTGGGCTACAGTGAGCCTCTCTGAGAAAGATGGAGTAACCCATGATAGAAGCTCATACCACTGCTCCAGGCTTGTCCATGGCTAGGAGAATGGGGCAGGACAGGACAGACTTGAATTCTCCAACTCTGTGTGGGCTGGTCCTGCAGAAGGGTGGTATGGGAAACCCAGAGAGGCCCCCTCCATTTTTGTCAACGAAACTGCGATCACCTCTTCCACTTTGGAGAGGACTCTGCAAATGAAGTGCTTATTTGAAAGGTCCCCTGGAGCCCTTCTTGCAGGATCAAGATGCAGAAAATAGTTTAATGAGGACACCAGCCTGCAGGTGCACCTGTGCTAATTCTGTAGACAAAGGCACTAACCTGACAGCTCAGAGAGTAAGGGGCCATTAAGCTTCTTTGGGGAAACATCAGTCCTGCAGGGCAGACAGAAGCACCTCACTGAAGCAGGAGGCAGGTGGCGAAGGCATTCTTAGCACTCTTCCCCTTCAACCTGGCCTGTTAGCCTGTTCCCATGGTGGGCTCTCTGGTGTCCTAGAACCCAGTGGCTGCTCCTCAGCAAATCTGGGCAGCAGAAAACCCTGGTGGGTGGTAAGCATGGACAGTGGGAAAAGCAGGGTAAAAATTCCAGCAGGAGCACTCAGATGATGGACGGAGTCCATGATGATGAGGATAATGATGATGACGACGACGATGGATCCTGACTCCTGTCTCTGATTGTGAATGCACTCTCTTGTTGTGAATGTACAACAGCTTTTAGAGATTTTTGATGGTGACTCATGATAAGAAATATTAAAAAAATGTTTAAATTTTTTAGTGACTTATTTGAGAGGAGGGGGCAAATTGTTCCCATCTGCTGGCTCATTCCCCCAATTTCCACAGTGGCCTGCCAGGAACAGCCAAAGCTGGGAGCCAGGAACTCAATCCAGGTCTCCCAGGTGGGTGGCAGGGACTCAGCTATTGACCCATCACCTGCTACCTTCCCCGGTGGCATTAGCAGGAAGCTGGAATCAGGAGTGGAGCCAAGACTTGAACCCGGCTACCCTAATAGGGGATGAGCATATCTTTTTTTTTTAAGATTTATTTTTATTTTTTACTTGAGAGTCAGAGTTACACAGAGAGAGGAGAGGCAGAGAGAGAGAGAGAGAGAGAGAGAGAGAGAGAGGTCTTCCATCTGCTGGTTTACTCCCCAGTTGGCCACAATGGCCAGAACTGTGCTGATCCAAAGCCAGAATCCAGGAGCCTCTTCTGGGTCTCCCACGTGGGTGCAGGGGCCCAAGGGCTTGGGACATCTTCCACTGCTTTCCCAGGCCATAGCAAAGAGCTGGATCGGAAGTGGAGCAACCGGGACTAGAACCAGTGCCCACATAGGATGCTGGTGCTTCAGGCCAGGGCATTAACCTGGTGCACCACAGAACCGGCACCAATGAGGATATTTTAACTGGAGTCTTAAGCACTGGGAAAAATGCCCACATGATAAGAAATATTCTTTAAAAAAGATTTATTTTATTATTTGAAAGACAAAAGTTACAGAGAGAGGTAGAGACAGCGAGAGAGAGGTCTTCCATCCGCTGGTTCACTCCCCAGATGGACCCAACAGCTAGAGTTGGGCTGATCTGAAGCCAGGAGCCAGGAGTTTCTTCTGGGTCTCCCACGTGGGTTCAGGGACCCAAGGACTTGGGCCATCTTCCACTGCTATCCCAGGCCATAGCAGAGAGCTGGATTGGAAGAGGAGCAGCCGGGACTAGAAGCAGCGCCCATATGGGATGTCGGCGCTTCAGGCCAGGGCTTTAATCTACTGCACCACAGTGCTGGCCCCAATAAGAAATATTTTTTAAGGATTTATTTTATTTATTTGAAAGGCAGAGTTACAGAGAGAGCGAAAGAGATCTTTCTTCCACTGGTTCATTCCTCAAATGGCCAAAATGGCCATGGCTGGGCCAGGCTGAAGCCAGGGCCCTGGAACTCCATATGGGTCTATCATGTAGGTGGCAGTGTTCCAACTACCCAGGTCTTTTTCGGCTGCTTTCTCAGGTACATTAGCAGGGGCTGGATCAGAAGTGGAGCAATTGGTTTCACACTGGCCCTCATATGGGATGCCAGCATCGCAGATGGCAGCCCAGTCTGATGTGTCACAGTGCCAGCCCCCAAAAATATTTTAAAAACCATACTTTATTGCATCCCATTTGTGTGTTTGCACACCGATGTCATTGAAACAGGTTCTGTGAAACAGTGCTTCTTACCTCTACTCTGTAAGATGAACTCTGAACATTATACTCTGTTCTTTCCATTGAAAAATGCTTGTTGTGACCCTCTGTGAGTTACTTCCTGCAGTTCAAAAATGTGGATCAGGCAGGCAGAGGATGAGAGTGGAGATCAAGCAGAGTTGCAGGTCTGGGGGAGGTGGCCCAGCGCTATCCCCGGAATTTGTCCTGTGGGAAGACATGTGCGCCCCCTTCGTGGGGTTGGTTGGGAATGTTGAATGAGATCACCTGTGTAAAGTGCTCAGTGCAGGGCTTGATTAGGTAAGCAGTTAACAGCTACCAGAGGGGACGATGGTGATGGATACTGACTTCCATCTTGTGTTGTGAGTGCACCCCGCTGGCCTCTGTGGCCACAGCTTCTTTCTTACAGCCATCAGTGCTGGAGTGAGACTGCCAGGCACAGAGGTGACCCCTGGAAGGCTGTAGCTCCCCAAATAGACGAGGTTTACGTTGAGAAGGAGCAGGTGGGACAGCAGAGCTCTGCAAAGAAGTTGCTATCAAGTGGGGATCTGGATTAGGAATATCTGTGATGTTTGTACACGATGTGGGAGGATTCTCTAGCTCTTCCCAGGATAGACAAACAGCCAGAGGCAAGTGACAGCCACACAGGGAAGCTAAAGGCCTCAGTTGAGGACAGTAGGGATAAATTTCATATATGGGACAAGGGCCTGGTTGACCAGAAGTCAGAGCAAGCAATAGCTACTAAATTGCTCCACATTTTGGGTTTTCTTTTTTCTTCTCTCTCTCTCCTTCTCTCTCTTTCCCTCTCCCTGTCCCCCTCCCTCTCCTCTCTCTTCCTCCCTTTTCTTCTCTCTCCCTCTCTCTTTCTCTCTCTCTATTTTTTTTTCTTTTTCTGCAGTGAGGAGTTGAGTCCCCTCTCCCTCACCTGCCCTCTTTGACCTGTCAAGGAGGGGATGAGTGGACAGGAGGAGAAGTACACTGTGGGAGCACCCAGCCTTGAGCTGCTGAGGTGACAGGCCCAGTACCAGGATGGTCACCCAGCCTGGGGCTGAACAGACGCCTGCACTGGGGTCACGGCAATGAGAGACCATCTTCCGCGCCTTCGGCTTGCATACTCACCCCTGTGCTGGGGGTGTGGTGCAAACGTCCAGCTCCTCTGCCCTCTCCCCTCCCTGTCCCACTTTGCTGGGCATTTCTGACCTCCCTCCCTTCCCTGAAATGAGCCCAAGGTGCTGGCGTCCAAGTCCAGCCCTGCCTTGGAGCCTGGGAGCAGGCAGCAGGTCGGGAGACGCTGGGGCTGTGGGTGGCTAGGCCTTCGGAGAGTGTATTGTTGATGGTCTGTCCAGACAGGTGTTGATTCAAGTGGACCTGACCTGGCCATGACCTTCTAGGGGTGAGGCCAACGGGCACCCCCCTCAGTACTGGTACACACGCAGCCAGCGGTTCTGAGCTGAAGTCCAGACTCGGCTGCTCTGCTGAGACCCCTGGCTTCCACTGGCTGGTGCCTTGCTCTTCTCTGCAGAGCCCCCTCCCTGGGCATTGGCCAATGGCCGAGCCCTCTAGACCTGGGAGCCCTGACTGAGGCCAGGCCACTGCCCATGCAGCTCCGCGCTGCTCCCTCACCGGCGGCCAGAGGCCCGGGTGGGTGTTTGCCGGTGCCACAAATAACATTTTGCTAGAGTGGAAGCCTGGAGAATTCCTCTTCTGTTAGGTTTAAGTCTCTGCCTGAGATAGCTCTCTTTTCCTTTCTAAAAATAGCCACGGTGAGCCATGGCTGGATCTGTCACCGTCCGTGGCGGGGAGTGGCTTGGTGGAGCAGGATCAGGACAGATTCTCATTCCTCTTGGCCCGTCTCTGTCTGCATTTCTCTCCTAGGGCCCCCACAGTCTGTCAGTCAAAGAGCAAATGAGAAGTCTCCTCCTTGGAGACCATCTCCACATCCCTGTGTCCTGCCCCATGCCGGGCATCGGCTAGGTGCGGGGTGGGGTGGTGATGGGGCAGGCTCCCTGTCAGGCCCAGGCCTTGGGCTCTGAGCCTCTCAGAGGCACTAAGGCTCTAGAGCCCCTTGGGTAGCCTTGGTGCCATGAGGAAGAGCTTTGGGCCAGGAGCCCCTCTCACCGGGGGACCCAGGGGAAACTTCCTGGTAGAGGCTCAGCTGGTGCCCTAGAAGGTGAGGCCATGGCATGGCAGGACAGAGCAGGTGTGTCAGGGTCAGGACTGTGCCTGGCCCAGCAGGGGAAATGCTGGTGGGCCTGGAGGAAGATGGAGGCTCTTCCTGCACCCTGCAGGTGGGCAGGATGGCTGCACCCTGTCACAGGCAGGGCTAACAGCCTCTCTTCCATGCACTTGTAGTTCTGGCTGGGGGTTGAGACAGGGGCAGTGTCCACTGGAGGGCACTGCAGCACCACCTTGGGCCAACCGGCAGCCCCTCCAGCCTCTTCTAGGAGCCTCAGGGTCTGTCTAGAGGGGCAGAGACGGCATGACTCTGGCCTCCTGGCAATCGGTCAGCCCCTGTGGGACTGGAGCCTCCAGCATGTGTCCTGACACACGCATGCTGTGTCTGTCACACACCCTGCTTCACACGGATACACACTGCGTTCACCCTCATGCACACATGCTCCACACTCGCATCTCTCTGCTCTCAGAATCTCACACACGCTCACACACTCCTGACCCATCAACGCGGCTCACGCGCCCTTCGCTCTGTCCCGCATGCACTGCCCCTGCGCTTGTGCGGTGCATGCTGTAACCTGACGGGCCTCAGCCATGTGCCTCCCACATGCAGGCGGCCCTGGTGCAGCTGTTTGTGTGGCGGGGCTGATGTAATGTCAAGAAATTTCATGTTATATTTAAAATGACACCTGTAAAAATAATCTTCAATTTGTAATTTAAATACTGTAATACTCAATTATGTGAGCTGACAGGAAGTGTCCCGGTGGCTCTGCCGCTGCCCTCTCGTGTCCTGGGGACACCATGGTGGGGCCAGCCTGGCCTCCTTCCTGGGGCGCCCGCTGAGCCCCCTGCTCAGTGGCTTCCATACCCAGCCGTCCTTGTGGCCACAGGTGCCTCTGTACCCCCTGGCCCCCCGCCCGCCCTGGCTGCTTCCAGAAAGAGCCCTTCTCTTGGGGTTTACCCAAGCGGCCAAAAGCACAGTGTTCACCCCTGGGAAACAGGAGGCTCTGTGTGGTGGTCAGCACCTCTCAAGGTCCATGGCTCCTGCCCTCATTAATAATCCAGGTGCCAGGAACCCTTGGAATAACAGCCTAGAGCCACAGTCCCTGCCTCTCGGCCTCACACACATGGCCCAGCATCCATCACCTCCAGCTCCACAGCCCAGAGCACCCCAGCCCCTCAGTGCTGCTTCCTAAGCCCACAGAGGTGGTGTTCTCCATCTCACAGCTCACGCCGCATAGTTCACCAAGCGGCATCTTAACCCTTGCGGGGCACACTTGCCTTAGGGCTCCTTCGCTCTGTCTCCAGCCTCCAGCTCAGAGACCCCAGACTCCTGCCTCATACCCCACAGCCCACAGCCTGGGCTGCAAGCCCACGAGCGCGTCGGCCCGTGGATGTCCTCTGAGCACCTTATGTGGAGCATACCTAAAACCTCACATGTCACTCTTTTCCCCAGACCTGCGTCTCCTTTTTCTGTTTGTCTGAGCAACAGTTGCCCCACCCCAATCTGCTGATCATATCAGGAATCAGGCCATTGTTTATGACTTCCCCAGCTTCCTTTTTTTAAAATTCCTCTGAATATATCTGCATATATAATGCACACACACACATCCACACACATACACAATATTTCATTTTTGTGTACTTGAAAGGCAGAATGACAGAGAGAAGGGGTGGGGGCAGGCTGGAGCCAGGAGCCCAGAACTCCATCTGGGTTTCCCATGTGGGTGCCAGGGGCCCAAGCACTTGAAGCATCTTTTGTTGCCTCCCCAGATGCATTGACAGGAAGCAGAGGAGCTGGGACTAGAGCCAGTGCTCTGATGTGGGATGTTGGCATCCCAATCAGGGGCCCAACTCCCTGTGTGCGTCACAACACCTGCCCCAGCCCTCCAGCTTCTTTGCTCACCTTGTGCCCCAGCCAACTGGTTCCCAAGTCTTGTCTCTTCTGCCCCTAGATGTTTCTCCCACCCTTTTCTATTCGTTTCTCTGCACTAGGCCAAGGCTGGGATCATGAGCTCCTCTGTACCTCCTTGCCTCTGGTTCATTTTCTTTCTCATGGAGGTAGGGGGACTGTCCTTGAGCAGTGCTGTCCACCTTGGTGTTGACAAAGTTCAGTCTGCACTGCCCAGTGAGGCCACCACAAGCTCCATGGGACTACTGGGCACTTATGATGTGGCTTGTGTGACTCAGGAGTTGCATTTTATTTATTTTGTTTATTGGCCATCACATTAGACATTCAGAGGGAAGTCCACCACCCAAGTGAGCCAGCCCCACCTCCAATCCCATGGCTCTGAGCTGCCCTGACTGGGAGCCAACCCACTAGACAAAGTTCCCTGAATCGAGTCTAGTCTTGGTTCAGTGTTGGGACTCACACTCTTCCCTTTGCCTGGAAACCTTCCCTGCTGTCCAGGGTACCTTCTTTTCTTACTCTAGGGTCTCTGGAAACCTCTGTTCCCCCGAGGCCATGGTGGGGCTTGACTCTGTGCCCTCACAGTACCTGTAAGTGTAATTAATCTGTATCCATTACTCTCTCTTACCCCTGGCTGAGGACCTCCTTGTGCTAAGATCTGTGCTCAGCTCATGGCAAAGCCTCCTGCACCCACCTCAGCACCTTGAGTACAGCAGGTGCTCAGCCAGTATAGCACAAGCCACAGCAACAGCAGCCAGGATGTCCTGGGAAGCCCAGCTGAGATGGATGCTGGATTCTTTGAGTCTCCCTCCTGATGGTCTCACTTTGCAAAGTGAGGATGAGGTCGTGGGTCACATCCCCCCCCCAACCCTTTTGTAAGATTTATTTATTGGGTTTGCACTCTGGTTTGATGGGTTAAGCTGCTGTCTGCAGTGCCGGCATCCCCTGTGGGCACCAGTTCTAATCCTGGCTGCTCCACTTCCAATCCTGTTAATGGCCTGGGAAAAAGCAGCATAAGATGGCAGAAGTACTTGGGCCCCTGTACTCACAGTGAGAGACCAGATGAAGCTCTTGGCTCTTCCCTTTGGCCTGGCCCAGCTCTGCCTGTTGTGGCCATTTGGAGAGTGAACCAGCAGATGGAAGATCTCTCTCTGACTTTCCTCTGTTAACTCTGACTTTAAAATAAGCAAACAAATCTTTAAAAATTAATAAAACAGATTTATTTATTTGAAAGATACTTTTAGAGAGAGAGAGGGAGATACAGAGAAAGAGATTGTCCATCTGCTGGTTCACTCCCCAAATGGCCTCAATGGCCAAGGCTGGGCAAGGCCAAAACCAGTAGCCAGGAGCTTTATCTGTGTCTTCCATGTGGGTTCAAGGGCCTAAACCAGTGCTTCCTCTCTCCCCTCCCCCACGCCTTTTCCCACCCTCACCCTGGCTCCGGAGACAGAGTAGCAATCAGACACCACTGTCAGCTGCCATTCTGAGATAGAATTTCAAAGGCTACTGCTGGAACTACTCAGGTCTCTTTCTCCACTGCCCCCTTAATATCCCAGCAGCCCCCCGCACTGTCACCATTTCCACTAAGACTCAACAAGTAGTCCAAGTGTCTGGGAATAGCACAAGGCCCCTGATGGCCCATTCCACAGCAGGTGGATGGACCTTGGCTGCCTTGGTTGGCTATGGCCTTGCAAGCTTCTTCTGTAGACTGGCAGGTGGGGATGAGGATGGCTTGTTCTTGAAGATTGGTGGAGAACGGGGCTCCAGCTGCTAACACGAGTCCCTGGGCTTTAGCATGCCCAGCTCCTGAGACTGCAGTGCCCTCTGCGGTTGGCTGGGTTTCTGAGCTGACTGGAGTGAGCGAATGGTGGGAATGCTGGCAGCCACAGCCCTGGGAGGTAGGCTTTGCACCCAGACAGTTCCAGGGGTGTGGCTACCCATGCCATGCTCTGGCTATGTGAACCCCAGCAAGGTTGGCAACCTCCCTGAGTTCCCGTGAAATGAGATGGCCTCCTCTGCTGGTGTTCATGCAAGCCATGGTGCAGGCCAAAGCTCTGAGTACTGTGTCTGGCCCACAGCCGGGCAGGGTGTGCGATGGTAGGATGTCTAACAAACCCTTTAAGAAAACTTGGAGTCCATGTGCATATGGTCTTTCTCTGGCCAACCCAAGATCTCTGCTACGTCTCTCTCCCAGGGTTACAGGCAGGAGTGGGTGGAATCTCTTTTCCATAGTAACAATTGTAACAGCTCTCACTGGGTGCCAACCATGTCCCAGGTATTCTCCCAATCGCAGTGGGGGCATTTTTCTAAACTTTGCTGTGAACTTCCAGAGAGATATCGACATTCCCACGATGCACATGTGGAGGCTGGCTCAGAGTCACCGGAGCCTGTATCCCGAGCAGGCACTTCCCTTTGGAAAGTATAAATATCCCAAGGGTCTGTGAAACACACTCCGTGCCTAAGGCCCATGGTGTCTCAGAACCTGCAAGTTCCTACTATCGCTGTCCCTGTGGATCCCACAGATCCCCTGTAAATGGGCAGGGTGAGCGTTTTTGTTGCCATTTTACACACAAGGAATCAAAGCTCAGAAGTAGGATTCGTTCCTGTTCCTGTCGGACTTTGAAAGTAATGGGGCTCCCCTAGGTCACTGATGATCAGATTCTGCCCAGGCAAATGAGTGGTGACTGGAGGTCAGTCCCCTGTTGACTGTGGTTGCCCTGGGGTTCCTTCCCACCCACCTCTTTGTGCCCTTTCTTTTCATAGCACACTCAGTGGGAGAAATGTTTCTTGGACCTTGCCTTTTGGATTTCTGCATTTTTTCCTTATTCACACCAGACCCGGCATCTCTAGAACTTGGTTTTTCTTGGAAAGGCTGCCTGTGAGAATGGGCTTTTGTTTGGATTTCGCCTCTCCCTGGAGGGGTAGGTGGGGGAGCAGGGAGCCAGCAGGACAAGGTCCTCCCTCCTCTCTTCCTGTGGCCTTTCTAGCTCCAAGGCACAGAGCTTGTGGCTTTCCCTGGACGAAAGGCAGGAGAAAGAGGGACTCTTGCTTCAGGAATGTGGATCTGATGCTACGGCTTGGTCGCCTCTGACCCAGGAGGCTGGATCTGGAAGCTGCTTCTTGCCCAGGCTACGCTGGGGAGATGGTTCAGTTTTGGGGGTCCCCTATGACCCCAGTACTTATTCACTGCCATACATCAGAGACCCAGAGCAGCCAGAAAGTGCCCCCATTGTGTCTATGTGTACCTTGCTCAGGTGATTGGCCAGGAGCTTCAGTCACTGGAAATCTGGGCTTGTGGGAAACATCAAAAGGGGGGCCTTTTCCCATTCTTTCCTGAGAGAGGGAGGGCTGTAGATGCAGCCCCCAGCCAATGTCTGCTCCACAGAGCCATTTTACAAATAATGGTGGGGCAAATTCGTTTAGCTGTTCTTTATAATTAATTGAAGTATAATTGTATAATGTGAAATATACAAAACTTAAGTGTACAGTTCAGTGGAGAATGTTACCAAATGTGCATGCCTTGTAACCAATATCCCAGGGAAGGAACAAAGCACTTTCATTACCCAAGAAAGTTTCCTATGCCTCTTTCTTCTAATTCTTTCTCTACCTTACTATTAATACTTTTATCACAGATTTGTTTTGACTGTTCTCACAATTCATTAACTATCACATCAAACGACATGAATTCTTTTGTGTTCCTGGCTCCTGTAGCTGAGCATAACCTTTTTTCGATTTATCCATGGTGTTGTGCGTATCAGAGCTATCCCTTTAGATTATTGCATGCTCTTCCATTGTTGACTCCATTTTGCTTATCCATTTCCCCTTTGATGGACTTTTGGGGCATTTCCAGTTAGGAGCTTTTATGAATCATTCTGGGAGGTTTCACATCTAAGTCTTTCTGTGGACACATGGCTTTTACTTCTCTTGGGTGATCATGCAGGAATGAAGTCACTGGATCCTAGAGAGGTATCTAGTTAGCATCGCAGGAGGTTGCCAGACCATCTTCCAAAGCAGTCATGCCATGTTAGCTTTTACCAGAAAAGTACAGGACATCCAGTTATTCTGTATCTGTCCCAGCTTTTGATATTGATGGTGTTTTCAACTTGAACCACTCCAGTGGGTGTACTTGTAAGTCACTGTGGTTTTCATTTGTAAACAACTTCCTTTTTTAAATATTTATTTATTTATTTGAAGGTGAGAGAGAGAGAGAGAGAGAGAGAGAGAGAGAGAGAGAGAGAGAGATCGAGAGATCTTCTATCTGCTCATTCACTCTCCAAATGGCTGCAATGGCTGGGGCTGGGCCAGGCCAGAGCCAAGAGTTTCTTCCAGGTTTACCAGTGGGTGTGGGGGCCCAAGGACATGGGCCATCTTCAGCTGTTTCTCAGGTGCATTAGCAGGGAACTCGATTGGAAGTAGAAAAGCCTGGTAGGAGATGCTGGCACTTCAGGTGGACACTTAGCTTTCTATGCTACAGCGTGGCCCCTGAACAACTTTCTATACATTCGTTAGCCATTTAAATTTTTGCTTTGTGAATTTTTTGTTTTTAATCTAAGTCTTTTCCTACTTTTAGGCAGTCATTTAGAAGCTGATTTAAAAGAATTAAAAATGTAGTGAGGATTCTAGTTCTTTGTTGCATATATAGATGGGGAATAATTTCTGGTGGCATGTGCTTTAATTTTTTTCCCATGTCCTTAACAAACAGAAGTCTAGTTTACCAACTTCTTCTGTGATTAATGCTTTTTGTGCTCTGTCCCGGAAACCTTTGCCTACCCATAAATCCTAAATATATTTTCCTGTATTTTTTACTTTCTTGATACTTTTGCCTCTTTCATTTAGTTTTTTTAAAAAGATTAGTTTATTTATTTGAAAGGCAGAGTTACAGAGAGAGAGAGGGAGAGAGACAGAGATCTTCCATCTGCTGGTTCACTCTCCAAATGGTCTCAATGGCCAGGACTGAGCCATGTCAAAGCCAAGAATCAAGAGCTTCTTTCATGTGGGTGCAAGGGACCAACACTTGGGTCATCTTTGATGCTTTCCTAAGCCATTAGCAGGGAGCTGGGACTCAAACTGGTGCCCATATGGGATGCTAGTGTGGCAGGTGGCAGCTTAACCCACTGTGCCATAAAACTGGCCCCACTCTTTAGGTTTGTAGGCAAATTCTTGAGTTACTTTTTGGATATGGTATGAGGTCACAGTTGAGTTTTTGATGGATGAATTCTCTGCTGCGCTCTCCTCCTGCAGTGAGAAAGCCAGTCTCTGCCATCTTCACCAAGGGCTGCCTAAGGCACAGGTGTCCTTGGTAGCCCCTGTAGGTGTAGGTGTAATTTCTCTGCCTTGTGAGAGAGCTTCCCTAGGTGACAGTTAAGTAAGTAGTTTTATGATGGAGTCAGGTATGGTTCAAGTGGCAACTTGTATTCATTTAAAGGGAGGATATCCTTTCCTTCCTTCTAGGTCAAGAAAGACTCCTTTGACGAAGAGGTTCTTGAGATGGGCTTTGAAGTTTGGAGAGAATTTTGGTGTACTATATGTAGGAAATGAACTCATATGGCATTGGCAGCATGGCATATGTCCCTTGCTAAAGAGCGGGTGGTCAATAGAGATACACACATATTTTGTACATATCTGTACACATAGATCAGTACCAGTGTACCTAGATCTGATTTGACCTATGTATACGCACCTAATCTATTATTAAATCTAAGATTAAATTCAAGTCTAAATCTTGTCTACATCTGCATCTGTCTATGTCCCCCCAGATCTCTGGGCTTAGGAGTCTTTTAGCAGACTCAAGCTTTTGAGGAGTGTGATGGCACAATATGTTCATTTAAAGCTGTGCAAGGACAGTTCTTACAACCTGTTGGCATATTTGTCTACTGTCTCCTATTATCAAGTTATAGATCAGCCCTGAGAAGGCTCTCAAACTCCTCTTCCTTCACCTCACCCCCACCGACCAAGCCTGTCACCACAAAGAAATGGGCCAAGGGGCTTGTCATCAGATTCTGTAGTAGGTCATGGGCAGAGCTGGGGGTACCACTCACATTCCCTGATTCTGGAACCTGAGCTCTCTCTGCTGTCTGCCTCCCAGTTTCTTAGAGCCAGGGAACTTGTCAACCCTTGTCACTTCTGAGCTCTCATAGTGCTCTTTGATGTCATTACCATTTATAAGTCCTCTGTGGGATTAGAGGGACCAGCCCTTGCTGATCTCTCTCTTTATATCTGAAATGCTTAAGCCATTATAGCCTGCCTCTTCTGTCCTCTTAACTTATGGGCCATTTGAGGGTTGGGACTGTGTTTTAGCAACCTTGGCATCCCCACATTTAACAAATTGACTACTCAAACCATTGTCCACAGGCAGAACCACCAGGCTGTTGAAGTTCTGCCTTAGACCAATAAACCATTCTGAGCTTGGCCGACAGCTTTTCCACGCAAACTTCTCAGGTTCAGTAACTTCTGCATTCCTAGTGGCTTTGTATGTTTTCTGTGTTCCTGTTCTCTTTTCAACAACTTCTCCATGCCCAAAACCCTGAGGTCTGTGCTCTGTCTCTGAGGCAGAGGATGTACAACCTGGTATCTTTGAGGTTCAACTTGGTTGCCTCTTGACAGAATGCTAGGGGTTCCTACAATGTGGACCCTCCCAAAAAGTAGTCCAAGGAAGCCAGGTGCTCCAGGTGTAGCACAGATATTTAACAAGCAGCAGTCTGCATGTCAGTTGGCTCTGGTGTCTTTGAGAGAGGGGGTCCCATGTCCAGAAGAGACAGGGGAGGATGTGCGTTGCCTTCAGCCCTCAGTCGTGGCAAGGCTAGAGTCCATTGGCTTCTTCCTTTGGTTTCCACTGACACAGCCCTCAGCTCCCAGTGCTTCAGGGTCCACAGGGAGCCCTAAGCATGACTCTCTCGCTTCGTCATTGGCAGCAAGTGCTCCTGATTCTGTTGGAACTGTAGCTGTGAGATTCCCCACAACTCAGTGTGCCCTGGAGAGGAGGACCCGTCTGAGCATGATGTTCTGCTTCTTGGAGCCTAAATGTCCCTTGAAATCAGATTCCCTTTGTTTATTTTCTCATAGCCTTAGTGATGGGTTCCTGCTGACTTAGAGGGAAGCTATGTATCCTGTGGAGGAGGCAATGACTAGCTATTTTTTAAATCCAAATTTGGGGAAGTCTCCATGGCCCTTGAGCTTTTCTTGGGGCATGGACCGAGCCCGGCTCCTGTCTGTTGTTGGAGGCTCCTTACTGTTGGGGAGGCTCAGGACAAGACAGTGAGCCCTGGGGTTTTGGTCTGGTGATCTGGGGTTGGGGGTTGAGAACAGAGCTTGGATCTCTGCCAGTGGCTCTGAGAACTGCCCTCTGCAGTTAGTTTGAATCATCTACATGTCAATATCCAACTTAGACTCTATTGGCATGTCTCTGCTTTCTCAGTCCTCCTTATAATTCAGACATCTAGAAGGTTCTCCCTGGCTGTCTCTGCCCAATTTAATTGAATTCAGAAGTCAGATTATAGACTTAATATGTGTCAGTCCTTGGGTCTCTCCCTGTTTTGGCCCCCAGCAATACCTTCCATTTGTTCTCTCAGCCCGCCTTTTCCCTTTTCTGGGATGCATTAGTCTTGTCTCTCCAGTGACAGTGGATGTCTGTGGGGACTGGGACCCTTTAGCATTGAATCCCCTGGCCACTTAGCACCCAATGGCAGCTTAAAGACAAACTAAGAGGCAGTTTCTGCTGCCTCGAGGTGGACATGGCCATTCTCTTTTGTGTCCCCAACATTCTCTGCATAGATGTCTTTTTTCAGCATCTATACCGTATGGGACCTTTGCTTGTTTACAGGTTTTTCTCCTTGTAATAATTTATGAGCCATTGGAAGACAAGGACTGTGTTTTAATCTCCTTTTGCTATAACTTGAAGTTGTCTCCCAAAGGCTTGTGTTGGAAACTTCATTCCCAGTGCCATACTTCTGGGAGGTGGGACTGCTGGGAGGTGTTTAGGATATGAGGGCTCTGTTTTTATTAATGGATTAATGCAAATTATAAAAGGTCTTGAGATTGTGAGTCGCATCTCTTGCTTTTCTCACTTTCTCTTTGCCTTTCCATGATGGGATGATACATGGAGAAGGCTCTCACCTGGCAGCCCTTTGATCTTGGACTTCTCAACCTTCTGAACCATGAACCAGTGCATTTCTGTTAATTACAGATTACCCAATCTGTGGCATTCTGTTATAGCATCACAAAACATTGACATCCCTATATTTACTGAACAAAATGCTTGAATGCAACTCTGCAGGCCAATGAACCACCAGGCTGTTGAATTTCCATTTCTACAGGGAATCTTCTTGGCCATACAACCTTCCAAGCTGAGCCAACAGTGCCACCAGGCATACTTTGATGTCTGGAATGGTAGCAGTGCTGAACATGCTCTCCTGCCTGGGAGAGCCTGGCTGAGCTCGAATCCTCTTAGGAAGCACAGGGAGCTCTTCCAGGTGGAGCAGCAACAATTGTTCCCACCGGAAGCTGCCTTGTGAGTCTTCCAAGGCACCCATGTCTCACTTTGCTGCCTTGGGTGGGCCAGGCAAGAGCACTGAAGTAAGTAATAGTTGTAAAGGTGCTCAGCCTGATAGGTGACACGTAGTGAGTACCCAATGAGTATCAGCTCCCTTTGTCTCCATCATGAGGAAATCAAGTGAGGGCATATGACCAGTGCTCCTTGTGGGTTATTAATTAGAAGTGAGGAAAGCAGTGAGCACTGGTGGGCTTCGAAACTGACCTAATAATTGGGGTGGTGGATTCTGAAGTCCATAAAATTTCTTTGAGTTCTCCATCGTCTGTTCTCTGGGGTATCTCAGTTAATGCCAGACACCCACAGCTTGGGGAAATGTTGCTTCCCTTTGTGGGCTATGATCTCAGCTGATTTGTCCTGGGTCTCAGGCACAGTAATTGGCTCAGGGCAGTGTCTTTGGTGGGGGTTACTTGCTAACGTTAAGAGTGAGACTAAGGGGATAAAGATCACAGGGTTGATCTGGCGAGCTGTTTAGGAACCCCTAAGCTTTCTTCTTGAGTTTCTATCAGTTAGGCACCATTGACAATACCAGAAGAGAAAGCGAGGGGATGGAGGCGGAGGGAAGCAAAGGTGTGATGGATGAAGATGTAATTCCTTTATTTCCAGGGTCAGCACCTCAGGTCGGTTGACTTTGGCCCACAGAAGTGGCCAGAGGGCTTTGCCCACGTGGCCAGCAAGGAGCTCCTACCTCTCCAAGGCCCATTGACCTCTGGCCAGCTCTGAGCTGCTCCCCAGACCCCAGAGTTTTCTCCAGGCTTCCTAGAATGTGCTTCCCATCAGCCTTCTTGCAGTTCACCCAGGTGTTTGAAGTGGGGAGTGAAGTAAGTTGATACCCACTGAAGCTCAGGGCCTAGGCTAGCCTAGCAGCCCAGTCCTGATTGCACAGGCCGGAGGCTCCCGGTGCTGCTCTGTGGCCAGCTGCATGGCTGACATGAAGGGGGACCAGAGCTGCTTATGATTCCCAGGAGGGGGGAGCTCAAGCCCGGGGCATGGGCTCTGATGGACGATTGTTATTGCAACGTGTGTGCAGCCGAATGACATCATGCTATTGAGCCAGGAATTTTTTTTGTCAGTCTTTTAACACAAGTTTATGTTTTTCAGACCTTAAAACTGCAGGTCATTTTTTACATTTGCTATTGAGAGCAGATGTGACTGATCCCTATCGGGTTCTACTGAAGAACGGCAGGGTTGCTGAAGGTCAAATGCAGAATGCCTTTCAATCTCCATTACCATTTCCTCCACTCAGTGGCCTCAGTAGGAAGCCTGTGCTTGGTAACTGTGGCCCTTCCAACGATTCTTGAGCCTCTGAGTCCCCGCTCCTGCCCGTTGGAGAACTGGTGGTTCCTGTGCTGTAAATCTCGTCTGGCTCAACAGGCTGCCAGAGGAAGAGAGCCCAACTGGGAAGTAGGAGACTCAGTACCATGGGTCTTAGCTTCTCCAGCTGAGAGTTGACTGGGGTCTGTAAGATACTGTTGACACTGCACTGGGACTTGGAGGGGGAGGCCCAGACTATGAACTGTCTTTAGCATTACTTTATACCCCCCCTAATGATTTGGGGAAGTTTAGGGAGATGCATCTTTTGGGGGCACATAGTCACCTTTTCCCTCCTCTGACACTTGGCATCTGGAGGTAGAGGAAGGAACAGGTTTGGAGTCCCTTAGATGAGAATTGTGGGAGGTGTCTTCTGTGTTCACATCCGTTTGGGGTCATATGGTAACTCTTCAGGGCAGTTCTGTTTTTTAAATTTTTTTTTTTTAGGCTTCTTAGATGGGGGAAATTTCCAGCTCAGACCTGGGAAATCATATTGTACTTCTGAAGTCAGATTCCCTTATTCTTTGGAGTGTCAAGAGAGCCCAGTGAAAGACCCCTGTTTGGTGTCTACAGCGATGGTGGGCACTGATCTCCTCTGAGAATCACAGTTCTGGATGGTGATGCCAAGCAGATTGGAGGCAGTCCTGAAGAAGACATGGAGGAGACTGAAGCTGTTAAACAAAGTCCACACTTGCTTCTGAGAGCACGGCCAGACTGTTCTGGGCTGGGTGCCATGGGAATTTATGGAGAATACTTGTGATATCTGGGGATGGCCTTTTGATGCAGCCGGGCATATGGGCCATGAATAGGCTCTGGGAATCAGCTTTGTAGGCATCAGGGCCTTGGTGCTGCTATAGGAATTCATTCATGCATTCATTCGTCCAACCATCAATTGAATAATCCATCCATCCACCCATCCATCCATCCATCCATCCATCCACCCATCCATCCATCCACCCATCCATCCATCCATCCATCAATTTAGCAAGCATTCGTGAAGCATCTTCTTGTATTTTCCTCTTGTTAGAGATGCAAAGATGAGCAAGACAGCCCTTGCCCTAGAACTTGGAGCAGACCCACTGAAGAATGTAATTAGATGTGAGGCACATAATATAAAGTGGAATACCATAGGAATGCAAGAAGAGAAAGCACAGGGAAAGCAGTGGGGCTATAAGGAGGCACTTAAAGGATGGCCCCCATAGGAGGCTGTGAGGTTCAAGGGCATATCAGTATTGACTTTGGGCACCTTATGCATTTTCTGCCACTCCTAGTGGCCTCCGCAGTATAAGGGCTGGATAAGCGTGCATCTCACTGAAAGGATTAGGGGCTGAGGGGTGTGAGTCATATGCATAGTGGGTGAGAGGGCTTGGGGTCCCAATGCAACAATTCAGAATTTGGGTGTTTGGTACAAGGGGGTTCACATTAAGTGAGATTTCTGTTGCTTGGTTTACTAACTTTGAAAAAGTATCCATTATTTCAAATTATTTTTCTCTTTGACTCGAGAATGCCTATTTGGACACAGTATGTCATCTTAGCAACTTGGTGCACGGTGGCTATTGAGAAAACCTTGCTGACAGGGCGAGGCCGTTTGTGTCACCCAAGGCTACAGGCATCTCCATGCTGAGGCAGTTGAATGGAAGTCCTGGGACTCCACAGCGCTTGGGGAGCATCAGTGGGAATGGAAGAGTGGTCACGTTTTCTCTGACTCTGGTCTCTATCTCTAAATGTGGGACAGCCAGAGCCACGTGCCTCCTAACAGCTCATGCCAATGCCGTACTCCTAAGCTGTTCCTATAAACATCCAATAGCAGCAACTCTGTGACACACAGGCCATGCCACAGCTGTCAAATCTCTGTCCCCTTTATCCCTGTGGAAGCGAGATGGACTCGTGGGCAAGGGCACACTCTGAGAAGTCACGAGGTCTGGCCTGTTGCGCTTAGCCTGGTGTGCGGCAGAAAGCTGCAAGGGGCTAGCTGCTCTGGCAGGAAGTAGGCACTTCATTTTCCAAGGCGGGCCCTCTTCACACACCTCAGGCTGGCCTTGTTTTAAAGGGGAGCCAGCAGCTTTTAACCCGAAGCTCCGAGCAGAGGAAGGCCAAAGTGAGTCCTTCCTCAGGCCTCATGGGAAATTTGGCAAGCATATCAATAAAGGTATCTTTTTCTTTCTTCCTTGTAAAATGCCAGGTTGTGGTTGGCTACAGCGCTGTAGCCTCCGAGCCAGTTAATCTTCTGAGTCCATATTTTTTACTGGCACTGCGGGAGCTGTCCTGGGCTTTTGTTTCCAGCAGTGGGATATCAGGGTTTGT